>NC_073701.1:7715051-8369217 GCF_023634085.1 Falco cherrug
GAATGAGAACAAGAGGTGAGAGAAGTGGGTGGAATGAGAGCGGGAGGTGGAAGGATAGGAAAAGGAGGCAACAGCAGAAGTGGAGGGACAGAAGAACAGGAGAAACTGGAGGCAGAAGGTGAGAGAAGAATGTGGGAGAGGAGGTGGAAAGAGAAGAAAAGGATGTGAGAGAGAAGGAAAGAGGTCAGGAGGTGAGAGAGGAGGCTAAGAAGAGGAGGCAAGAGAAGAGGCAAAAGGAGAGAAGGAGGTGAGATGAAGTGGAAGAAGAGGGATGTGAGAGGAGGCAGGAGAGAAGGAGGTAACAGAGAAGGTGGAAGAGAGATGAATGGGGAAATAGTGGAGGTTGAGAAAGAGAAGGAGGCGGCAACAGTGGAGTTGGACTGAGAGAAGAACAGGCAACAGTGGACAAAAAAGGAGGCAACAGAGGAGGTGGCAGGAGAGAAAAAGGAGGTGACATCGAAGTCAGAACAATAGAAGAAGGAGGTGAGAGCAGAGGCCATAGAGGATAAGGATGCAAGAGAGAAGGCAGAAATAGAGCAGAAGGAGGCGACAGCAGAGGTGGAAGAAGAGAAGAAGGCACGAGCAGAGGCCACAGAGGAACAGGATGTGAGACAGTAGGCAGAAAGAGAGCAGGAGAAGGTGACAGGGAGGCAAAAAGAGGTAAGAAATAGGCAGGAGAGGTAGCAGAAGGAGAGGAGAAGGAGATGACACTGGATGCGAAATGAGAGAAGGAGGTGGAAGGAATAAGCAGGAGGAAGAGAAGGCAGAGGCCTTATTCTGCTGCCATCCTTCACTGTCTTCTGCCGCCTCTTCCATGGCTATCTTCTGCCACTTCTTCTTCCACCATCTTCCACCACTGTCTGTCTTCATCCATTCTTCCACCACCTCTCTTACGCTGCCATCTTCGTCCACCTTTCCCACGGCTATCCTTAGCTGCTGTCTTCTGCCTCATCTTCTGCCACCATCTTCTGCTGTCATCTTGCACCACTGTCTTCTTCTGCCTCTTCCACTGCTATCTCCCACTGCTGTCTCCTGCTGCTGTCTCTCCCCATCCTTTTCTGCCCTGTCTTCAGCCTCCATCTTCTGCTGCATCTTCTTTGACAATGGAGAGCAATGATATTTTGCAGGTTGCTGAAGATTATCTGTGTAGGCAAGACTGATATTTTTGTCACTCCCTGACTAAAAAATGACTAGAAATAGCTGTTCCCTTACTAGAGTATCTCTTTCAGTTTAACTTTCTAGCAATCTCATTACCTGGGTTTAATTCTACAGTATTGTTGGCTGGCAAGGAAAAATTCAGGCAAACTTTAAACTGTGCTAAAGACAGTAGATTTATAACGCTGAAATTACTTATATCTGTTCTACTTGGACATCACTCTATGCGAAAATGTCATAATAAGGTCAGCTATTTCTATCATCAAAATATCTTTTTATTTAATACATCCACTCAGAATTACACTAGGGCTCCTTCCCTAGGACAAAGGTGTGAGGGTTCTTCCTGCTTTATCCTACTCCTTCTTCCTCAAGCCAGAAAATCACACTATCTTACTCATGGTCAGTTGTGCATGATAGAGTAAGAGAGTAACTGGTTTTGTTTCATTAACTAAAAGGACGTATGGTTGACAAGCTTAGGTATAAAAACTTGTCTGTATTGATCAGATACACCCCCCTGTTACTATCTACCTGATCATCTCCTCTTTCAGACTTAGATTGTTAGGTATCTGCTGATTTCCAGCAGATCTTCCAAAACCATGTTTCTGACAATATTTATACCAGTTAACAATCAGAACCCTACTGTGATCTTGATGTCAACGAGCTACATTGGTACATAATGTTCAAACTCTTGAAGTGACATGAACATAAGGAATGGAGGAAGAGGCACAGGATAAGGCGTAACATTTGTCTAGGCAGGTATAAACATGTGTGCAGGTTTGTCCTACAGACATGGAGATGAGTAGGAAAAAGGCAGTGGCTGGAAAATACAGGTCCAGGGAATGGTGGGAGATCTCAGCTGCCTTTTCAATATCAAGGTCCACCACGTAATAGAATTGAAATTGTCACTTCTAATCACCCTTGAGTACAGGAGTTAGGTTTCTAGCCTAAAGATTTCTGAATCTTTGTGTTTTTCACGAAGGAAAATGGGGTTCAGAAGCAAGTTTAAGGATGTTACTGTTTAAAACATGATACCTGTGAACTCACATGTGTGGATGTGGTAGGTTGAGACAGGTTATTGTGCAGAAAGGTTGCAGATATGGCAGGAGAATGTCTTCTGCAGCAGAATCATCCTGCAGGCCTGCGGGAAAAGCTTTTTTTGAGTGACATTGATGTGTGCAGCATGGCAGGAGCTCTAGGCCTGTTCAGGCACATCCATAACAAGGTAGGGTATTCCATTCCTCAAGCGGTGGAGCTCCCATCTCCCAGACTACGTGATGGAAGACTGATTCAGTCACTTGAACACCTGATGCTATTCCATCAGACATGCTGGTGTCAGCCCAGTACTGCAAAGTTCTTTCATCATTTCTGTGTTGTGCTTGCCAGCCCTGTGCAGACATCCTGAATGTCTCAAGTAGCACTAGACACCTATCTTTAGGCAACTAAACAGACCAAAAAAAGATTTGTAGTTATCTTGTCCCCTGCCTTGGGGAGGGAGTAAGTTAAGCCTGTGAAGAGCAGGTTTTTCATTCTCCCTCTCCTCTTTCAGTAGCTCTGTCAATCAGTACCTTCTCCAGCTGGCCTTTGCAGTTCACTATCACTATCACTTGCTTTAAGCCTGTTTTTCCTTACAGACTTTTCCTTACCTTGCTGCACTTCCTATTTTTTGCCCGTTTTCCTAGTCTCTGTCTCCTTAACACAGCCTTTTTCATTGATCTTAATAGCAAGTGATACTAAGAATAGCTGATCCTTGTAATGAAATAAACACAGAGAGCAGAGTCCAAAAGAAATGTAAATGTTTGCTTCATCATGCAAGTCTGAATCTTTGTACTTTGAAAGTCTTCTCATTCTGTCTTTCTCTAATGCCTTGTTTCATGAATTTGCAAATCTCTTAAGTCCCACAATTTCAGTAATGTCTCTGCATGTTTCATCTGGCATTTAGCCACTAATACTAATGGGAATTATTTTCAGCTGTCTAACCTGGGCTTTTTCCCTCTTGGTTTGCTACATCCAAGAATACTGTTCACTTTGTCCCATCCCTCGTCCCACTACTGTTGCCTTCTTGTTTTGTCACACTGCAGGCATATACTTCATCATATCTGCTTCAAGGAGGTGTGGGTGTAGGGACTGAAAAATGGCAAAATTGCTGGTCTCAAAGAGTTCTGATGAGCAGCATAAAGTCCAGCTGGAGGACAGTCTCTAAAGCTGTACCTCAGGGGTCAATACAGTTTAAAATCTACAATAATGACTTGGACAATGGGACAGAGTGCACCCTCAGCAATTTTGGAGAACACTGAGCAAGCTGCTCTAGCTGACAATGATTCAAGAGCAGGGGGTTGTCCAGACAGTCTCCAGAGCTTCCTTCCAATCTCAAGCTATTCTGTGTGATGCCCTAAGTGGAATCTTAAAGCCAAGGAGCCTTGAATATTCTTTTAATTTCTGACATGTTCACATAAATAAATGCAAATTCCTAATTTGGCTCTCACACACCCAGAAAAGCAGCAGATATATTTTTCTGTATCCAGTAAGTTGACTCTGTCTTTTTATCTTTACTACATTTCAATTTTTCTTTTTGGAGATAACTGTTACATTGTCTGCAACACACTGAAGCAAGATAAATGCGATAGAAATTGTTCCCTTAACCTGAATAGGTTTATGATCAAGGTCCTGCTCACTTAGCACTCTTAATGAGTTGGAAGAAGCAAATCCTACTCCTAGTCTCGTAAGAATAGCTATATTACCTACTGAAACTATCAGGAACATATATATTCCATTTACAGACCTTAAAGTCAATGGGGAAACAAATTATGGACAACAACTTACTTTTGGAAAAATTAATTTTAACAGTAAGACTGTCTTTTCTGTCTCCATTAGTCATATAAAGAGTGTCATAGAGCACCAAAGTAAAATCCTCATTTATGCTTGAAGCTGCAGGAGTGCAAGCTATCCTCAAATTTTTGCACCCATACTTATCCCAGTCCAGGCTACCTCAAGTGATAGGTCCGCTCCCAAATCACAGTGCTGATTTCCTTTTTGTGTTCTCTTGAAGAAGGTAAGCAGATGGGACAACTAAGGCTGTAATGGTTCCTTCTGAGATTTCTAAGCTTGTGTAAGTTAATTGCCTTAAAAGACACAGTCTATCATACAAATCCCTGTTCACAACGACCAAAGCTAAATTAATTCTAAGCAGGAAGACGAAAGATCCTGTGAGCCACTGTTAATTCACTAAGCAGCTCACTCTTCCTTCACTCTTCTGTTTCTCTTCTGTATTTTTTGGCTCTTTAATCTTGTCAAAATGTGTGAGGAAAAGAAAAACGGTTGAAAATATATTCCTACAGAGACAAAGCTGGGAAGAATTCATCTCACTAGTTCCTGAAGGCAGTATGGAGGAAACCAGGATGAGTTTGAATGGAAGGTTCTATGGGAATAGATATGAAAATCCTACCTCAACCATTTTGAACCTTGCTATCCTCCTTTTTTTTTTTTACTCTCTTAAAAAAATCTCTTTGATTGGCAGTTCATTTTTTAACTACTGCTTAATTTCCAAATTGTATGTGTGCCTTGAAGAAGAGGCCAGGTGGATGACAGACGAATGAGCAAGCTATTCTGGCATGATTTAGAAAAAACTTTCAGTATGACTTTTGTAGTTGATGCAGCTGCTCTCATCCATGTGAAGACATTAATATAAACAATTTCTACATCCCCTGCTCACTCCTTAACCCTGCCTGACTCCAGCCATAACCCTCCTCTCCTCACAGTACATAATATCTGTCTCCCTGCAGATTTCCCTCAGGTGGAATGACTTTCATTTATTTCACTGATTTCTCTCTCTTAGAATGGGAAGGAAATTTTAAAATGTGTTAATCAGTCCAGGGGCTGCAGTCCAAGCAGTGGGGAATCTGCTCTACCAAAAGCAAATAACCTGTTCTGCAGGACACTCTCTGCAGATGAGCAGAGCGCAAGTGTTGTTAGAGCACAAGTGTTGTTGTATGGCATGAAAACAGTCTCTCAGCATAAAGCACTTTTAGTTGTAGAGGCAAAGTGAGCAAAACATTCACCGGAGATTAGTATTTGGCATGGGCTTCCAGAATCTGGAATGCTACCAGCAAGCACTGCACAGTTGGCAGCTTTATGACGATATAATTGCTAAAAACTGCAAAGATACTGATAATGGCTTCAACAGCTGTGTCACAGATCAAATGTTTTACACAATCATATTCAAATAATATTTATCCTAACCCACACAATTCCAGGCCTCAAAGTCTGTTTATGAGATTAGTTCAAGCTCCATGGCCATGGTCAACAGGAGCACAGAGAGAGTTATTCATAAGACCTAATCTATTAAGGGACTAAAACACCTCAGCATCAACTGAACTTAGTGAAAGCTAAATCCTTCCCCTTTGGGATGCTTCTGATGATCTACACCACACGTAAGGAGAGTATTCCAGTCACAAAGTCTGGTTGATGCACAGTCCTAAGGTCCCGTAAGACTGGTGGTACTGTTATCAATTTCACTGGACAAAAGATTGACCCAGGTTATGAAATTTCCCCCTGTCCTTCAAAGGACAAGAGTTTTCTTATGTAAGACCTGTTTTACTACAGTGCAATTCAGTCTTCTGGATAGGAGTAGTTTTAAGGTATCGAAGTGGTACCAACTCCAGCAACTAAGATAGTTGCAAGGAACTGATCCTATTTAGAGCTAAGCTATATTCTATGTAGGCAAGTTGTAAGTAACATTCATGAAAGTCAGATAAAAAGATATGAAAAAACTGTATGCTTTGTGTCATGGTCCACTCAGTGGACTCGTGATGGTTTGTTTACTATGATCTCGAAGTGCAAAAAATCAAGGCGACCACACCAGGAAGTTATGCTTCAATCAAGCAGCATAATTTTATTGTTTGCCCATAAAGTGGCATGCGATAGGTAGAAAGACAGAAAGTGAAAAAAAGATAAAGTAAAAAGAAAAGGAAAGAGGATTATAGCTACCACCATGGGTCCAAGACGTCCCTATGGTCCCAGGTCCAAGCAGCATCCTGCTTGTCCTTCCGATCATCGTGATCCTTGGTGGGGAAGATCTCCCAGATTTGGTTGCTCAGGAGTCATCTTTTATGCTGAGCAACACACGTTGCTCCTCCTCTGGCCCATGGAATGTTGTCAGTCTCCGCCTTCGCGAGCAAGGTTATCACATATGTTCTGGTTCATTGTTATGACAACAGTTGTGATTCATCTTCTGGACAGCTGTTATGTGACCTTATCGTAGTTGTTCCTTCCAGTGCTGGGTATCAGGGAACAGCATAGTACTCCTCGTACCATGCAGTTCTCCTTCAGGGTCACTGGGTCTCGGTGTCCGTGAGGACCACATTACATCTCCAGGTCTCTGTTAGCAATGTTGAGACAATATTGTTCTCTTTAGACCGACTCTTACACTTTGACACAAGCAGTTTGTGAAATGGACAAAGCTTTCATTTGCAATTCCGCAAAAGCAGGCCACAGCTAACAGCGGAATCGAGCTCAAGGTGACTTGCTATACCTGCCTCTCTCTAGCGCTGTTTTAAGACCTGGTGCTCATGGGACTTGAAAATATCATTCCTACTGTACAACACAATTCTGTACAGCTCTGTATCGATTTCAGGGCTTTATAATTGTCTTTGTAAGTTACTATAACCTGATGCGTTAGGCAGAACTTTTGTTATTTGAGGTACAGGGGAATTCGATTGCAGTCAGAAGCAGGAAGGTGATACTTCAAGCACATTGAGCAATACCCTAATGCCTTTGGAATATAAGTACTCTCTGAATCATATCCTGTGATTTCAGAGTTCTTCCTTCCTATTTGGGCTGTTCTCACTATTTTGACTTTCACTTGCTGCTCTTCTAGTCTTTCAAAAACTGTTACATTTATTAAATATTTCATTGTGCAGCATCCTGCAGCTTCAGGGTATGCTGAAGGGCAGAGTTATGATGTTTTATTGCAGTTGTCAATGAACGTGGTAATATTTTGGATGTGTCTTTGGAGTGTTCACTTGACATTCTGTTTCCTTACTAATTTCCACTTCCCTGGATGCTAAAATAGATTTTTTTTTTTTTTTCTATCTGTAAACAAAAGAAAATTTGAATCATAGTTCTGATTAATTCTGAATGCTCTCTGAGTAGGATGGTGTTTTAGTGGGACAGAAATTCGCAAGGGCTTTCTGCATAGCTAGATGTGTGTGTGGGGTCAACTATTTTCTTGGTCTGTCCATACTGTTGGCAGGACATGAAAGAAGATCTGTTCCCAAAGCCATTTATACATATTGACATAGGACTGAGCCTGACCAGAGCAGCTCTTAATCTCAAGACTGAAAAATCCTTCTGATCCAGAGGCAGTTCATGGCAAGAGAGGACCTAACTCTCAACCATCTGATCAAGAAAAGGTTGTCTTGCTCAAAATTTTTATTTTAGAGCAACTTATTTTGCATAACTATGTTTTCATTTCTCCCAGTAAAATGGAGCTGCACGGCAAAGTGTGCCAAGGATTTTTTGGTGAAAGATACCACTTAGGTCCATAGCTTGTTGTAGTAGTCACAGGGAAAACACATTTTGTTAGAAATGTTAGAACATCTTGCAATATTACACATTCATATCATGGGCTTTAAATTTGTAAAACTGAGGACTGAAATTGGCCAAGCAGACACAGAGTCCTTTACTGTAGCTACTACGTGTTACTTTTTCCTCAATGGCCAGTTTATGCTATGCCATGTCTTTAAATGCCCCTACTGAATATTTACAAATACTCTTTAAGATCAGTTTTCCCCTCTCTTTTCTCACAGCTTTCTGCTAGTTTTTTACTGCAGTTCATTCCTCTCAATTTCTTAGAACAAGGTCTCTGACCTTCCACTTCCCAACTCAATGACTTATTGAGATTTTAAACAATATCGACTTATTTAGAGAATTCACAGAAACCTGAGACTTGTTCAACTGTACTGAATTATGCTCCTAAGCCATTGCAAACTTTTGCTGCAAACCAGGCCGAGGAGAATGAGTTGAAGAGACCAATAAAATCTGTGCTTTGACTTTTGCTCAGTTAGCATGCTGAAGCCATTAAATCTTACAGTCACGTCACACATGTGCTTTGTGTATCTTCTGAATTGTCTGATGGGAAGATGACTAAAAGAGGGCTAAAGGGCTAAAGATCTTGGATCCTGTTGGTCTTACTGAAGTCAATATTGAATAAGATTTACATTTACCCTGTCATTGGTGTTACTTAGGAGCCATATCATTGATGTCAACTGCAAGAGGAGAATTTGCCTTCTCCTGGGCTACTTGGACATGGAAAAGAAGCTGACTTGGACCACATAATAGCAAAAATCAAAGCCCAGTGGGTGTTTGCTCAGTTCTTCAGAGCTCAGGGATGCACTGAATAGCTGGTATCTTTTTTCAGGTCTGAAAGGAGAAGCCTTAATAGATTTCTCCCATTATGGGAAGCTCTTTTTTGCAAACTGCACACCAATAAAATAAAATAAAAAAAGAATTCTCACTTTAATTTGGAAAACTAGAAGTAATGGAACAACTTGTGATGTCTCTCAAGCAGATGGCTCTGGCAGGAGGATCTGGCAGTCAGGCAGATAGCATTCTTGGGTCTCTTACCCTGGCTGAATATATTGTTCTTAGTTCAGGTAGGCAGTTGAGTCAAGCTGGTGTCAATGCCAGTGCAGAATTTTGCACAACTTCTTCCCATATTTCACTCTTTTTAAAGCATGAAAAGATTACTGAGGCAGTATTCATATTTGTGAAAAGATAACGTCGTCTTCAGAGCCAATGTACTTTTTACATACCTGGTCACAGGTGTATAACAGCGTATAGCTGCAGTTCTAGGGATCTGCAGGAGGCATGGTGTCTCAGGGAACAAAAAGTTGCACTGGCAAGGCACAAGATTTGCAGCCTCCAGTGACCAGCAGCAATAGACTTTAACGATGAAGAATAATTTAAAAAAAAAACCAACCCAAAACATAAAGAGCTACTGGATTTCTAAGTTGCTTCTTTGATTAACAGTGGCTTAGGGAGAAAAAGAAAGTTCACCTTCACAGACACACCTGAAAGGTTTAAGAAACAGGACTAAGAAAGACTTAAAAGAGATAAAGCCCATGTGCTTCTGGATGAAAGTAATCTTTCATCCAGGATGAGAGACAGAAAGGATGAGAGATATGTAGCAACTCCTCTTCAAGGAAGTAATTCTTTAGCTCTTTAATCTGAGGCTTCTTGCATCTCGCTTTGAAGCATCTGGTAGTACCCTTAAGGCTGGTCTACTACTTCTGTGTTATCTTTAGCATGTGATAAACTCAGTGTCTGCTTGGCTGTATGTTTGGAAAGACGGGGAAGAAACATGCATTTTATTCCTATGTCTTCCCAATTACAGCAGAAATAAACTGTCTTTACTGACACTTTAGCTCTCAAACTCTGAGTTAAAGACAAATAAAAGCCAAGAACATTTTTTGGCAAAAGTGCATTTATTCCTGCCATATTTATCTGGATATGCCCTGTTCAGTTTCCAGTGAAGGAAGATGAAAAACATGATGTTACACTTCAGATTCATTAATTCAGGGGATGTTTAGAAAACACCTATTCTTTGATCCCCTTCAAAGCTCTAGATGTCAGTGCTCAGAATATTTTATGATCTCCAGAACCACATGCTCTCTAGCTGTGGCAGTTTGCAATTGTCCAGCCATATAGGATTAAGTGCATTCACCAAAAACAGGAGGATCATTTTGTGCCTTAGGGTTTCTTCCCAAGTGAAACAGAGAGACCTCACTAAAACCCATTTTCAGCACATGACTAATGAAATATTCTCCTGGTAGCTCCCATAGTTGGCTAGTTTCTGAAGCTAAGATAACTGTCAGAGTTTTTATGCAGGGTTGTGCATTGAGGAGACCCTGCTTCCTTATCTTTGGCAAAGTATGTTTCCCCTTGTGTATTGATGTAGCTTTTTATCCTATCCCATGCTGCTGCTTCCTTCATTCAGGACGGTATGTTTAAAAATGAGAATTTGAGAATAGCTATTTACTCCTCCTAAACCCTGCAGTGTATAAACTAGACTGAAAGGGCGATGTGGCTGATTTCCACACTCTCCTTGTTCTATAATTCAGAAGTACCAGGAAAGAATGTTACTGTAAGGAGAGTCTGTATCCCCATGCTTTCCTTTCTTCCTGTTTGGTAGTGTTCCAGCCTTGACAGCATGAGCGGGGTGCAGCAAGCAAAAACACGTTTGCCACAAGCTCCTTCAAAAAAAGTCTGAGAAGATCCCAAGCTTAATTTTTTGTTCCTCCTTTTTGTTATTTCATGGCTCTATGTAGTTCAGCAGAGACCAGAAACCACCCCTTACTTCCAAGACCTAGGGCTGACTATTACTTTACACACTTGGCCAGTTCTTAGTCAGGGCAGAGTGAGGTGCAAACAGGTGGGATCAAAGAAGTAGTATTTTAATGTAAACACTGGAGCTGGGTATGAGGTGATAGAAAAGCAAACCCCATTACTGTGTAATTTCCTCAGTTATTTGCTTTTTTTTTTTTTTTTTTTTTTTAATTCTTATACATGAAAATCATGGAAGCTCTAAGCTGGAAAAGTATTCCAGTTCTAAGCTGCTATATGTCTTGAAAAAGTTCCAGCCCAGGATCCACAAAAATGGCTGCAGCACTTTTTGCACTAAAAGTTGAGTTCTGTGCATGGATCCCAGAGCTGCAGTAGCAATGGTGCCCTGTGGCCTGCAAGGTCCTGTATCAGCTGGAGTAGTGTAGAGGAATGCAGGCAGTGGGCTGATTAGCACCGATAACATGCAGCTGTGGCCTTGCCCCAGCGGCAGTGGGTTGATTGACATGGACGATGTGCAGCTGTAGCTTGTTCCTGCTAGGTGGTTAAATAGCCCTGAGGATGGTAGGATAAGTGGTTGGATGGAGGAGGAGGAGTGTGGTCTGACCTCTAGAGGAAGGAGAAACAGTATGGACAGTAGAATCTGACTAATGGTAAAGCCTTGTTGTAGCCAGCTAGTTTGTTTGTTCTGCAACAACTGGTGCCCTGTGTGAAGCCAACTGAGCTGGACTCTGACTGCAACTTTTGGTGCCCAATGTAGCTGAGACAAGCAGGAGAACCTGCAACCCATAACAGACACTGTGAGAGGTGAGCTGTTGACAACCAATTGATATGGGTATATTGCAATATTTGTTGTCTATCTTAACTCAAATTGCAACTGGGTAGTGGTTGGGAGTTACAGGTTTTTGTGTGGAGGTGGATAAGGAACCTCAACAGGCTGAAATGGACAGCATGACTGCCCCAGCGATGGCAGTAGCAGAAAGGAAGCTGCTGTGGTCATTTGGATATACAAAACCTGATTTGTTTTTTTAATTTTTTTACAAATATAAATGTATTTTTACAAAATACAATGACTTGGAGTAGAAGCAGAGTGGGTGGGAGGCAGGGAAGTGGTAGAAGACGAGTGCTGCAAGGGGAGGAAAGGAGAGTGAAGAGGCTGATATGTCCAGGCAGCAAAAAAGGTCTGCCCAGAGCCCTTGTGTTGTGGTTTAACCCCAGATGGTAATTAGATACCACACAGCTTTTTCCCCCCCCCCCCACCCAGAAGGATGGGAAGGAGAGTTGGAAAGGAATGTAAAACTCAAGGGTTGAGGTGAGAACAATGTAATAATTGAAATAAAATAAAAATGAAAGAACAATAATAACAATAACTGTAACAATTACAAAGAAAAGGGGGAGGGAAAGAATAAAATCCAGAGGGAAAGGGAGAAAGAAACATGTGGTGCACAATACAACTGCTCACCACCTGCTGTTCGATGCTCATCCAGTCCCTCAGATATCTGTACCAGGCATGGCATCCCATGGTATGGAATACCTCTCTGGCTAGTTTGGGTCAGCTGGCCTGGCTGCATCCTCTCACAATTCCTTGTGCCCTTCCAGCTTTTTCACCAATAAAGCCTGGGGAACTGAAGAGTCTCACATCAAAGCAAAAACACAGCACCGTACTAGCTCCTAAGATAATTAACTCCATCCCAGCTGAAACCAGAACACCATGTCATTACTCTCCTTCCTTGTTCTCCCGATGGGGATGCATTTGGGGTCAGCTTTTCCTTAGGAGCACTAGCAGGGGTTCCCCATAAACTCTAGGGCACTGAGTGAGTGCTCTCTGTTTCATGAGATGACCTGGCCTTTCTGTTTGCTTTTGTGCCCCAGGTGGTGCTGCCCTCCTCTCCTGGCAGTATCCCCAATGATGTCCTGTGCCCCTCAGCCCCCCTCCCTTCTGCAGTGAGGAGCATTTTCCCATCTGCTCAGTAGCTCCTTGGCCTGCCCTGTCTCTTGCCCTCACAACTTCTCCCTAGCCAGTCAATTCCCACACCTGCCCTCAGAAGCATTCATTCTTTTAATAGTCCAATTCCTCAGAAGTGGTCTTCAAAAGGATAGGTAGCCACTGGATGCTTTCTTTCCCTTGTAGTCTGCCTTTTCAGTGTTGCTTCCCCACTTCCCTGTGTGTGCATATATATATGTATCCCCCTTGGTTTTGGCCCTACTGTATGCACTGTAACTGCAAGCATCCTCTTGTCAATGGCGAAGAATGACTGTAAGCCCCCATGCTCCCCAAAATGCCAGTGTGTTGGCAGTACTTCAGCAACATTTGGTAAAAAGACAGTTTCAAAACTGCATCAATACTGCCTTGGACATTTATTGCCTTTATCTTTAATACTTTGGCCCTGTTAGAAGTTGAAGGCTATGCATAAGGGTCAGGTCTGTCAGGAAGGGTTTGTCAAGCTCAAATTCCTGCAAGTCAAAATAAACAATAAATTTTATATTACTTGCCCTTGCATTTCTCTGTGAATAAACAGGGAGTTATGGTTGATTTGTACCAGCCTCAGGACCAGGCTTATGGTCTTAGAAAGCATGGCATAGTCCCTGTGTGTGAAAGATGAGATACTGCAGTCTTCAGAGACAAGCACAGCTATTTCTGTTAACTTCAGAGGTGGAAAATGATCCTCTTGGTATTATTTTGTCATTTATAAATAGGCTAATTTAAGAAATATCTTTCTAGAAATATTTTTCTCACCATTTAAGTAATTTTTTGCAAATTTTGAAAAGAAAGAAACATCACATCAAACCATTTCCTTACTGATGTTCGTAAGGGTGTTTTTCAGCAGAGGCACAAGTAACACAGGCTGCTGCCATGCAAGGAAGTGTGTGATTAGTTCAGACCCTGCAAGGGCACGGAACAAGCAAGAGAATGACATCACAGGTCCAGAGGAGGCCACAAAAATGAGAGGGCTGGAGCACCTCTCCTATGAAGACAGGCTGAGTTGAGGTGGTTCAGCCTGCAGCAAAGAAGGCTCTGGGGAGACCTTATAGCAGCCTGCCAGTACCGAACGGGGGTCCACAAGAAAGCTGGAGAGGGGCTATTTACAAGGGCATGTAGCGACAGGGCAAGTCAGCTTTAAGCTGAAAGAGGATAGATTTGAGATTAGATATTAGGAAGAAATTCTTTACTGTGATGGTGGCAAGACACCAGAACAAGTTGCCCAGAGAAGCTGTGAATGCCCCATCCCCTGGAAGTGTTCGAGGTCAGGTTGGATGTGGCTTTGAGCAACCTGGTCTAGTGGAAGGTGTCCCTTCCTTGGTGTCCCTACCCATGGCATTGGGGGTGGACTAAATGACCTTTAAAGATCCCTTCCATCCAAACAATTCTATGATTCTATGGTTTTCAGAATTGGAGCAAAAGCCTGGTGACGTAGAAGGCAAGGTAATGACACCAGTATATAGGCCTGTCAAGTGCTCAGTAGGAACTGATGAGAAATAGTATTTTTAAAAGGTGACTTTTTCTTTGAGTTAAAAACATTTTGGATTTTGCTAAGAGCTGAAATACATTGCCAATTTGATTTTTCAGGTTAATGGTTCCCCTCTGAAGAAAATATATACCTGAGCTTGATGTCTTCTCTTGCCACACCCCTATCTGGCTTTTCTCCAAATTAAGTGTGTTGACGGCCCTCTGAACAGAAGAATTCTCCAGTACATAGCTCCAGAATCTCTGATGGATTTGTCATAGTGTCAGGTCCCCCATGTTTCTGTCCAACCTATGCACCTGGATACAGTGATGGTAACTCCTTGTTTGAGTCCAAAGGAGGTGGTTCTTGCTCTGTCCTTACTGGCATTGATAAATTCACTGGGCTTTTCTTAAGAATCTTCAGTTTACAGCAGTGGGTTAAAGAAAGAACCAAAAGCAAGGGACAAGGGGGGATAGCATGAATATCCAAAGGATACAGGAATGTTACAGTGTGGGAATGTCTAGCATTGCTGGGAATCTGCTGCGGCCTGCAGGCCTTGCCTACTTCTGATCAACTCCTGCTTTCTTTTATGGTTCCTTCTGTGGCTCATTCTCAATCAAGTTAGGGTGATTAAAGGTAAAATAAATGAGTGTAAAAGACTGTAGACTACATGACTCATTTGAAGCAAAGCTTGTTTTATTAAGGGCAGTAAATTTATTTTTAATGCTGTTTTTGAGGCTGTGAGTATTAAAATTAGAGCTCTGTGCCTGGTCTGTCAGCAGAATAATTAGTGACTTGTCAAACTGTAAAACACCGGCTGAACACAATAACTGACTGCTTCTACACTGGTCCTAAGGTGAAGTCTCCCCTAAAGCAGAAAAAGCTACAGTTCATCCTGGAGGTTATCTCTAAGCATGTTGAGGAAAAGAAGATTGTCAGGAGTAGTCAACATGGATTACAGGGGGCCCAGAGAGGTTGTTGAGTCTTTCTCTGAAGACATTAAAAACCTGCCTGAACATGATTCTGTGCAACCTGCTGTAGGTGACCCTGCTTTAGCAGGGGGTTGGACTAGGTTCCTTCCAGCCCTGCCTGACCATACTGTGATTTGGTGAAGCTCATTGCATCTAACTGTAAGCATATGAACAGTCTTCTTACTTACATTTCTAAGTCCAGCATGGATTTAAACTCATTTTCAAATCCAGATTTGTCTAACATAGATATTGGACACGAACACGCTTGAGGTTTACACCCAGTTCTGTAAGCGTTTGGAGGGGGAGTGGGTCTGAGCGTACTTGGGATCCTGTTGTCAGTCGTGGCCTGCATATGTGAGGTATAACAGATCTAAGCTTGTTTCTAATTAAGAAAAGAACGGATTGCTTGGATGTGAGCTACACTCAGCCATGTAGACAGGAAGTGTATTGGTTGCTTCTCAGCCACTCTTCATCTCACAGGGTAAATGTAGTAATAAGGCTTTTGCTCATTTGGAAATATTTTGACAACTCATTCCACTGGCTTTGGCCATCCCTTGGCAATGGAAGAGATTAATCTTATATTTTAAGCTTTGGGGAGGTTCTTCTCTTTTTTCTACATGGTGATATTAAATGCATATGCATCTTTTGCAGAGCAACTTAGCTAATTTAGGCATAAAGTCAGGAATGCAGTATGATACAATTTTATTCAAAGATCTTTTTGTTGTTTTTTATTGTCATTCATAGTCTTCCTATTTTAAGGTTATGTTTTCCAAAGCCTGTTCCCATCTATGAATAAATAGCAAGGGAGTATCTGTTTGGATATGTACCTGTGTGGGCTGTAAGACTTTGAGGAGGTTATACTTCGTAGTATCAAATAAACAGTTGTTTGCTTGTTATTAATCTTAGAAGTACCTTAGAGTGATGGAGAGTAAATTCCTAACTTTATGTAGCAAATGGTATCTACATGTCACATTTTTAATCTGCTGCACTCACATGCAGTTTGTTCCATAAGAGTAAAATTCCCTGTTGTGTTAATGGGACCATATAAGCGCTGCAAAAAAATGCTCATATGTAACTATTTGCTATAAAGTTAAGTAGAAATTTAAGTAGGTTTTTTGGAGTTGGTGGTGTGCCATCTGAGCAAAGTGATGTTGCATTCTCTGGGTACTTTCTCATGTAGTCTTTGCTCTGTGCTTGCTGTGAAGGTACCTAGAAAGCTGCCATTTGCACTTCTGTTAAGATGAATGATGCTGCAGAACAGATCAGCACAGTTCAACTGTGCACACTTTTCTTTATTTATCTTTGCCCTAAATTGTTGCTTTTCATCCTTTGAGGCAAAATGGGTCTAAGGGGAAAAAATATGTATTTTGGTCTTTCAAGAACATGTTACAGGCATTCTAACTAATTTGATTGAACTGTTCACACTGAGCCAACTGAAGCTAGCCATAGTTATTTTTGGTTTCATGTAGTATGAGACTTAGTACATAACAGCAGTGGAATTGGAGTAATTTAAATGTGTGCAATTTGCATGTGAACCTTTTTGACACTTCCCTTTTATTCCAGTAGTTTGTTTTTACTCTACCCTAATCAGAAAGGTCAGTTAGACTCTTGGAATATAGTCAGATGAAAAGGCAGTAGACTTCTTAAAACAGTCTCTTAAGTATATATCCAGCTCCTTTCCTTCCAAATTTCTGTTGTTTCTTAATTTGCTTTTTTTCAGTCAAGACACCTGACTTGACTGGAATTTAGATAATTGATGATTTGCCTCCCCATGATGCCAAGCAAGGAAGTCCAGCTGTGGATTCCCATGGTGCTGCAGCACCTTGGAGAGATAGCATTTTGTAGTCCTGGTTTGAACTCACACCTGCTAGAATATTTTTTTGTGTAATGCAGTAAACTTCCTCACTTCTTCCAAACTTGATGCTTTTCAGTCCTGGCTTCCCTGATGCCGAGGAACACTGAAGACCAGCTGGCCTGCTTTATAGTGCTTCCTCATGTAGGAAGCTGAAATTTTGGATAGAAAAGGTCATGTTTAGAAAGAGAAGGAAGAATGAGAGGGTAAAAGGGAACAGATGCAAGAACAGTGGCATTTCAACCTGCCTTTTGTTGCCTTTGCTTGTATGCCACAAGATTTCTGCTCTGCAATGCGCTGGAATGAACCTGCACAAAAAGAAAATAATATTTGGGATGATTTGCTCTTACTCAGTCTTACCAAACCCATCCTGACCTTGTCACAGAGTGTTGGCTGATCATATGTGTCCCAGGGGATGCTGACAATCCAGACCTGGCCTTCAAAGTCACTGAGTGTTAGACACACATTTTAAAACTTCTTTTTGTTCCTGTACTTGGCATAACCATTATTTTTCCAAGTCAGTGCCTCAAAAGAGATGTAGAGTCCACCAGCTAGTGCAGAATCCCTTTGTGCTTCCAGTCTTAAGACCAGTGAATTGTAAATTGCCCACTTGACTATAGTGGGGCCAGAATTGCATGGTTTCTGTTTAAATAAAAAAAGGTACAAAGAAACAAACCAGAGAAAGACATTCTTCTGCCTGCTTCTCTGCTCACCCATTTATCTTGACAGTCACTGCTTAACACAGCCTAACAGGAAAAAATGGTATGTTTGCTTATTAAGGTATTGCCAGCTTGCATTTCTAGCTGCCCTTTATTACCACGTCCTGTTTGCTTCAAGCACCAGTATTATTAACCTTAATTAATTTTATTATTGTGAAAGCAGCTAAAAGCATGAATCAATTCAGGGTTCCTTTCTTCCTAGGTGTTGTGGTGTCTGTTCTTCAACCTTCAGCAATGCAAAACCAGAAGGGTCCTCTGAAAGACCAAGCAAGATAAACAGCTGCTTAATTTCCTCCATCTCCAAGGCAGCTGTACTGAAAGCTCACTGAAAGACCTTTTGGGTCCTTGAAATACCCTCCCCTGAGATAGTCTATGCTGAGGTTGCACAGAACCTCTGGGCCAGTCACAGTGGGATGCCTTTGCCACTCATTCCCAGTCAGGCTTATTTCAACCTCCAATTCAGTTAGCTGTTGGGATCCCCCTTCACTCCAGAAACACAAGTGGGTTCTGCTCCTGTATAGCTTGATGCATTAGGGTACACTGTGCACTGGTATCTGCTAGGGCTTTATGTGTGCCTGATGTGCCAGGCCATTTGATCCACACAGTCCACTAAACCCAGCTGTCCCTCTCCTCCATGTGGCTGGAGGCAGGGCCCCTCTAGTCCTGGTTGTAGGATTCTCCACTTCTTGTTAAAGCAAATTAGAATTCCCTTCCCTAGGATCAAGAGTAAGATCAGCCTTTCCACTCTGTCTGGGAAACTGCCTGCTGGAGATGGGAGCAGCAGCCTTCCTGGAAGAACTATTTGTGATTGTTTTTTCTTGCAGTTCATGTACCTGTGTCTCCAGGGTTGAGATGGGTTTTCCCTCCCACTTCCTCATGTCCACTCTTTGGTCCTGCTGGTGTGTACCTCCTATATTCTTCCTCTTGAGCAGAAGGGCATTTACTGTTAATAGCAAGATTTGAGTCTGTAAAGGTGGGGAATAGGATCTACCCTCTTTGACGTGCTGGACCATCTCCTGGACAGTTGAGACAAGGAGGCAGAGATGTTATATTCATATTCCCAGAGTTAGCAGGCTCCTCTGTACAATGTTGGTGGTGCTTTGTCTCCCCAGCTCATTTCTGCCAATGAGCTGGCATGTGACAGGGGTGCACTCCATACAAATTCCTGCCATGTGGGTCACGTGCATGGGACTTTGTTGGGGTCTGTGGGTAACTGCATGCTATTCAGGCCATAATAAGTCATCTCTTTCAGAGCTAATTCCCTGGATACCTCTCTGTATTGCAGTCCACTTGCCTGGGTGACATGTAATATCCTCCTTGAAGGGACGCCCTTCCTCCATGCTTGACAGGAGTGGCCTCCAGAGGCTGAGGATGTGTCCCTCTTCCAATTGCCTTGTCAGTGCCCCCTCCTCTAGAAAGCGATCCCAGCTGCTTGGCTTCCCTACCCTTTAATTCCAAGCTATTAGCTGCATTATCCCAGCATTGAAGCAGCCAGGTGATAACGTGGTCACTGGGATGATGGCTAGAATGTTTTTTTGGTATATCCCACTGCTCATTCAGGGATAGGTATTGAGTGATTACCTCTTGTTCTGACTCTTCCTCCTGTTCCTGTGGTGGCCCTGCTTCGTCCACCTTTACTAAACGAACTGTCTTTGATGTCCATTTCTTTTTATGTCTAGGGATGACTGATACTGGCATGGGTTGGTCCTCTGGTTCAGCTGCAGTGCCTGTAGCAGGGGTTGGAGTAGCCACAATGCCTATCACTTTGCCATCAGATCCAGAGACCTCTTCCCCTTCAGGGTACTGAAAAATGTTGAACAGGGCTCACTAGACATGGGCTAGGGCCCAGCACATTGTAGTAAATTGTGCCTCTTTGGAATTCCCAGGCTGACAGCATGCTTTTTCCAAATATTTTACTAGTTCTTCTTGATTCTGCACTTCTTCAGGGGTGAAACACTGAAGATGCCCATTGTCCTAGGTACTTTCCCACACTATCCCATGCACTCTACTACTCATAGCTATCCAAATTTGGGGCAGATCTCTGGGTGGTATTCCTAAATAGTTGTTTAACCTTAAAGACTTCAGCATTTCTAGCAATACGATCATACCGGTTTCAACATACCAAGGATATTAGAAATTTTCAGAGCTCTGAAACACCACTGTAATTAACCTGGCAGGGAAGGGCAAGATGTGGAAAGATGTTTCCTCCATAGATAGGCTCTCTGAGAAGAAAAGGCAAAAGGTCTAATTATTAATAGTTCCAATTAGATGACTCCTGAAGTACAGAGGTGACTGCAATGCTGAGCACACAGACTGAATTAATTTCATGACAAGCAAGTCTATCATGTCGGAAGCCTGTGCTGCATAGTAAAACACAATGATAACTTTAGCCCAGGCTCCACGGGCAATAAACAGCACAACAGGGAACACATACTGCAAGTAAAGTACATAATGCAACCCTGAGATCATGGGCAGCGACTCTGAGAGCAAAGAAACCAGCACTGTGGCCAGCTATTATTAAACCAATATAATAGTTAGTTTTATTTTAACACACTCTAGTTGGATCTGTTATGTCAACCCTTTGTGCCCCATGTTGGGTGCCAAAAAGAACTGTCATGGTTTAACCCCAGGCAGCAATTAAGAACCATGCAGCTGCTCACTCTCTCCCCTCCCTCCCTTGATGGGATGTGGAGGGGAATTGGGAAGAAATGTAAAACTCATGAGTTGAGATAAGAACAATTTAATAACTGAAATAAAATGAAATATTATAAAAATAATAGTAACAACAATTGGAATGAAAAGGAGAGAGAGGGAGAGAGGAATAAAATTAAAAAAGAAACCAAACCAGTAAGTGATGCACAATAGCATTGCTCACCATGCACTGACTGATGCCCAGCCAGTCCCTGAGCAGCGATCAGCAGCCCCCAGCCAATTCTCCCTGGTTTATATACTGAGTGTGATGTCATGTGGTACAGAATATCCCTTTGGCCAGTTTGGGTCAGCTGTCCTGGCTGGGTCCCCTCCCAATTCCCTGTGCCCCTCCAGCCTTCTCGCTGGCAGGGCCTGAGAAACTGAAAAGTCCTTGACTGAGTGTAAACATTCCCTAGCAACAGCTAAAGACATCAGTGTGTTACCAACATTATTCTCATATGAAACCAAAACCACAGCACTGCACCAGCTACTGAGATGAAAATTAACTCTATCTGAGCTGAAACCAGACCATTAGGTACAAAGGCTCAGATTATTGAAGAAAATTAAATGCCTGAGTAATTTAAGCAAATATTTCTTAATAGAATTTTTATACATATTAAAAAAACAGAGAAATATTGTGTAATATGTTAAATATAAAAGCAAAGGGATAAGATTAGAAACAGCAAAATGGAAGCAGCTAAGTAGGAAGCAGATGGGTGAATGCATTAATGGATCTATCATAGTTGAAGCACATAGTGAAATGCTGCTCTTGAATAAAGGCATGTGGTTTGATTTTTTGATTGAACAAATGTGTAGGTTGTTTAGTGAAAAAAAGAAAAATACAGAAAATGGGGTGAAAAAAATCAGGAGTTATTATAATGCCTTAATAATAATATGCAGCTATTGACCTGAAGTTAGATGTCTCTAATATAAATAATAAACATATACAGCACTTAATATAATGTATTTATTATTTTTGTGGTGAGGTTCTAGTGATTGTTCCTTAGCAGCAGCATCCCTAAAGTATCCCAACCAATCAGAACACAGCCTTGGATGAAAAAAGCTTTTCATTCAACCACTGCTTCAATGCAGTGCACGACCAAAAAATGCAGCTGTGTGGAATGTTGAGATAGAGTAATATATCTTTGCTACATGAGAATGATTATCAGTATGGAATGAAAGACTGAAAATAAGAGTTTTCACTGAGAAGAGAGAGAAAGAACGATCAAGTAGTTTGGAATTTAGCCTTTTAATGAATGGAGTGCAGGAAATCTTGCATTACATTTCTGCTTTTGGCACTTGCTTGTTTGATCTGCAGCAGTCACAGAACTGCATGATTCCTCAGTTTGTCTCTCTGTAAAACAATGCTAATATTCCTTGAGTAGGCTAGAACTCTATTGATCTGCTGGGGTTATTTTCAGATCTCATAAATTTGCATATGAAATATTTTGTGTAGATTGTGGTGTCCTTTTACTACTTAACGTTGTACCAAACCTGACTAGCCTGACAAATAAGCCAGCAGTCTACTTGCATCATAAGTTCTGCCAAATTTTAGTTTTATTCTTTCCTTTTCCAGAGATCTTTATATGTATGATTTCTAATAGCTAGAGACATGGTAAATCTTTATTGGATTGTTTCCTTTTGGAGGTTATATTTTGATTATAGTGAAATTCGAGTTTTGCAGAAAATTGAAAATATACAGAATATAGATTTGAATATATAGTATTCTAATGTAACTTCTTGAAGGTCTGTTGACTGAAAGGCAGCTGTCATAAAGCTATATACATAACTCCTTGTAACCTGCGCAGGGGTATTTCCTACCAGGGACTGGCTAGCTTTTTATGCTGTGTTTCGGTACTTCAGCTGGTTAAAACAACATACTTTTTATGTATCTCTGTCGATTTTGACTTGTTGATACACTTTGATGCCAGTGCCTGTGTTTTGGTATTCCTGTCTATTGAGTATTCATTACTTGACCCAATTAAATTTTAATATTATCCCTCAAAAACTGAGTTAGAGACAGCTACCATAAATCTGTTCATGATCCCCAGAATACGAATGTAATAAATCAGCAGTTTCAGCCAGCAGACTTTAATGAGTCATATGCTTTGGTCTATTTTTTTAGGGTTCTATAAGATATATTAAACAACAATGCATGCATGTTTAGAAAATACCAGGCTCAGTCAGGCTTTGCTTTGAGATTAATTTTTGACATTGCTTTGATGATTTTAACATCATTCCGTATAGAGGGTGGTTTGCTCATCATAGTCTGATGATTTGCTTATGATTTAATCAAGCACTGAATTCAGAGGGGAATGTGACTGCATCTGGCTTCCCTGAGAGACAGTCCTATTTTTAAAGAGATGGAGGGCCGTCAGTAATCCAGGAACATGAAAGCTTTGCAATCATGTTGCTTATATTTAAATTTATTCTAAATAGGTTCATTATTTAAAGTGTTTGTGCTAAGGGTGATTGTGAAATCAATGGTGAATAAGGGACTGCCTTTCCCATTTATGATACATTGTGACCCTGGACCACTTTTGCAATGTCCAGCACTCCAGAGTATCAAGACAGTGGCAAGGTGGTCTTCATACACCACTTGAGGAGCTGGTAATGCAAGGTGTCTGCTTAGAAGAGACAAATTTCAGTGACTAGTGCTAGAGAGAAAAACACTCTGCCTGACTGGTATAGAGAGGTAGGTGCCTTAACCTGAAAGATCCAACAAGAATTTGCAATACCAGTATGCAAGTTTTTAAAAACTTTTTTTCAAAGTATTGGGAAAGAATTTTTTATGTTTGCTTGAAATTTAAGAGTAATAAGAGATTGTTCATACAAAACCATAATCGCTGCATATAGAGGTAGCTAGAAGATATATTGGTGATGAAAATGAAATTGACTTTGTAAGGATTTTGCTTAAACAAGTTTCAAAGTATAGTTGGCTTTATGGATGTTCATCAATTGCCAGTGTAACTTCCAGGTTCCTTATTTAGTAACCTATGAAACATTTAATCTACACCCAGTTTCCATTACACATAGTGTCTAAAAGTCCAGACATCATTAATCATTTTTTAATGACTTCGTTCCAGAAGTCATTTTCTGGCTAATTATCACTACTTTGGCTTCAGCCATCAGGTGTGATCTAACTAAAATTACTATCTTGCCAAGATAAAAAAGACTAAACCATACTTTTCTAATTCTTACGAACAAGCTGTGACATGTAAGTTGTTACACTGACCACATGGTGCTCCTCTGACTGAGTTTAACATCCCCTAAAGGAGTCTGCAGAAGTGGACAAGCATAATATTTAGTCACTTTGTCTCGTGGTCTACTGTGGTGTCTTAAAACAGCTTAAAATGGGGTTATGTTACAATACCAGACCACGAACATGAGTATCCGAGGCCTGTATCTGTTCTGGTTACTCTACAATGGACATGAAAATCTCTGGCAACCTGTAGTAACTAGAAAATAGAGAGTAGTGATATCTTGGAACACCCAGTAAAAGTGAATCAGTCTTGGGTGTCAATTGAATTGGAACAGTCAACTCTCAGCGGACACACAGGCATTTTGCAATTTTACCTTATAAACTTTTCATCTTGAAAGTAAAAGAAAACCTGGTCGAAAAAAATCTGAATCTTCAAAATACTAAAATTTTTAAAGGTTGTATATTATATTTGTAAGCAATATGGACATTCTCTTAGGTAGTGTAATTTTTCTGCTGAAAATGTTGTGATAGATTTGGCTGGTCTATTGTTGCCTGTTACTACCTCCAACTGGCCTCATTATGTTGTGCTGTTGAAGAGTCTTTCAGGTAGCCAGTCTATTATGATAAATGTGAACATGAAATGGCATCTTCGTATTTCTTCCCTTTAGTTACTGCAACACCTCAATTCAGATACATTTTATGTGAGAGCTTTTTAATATGGGTGGTCCACCTTTACCCACCTTGATCCATATAATTTAATTTCCTTATGGATTATATCCAAATGTCAAGCATTCTTTTTGAGAATTACTGGATGGATCTGTTGGTTTCACACTTCAGGATAGATACATCATTGCTTAATATGCATTTCTATACATTTATTTTATTTCTCATAGCAGGGGAGAAAGACATATTGTAATTTTAGACTCAATTCTTCTTTTATCACTTATCCTTGAAATAATTTTCATTTAGAAGTCTACCAATAAGCAGGCTAACTTTCTTTTTATTGTCTCTGTTTTCATTTATTTGTTCTTGTTTGAAATGTATACTCTCAATTGCTTGCACAGAGCAGTTTTGGAGGTAGCCAAGGAGTTGAGAAAGGCTTGCTAGTAGTATATGTTGACAAATCTAGAATTGCATAAAAATTGAAAATATTAACAACAATATTCTAAAAATACCAAATTCAGAAGCCTAGCATTCTGAGTTCAGTACAGTCAGTAATCTGTATCTATATTTGGTTATGTCTGTATTCCATGACACTAGCTCCCTTAGGATTGACAGCTCAGCAAACAAAGCACCCATGACAGAAAAAGGTGACGTTAACGCCTTAATAAAGGTTTTGTAACCCACAATAATAAGTAGGGAGGTGATAACAGGTAATTTTTAGGACCTTCCTACGTGATTTGTTGGAGCTTTAAAAATGTCATGTAAAACACATTTTTTACCATATGCAGCTGACTGGAATTACTAAGCAAGGGACAGGAGGCTTTTAGTTGTTGTTTTCTAGATTTGGCTACAGCAGATTTCCACGTTATAATTCCCCTCATGCCAATACTGCAGTGAAACTCTTTTGACCATAATGAATTTAATCTTGATGTCAGTGAGAAGAAAATTAGGCCCATAATTAGAGGCAAGACTTGCCCTCTAAAGCAAAACATTTTAGTGTTGACCTGACAAGCTGACTGCAATAACTGAACATTTTTGATATTGCATGCTGAATATCCTCTGAAACAAAGAGGAACCATTTAGTATTAAACTGCTTTTCTAGTAGGGTCTTTAAAATAATAAGATGATCCATCTCATGTCAGAATCAAATAACTATTGCAGAAATAATTGTGTTAGCATCCCTTAAAATCCCTTACCATCCTTGCTGTACGGCTAGCATAGTTAGAGCATCTGTGTGTTCCTCATTATTTCAGTACAAAGGTGGGAAGATCCAGAGCTGGATGCAAGGCTTCCTCAACAGGGCAAGCAAAATATTTTCCCCTCTACTTAAAGGTTCAGCTCAGTAGAGGTTCCCAAATAGCTGTAATGTTTTTGAGGTAAAAGTTGCATTTGCCTTAAAGATGACTATTTCTGTCAACCTCACTGAAATTTTCTTTACTGTTTAAATTATGATAGTTTTGGCTATAGCTTACTTTGAAACAGGTAGCTGTACTGCAGTGTTAGGAGAGAGTGGGTTGTTTGTTTTCTAGATTTAAAATAATTCCCGAGTTTAAAATGTGCAGGAACAACTTGATTGTATTTGCTGATTTTGAACAATGAAAAAAAAAATCCTTCACATTTCAGATTTAAATCAAAGATGTGGTTGCCAATTTCATAAACTTCAGATTTTTCCTGTTTAATTCTCTCTCCCATCAGCATTATTTAAGCAAAAACAGTTTATGAGGTTTCTCTCTAGTTTTTCCTGTATAACAACAGAGGTTTGGTCCATGCTCTGTGTGTTTGCAGCAGTTAGGAAATTACCTTTATTAATGTTTAAGGTTTATGTCTCAAGTGCCACTTAGCCAAGTACTCAGAGTTCATGATGTCAATGGTATTCATATTTCCAGCTCTCTGTCATTTTGCCTCCAACCCATCACTCGGAACAGAAAATCTGCATATATTTTTTTTTAGCTCTAAGAAGCAGTATTTTCAGATAATCTTTGTTTGCTCCATTTGACCTCAGTTCTGACTTCTTACACAGATGTTTGACTGAAAGATCCAAAATTTGTTCACCTTTAATGTGAGCCTACGTCCTGCTACCAAAACTTTGTGCAAATTGGTTATTTTCCTCTTGCTGTATGGATCATTTCCACTCTTGGTCTACACATTTTGACTTTTAACTTAGCTTGTATGCCTTTCAGATACTGCTCTCATCTAGTTGTAGCTGCTTTCTGTCACATTTCCCTCCATAGCATCTCCACAGAATGAATTTCTACATTTCTTAGAAAACCTTCTTCTATGTCGCAGTTTCCTTGGCCTTTTTCTTTCTGCTGTTCATTTTCTCCCTTGCTAACACTGCTGCTTTGGACAGTGTAACTGTTTTGATTGCGTCTCTCCCAGCCTTCCCATTCTGCCCACTTCCCCTTCTTCAAAACATTGTTCATGCTTTTTGTGTTCATGCCTAGATCCTGTTCTACCCCATCTACGTTGCAGTCAGGAGGTGTATTTGCATGGTGTGGCAACCTGCACAGTCTCCTTGGGTGCGGAGAGCAGGAACGTAGGTGGGAGGCCAGCACTGCAGAACGGGCCCAAACACCACGTGCAGTTACGTGGCCCACACAAGGCCTCAGCCACCGGGGCCCTCCATACCCTGAGTGTTTGGGGCCTGGCTGCTGGTAACAACCCCAGGGCCAGTGGTTGTGTGTTCCTGACTGTGGAGTGAAATTTGACTCAGACTCATACATTGTGCCAGATGTATATTTGAGGTTAAGTGGTACACATGCTTCCTTTAGGATTATGCAGTTTTTTGAACAAGTTTTCATTTCATGAGACTCTTCAGTTGGAAGGTGGAAGCACTTTGCTCATGTTGTCTTTACCTTGAGCTGAGAAATAATCAATTAAATCAGAAATTATATTGTCCATTTTTTACTTCTTTGTGATGGGGCAGATTTGGAGTGGAACTTTCTGTGCACTTTATCAGGAGGAGCAGCTTGAGGTGACCATAGAGAATTTTAATCAGGCTAATCAATCCCTAACCACTTTTTCCAAAATTTAATACATTCACATTGAATTGAAAAACTTCACATGTCAGTTTGGGAAGTCTAAAAGACTGAACTGAAAATAATGAAGAGAATCAAGGGCTGAATCTCTGTAGTTCACATTGCATAGGTAATTGGAGTACTTATATCTTATCTCATTCTTAGTTAAATATGGGAGTACTATCTGAATTTAAGTACCTTGCTGAGATGTCCATTCTAGATATTTTCTGTAAATATATACCTTTGCATAATATTACAAATAGTGAAGGATGTTTGAGAATCTGGAGAGGGTCTCTTTAACAGCCACACTGCCAACCAAAGAAATCTGTTTGCTAAAGATCTTGCATTCAAGTCAATAAATGACAGAAAGAGACTGAGAATTAGTTTATATCTGCATGTGTTTAGGTTTGACTGAAGTCAGTGGTAAAACCCCATGACTTTTAGGGAAGTCAGTATTTTACATACAGATTTTAAGACCAGGAGGAGCCAAAAAGATCATTCTGGCCTACTCCACAATGCAGACTGCAAAATATAATTCCTTAATATTTGCACTGAACCTGTGTTCTGGCTGCTTTTACAGGTATAGTTAGTTGAAACTTGCAAAGTCATTCAGCTGTTGTAGTCATTCTAGACCCCCAGCTGAATTGTGTGGGCTCTGCAAGGAGACAGGACAGGAATAAAAAGTTGTAAAGACATATTTTTGTCTTCGAGGTAAGTAGATCTGACTCTGAATAAACACAGCAATCAAATCTGTTGAGTAGGAAGGTGCAATTTTTATGTAATCACTTTTGGGATAGAACTTCCAAAATTCCATACAGTTACCCAGTTTTTAGTTAAGTGAGTAAAATTTGACTTTAAGTACCTTTCTGAGATGCCCATTTTAAATCTTTTCTGTAAAATAATACATTCACTCTTCCCATTTGACCTTTCACTTTAAACTTGAGTGCTCTCCTGGTCTCTCCTTGTTCTCACAACAGCAGTTTAAACTTTATTTTCACCTTTTGAAGGTTTCACTGCTTCAGTGCTGTCATCTTTTAGGCATTTCTCAAGATTATATATCTTCTGATTCTAATGTATCATGTATATCTTTCTTCTTTGTTTATCGCTTTATTTGGCTTGCTGTCTGTTTTTTGTTTGCCCACTGGAAACGCATGTGGTATTTGAAACAACATGTAACTCATGTTATGCAGAAGAACAAACTGCCATTGAGATTGAGCACATTGTGCTCTTAAGGTACTCTTTGCACTTGCCCTCACTACTCTTTGCGTGCCTTAGATCACAACTTAAAATTTGGAGTACTGCTACATGCAGATTCTTCTTTCTCAGTACATTTGACAGGTAGCAGCTGTTTATATTTACCTTTGGGCATTTATTTTGTTCAAGTATACAGCTTTCAATAAAATACTATATTCCACTTTTGAATCTGACTCATTTCTCTATACTTGGCTGACTTCACCTGTTTTCTATTAACTACAAAATTAACTGATTTTACATGGTCTAACTTCCACAAACTGTTAATGGATTACAGCTTGCCCCTCATAAAATTCAACATAAAACACCTGTCTGCAGCTTCTAGCCTGCTTTCAGGCTCTTACATACACCACAAGCGAATTTATTACTTATTTCCTTACTCCTAAATTTGCCAATACAGGCAGTGATACCTGAGTGAATTTTCTGTAAAGTTGGATGGAAGTGTGACTCTTAGAAGGAACTGAAAGATCCTTTGTACTGTAGTCGGTGAGTTGCATCACAGAAACCAGTATTAACACCTCCTACCTTCACTATAAGCAGCCCAAATCTTTCTTGTACCACATATCATATAAAGATTTTTTTAAAAATCTCAAAAAAACTAGTCAGTGGTTTAGAATTAGCAAAAATGTTAAAATTTTCCCAGCATTTGTTTTCCAGAAAATTCTCCCAAAAGATTGGTTTGATTTTTGTTTGGGTTTTGATGTGAAATTTCAGAGATACAGTTAATTTGTTTTTAACCAGTGTCTCTCATGTGCAGGATAACAGTGCCAGGGGAAAGGAAGCGAAAACGACAAGAATATTGCAATCAACACATAGTGGATTATTGTACAGCAAATGCTATTTTGTTTTTAGTATAGTTTTCCTGAAAAAAAACAACCCAAAAAACCCCACACACACCCACCACCACCTTGTCTTATATCAGCTGTTGAAGTGTAGGAGTTGCCTTTCTCAGAGATAAGGCATCTCTGCTTGTTAGTAATGTTTCCCAATATGAGTTGACATCTCTAGATGCTTTAAAGCTTCTGCAGGAACTCAGGTGGTGGGAAACATCCAGATGAGGACAAAGTGGTGATGTTGAGGCAAAGTGGGATATTGTAGGCATGGAAGCAGGGAAGTGTAGGATAAAGAACTGAGGAAACATAGCAGTGCAAGGTAGGGGTGAATAAGGTTAATTCCTGTTTTGGGTGAGATGAGTGGCAGTGACAAGAACATGGGATTGGATTTCTGATCTGGAGATGTAAGGATAAGTGGTGAAAGCTTATCCTTAAAGTGGTTTGGGATTGCTAGGATGGGAGACGTAGGATCACTCTATGTTTCACATTGAATTTCTACTTTTGTCCTCTCAAAGAGGCATAAAATCAGGGAGAATCTGTAAGATCACCTTATAGTCAGGAGGATGTTTTCTTTATATTATGGTGGTGCGCATTTCTCAGGAAAGCTCTAGTCACTCTAAAATGGCATACATATGGGACATTTCTAGAAGCATGCAGTAAAAATGATGGGAAGTTGAGAAGCATAGGCTGAATATTTCTATGTGAGAAGCAGTTAACCTGCTAGACCCACTTGGCTTAGAAGAGGGAGTCACAGAAGGAGTTTTAAAAGCTACAGTATTTAATACAATAAGCATGGAAGGAAGATTTGGGAGGATTCTTGTTTTCATGATAAAATCAGTAGCACAGCTAACTGATTTAATTAACTAGTATTTGTGAGTCTCCTTATCTAAGCATATGTGGTATACCAAGAATATTTGGTACAAGAACATAATGCAGGAACAGTTATGAAAGAAATATTGGTGTTGAGGGGGAGGAAATAACTAAAAATGTACCGTTGTGGTTTAACCCTCGTAGGCAGCTAAGCACCACACAGCCACTCACTCATTCTCCTGCAGTGAGATGGGGTAAAAGTGCAAAAACTCATGGATTGAGAAAAAGACAGGTTAATAGGTAAAGCAAAGCTGCACGCACAAGCAAAGTGAAAATAAGGATTTAATTCATTACTTCCCATCAACAGGCAGATGTTTTGCTATTTCCAGGAAAGCATGGCTCCATCATGTGTAACAGCTATGTGGGAAGACAAATGTCAGAACTAGGAGCCTCCTCCCTTCCTCTCTCTTTCCCACAGCTTTTATTGCTGAGCACAACATCATATGGCATGGAACGTTCCTTTGGTCAGTTGAGGTCAGCTAACCTGGCTGTGTCCTCTCCCAGCTTCTTGTGCACCCCCAGCCTGCTGGCTGGCAGGGCCACGTGAGAAAGAGAAAAGGCATTTGTAAGGGCCCTTTCTGAGAAAAGGCTTTGCTCCTTGTCTGGGTGCCAGGCTGCAAAGTGGTTATGCCTTAGAATATAGTGAGGAAGCAACTAGCACTAAATCTGGCACTCTGAGCTCACCTGCAAATCAATTCTATGCACACCTGTCTGCAATGAGGGGTGTGCCCAAAGCCTCCCACATCTTAAATCCTGATCTGGGAAGAAGCAGTTTCCTCAGATGAGCATGGAGGGAGCAAACAGCTTGGCAGAGTGTGAACTAGCTGCAAAGGTGCTTTGCTGCATGTAGGCATATTCCAGGGCAGAACTTGGGTGGGTAAGTAATTGTATATAACCAGCACCTATGTATGCCATAAGGATCTCGCTTGGGGTCTGTGCCTTCATATGTCATAGGCACTGATGCTGTGTAAGCACTGTTGAGCAATAACAAAAACTTTGGTGTGTTATCAACACTGTTTGGTCACAAATCCAAGGCATGGCACCATATGAGCTCCTGTCAAGAAAATGGACTCTGTCTCGACCAAAACCAGTACAGTAAGCACTTGTAATTCTTTTAGTCCTATTAGTTGTTCATGGAACATCTGAAAATAATAAATGTTCATAAAAATAATGGACACTTTTTTCTGGCGGTTTCTCAAGACTGCAATTCTGCTCCTATGCAGAAAGGAGACTCAGATGATCAGATTTTATATTTCTAGAAGAATAAAACACTTAACTGCTGAACAAACCTATTCTACTGCTTGCTGATATTGGAGGAAACTACTATATTGTACCTCGGAGCCCTCTGGATCGTGCTACCCTTAGGTACATTGTCTAGCTGCAGATGGTTCATATTATTTAGAATGCAGAAATAAAAGGCATTCATTAAAATGCAAATTTGCCACTATGTCCTATGGAATTTCCTCTCACTGAGCAGTGCTGTGGTATACATTTACTGTGACTGGAAAAATCCTTACACTCATGTATGACTACCCCTATTTTCCTACAGTAAAGTGCAAGAGCTGTTTAACGATCATGGTTCAGTACAAACAATAACCAGCTGCCAAAATGAAATCTTGCTGTATAACCTGTTTACATACTGACGTATGAGCAGGGGATATCTGTCCAGCCTAATGCTTTAATTAAAAACAGAACACCAGACTGTTAGCTTTTTACAGAATGAAAAAGTCATGTTTTCTGCATTTTTCTTGACTGATGCAAAGGTTTCCAAAAGATGATAACCAAATTTAATGCTTTATGGCAGATAATTTGCATCTTTTCAATGTCCTGCCTTCTAGCCATTGTCAAATCTCTCATTGTTGCTTCCAAGCAACGTCATGAGTCCGATTGCTATAAGAAATATTAGCAAGATGATGCTGAGTCATTTATTTCTCTCTTTATGAGATATTAGAACTGCAGAATGAATCCCAGAATCTCAGGTTAATGTGACATTTATGTTTTCAAAGCTGGTATCAATATGTCTGAGATTTTTGTTTTTTTGGTTTAATCTATATTGGTTTTTTTGTTTAGGTTTGTTTATTTTTCCTTTGAAACAGAAATTGGGGTGAGACAGCTACAGTTTTAGGATGGGTATGCTCAGTACCATGTGCAATGTCAATATTGATTCTAGCTTTATTTTTCTCTTTCTGTATTTCACAAAAAAAAAAGAATATAAGAGGATCAAGCCAACTTAATTATGAAGTGTCTAGTATGTAGTGGCCTGGGTTCTCACTCTTACTATGAAACATTTATTTTGCTTATTTATTTAGTGTGATTTAGTTTCAATGACTTGAGATTCCTTAGTTCTTGATCAAATTAAACACCTATTCCTGCAGTTAAATCTAAACATACCACTTTAGTCAAAGCTACACTGGGCCTTGAAGTTCAGCATATGTTCAAGAACATTGCAGAATAATAGCCCTTAATTGTGTAAGAAATAATGCTTTGGAAAATGCTGTTCAAAAGCACATTATTTAATCTCCTCCCTTTTATATTGTATTTCAAGCATATATACAATTTGCTGTCCACAAAATCTTTTAGTTATCAATTGACATTATTGTTTTCCTGTTCTATTTGTCCACAAAGTATTTGTAAGGTATAATGCTATAAATGCCCCAGCCCTGCTCTGAAAATTGAAGAACATAGAATGCAATAAATCATACCCCAATTAAAATTCAAGCTGTTAAAATTAGCTAGATATCTCCACACTGAGTTGTGTTCCCCAGTTTTCCCTCTTCCTGGGTTTGGTTTATTTTTCTTCTTTTATTGTAATACCCTTTTCTTTAACCTGTGAAGTCCTGTTGTTTGGTTTGCAAGCCATGCCCTAGGGGATTTTTTTATTTGAAAAATTTAACTTCCCTTTTGCAAATGAGTAGTAAGTGTAATAAAGAAAACAGCTTGGCATCAAACTTGAGCTACTCCATTGCAGATGATTCCCTGTAACACTCTTCGGTCTGGACTGGAAAGACCATAGGCACTGCAGTAACTTCCTAGGTTCTCCCTCTCCCTGCTCAGTATAAAAAGAACTCTTTTTCCTCTGCCACCAATTGTGCCTTTGGACTCTCTTCCAGTCTGTTATGCACCTGTTTAAAATAATGAGTGAGGGAGCAGCATATGCTTTATAAAACACTCACTTTTCTAGTACCTGAGCAAGCTATGCTTTACATCAGTGTACCTGTTTATGCTTATTATTTGTTCTAAATTATTATTTGGGAAGATCAGATGAGATTAGTGCACATTGTTCCCAGAGAAGAGAAAGCCCATGCTCTGAAGAATTTACAGTCAAAATAGATAAACCAGACTAGGGAACAGAAAAAGTCTTTAACATGTGAACACAAAGGCCTATGTAGAATCCACATACAAGGTCCACACCTCCAGCTCATTTTCCTGTTTTGTAGAGCACATAGTGTGTCACATTCTGTCAATCTATGGCAATGTCATCGTTGCTCTGAACACAAGATCATATATCAATCACCATTATTTTACAGGCACCTGTTTGCTTAATTAAATGCTAACTCTGTGGCTGTAATAAACTATTTTGTGTCAGATCAAAGTGGAGTGCTTTTGCAGCATAGATGATTTCAATGCACTGATCTTGTAACTGAGGTTTGTAGATCAAAGTCTTTTCACTTAACAGGAACAGTAAAACCTGGGGAGCAATCCTGCTTGATTGCAAAATGCAGCAGGATCAAAAATTCAGGAGATAATATTGGTGTTCGTGTTTGCTGTAGATGTTGCTTTTCAAGTTTTTCTTTGCAAAACCTGGTATTTTGACAGTTGATTAAGCTACAAAGGCAAGAAAATCCAATGAGAATTCCATCGTTTAACAAAAAAAAATATCTATTTCACAGCCACAGAGTCTTTGAATTGCTGGAGCATATGCTGGTTCTTGTAAACCAGCTTGAAAGTGAAGCCTCTTCTGTAATAAAACATGAAGATCTGTCTAGAGTAAATTCCAGCATCCCTGCAAGGCACCACTTTGCATCTTTTTGCTGTTCTCAGCCTATGGAAATGCAGTCTTGTGCTATGAGGTGGAACCCTCCTGTTGTAGCTGTATATGAGCTCATTTGACTTTGGATGAAGTACAGCACCCAGTTCCATCTCTTGGGAGGCTGGGTCCCGAAGACCTTGCTTATCTTTCATAGGAACTTAAAGCATATGTGATTAGAGAAATAAATTTAGGAAACTTCAGTTGGCCATGAGCTGAAGAATTCATAATAAAAGAAGGAAATGGAGAAACTTGAAAGGCGTCCAGCAGAGGGGCTGGGTGTAGGGCCTGGAGCACATGACCTACAAAAGGGAGTTGAAGGAGGTGATGTTTACTCCAGCAGAGAAGACAAAAGATCCAATATGTAGCAACCCATAAGAACCAGGATGGATTTAACAAATATGATGACACCAGATTACTTTTCTCGATAGGTCCAGACAACAAGAGGCAAGGGCCAAAAATCTGTGGCTAAGGAAACTGAGATCAAACATTAGGAAGAATACTTTCACCAGAGGTTAGTGTACAGGACTGGAACAGGTGACACAGAAAAATGATGACATTTCCTTCCATTGGGGGTTTCAAGTGTCAGTAGTGAATAGCCAAGTGTTGAAAGGGCACAGTTAGCCTGATATGGTGTTAATGATAGCCCTGCTTCAAGTGGGATTGCTGGGCTAGAGACCTCCAGAAGTAATTCCAAATAACTTTTCCAAACAATTCTCCTTGTCCAGTAGATGTGATGTCAACTAAACACTATCTTCAATGATTTTTTAAAAAAATTAATTTAAGACATATAATATCCCTTGTTGGTGTTGTATTTACCAAATGAAACAATCCAAATTCCTTCAGTCTTCCATTTTAGTGCAGGTTTTCTCAACCTCTTTGTCACTTTTATAGCTTATCTTTGAATTTCCTACAGTTGACTTACCATTTTTTGAAGTCTGATGACCAAAAATTGTCATGCCAGGGCTACAATCTCAGTAGCACCATGAGATGAAAAATTAATTCCCATGTTTTACTTATAATACACATAGAATTGCCTTTTTGGCAAGAGTCATATTAATGACTCAAGGCTAGCTTGTACACCATTGCACTGTAACTGGCCATTTCCCACTTAGTTTTTACATTTTTACATTAGTTTCTTCTTCTGAGCTGTAAATAACTTGTCCTTCTGTGGAATTGCATTTTCTTGATACCAGAGTACAGTTTTCAAGATCATTTTGAATTCAAAGTCTGTTCTCTAAAACATGTATAACCGCTTCCTAAGAGGCAAACTCTGCTTGTGCATTTTGTATTTCAAAATGAAATGTTAAATAAACCTGGACCCAACACAGACTGATGAAGTATACCTTTAGATTGACAATAGATCACTGATTCTTTAAGTCTGATTGTTTTCAACCAGTTTCCCAAGTATAATCTCCTTTCAAAATAAGCTCAAAATTTGTATAAACTAAGAAACGCATGTGAGGATCTATCTGTGTGAATAGACAAGATAGAAATACTATTACTGTAACTGGTAAATCCACTACTTAAAGGAACCTACATTTCTGTGGAGGGAAAATTTAAATAATTCATATATTTTAAAGTTGCTGTGTGTAGGCAAAGAGTAGTAGAGTCACTGTGAAATACACAAAAATAAAAATTGTAAATATAATTACTTTTTTCTTATTTAGTTTTATTTATTCTGTGTAGTATTTCTGATTTCAGAAACTGATAGGGATTATATGGAGAACATTCTGCAAATTTAGCACCTGCAACCCAGTCCTTCTAGAATGGTATTTGATCTTTCATATGCTAACAGGTAATTTTATAGGCAAAGCTCAAAACCATGCTCATATACTCTACATGTCATGCGCACAGTTGTCCAGGTATTTGTTAGCGCACACAGTTTGGAAAGGTAATTTAAGCGCTTGTGGGGAGTTTCTGTTCTGTTAGATGTTTTGTATTCTGTCAGGTCTCCTTTTTGGAACTCCAGTCATTGTAAGTAATTTCTGTTTCACTGTAAGTTCACAGCCTACTTTGAACAGTATTTTACTACTATGATGACTGCTTCTTTGTTCTAATATGCACTATCAAGTATGGCTCATGTGGCTATTGCTGCTTCTTGAAAGATAACATTGCAAAAACAACTAGTGTAGTACTATTAGTTCAACTAGTAGTAGTTTGAGCTCTGTTAAACTTACTGCTCAGATTCTCACTGAAATGCTTAGTATGCTTCTGCTGATTTTTAACAGTACTTCATGCAGTAAGAATAACTGGCAATAATACTGCAATCTATCCCTCAATAAGTACCATTTGATCATGCATGTATGTGGGTAACACCAGAGAAGAAAACAGATTATGTGGAAGTTCTCTGACAAGTATCTTTCTCAGCATTATGAAAACGTGTTTTTATTCTTAAGACATTGAGAAACACCGTTGCTATCATCTGCCCTTGCTCTTTACTCTTTTTTTTTAAAGCTGATTCATATTTTCTCTATTAATCTGTAAAAGAGAGATTATCTAGTTGACACAGCTTTTCTCAAACTTTGACCACTTACATTTCCTCTCCTTTTTCTGATGTGTAACATCTTTGCTGCTACTACAAGTATAACGAGAAAACAATGAAAATCCAGATTTTGATTTCCCAAGGCTAGAATAAATCTTAAATTGTCCATTAAAATATTAGGATCATCCTGAATATACATGGGTAGAATCTGGTGTCTTTTTTTATTTAATGCTTTTTGCTGTGATATATAATTTGTTCTTTTGACAGGAAAAAATCATAGAAAAAAAACTTAGACGCAGTTAATAAAAATAAGGAACTGGAGACAGCATGATATTACCTGATAGTTCAATGACAACAACATGTACCATTTATCACAGAAATTCTCAGATTTAGCTATAAGATTACACACTGGACTTAAACTACTTTATTTTAAGCATTACAAAGAGATAAGGAATTTGAGCACATCTTTCAGTAGTAATGCTATTTTTGACTACCTTTGGCCATTTTGTGGGGAAATTCCAGTTTCTCCATAATTAAAGTTGAAGCTAACCTAAATCCAGTTTTCATCTGCAGTGAAGTTTGTCTAGTTCTTTGAACTGATGATGCTACTAGACAATTTGTAAGGACAGAAGTTGTCAGACATTGTTATACAAGTATTAAAAGAGTATTATGAGATCCGCCACCTTTCTTTAGGTACAATTTCTCAGGAAGTCTCCTTCCTCTTGATACACTGAGTGGAACATCATCTGCTAACTATAGCTGATTTCCCTGCTCTTTGTCTTGTATCTGACCAGCAGATGCATGCACACAAGCATCATGCTCCCTGCAGGTTCTTATTGGCTTGGTCATTGCTTCATTCATTCTGTTCAAACAGATTTTTACCAGACAGACAGAGTTTTGTCTACTTTGGCCCACTAGTGTCATACACTATATTAAGTGTGTTTATGCTTGGGTGTGCAACTTGGAACCCATAGAAAACAAGTTGGCCTCTATCTACAAAGTTCAATTCACTAACTGGACTATGGAAAGTAAATGCGAATGCCTCTTGATACACAATGCTGGGTTTGGCTGAGTCAGAGTCAATTTTCTTCACAGTAGCTCATATGGTGCCATGCCTTGGGTTTGTGACCAAACACAGTGTTGGTAATACACCAAAGGTTTTGTTATTGCTCAGCAGTGCTTACACAGCATCAGTGCCTTTTCTGTTTCTCATGTGGCCCCGCCAGCAAGCAGGCTGGGGGTGCACAAGAAGCTGGGAGAGGACACAGCCTCTGCAAGTAAAATGTGATTATGTTCATTTTGGCTATCTAAAATGTATTTGTAATTGCAGAGACATGAATTTATGTAACAGATAGCTGGTTAGACATATGTTTATCTGATGTTATTTTTATTAATGTTTCAGAAAAAAATGTATTTGCCTGCTGTGATGATCCTAACCAAGAGAGTGCTATGCATTTAGGAATTAGTGATCCACATAAGTTATCTGAATAGGCCCAGTTTTGACCTGTGCTGCACATACGGTGTGACTTCCAGGATTGTGTTGTACTGCACAAATTCCTTGCATGCAGTATAAACTCTGACTGCTCATTGTAACAGAAGAGCCTCCAGGCAGCTTCCACTTGGTACTGGCTACTACATCACCTCTATGGCCCTGCTTTTATCTAAATGTACAGCAAGAAGGTCTCATGTGAACCTCCTTCAAGGAAGATAGTTGTTTTCTTATAAGAAAATAGGTAATAGCTTGAAAGGCCAAAAAGGAGGAATCACTCTCGACAGATGGAATCCATAGTGTGTTGTGGGGAAGAAATCCATCCAGGGTTTGTCTGATGATGTATGAATGCAGGATGCCCAACATCTGAAGCGGTGCAGGATACACTTGCTATCTATATTCCTCTTTATATTCTGTCTTATGAAAACAGCCATTTTAGTAAGCCATTTGCTGTTGGGCCTTTATTACTGAGATCCAGAAAGAACTCACTTCACGGCTCCACAGGTGCGGAACCTCTGCCTTGCTAATCATATATTATAAAAAAAGAACCGTTCCTGAACATCATGAACTTTAAAGGTTTTCAAAAGATGCCAACAGCTTTTTTTGAAAATTTTCAGCATCTCCTGATGACACTGTCTCCTTTTCCTCTTGGGCCTCTGTTTTGTTATGTCTTTTGTGTCAATAGTGAAGGGTAGTGACCAACATTTATTTTCATGTAGCATGTTTCAGATATTTTTATAAGCACAAAAAACCCCATGTGAAATATACAGGGTGACTGGAAGTGCCCTCAATCAGTTATGCCTCCTGAGAGAAGCTGGGATTTGCAGAAATATCCTGCAGAATTATGTTCTTAGAATTTTGAAGACCCTCTGAACATTCATTAACTTTGTCTTTGCGAGATCACTTTCTCACTGGATTGTCTGCCAGTGTGGTCCACAACAAATAACATCAGCAGTCTAATTTTAGTTGTTTCTAAAAAGCTTTGGAGAGTGAATCATAACGGTTAAGACATATTAAATACAATTGCTAGTTAGACACTGTAGAAATATTTCATAGCTCTTTTGTATGCTATTTATTTGGAATCTTACCACATAAGTATGTGTTCTGTCTCTCAAGAGCTAGAGTGAAACGGTAAGCACAGAAAGTACTTTCCTATTGTACTTCATCATACTGCTCTCTTTGTGAAACCTGACTTCAGCCTAAGTTGATCCGGTCTAAATTCTGTCAATAACAAGAGATTTTCACCTTCAAACCTTTAGTAAAAATCTTTGAAATCAATTACTGCCAATCCTGTGATTTTATTTGAGGAAAAACAGAGCCCTCATCAGTTCCTGTTGGCTAGATCCCAGACTACTAATTCAGCTCGAGGTACTCTGAAAAGACAGAATCCAGTGTCACAAAAATTGTGAATGTAACTTCCTTTAATTAGTCTTGCTTTTATACTTTCAATAAGTAAATTGTGATTCCTATTAAAAACAAAAAAACATCAAGTAATATAAAATCATAGAAATTATACTGGTTTGACATTATTCTTTGTTTACCAGAAGCATGATTTATAGCAAGTCAGATGCAAATAACCATCTCAATATCTGAATCAAAACTTGAAGGAAAAAAAAGAAGTTGCTGAATTTCCAAATAGAAGTGCTTAATGAAAGACTTAGTCTATTTTCTAACTGGAATCATTGGCACAGCAGTTTGATTAGATGGTTTTACTTCTGGACATCAGTATCTACACATCTTTCTAGCACTCCTTGTTCCTAAATACTGAAGATTGTTCTTAAAGCAGAGACTCTTGACTCTTAATCCCCTGGGGTAGAAATTTTGCTGCATCTCAGAAAGAAATTTTAAAAGATAATGGCTTCAGAATTCCTAAATGCACCAAAATTTAATCTGTAAAAAGAAAAAATAAACAAAACTGAAACCCCCCAAATATGGGGAAGAGACTCAACTAACGAAGATAAAACATCAGAGGATTTGCACAGTAAAGAGCATCCTTCAGTTAAACAGTTGCTCACTTCTTGATGATACTTCCACATTCCTAACAAAACTGGGGTCCTTAGCTTCATATGCAAACATGCATATGACAGCAACCCTAACACTTGATGAATTACAAAAGAAAAAGAACTGATGAACAAACTTTGTAGGAATGCTGAATGCCAAGATAAAATGTATAGCTACTATGTATAATACAGTGTACAAAAAGGACTGCCTTACAAAGGCAATTATTATTCCAACACATTTATTGTAAGTGCAGAGAATGGAGAGGAGTTGAAAAGAAGGCTATGTGCTTCATGAAGAGAAAAAAAAAAATCAGCATATTGCAAGGCAATATGGAGTAACTGTTACAATGAAAGTCATAATGAACAAAATGCTTCTAATAGATTTTCCCTAGTGACAGGCACTTTACAAAGCAATAATCAAAAAAGCATAGGAGGCTTTGTATATCTGAGAACTCTTTGCAAATCAAGCAAAAGCATGCTTATATCAAAATCAGCTGGCTGTTCTAAGTGGATTTTAGGATTTGCATCATGTACTGGCCTGACAGCTCTGGAGGCCGAAATCATTCAATAGTAAAGAAGGAAGCAGATGTGCAGACTTTCCTACCTCTCTTCTGCAAAAGTATCTTGTTTCTATTCTGTCAGAATTTTCAAGATACTTCTATTTACTCTCTGAGCCTGTTCTATTCAAGGCATTTCTGATGACTACTCAAGGTTTAGTCCTGCCATCACACAGAGTCACGCTGCACTTAAGCGCATGACTTAAGCAGGGAGTGCTAAGTTTGCCATTGAGATATCAAATTATGTTCTTGTAAATAAAGCAATATGCAATTTCTGAAAAGAAGCAAATAGATTTTTATCTGCTTTCACCCTGTGATTGATTACTGTTTGAAACTTAGGTAAGAATCTTGCCTTAAATTTAAATTTAGTCTGTGCTCCTGTGCAAACCCTGGATTCCAGCTCAGAATTTGTGTCGCCACAGGTTCATCAGGGGCCTGCATATGGAAGTTTATTGGCCTTATTCCAGCTTCCCAAAGAAAGCTTGTCCTGGTTTCAGCTAGGATAGAGTTAATTTTCTTATTAGTAGCTGGTGCAATGCTGTGTTCTGTATTTGGTGTGAGAACAATGTTGATGGCACACTGATGATTTTGGCTTTTGCTAAGTAATGTTTATACTAAGTCAAGGACTTCTGAGTTTCTCAGGCTCTGCCAGCAAGACGGCTGGAAGGGCACAAGAAATTAGGAGGAGACACAGCCAGGACGGTTGACCCAAAGTAGCAAAAGGGATGTTCCATACCATAGAGTGTCATGCTGAGTATATAAACTGGGGGAAGAAGAAGGAAGGGGGGGACACTGGGCGGTATGGCGTTTGTCTTCCCAAGTAACAGTTATGCATGGTAGAGCCCTGATTTCCTGGAGATGGCTGAACACTGCCTGTTGGCTTTTGCTTTGTGTATTAAACTGTATTTATCTTAACCCACAATTTTTCCAACTTTTACTCATGCAATCCTCACCCTTGTCCCACTGTGGGGGGTGTGGGCAAGTGGCTGCATGGTGCTTGGTTGCCAGCCAGGGTTAAACCATGACAAAGCTTAAAGTAATTCTTAAACAGATTTAATAGTAGCATGGGTTTTCTATCAAGCATTGCTGCTGATCCACAGCTACAAATGGTCAAATCTACTTCATGTAAGAATTACAACATCAGCATAAATAGGCTTACAAAAATCGCCTTTGGAAATACCTTAGTGAGATCTGTAAGACAGGACTGTTTCATCTCATTTTGCAGAATAGAATAAATTTAATCAAGATAAATAAATCAACCCATTTTAAGTGTTTCTAAAATAACTGGAAGAAGGAAACCTTGATTCACGTGATCTTATTGTTCATTTTGTTCTGTTTAGCTACTTTCTTTTATAAATATGGTTTCTTCACAGGATTGTGTACTACAGTCCTTTCTTCCATTAGCCAAGAAGACACATTATCTCTGTAAATTTGCTAAAGCAGTCATGCATTAAAACATGATTGTTCAAGCACTCAGATCAAATTCTTTTGTCATTTTTACTGTCTTTAGAAATGGTGAGTTTCCTATTTGGTAGGTGAAAAACTTTCTTATTAATCGTATCAGTTAAACAGCAATTTTAAAAAGAGATGGAATTCAACTCAAAGTTCAAAGAAAGGTTTTTAATTGATTTTATGCTTAGGCGAAGCTGCTATAAAGATGTTGGCTATATAAGAATAAAAGTTTATCAGATAACCTGCACTGAAAAGGAATCCCTTAGTAAGAAAGATAACCATTATCTAAAGTTCCAGAACAGAAATACGTTGATTTGGATCACCTTGCCTAATCTAACAGAAAAGAAAAACTAGGTTTGTTTTGGGGTTGTTTTGTTGTGGGTTTGTTTTTTCTTTTTTTTTTTTTCTTTTTTTTTAACAACATCTGTCAGTTTTTACAGTTTAAATAAATCAAACATTAAGCAGCCCTAGATGAACCAATTCAAATGAAATGACTGTTCTTCGTGTGCCTAGAGGATACAGAACTAGTTGCCAAAGGCAACTGATGGGTTGATGGGAACAGGAGAAACCTGTACAGAAGACAGTGAGACACATGAATAGTGCATTGTCAGTTAATGTATTCTACACAGCATCTGATCATCATTAGCTTTGATGGTTTTTTTGAGGTTGTGAGAAGCTGTATGTCATTTTCAAACATTCATAAGCAGAACATAACATTTGTGAAGAATGATTAAATTTCAGTTTATTTTTAGGGGCAAATTCTCAGAGTAAATCTGGAAAAAATATGATCAAAGAGTAATTTGCCTAGTTACACCTGAAGAGAAAATAAGTTCCCTAATGGCATTGAAAGGCAAACATTATTTGGATTATATAATCTCAGGCTATTTTTTTCCTGACAGAATCCTAACATTTAACTTACAGCTCTTACAGTTTAGGTTTTTAGAATGAAGAGAGTTACATTTTCAGAGACGCACACATAGTCAATAGCAAAAGTTCCTTTTGTCAAAAAGAGAGCTCATCCCAGCGTATTTTCCCAAGGAAAGCAATTTTCAATCAATGACTTTGTTTTCTCAAAATAAAAAGGGTTCTCTGATTCATATTAGTTATTGCCTGCAGATTTGGAGTCACAGTTATAACAACAGGTATCAAAGTGCTTGGATTTATGACTGACAGTATAGCCTGGGATGAGACTTTTTAAAGTAAAGGAGTACATGCATATGAAAAGGTTACCCTTTTTGAAAATGTACTGAACTTGGCATTATATGAGATGAAATACTCTGGAAATTAGTTTTTTGTGGAGTCTGAGGTCTCTGACAGAAGAGTCTGCTGACTATTGCTTTGTCAGTTCAAGAGATTCCAGTCTGTAACTCTCCTTGGCCACTACCGTACTAGCTAGCATCTGTCATGAGAGTAAGGGTGATGAAAGGGAACATAAGCCTTCATATTAATCATTTCATTGGAAAACCTTGTAGCTTAGCATACTCTGCCAAGAACAGTGGTTTGGTCTAAAACATGCTGTGAACTGGACACCTGTTATCTTCTTTTTATTCAGTGGTTGAACAGAAATTTTCTGGTAGCAAGGACAGAAGGCAGCTGGGTAATGCTACATATTCCTTTAGAAAGGAAGCACCAGAGCTTGCTTGTGAAGACCCAGGTTCTTAACTAAGCTGGCACTGGATGTCTCTGTGAGCTTCTGCAGTAACATGAAAAAGTCATCTGTTATGGTTTGTTCTAGCTTCTCCTTTCCCTTAGCTGATGACTTTTATGGCATGTATGTAATTTTATAATTTTCTGGGTGTTTAATACTGTAGACTGCACTTCCATTCTTTAAACAGAACTCAGACAAATAAAGCTGTGATCAGTGGTTTTGAAAGCAAAGAAACTTGGAGTAGGAAAAAGCAGAGTGCTTTGACATTTTTGTGAGATCGACTTATGTGTGACAAAGTAGGGTGTGTCTAATTTGATTAGCTCATTTGCTGTGTAAATAAATTGCTGTTCCTTTGGAGTCATGTACTTTCTCTTATGGAATAGTCTGATGAAAACTCATCCTCTTGAACAAGACCATAATAAGCTGCATCTGCAAAAGCAAGGTTGTCGTCAATCACTGGCAGTAGAAGTCATCCCATTGATAATGAGGCACAAACCATGTTTGTATTCACAGTCCTCACAGAGACTCCAAAGGTATGATTCTCTCCAGAAAAAAAATGCTTTGTCTTAGATATTCTTTAGCATATTTTCTTAGAATAAGAAATAAGTGAGTTTTGGTTTGTTGGCCTGCTTTTCTTTCAGAATCAAGAATTTAAATTTCACCTTGAAGTCAAAGATGCAAATATGCAATAAAGCTGAAGTTATACTGGGGTTTGGTTTGGTTTAGAATAGACCAAGGTGTTAGAGAATCTGATAGTCTCCTGTGTGCTTTATATTTTGTATCTGTCTCTTATGTATGAGAGTTCCATTCTTTCCTGCAACATCCTCAAGAAGAATATGCTGCATAAGAGCCATTTCCAGATAGCCATTTCTAGCGCAAAACTGCATATTCATTTCTTCTTTAAAATTTCTGTTTGCTCACTCACCTGCAGTGAGTGATGATTTCTGATAGTGAAGTAAAATACTTTCATTTTCTTTTTTCCATAAAAAAAAAAAAAGGAAAAGAAGTGGGTTTTCTTCCAACCTAGAGCATTCTGTGTGTGCTTAAAATGAGACAACAGTGAGACCCTTCTAAGTGCACTGCAAAGCAGGTATGCAAACGGTGGAAAGAAAAACCTCTCCTTAGCACTTAACTGAGAGTGATAGTATTGGCTAAACTTCCTCTGTTGAAATTGTCAGAGCTACAAGGTTCAAAGACCTGAACAGAGCAACCACTGATATTGCAGCTCACTCCCATGAAAGCATAGACATTGCAAGAAATTCCATTTATAGCTTTCCAGCTCATTGCACTAGCATTGGTTGTCAAAACTTTATCATTAGCAGTAGAGTGTAGAACCCTGAGAGTCTAGAATTCTTCCCTGCCATGTCTGTATTTTCCTTTTGGGGCAGATTTTTCTGCACTGTTCTTATTTAAGAAGCAAGCCTCCATTCAAATGGAGGTTAAGATATAGAAAGGAAATACTATAACGGTGTGGGAAGGAAGCAAGAGGCTCTGAAATGAAATGTGATAAAGTCAAGGATTATTAAGGAGTTTCAGAGCTGCTTAGTTTTCATTACCGTGGTTATATTTTTCATTATCCTTGACTATGTTTGTATGAAAGGTGTTAATGGATTTGGACAAATTCAAAAGTCAGTCTATTTTATGAGGTTTTGCAAAATATTCGTAAAACCAGCAGATATTAAAGGGAGTTAAAGCTGTTAGAAGTATGTTAGGGAATAGATTTCAGAAAATTTAACTTTAGAGGCAGATTTGTGATTGATAGGAAATATTCAGAAACAAGTTCAACAGTATTAAATTCAGGAATATGAAAGTAAAGAATTAAAAATCAGACAATTTTTTAAAGGAATAAGCCAGCAAAAAAGGCCTGTGGTATTGAAATTTGGTAACACACAGAAGTAGTCTCTCCCTGGAGCTGATAGAACTGTCCTGTGGGCAGTTCTAGGTTTGTCCTTAAAGACAGATATTCCCGTAAATGAAGGGAAATAAAAAAATTCTGATGGGTCTGTTTGGAGGGATTAATTTATGGGGAAAGAATACATGGAGAAAGCTATAAATATGCCTTGCTTGGCTAAGGAACCATTAAAAGGGAGGTGAGACAGAAGAATCTACAGTTTTTTTGAAGTGAACAAGTCTTAAATTTATTATTAGTGTTTTTAACTCAAGCACATATTCCCATTGAAATTCCCTAGAAAAAAAAACCACCCAGAACCAGACTCTTTCATATCAGCAAACACAGAGATCTACCATCTCTAATGGCAACATCAATCAGTCTGCATTCTCTAGCACAGATTTTAATATGACATTTTATAAACAGATCAGACAGATTTCTTGTGATTTCTAAGTTGTATAGGTCAAAAAGAGAAAAAGTCAAGATACAAAAGAAAGTGTCATTTATCATTTTAAGCTAGCTAGAGGTTCCTTCAGCTTCCCTATGAAGCAAGAGTCCTTATGTAACTAATATTAATTGCCTAAAAGACTGCATTAATGTATGTAACCCTGAAATGGAGTAAGCATTCTCACCATCCCCTAGTGGAAGGCTTTTGTAGCCCTACCTCTTATTAGCTCCAACAATAATGATACCTCAGGAGTGGTGTACATGAAATGTTCTTGTGCTGTCTGGCCTGTGCTTTGTACATTTAGTTCAAGGGATCTGATAATCTGGCCCTTTGTGTTTCATTAGGATTGCTGCATTTGTCCTTTTTTTTTATTTACAATTGACTGTTCAAATCAACACTTATTTTTGATTGAAGCAGTTCATCTGTAATTTCTGTTCAAGGTCAGCCGACCCACACTCATCTACCTTTGGACGAGAAATTGTAGCAGATGATAGAGGTTTTGCATGGAACAAGGGGAGCTTGGAGAAAGGAGGGGAGCAGATACCAATGCGAAGCAGAAAATACTTTTAGGAGGCCTTAAAAGAGAAAGGGCAGAGCTGAAGAGAGTGAAAATTGAGCTGCATCAATATTTAGCAATTAAACCCACATCCTACTGGCTTATATTTAAGCAAGAAAAAGATCATAATAATACAATTAACACAAATAATACAATTTAGCATGCTACAACTCTACCTTGCGGTGTACGTGGCATGGTGAGCAGGTTAATTTTTTATTGCTTTTGGGAATGTGGTGTTCTCTTGTTAAGGTGCAAACTGACTTGTCATCACTTCTTTGATTGAATTCATCTGTAGTGGTCTGGTCTTATTCGCTGGGGTAAATATACAGTGTCATTACTTAACATACACTGGCAACAGAGTGTGCCTACTTGTGAAAATGTAAATCCTGAGTTTTAAGACATCAATATGGAATATCAACTGCAACCTGGCAAAGAAAACTCCTAAATCTAAGTTAGTGAGATTGGCAGGTTTTTTATTCTGTCATAGGAACCAATTACTCTTTTCACTTGGAAACCTTTGAAACTGAAATCAATCCACAACAAAAAGCCAAATTTTAAAATATTTTGTGTCAAGAAACCAAGGAAGATGAAATATAGTTGAGTCATGATGGAGTCTCTCTCTATTCTATAGCAATTTGTTAGATGATCAGAACAGTTTGAAACATATATTTCATTCCACTGTCCATATGTATCTTTTTACTTATATTTTGCAATTCACTGGATGAGGACGATAAGACAAAGGTGATTTACTTAATTACCCTTGTGGTCAGTGGATATGAGGCTCACTAGTGTCTCACTGACAAACCTGTTATGTCTTTCTTACATGATGATAGGTTAGGAGAAGAAAAAGCTCATATCTTTAAACTGATTTTTTAAGCGTCAGTTGAGAAGAACTGGCCAGGAAGAATACTTAAACACATAAATTAAATGGAACCAAAGCCTGATGTTAAAGTGTGAACTTAATGGGGTTTTTGGCTCCCAGATATTCCTAATACTCAAATGTATTTAGAAATCCATTCACAGATGCACTTAAAAATGAACTATTTCCATTTCTTTTTCTGTTTCATAAACACTATTTGTCTATGCTACTGTCTACCAAATATGACTTTTCATGCCGCACTAAGCTCAGTGGACTAGTGCCCATCTGTCGTGAATTTGTGATGCAAGTAAGAAAATTTTAAGTTGGAAGCCACTAATAATATTTGTTATATAACAAGAAGATTCAGTGAAATAAAGAAGCACTTAGCAGCTAATGGTGCAAGAATCACAGAACCCCAGAAGCAATGAATGGCATGAACCTTGGACATCTCCATCCCAATTTCATTATTGGAGTGGGACTGTTGCCAATGCTGTATCAGGTGTTTGCATACCTAAATCTTGAAAATGGTTGGGGTGGAGATTATCCAGCCTCTCTGGGTGACATCTTCCAGTGCTGTCCTACTCAATGAATGTTTTTGTTTCCTCTGAGATCAAAGCAGCATTTTCCAATTCCCACGCAATTTTCAGTCCCTTGCTCCATATTGTATCATCTGCCCTAACTGAGAAGAGCTTTACTCTGTCATCCTTCTAAATTACCCTTCATGGAATTGTAAACAAACTCAACTCCAACTATAAGAATGGCTCTAACACCCCTAGCCATTGTGTTAGTCCTCCACAAGACCAATCCAGCTTCTCCACATCTTTTTTTGGACTGGAGAGAGAGGAGAAAAACTGGATACAGCATTCCAAGCGTATCCTCACCAGCATTTAGTGGGTAGGGACGGAAGAACAGGCCAAGTCACCTTGAGCCTGCTTGGTCTTTGGCTGGTGGGCTAAGTAGAGCCTTGCTCACTTCAAGGCCACATTATCTCCTTAACCTGGTAGGGAGAACACTCCCCTCATGGTCACCCTGCTTCCAGGGCCTGGCTGGGAGGCATTCTCCCCTCATGGCCACCCTTCCTTCAGGACTCAATGGGGAGACCTATCCCCTTGAAGATACCCTGCATCAAGGGTCTCGTGGGCTTACATAGTGCCCTGCTCCCCCTCAAAGCTGCCCCATCTCCCTGGCCCAGCTGGAAGTTTGCCACACCATGTAAAGTCAGCAGAATTCACAGTAACTAGGACAAAGGTTAAGGTGCCAGGGGGACACCATGACCACCAACTCAATTATGGACCAAAATATTCACCATCACCCCTTTCTTTGGACGTACATAGAAAATTAAAGATACACTGTAACTTTAAATCAAAGTGAGAGATATATAGACCAATAGAAAAATAGCATGTATAACTAATTACCAATAGTAACTTTTAGGTAGAGTTTGGAAAATATATATGTATAACTAGACTGTATAAATATTATTAATTGGAGGAATTAATCTCCATGTAAGTCACACAATAACGCTCAGCAGGGGGCCTTATGTGACCTATGGGGTCAGAGCAGTGTGCAGTGGCAGGTTATTAAAGGTCTGGACCGATGGGGTATGGTAATTGGATAATATAACTTGGTGAACATGAAAATGGGGAAATGGGTGTGGCATCCTCTACTGTAACAGCTCCTTGTACTTCCCCAGGGTGTATTTTGAAAAACTGGAGAAAACTGGGGGACAACATTCAACTAAAGAGAAAAGAAAAAAATATTGCAATCAGTGGTGGCCATAATATTTTTTGGATGATGGGGGAAACAGCCTGAGGGGGTGGCGGTCTTCAAAGTATAACACCATATTACACTTAATGGTATTTTGGAAGCAGGAAGGGAACTGGGATGAGTTTGTGTGTGTTGATTTGGTTCATGATTCGTGTTGATTCATGAAAAAATGTAGGTTGTTTATGGAAGACGCTAATGGGATGTATGTATTAGCAGAAAGTGTTAATGGGAAAGGAAAGAAAAAGAGTGGATACAAAAAAACTTGAAAAAAATGCATTAAAGACAGCGGAGAAGCTGACGATATGCAGATGATGGTCCTGAGTGGCAACCTGGTGAATGTGGAGGACAGGGTTGAAAAAGGGAAGTTGCAGGATGATAGTGGCAGTAGTGGTGATAATGATAGTGAAGAAAACTTTAGTCCAGTCTCTGAGAGGATAAGTGGACAGAGTCCCATCACACAAGCTCCCTTGAGACAGGCAACGGGAGTGGAGGGACAACTGTTATTTGTACACGTTTCATTTATTACTTCACATCTGGTAAATTGGAAGCATTCCAATAAGCAGAGTCAGATGCTGTTTGCCTTTGTATGGAAGAACCCAATGACGGTGAGAAAAATCACAGTTATGCTGGACTGTGCTACCACAAGGACTCAACAACAGTCCTACACTGTTTGGTAATGTACCAGGAAAAGAACTGGAACAATGGCAAGATATCTATCAGAACACTATGTTGTTACAATATGTAGATGATACCTTAATTGGGGGGGGCTGGAACGATGACTGTCTGAAAGCGACTATTAATCTTCTGAACTTTTTTTGTCTAGCTGGATAACAGGTGTCCAAGAAAAAGGCACACATAGTAGAAAAACTAGTATTTGGGAAAGGCCAGTGGCCTGGTTTTCAAAACAGTTGATGAGGTAAGCAAAGTCTGGCCAGCGTATGTGTGAGCAGTAACAGCTACAGCTATGCTAATCGAAGGAGCTTGCAAAATCACTTTGGGTCAACCCATCACAGCATTAGTCCCACATACAGTGACAGCAATATTGGAGCATAAGGGACATCACTGGATTTCTCCCAGCCAGTTAGCTAAATGCTAAGTCTTACTGTCAGAGCAGGATGACACAACTCTGAAGACAATGTCACCCTTAAATCCTGCTACCTTATTACCAATAGCTGAACCTTTACACCTTGACTGCATGGCTACGATTGGAGTCTATGCTAGTAGTCCAGACCTGAAGGATCAACCCTTGGAGGATGCAGAACTGGAATTATATACTGATGCCAGCATTTTTGTGCATGAAGGAGTGAGAAAGGCTGGGTATGCTGTAGTGATTACCAATGAAGAAATTGAAATACAGCCTCTGCCCTGAAATACTTCAGCCCCAAAGGCAAAGCTGATAGCTCTCACCTGAGCTCTAAGAATTGGATGCAACTAGAGAATCAATATATATACAGGCTCCAAATATGCCTTTGGAGTGGTACACGCTCATGGAGCCATCTGGAAGGAGAGAGGGCTGCTGAGCTCCCAAGGAATGCTCATTAAGTATGGACATGAGATTTTCTATCTCTTGCAAGCAGTATTGGAACTGAAAGAAGTGCCTATACTTCATTGTAAAGCCCACCAGAAGGGTCAGGGGAATATGATTCAAGGCAACCACCAGGCAGATTCAGCAGTGAAAAAGGCAGCCTTACAGGAAGAGATCCAAGAAGCATTAGTACCTGCGAGGCATTTGGAATTAGAACTGCCCCAGTATTCAGAAAAAGACAATAAATTGGCTGAAATATTTCATTGTAGTAAAAACAAAGAAGGGTAGTGGGTGATTCTCACCCACCAAGTCCTAGTCACTCCCCAATTAATGAACTCTGCTCTTACTAAGATGCATAAACTCATATGGGAACAGAGGCAATGGTCAACAATGTTAAATGATATCCTATAGGACCAAAAATGCAGACACTGGCAGACATAACTACTAAAAAAATGTCTCCTTTTTTCTAAAACTAATCCAAAAATTCAGCAAAAGCCACCACCTGGCAACCTAGAAAGGGCAATCACTCCTGGAGAACGCTGACAAGTAGACTTTTCTGAATTGCTTAATCGTGACAGATATAAATACCTTCTTGTTCTGGTTGACACCCTTTCAGTCTGGCCAGAAGCTTTCCCGTGTTGCACCAATCAGGCAAGGGAGGTAGTTAAGGTATTGTTAAAAGAAATAATTCCCCAATTTGGAATACCAGAAGGTATCATCAGATAATGGACCTTATTTTATTGTGGACATAGTGCAAGAAATATCCACGTTCTCTCAGATTAAATGGGACCTGCATGCACCCTGGAGACCTCAGTCAAATGGAAAAGTAGAAAGAATGAATGAAACTTTCAAATGACAAACTGCTAAGTTGTGCCGAAAGACCTACTTGAAGTGGGTAAAGGTATTACCAATAGCATTAATGAGAATCAGAATCAATCCTAGAAATTCTTTATGTCTAGTGTAAGCCCTTTGGAGATCCTTTACAGGAAAACATACCCAGTTAATTCTGATTTGGGGAAAGGTGACCAGATGCATGTAATGGGAAATGAGTTATACAAGCTTCTTTTTTATCTCTTTCTAAGGTACTGACATCCCTGAATGGGTATCTAAATAAATAAGCACCGTTACCTCTAGATTCTGCCACACATGAATTCCAATCTGGAGATTCCGTTGACATTCAAACTTGGAAAAATGAACCATTAAAAGAAACTTGGAAGGGACCATACCTTGTAATTTTGACTGCCTATACAGCGATAAAGGTCAACAGAATTAACTCTTGGATACATTACACTAGAGTAAGGAAAGCTTCTCCAGAAAAACAGTGGACTGTTAGGCCTGCAGGGGATTTGGAATTGAAATTTTCAAAAGGATTTTAATTTCAGGTCTCCTGTGAGTTTAGTCCATAAACTGTACCTGAGACTCAGAATACGCCTATGGAGAATTAAACTGTCCTCAAGGACTGTTTATCTTATTAAGACTACTAATTTTACTGCTAATTATATTTTTGTTAATTTATAAAAGTAGATTATTGTTCTCAAAATCCAATAATAGACTTCCTAACAAAAGTGCTATCAATTTAACGTTACTAAGATGAAAATTTCAAGGCAATTACTAGTAAGTTTTTGTATTTCTAAATGTACAAGAAACCTACTTCTGCAACTCATTCAATCCTTTGGGAGAAGCCATAACACAAGCAGTGTAACTGCTTGTCTTCCATTACCAAAATCAGCAGCTAGTCCCTTGGAATGAGGCATCTTAACTTTAGATCTAAACCAAACTTTTGTGGCTATGCTAAACAATGGAACTGGGCTCTCAAGTCTTAAACTAATAAACGAAACAGGAAGTGTGTGTAGCCAGATTAGGCAAATGGCCCATGGATTTTGTTGCAAGATTTGAATATCCAGCTACAAGCTACTTCTAAGATGGCCCTGCAGAAAAGATTAACCTTGGATCTACTATTACAGCATGAACACAGAGTATGTGGATATTTAAATTTAAATAGTAAAAATGGATGTGTTCATATTCCAAACATTGCTGAACGTTCAGATGATCAACTTGATAAAAAAAAAAAAAACAAACAACAAACAAGTAGCAAAGTCAAGTTGTGATCTTAAAGCCATGATGGAAATGTGATGGTTAAACAAAATACTGTAAGGGTTAGGATTCTCCCTAACTGGATAGTTGCAAAGCTTGCTACAAAGTTTGAAAGTAATTGTTGCAATGGTCATGGTTATTTGTAATTTATTTGGATGTATTAAGAACACGGCAGTGAAAAGAGTCACAGGACAATATGCAGTATTGATTCCTAATGATAAAAGTTAAACTTACCCACAGAAAAGACATAGGTAAGTTTTAAAGGGGGAAATTGGTAAGTCACAAATATAGGCATATTGTTTGCAATAGGGACATGCATAAAGGAGGAGCTAAAGCAGCAGACTTCAAGGGCTGATAAAGGAAACATCTTGCTACAAAGATGTTCCTTCCAACTAGAAGGTTGCCACATGGCTTAAAGGCAACAGAATGCATGGTAACTGGTAAAGGGAGCAGGGGGAGATTGTGACCACCAACTCAATTCAGGACTAAAAGACTCATCCCCTAACTTCCCTTGGACATACATAGTAAATTAAAAATACACTGTAACTTTAAATCAAAGTGAGAGATATATAGACCAATAAAAAAATATCATGTATAACTAATTACCAATAGTATCTTTTAGGTAGATTTTAGGAAATACACATGTATATCTAGACTGTATAAATATTATTCATGTTCTTTTGAGTTTTGAGGTACCTTTGTGGAATGCCACCTACTTCCAACTTTGTGCAAACTTGCTATAAAAGAAATACCTCAACCCTGTGTGTATTGCCTTGCATAGCAGGTAAAGACTCCACTTCTTAGACAACAGCTGTACCTCTTGGACATTAGCGAGCCAGCATGTGCCCTGCTCCCCTCGAGGTCACCCTGCATCCTGTGCCTGGCAGAGAGGCTTAGTTCCCTCAGGCTAGCCCGCCTCCAGGGCTCAGCGTTGTGCCCTGCTTCCCTCTAGGCTGCCCTGCTTCTGTGGTCTGGTAAGGAGACCTGGTCCCCTTGAGGCTGCCCCACCTCCAGGATGAGGACCCTGCTCTTCTCAAGGCCATCCCACCTCAGCAGCCTGGCAGGCTGGCATAGAGCCTTGCTCCTTTCTTGGGCACCCTGCTTCCAAGCCTTGAGGCTGCCCTACCTCTGGACCACAGCAGGCTGGCATAGTTCCTCAGTCCTCTCAAAGTAACCTTGCCTCTGTGCCCTGGTGTGGATGCCAGCTCCACGCTCATACACCCTGCCTCTGGGGCCTTGCAGACAGATTCGTGTGGTGCCCCACTCCCACAGAGGTTGCCCCACCTTGTGATCTGATGGAGATGACACTTGTGTCAAGGCACCCCAGCTCCTGGACTAGGCCCACTCCCCTCAATGCTTTCCTGTTTCTGGGACCTGGCTCTCTGAGGCCATCCAGTGTCCTTGACCTGGCAGGGGCATCTCCAAGGCATGGTGCTGTGTCCCACTCCCCTCAAGGTTGCCCCATCTTGGGGCACAGTGGGACAGTATGGTACCCTGTTTCCCTTGAGGTTGCTCTGCCCAATCATCAGATTCAGGGCTCAGTGAAGAGGGTGCCCCCCTCAAGGTCACCTGCTGTACCCAGCCTGGTAAGGGGCCCACTTCTCTCTTAGCTGACCTGGCTTTAGGGTCTGGTAGGCTGGAGTGGTGTCCCACTGCCATTGAGGTTGATCAGATGGCCTTGAGGTCCATCAGAGAGACCTGCTGTCCTCTAGAGCACTCCAGGCTGCCCTACCCCCAGGGTCTAGCAAGGAGGCCTGCTTCCCTCAGGAGTGCTCTGCTTCTGGGGCCCAACATGAAGGTTTGTTCCTCGAGGCTGCCTGGTCAACTTGGCTCAGGGGAACACCCCACTTCCCTTGAGGGGCCTGGTGTGGTGCTCTGCTCCTCTGAAGCCCAGCCCATCTCTGGGGCCCAACAGGGAGGCCTGTGCCCCTTGAAGCTGCCCAGTCTCCTTGGCCTGACAGGTGGGCCAGTTTCCTTTGAAGACCGCCTTGTTTTCAGATCCTGGTGTGGTGCTCCACACACCTTGAAACCACCCTGACTCTTGAGCCCAGTGTGGTGCCTGGCTTCACTTGAGACCATCCCACCTCCAGAGCCCAGCAAGCCGGTGTGGTTTGCCAGACCCCCACAGCTCCTAGGCCTGGCAGGCCATCATGTCCCACTCCCCATGAGGCTGTCCTGCCTCCATGACCCAGCTCTGAAGTTCAGTGCCCTTTCAGCTGGGATCACTACATTTGATGCTTTGATGATCCTTTCAAGATACTGCAAATTGTAGATTCAGAAAGTGATTACTACAATTAGTAATACAAGAGTGATAAGTCCAACAAGTATTGGTTGTGACAGTAAGTGTGGAGTAGCAGTGACATTAGAGGTAGGACCACCAAAGTCTTAGTCAAGTATAGTGGTGTTCACTACAGTGTCTGGACTCCGGCAGGGAGAGCCAGCAACCCATCAAAGGCCCATCACTGCAAGCCCTGAGAAGAACAGTGACTCCTGCAAAATGGACACCCTGTCCTGTGGCAGCCCCAAGAGGGCCATTAGCCCCACTGTTGGGTGTGAAACCCATCAAGATGTGTCATCAGGAGCAAATCTCCGGTCATCTTTTCAAACTGAGGGTAAGTTTATTGCCTGAGGGTGTGGTCTACGATAGGGGATGCAAGGGAAGAGAACTTGGAATTGCACAAAACATATTATGGGATGTTTAAAAGAGGAACCAAGGGTGAGGAATGGGGTTAATTTAGGTGATTTGCAGAGGAACAAGTGTGTGAAAATAGATGGGTAGGGGGATAGAAAGGGCTAGTTGTGTACAGTTTGCTGTTTGGTACATTTGTCTTGCCATGCCCTGTGCCTGGTCAGTGCAGTCACTCCTGCCTTCTTATTCAATTCCTTTCTAACTCTTTTCCTGGGTAAGACACTCTGTTTCAGGGTGGGGGTGGGGTTACATGGGTCTGAGAGCAGCAAATGGAGTCAGATCACAGGTTGGAGGGGCCTATTTGTCTGTGGTACCAGCAACTGGAGAGAGTGGAGTGAGTGGACCTAAGTGCCAGTGACTGCAGTGGGATCGTGGGTCACAGCAGTCCATGTGTCTGTAGCAACAGCAACCAGAGTGAATGCGAGTGCGTGAGCAAGTGTGTAAGCACTAGTGAAGACCAAACTGGACTAGTTGGCATGTAGGTGAAGTGGTCTGGGAGCTACAAGGCACTTGGCTGTTGGTACCAGGGGAGTCCCAGCCAGCTCTGGGTGTTTAAGCGTGTGTGTGTATGTGTGTGTGTGATGTGGTCTGTACCAGCAGGTGGAGTGAGGCTGCAGCCTCGGGGCTCATATGTTGGTGTGGTCTGTTCATGTGAGTGCTCCATGTGTCTGTGATCTGTGTGGCTGACCATCTAGATGTGTATACACGTGTGGTATATGTGTGCTCCGTATGCTTCTACCTACTGGCGATACACTTTCAGCCTTGCTACTGGTTGGACTTGAAGGCATGGAACTTCAGCCACCTCAGCTTTTTCATGTTGTCAGACCTGGCATGATATATCTGCATATCATAATATAATATCATGTACATTATATATGATATAATATCTGTGTATTATGTATCACTTGGGGAATTATTGCTGGAATGGCAGTTCCTAGAAAACTAAGATACCAGTCCAGTTGTAAACTGTAAAACTTTTTTTTTTTCTAAAGTCATTCATCAGCAGCATACTTCTTGGTAACAGTTAGTACTTACACTACACTAATTGCCACTATATATGCAGAACTGTTAGTCTTTAACAACCATATTTTATATTAGCTGTGAGTATAGATGGAACCGATGGTCAGGATCACCAGGATTGAGAGCACAGTGAAAAGCCATGTTCAGATATCCTGCTTAGTACGTTTATATTTTATAGTTTTCACAGGATTCTGCAATGGTCACAAACTATAGGACAAGCTTGAATTTCAATCTTACACCACAATTAAAGCTTAAAATTCCATAAAACTTGCCACGTGGGCCATTCATGATTGCTTTCTTTCTAGGGTTTTCAGATGTGAGAATTTTTGTGTCTTTCACTAACAACTAGAGTTGTGATGACAATAAACAGCTTTTAGATATGGCAGAGTGTCACTCAGAGAGGCAAAATAATCTAAAAAATCTAATCTAAAAATATATAAATCACATTCAGCCCTAGGGAGTAACCAAGATTAGGCTACTCTAGCTGACAATACTCTACTTGACCATGCCCTCAACCTCTTCTGCTCTTTTCCTTTTACAATTCTCAGTTTGAGGACTTTATGCTTTTTGGTACTGCAAATTGTAAGATTGTACTGGACAACAAAGCATGTTTGGTTTGCAGTGTATGGGATGGTTAGTGTAGTTTAAGCTTGCAGTGTATCTTCGTTTACAATGTTATTACAAATATCGTTGTAATACCCGATGATGTCCCATTACAGTACCTGAAATGATAATCCAGGTGGTCTCTCCCATCCTTGTGTCACATATAAGAACTACTTTAAATAATACTTTGCATTTAGGGAGACTTTTGTATTGTCTTTAAACATGTATGACACAAAGCATGTACAGTGATCAACTAATTCTCCACACTCCAAAATGCAGGGTAATATTATAGATTAATATAAACTTAAATATTAATACTATAGATTGCAGAACTCAAAGATAGATAAACTGAGGCAGAGACAAGATGAAAATCTGATGCTTCTAACCGTGTGTGTATTTCACCCATAGGTGTTAGAAACTTCAATAAGCTTTCCCATTAAAATTGTTCTTCAAGGTTTATACTTTTGTTTCCATAATTTGCAGGGACCATTATAGGATTCATTGTGGCTTAAGGTTGTTGTGGGGTTTTTATTTATCCTGACAGCAAAAGACACAGAATAGCATATTTTTTTTGAGACTAGTATGTCTCAAATTCCTCCTGAGCTCATACTCTTACAGAACGAACATGACCTTTCATATGCCATTTAAAAAAATGTGCCTTAGATCTACTTGTAACATGAATCCACTGTTTTAAAATGCTGTAGGTTTCCTTTCTCCTCCTCACCAAGCTGGTCGTTCCTTGGAAGCTGGCACACACATGGATTTACTACTTATAAATCATCATTTTTATGCATTTCCAGAACATAGTAAGTACAAGGGAGAGAATGTGCCACTTTCTTAAATTTTTTTGTCATTAAGAGATTACATATTTTATCAAATCTCTTTTTGCAAGACTGCACTAAGGATAAGAACATTTTAATTTTGAGTGCCATGGTTTATCCTTCTTGTTAAATGCATCCTTTCTACTCTTGTTGTTTCCACATTGTAGTAGGTAGTGTTCCTAATGAAGAGGAATGGATCACACAAATTAGTTTAGTCGCAAGAAGAGTTCTAATTCTGCATCACTTTTTTCCTAAATCCTCAATGTTTAATTATGTACTGTTTTGATCTAGCAGCCTGAATTTTGTTTCAAGTTTTTTTTCAGCATGCCAGTTTTTAGGTTTATGGACAGGAAGATGCTGTCAGTTACTGAAATAGATGTGAAAGCTGGCTCTGGCCCAACCCTCCTGGAATTTGTAGTATGTTGCATGTAATTCACTTGAGCTCTGTGGCACAAGTGTAAAGCAAGAATCAGGGAAATAATGCTTTTCTCTCATCTACTTAGTGACAAGCTAATAAGGCAGGATTTGAACACCAATACATAGAACAACAGGGTTCTGAGCTTGATGGGCTCCTCTAGGCCACATTTTTAACAAAAATAGCTATTATCAGGAGCTCTTTCCTTAAGGAAGCTTTGCCTTGCCTTTAGTAGTACTAGCTATGTTCTTGCTCCCCTTCCCTTTCCCTTCTCAGAAGCAAGCTTTCACCGTCATCCAAACTGTGAACAACTCTGCTGTACTGACTTCTCTAACTTCAACAAATGGTATTTGATACATCTGTATTTCCAGAGGCCTTTTATCATATCAAGCAGGTTTCTGAACACTACAAAGCAAGCCATCATGCACTGCTCATGAAATATTTTTTCCCTGAAAGAAAATACGAGGTTATCACATACAAAGTTCTTGTACTTCTCAATTTTGGCTGTTTTGCTTCTACCATCTTCTGTTTTATTTAGTTTGAAGAAAGAAAGCAGGTGGGCACCATTAACGCCTAGGTCACATCACACAATTTTACCTGTGTTATGCAGAGTTTAGTATAAATAATTTGATCTTCTGTCTGGCAGGGACCACAGATGAACTAGCAGAATCTCTACAATTCTGCCAAAGTTCACAAGCACATCAACTGCCAAAGTCCACAACCAGATCAATAACCCAGGAGGACAAGCTCTGCTTGCAGCCAGAAATATCATCATCTTAGGCATCTCAGAGTGCTGACTCTACACTATAAGCCTGGTTGTATTTAATTTATTAGGGAGCATCATCAGGCAGCATTGTAAAGAATTATGACCTTACTTTTGCTAAGTTCTAGGCTGGAAAATAAGCTACGTTGCTCTCAGTTCATGAAATACATGCAGCACTGATCAGACTTTCTTATTTTTCCTGTTTTAGTGGGAGGCAGCAGCATTGTGGCTATTTTCCTTAATGGAAGAGGAAGGAAAATACCAAACTGTGAAGAAAAAAAATGCCTACCCACTATCATAGTTACAGTAGGTTTCTTGTCGGCAGTGACAGCCAAGCACACGTACATGTGTTTAAAGAAAATTGTTCACAACAGAAAAAAGTGAGACACATTGCAGCATGACTTACTGTATAAGCCAGTTATGGAAAAGAAAGCAAGAAGACAGATGGCTATTTGCCAGACCACAGAGCCATCTAAGTGATTTTCATAGATCTTCCAGTTAAAATGATTTATAAGAGTGCTCCCAAAGCCTTATGCTGAAGAAGGCAAATAAATACCTCTAGCATTTTCCAATCTAGCATGAAATCAATAGTCTATCCCTTGATAAAGGTGAAAAAGTCACAGAAACCAAGATGACAGAGTGCCTGCCATTGGGCAAAGAAAGAAAAGAGAGGAGTAATCACAATTGTTACAACTTCATCTGTGGTGTAGTTGAATTCCTTCAACCCTATGTGAAACAGCAATTTAAAAGTTTAAGCGCAGACTGTAGCCTAAGAAGAAAAGAAACAACTAAGACTTGACACAAAGCAAATTATCTTCTTTGAATAAATGGGTGTATTTTTACTTATCTGGTCTTCCCCTCTGACTTGTTAAGCATGCTATAATCCAGCAGGAGAGAAAAGTAAAGCAGGTGAAACAGAAATTTCTCTTTTAATTAAATATAGAAATTCCATCTCAGATTCCAGCAAGCAATATAAGGCAGAAGGTAGAGTTTTTCTGGGAAAGGAAAGTTTCTTAAAAGCTATCATAAAAGAGCTGAAAGTGACAAGATAAGATGGAAGCTGGCAATTTGCATTTAATTTCAGTAAAAATGGGTTCATGATTCTGAGAGTATTACTTCGCTTACTTTCTGATAAGCTGTGTGCCCAGATGTAATATTCTCTAACCATTGATAGCTTATGGGGGATGGCATTATAATGACGTTTAGCTCCTCAAATAAAATTACATGCCTTCTCTCCTCTGAGCACTCAAGAACAGAATGTAAGCAACAGTCTTCCACTTCTCTTGGCATAAGCTGAGAGTATACATATACATATATATATATGTACATATATATGGTACTAGAGTATACATATATAATCATCTCTTTTCAAGGCTTCATGAGTAATATGGAACAGAAATCAAGAAGGCAGAGGGCTATTTTCCAGACCTGACAGAGCTGTCTAAGTGATTTTCATAGATCTTCCAGAACCACACAGAATCACAGAATCATTGAAGTTGGAAAAGACTTCTGGACATATCTGGTCCAACCCCCCACTCAAAGGACTGCCAGCTAGAGCAAGTTGTTGGGTCCCATTCATACTCAGGTTTTGGATATGTCTAAGGAGGAAGACTATGAAACTACTTTGGGCACCCTCGCAGTAAACAAAGATTTTTTTTTTCTTATGTTTCTATGTCCTGTATTTCAATTTGTGCCTATTTCCTCTTGTGCTTTTGCTGGATACTACCGAGAAGAGTCTGGCTCCATCTTCTTTACCCCGCCTCCATCAAGCACTCTCAAACTGTCTTCACATGACAGAGCTCTCCAATTAATTAATTTTTGTGGCCCTTCAGTAGACTCACTCCAGTATATCCACATTTTTCTTACATTATATGGGAATATATTTTGCATAATATTTCTTGGGTTCCTCATAACTTCAAGATGACTTTGCTATCAAACTTCACCAGTATTTTGTTGTCTGTTCTGAGTGTATGTGATTTGTAATGGTTCAAAAAGGTAGGCGGGAACTGAGCAATGTTGTATTATCACTTATGCAGGTCAGTGCCTAATATACCATGATATTATGCCCATTTATCTCTGCCACTGATGTAATCTCAATTCTCAATAGCCTGCTTAGCTCCTCTAATCCACAGAGGATTGCAGACCCACTTTGGTGGCCTTTATAGAAGTTGTCAGAATTGGACTTTTTGACAGTTGACCCAGTTACAACTTTTAAAAAGTTTAGCACTCACAATGAAAAAAAACTGAAGGAACATTTTGGTTAAAATGTTTGCATTTTTGACTGCAAAATAAAGTTTCTGTTCTTAAATACAAGAAGTCTACAACCTTAGAAAAATATAAAAACTCTCATGATGAATCTGCAAGGGGCAAGACAGTTCTCTGGTGTTTCATAATCTGTAAACACAGCTAAGAGTTCAGTTCATGACGAGGTTTCTATATTTTAACACTGAATTATCTGAGCTTTGGACATATATTCTTGGCTTGTGGCCATGGGTATCTCAGATCAGTTTAGCTTCTGATAGACCCTTTCTCACTCAAACTTAGCATCAATGGGTGAAAACTGCAGTGATTCCCAGGAGAAGGTTGTAATGTGTTAGTGTTCATGAAGAAGGATAAGAAGAAGATGATACATGGGGGAAAAAAAGTTAATGAGGAAAGCTGAAAGACCAGGAAGGAACAGCATAGGTAAGTTATTTAAATCCACAGTATCATTAGAACTCACTTCATAATCTTCAGAATTAACATGGGTGAATTGGATGAAATAAGATAAATATTTGAACTACTGGCATTTGTGAGAGATATAATGGGGATAGAAAACGCATGAAGAGATTGGAGAGATTGCCAAATATAACATATGTTTTGAGGCAAAGGAAATCACTGTGACTTTCTGACCAATATTACCTTCAACAACAGGTAAAGAACTAACCACTCAGACCCAGTAAATTTCTCAACATTGCACAAGAAAAGAAAAACGATGAGAACTAGTTAGCCTTGGCACATCAGTTATGACAGTTTTTCACTTAAAGGGCAAAAGTTGCAGCTGCTATCGATTCATATAGTGCTATTAACTTGAAAAAATGATGCAATGTGATACTACAAAAGGATCCTGCCCCTTGTCTCCCTTTGATCAGATAAAACCCAAAATTTGGTGGAGATTTTGGAGCAGGAATAGATTTTTGCTGCAGTATTTTCTCATCCAACTAGGAAGTGGATTTATAGCCCAGTGGTTGCTCCCAGTCTCTGTTTAAAGCCCTTCCCCACTTTTCTAAGCAAACAAGGAAGAAAGGCACCTGACACCCGATCTGTCTGCTGAAATCTGAGGTCAAACAGAAGGGGAGAAGTCTTTTCCAGGCTGATTACACCCTATCTGCTTCCTTTCATCAAGATGCAAGGTATTAAGGAAAGTGAAATCTCCTGGTCTAATTGTCCTTATGATCTGTGAATAAGTGATGGGGGAAGAGATGGCCAAAGCTGCAGAAATGATGGTAGCAGAAGGGTTTGGAACACCCAATGGAAGGATTCTTTTATATGACAGAACATTCCAGTGTAATATAAGCAACAGTTTAACATTGATCCAGGCCATATGAATCTTATCTGTGACACAAAGTGCTGTTCTACTTTACCTTCTCCTGTCTTCAGCGTTTCATCACTGCTTTTCTTTGCCTGCTGTGGCTTCCCTGTGTTCCCCTATGTAGAACTTTGCTACACATTTTCGCCACATTCTCTGCCAGTCCTACACCTGACCTCCCTTCTTATTTAAGTTTTCTCTTACTGTCCTTATTCATCCTTACATTTCCTGTCCATTGTTTGACTGGAGCACTGCTATTGCCTCCTGCTTGAAAAGATGCCAAATTGTCAGTGTTTGAAGTAATTCTTACCTACTTCAATTGGAAGCATCACAAGAGCAACTTCATTACATCTTCTTCTCCAAAAAATTATTTTTCGGAGAAAGTTTTTATCAGAAGAAAAAGATGTTCTCCAGTGCATGGATGTCCTTAGCTTTATTTTTAGCAGATCCCATATTTCACTGATGTTATCCTCAGGCATAGAGGTGCAATTGGAGGGAAAAAACAAACAAACAAAAAAACAAACAAAAAAACCCCCACAACAAAAAAAGCCTTTCCTTGATGTATAAAGCACAAAGAAAGGTTAGGCTTTTTTATGTGGAGGGGCACTTTTTTTGCTAATGTTGAATCTGAACTTCCCAAGCCACAACTTGCAGCTGTTGGCCTTTTTCATATCATCTGACTGTATCAAGAGGAGTTTGGTTCATCTTAGTTACAATCCTTAAAGCTAGTCATAAGCCACTACTGGATGCATGCTGACCTCTCCTTCACTAAATGCAACAAGCCCAACTCTCCCCAGAGGTTAGTGCCCTAAGAGACCACCGTAGTAGTCTTTCACTGAACCATCTCCAACGTACCCAGCTCCCTCTTGAAACAGGGGATCTAGCACTGGACACAGAATCAGAGATGCAGTCTCACCAGTGCCAAGTAGAAAGAGAATCACACTTCCCTCGCTCTACTGGCCACTTTCCATTTAATGTAGATAATTATACAGTTTGCCTTTTATGCAGTGAGAAAGCATGATGAGTCATATTCAACCTAGCTCCACCCCCACCTTGTAACCCCAGACGCTTTCCATCGGGGCTGCTACACAGTTTCTCAGTCTGTATCGATGCACAGGATTATCTCACCTCAAATGCAGACATTTGGATTTCATCCAAGCTAATGACAAAGCTGGCAATAAGTCTGAATCTTCTGAGGTCCAGCACAGTATTATTGCCACACTCAGCAAGGAGCAAAGCAGCCTCGACCACAGCTGCTATTATTGGAAACCTGAAGTCACAAATGCTTCCCTTTCCATTTTCTCCACAGCACCACCCCACTCAATTTCTAATACTTTGTGACCTTCACATTTACTTACACATGCTATCTTTAAATCCAGAAGATGCTTTTGACATCTCCTGGCTTTGTTACAAATGCACTTTTACTATCATGACATTTTCTTCATAACAGTACTTTTTTTTTTTTGTTGAGGTCTAACAAAACAGGGGCTCAGAAATACGTTCTCGCACTCAGTTCCAATGGCCAACTGTCACCCTTAGATAACCATAGATGTCAGCAGGATTTGTATTCACAGACCTGAAGGCAAAGTTTTTCCCCTCTCAAAGCTCATATTCTGAAAGTTTAGTGTACCTGTGAATTTCAGTATCAACAGCAACTTGCACTGAGGCCCATATTCAAGCTGATGGACCGGACACGTGTCCGTGTGTGCACACAGGTAACTGTGTGTGTAAACATGCTGCTTTCAGCCTCTTAACTGATATTGCTAATTAATTCTTTTAAGAGATAACTTCTGCTCATGACTGGTTAAAAAAAGACCTGAAGGACAAATACTTTTCCATTTGGAATAAAACAGATTAGAGCAAACGGTGTGTATTTTCAAAGCAGTTTCCTCAACCACATATAGAACATAAAAGTGTGAGGACACCATCCAGCTGGCAGATTTCCAAAGAAGTTTAGGTCCAAAACATTCATCCTTATGCTAGAAAACCATGAGGCTAAAAGGTTTTCCTGGTATCTGTAAAGCATCAGCACTGTGTTCAAGGATGAGCAGTCAGGTATCATCTATGTTGATAAAGAGGTGGAGGAGGACAAGAATAGGTGCCAGGACAAGTCATGCAGTATCTGAAGCAGGAGAAGGAAGGCTATATTAAATCTCTGCCTGCCAGTTTTGCCAGTTGCTGAGTGCTTTTGAAAATCCAATGCCTCATTTAGCTGACTAAAGAGTGATTGAGCTGCACCAGAAATACAGACCCAGCTGTCAGAGAAAACTGGAAAATATGTCCTGGAGTAGTTTTGAAAAATCTAATTCTTTTTTCTCCATATAGAACACTGGTTAAGTTTAAAATATTTAATTAGTCTAAGTTTAGCTGTGTGTATTACCTGAAAATAGAGAAGACACACTAAAACTATGTGGGTTAGCCCAAATGCATGCTGACTAAAACTTCATGCACTCACTAACCACCCGATATTCGTGACATAGCAGAGAAAAACATCGTGACAAAGATTGCAGAGACATTACGTTCTTATTTGCAGATTTTTTTCCTTATCCCTCCACCTAGAAATCAAAGTACTTAATGAGAAAGAGTTCCACAGCCCAAGACTGTGAGGTTATCTTTGGAATACTCTAAAATAGCTTCTATCAGCAATGGCTATAGGGTTTTTCATGTTTGAAGGGTTTTAAGACCTTCAAGAGCTCTGTGAATGTCCCAAAGAAAAAAGGGAATGCCCTGCTCCCGCTTCTGTCGTTATCTGAGCCTCATTCCTAGAAGGTGTGAAATAAAACTTTACTTTATAAACAAAGGAGGTGTGGATGATTTTTGAAAAAATTAGCAGTGGTGTGGAGCCAATGAAAGAACTTGAGGTGTTAGAATAAATGTGAGCTGAAAGGAGTAACAGGAAATCAGAGGCTTGTGAAAAACTGAATGATCAAATGGCTCTGCAAAGTATCTCACGGAGGTCCAGTCTCGAGCTATATGGCATGTGTGTCCGTAACATACTCTCACATTCTGAAACGTTTCCACAGGGTACCATCATGGCACACATGGCATACTCTCACATTTCGGCACACCACACACCTTCTGATTCCCTGGGTTGCTTACTTCTATGTGATTGATTGCAGACCCCTGAAATGTATTGCATACCTGTCTGTATCTGAACACAAATTTGTGAGAGTCATTCAAGTAAAAAGAATAAATTTGCTTATTTAATGTTCTTGGTCCCACCTCCTCATCCCTGTGGGGTAGAATAATTTTGCTCTCTGCTCTTTAATTCACATTCTGTATCTCCATTCCATCAACCTCAGGGATAATTCAGGCTCCCATGTGCCCAGGCACCTCCTGTTGTTTGGGCAGTAGTTCATGGTATGTCAGTATTCCAGAGGTCAGCTGAGGATAAACTCTAATTAAAAGGCATTAAAATAGGCTGCAGGGGACAAAAATTCAAACCCCCAGATATATCATAATCTGTTACTGATGTCTCATCTGAGCTGGCTATGTGCTTAAAATATGCATCGAAAGTAATCTTTCAAACCTCTTCTTCAGGTCTCCATTGGCACCCCCAGAGGAAATTATTTCAAACTCTTCAGAGAGCAACAATCCTGTTCTGGTCCTTGAAATCCTTCGAGCAACACACCCACACACCCCAGCATTATTTTCTCACCTCCTCCATATAAAAACAAAACAGAAACGTGAGAACAGTGGGCTGGAAATGGAGCTGCGGAAAGTGAAGTTGGAAGGATTAATTATGTAATACGCCCCCTCTCCTGCCCTTACCCACAGCAACACGAGTGAGGTAAACCTAATCCTCCCAGCTGACAACTCAGAGCTAGAAAATGCCCGGAGGAGTGAAAGCAAGATAAATGTGTGGGGAAGGTGGCAATGCTCTCCCACAGAGGAAGATATCACTAAGAAAAGGCTAAAAAGAAGTTCAAAACACCTTTAGCTCCTTCCCTCCCCAGCCAGACCTCTCCCTCTGACCTTCCCCCCCCACCCCTCACCCCCTTTTTCATCAGGACTTGCATCAGCATTGGGACCGTATTGCTACAGTTCACGGCTCTCTGACGAAGTGTGGATCCTGCTGAAAATCTTCAAGCGAAACAGAAGCTGGGAGCACACACACGTGAAGATACCTTAAGAAAGCAGGTTTGCTACTTAACTCGGAGGAAAGAAGCTGGAGCAGACTTCTTCAGTTGCTCTCTAAGAGCCTTGTCGAGAGTCCTTGCAAAGACAAGTGTTGCTGATTCAAAAGAAGAGGAGGGATGGGGAAGAAAAAAAAATTGTGCATGTCTGTGTGAGAGGGAGACAACTTGTGTGTGTGTACGTGTGAATGCATGCTTGTGTGTGAGAGGGTGTAGGCGAAGGGTGGGGGGAGCTAGATATAGTGTTTTTTTCTGTGAAAGACATGCGAATGCAATTCCCAGAGAAGGGCACCAAGCTCTGCCTAAGAGCAGAAGGGGTAGGGAGAGGAGAGGAGAGGGGAGGGGAGGGGAAAGGGGAAAGGAAAGGAGAGGGAAGGGAAGGGGAAAGGGAAGGGAAGGGGGAGGGAGGAAGGAGGAGGAGGAGGAGGAGGAGGAGAAGAAGGGATTGCTGTTTCAGAAGACATTCATAGAAAAAGGGTGGCAAATTGTGTGATCGTCTTTAAAGGAAGTTTCCTGGGACCTAGAGAGAAAGCAAGAAGCCCAAAGAAGGAAAATAAAGGGCTATGATTTCCTTGTCCTGTTGCTTTGTCTCTGGCTCCCTCTGCCTCTGGAAGAGTAGCCACAGGACACAAAGATGCCCAGCTGGTCACTGCACGCCCAAGTTCAGTTTAGCCGGTGCTTCTCTCCTGTTTAGCCTGACTGCTTTCTCTGAAGGGGAGGACTCACAGCCCGACAGCCTTCTAGTTTAACGTGAAGAGTGTGTGCCGCCTCTCTCTGCCCATCCCAAGAGCTCGCTGGAGGTGGAGGAGAGGGGAGAAAGAGGACTTGAAAGTGCCCGAGGAGCTCCGATGCTAAGAGGAGACAAACATTCCCGTGGACGACGCAGAAAGGACAAAGCTGACTGATTTCTTGCTGCTTTCCCCAATTCCCCCCCCCCGCCCCCCTTCTTTTTCCTCTTTATCCTTTGGCGTACGCCAGTGTTTGGTGATCTTTGAAAACACAAAACAAACCACCAACCCCCAAGCCCCAACCCCTTGGCTAGCTCTTATGGGAATGAAACACTCCTCCCGCTGCCTGCTCCTGAGGAGGAAAATGGCGGAGAACGCTGCCGACAGCACCGAGGTAAGGATGCGAGGCAGAGCCCGGTGGCCGCGCTCCCCCAGCCCCCGGCCCCGAGCCCCCAGCAGAAGCAGCAGGAAGTGCCAGGAAAACTTCCCCGGACCCCCGGCCGGCCCCTGCCGCCGCTGCCGCCGGGGTTTCCTGCATGCGCCCCCCGCCCGCCGCCCCCCGGGCGGAGAACTTCGCGCCCCGCCGAACCCTCCCGGCGCCCCGGCTGTTTCCCGGAAGCCGCCGCTTTCCGCCGGCTGCCCGAGCAGCGGAGCGGGCTGGGCCGGGGCGAGGCTCCGTGCCGGGGCCGGGGCGCGGGGCCGGGGGCCGCAGGAGGAGGGGGCGGGCGGCGGCCGGGAAGGGGCCGGGCGCGGCGGGCGGCGGGCGGAGGCGGCGGGCACCGGGGGTCCCTGGCCGGCAGCACCTTGGCCAGCTCCGGGCGTCGCGCCGGGCCCAGCCGCGGGGCCGGGGCCGGCGGTCGGGGGACGCCGGGGTCTCCGTGTCTCTCCGGTGTTAACCTGCCCGAGGAGGGGGCGGAGGGCAGGAGGAGCATCCCGCCCTGTGCCCGGCTGGCCTGAGCCGAGCCGAGAATAGCTTTGCATTGCCTGCGGGCCGAACGGGTACCCTGCGAGCTCTCACGCTTTCTGCAAGAAAACCCACCCCGCACCCCCCTCCCCGTTACCTTCGGTTTCCTCAACACTGGGGTTGAGCAGCCCTTGTTTACTTGAATAGGGCTGTCTTGACCTCACTGACACTTCTCAAGGGATACAGCAGTGTGCGAAGTCTCAGATCTGGGAAAGCAAAACGATGCAGGATGCAGTCCCAGCTTCTCTGGCAGCATGTGAGAAGGAGACAGGCAAAAAGTGTGAGTGTGCGCCAAACTCCCCGTTTCTATTAATACCCTGTGCCTAGCGCTCTGGCTGAACGCTTAGCACATGGTTAAGCGACATGCAGCACAGCCATGTACAGACCCCAAGGGCAAAGCACCTCGACCAACTTCAACAGCTTTGCCCTTACGTTCACGGGCGGCACCGACCCTCCTGCCCAGTTGCCCTGTGGAGGTAATAAAGAAAAAAAGCACTGCTTCAGTGTGAGTGAGCACATGATTGTTCCCCTCTTTATTCTCTCAATGTCTCTGCCAAACGTCTCCTCCTTTCAAATAGTCCTCCCAGCAGGTGTCCTGCTCCCTCATGACTTCCTTATTTCTCTTCCTAATAGTGCTCTCTCTGCTTGACCTTCATAAATGTATCTGCTTTGCCATGCGAGGTGAAGAGCAGAATTTTCTTAAATGAATGTCTTGTAAGGAACATCCCTGCTACTGCATTACAACCCCATAAAGTGCTGTTTATAGAAGAGGCATCTATAAATAGCAAGAAGTCTGGCTGCACATCTGTAAACTGTCATAGTACTGACAGCACATATTGCATTAAAAGTCCCAGGATCCTGGGCAGTATTGCAAGGAGAAATGTAAAAGCACAGCCAGTTCATTTCAAACCAGTTTTTCAACTGGAATTTAGACAGGGAAAATAGATGAGAGGAGCTCTTAAAATATTCCTTTTCTATTTCAATTCACTATTAGTAAATTTTTGTTGTTTAACCACCTTTGCCTTTCTGCTTGTGCAGTGCTGCACACAACTGCAATGTCATTTTATGGAGAAGGCTTTCTTAACAACGACAGTTTCATTCCAGTGCTGCATACAGGCTAGCAGAGTGTTGAAATGCTATGCTTCCTCTCCTCAGAGTATCCATCAGTGACAGATTTGTGAAATGAGAGTGAAAATATTGCAGATTAGGCATATCCTGCTGTGCTTTTACCTCAAGAAAATTGGAACAGACACATTCATAACACCTGCCAAGATATTTTCTATTTTATTAATTTTCATATTTGTGATGTTAAGATCTGTTCTGTACTGAGAGAAGTAGTCTGCATACATGCAGACTTACAAGTGCACCAAGCAAAATATGCCAAGACCTTTGAAGCCCTTCTACTCGTCAAGCATCTATATTTGGCAAAGTCATAGGATACCAGTTTGACCTTCAAACCTGTATTTCTCTAACTTTCTCCTGAAGTTTGGAAATGTTCTGTGACAAAAGGAATACAGCACAAAGTGTCACACTTTTGGACTTATCACAGTGTCAGAGAAAATCAGGAATTGGTATAAATTTGCTTCATTTGAAACGAATGGGGTACCAGTAACACACATGATTTGATACTAAATTTCTGAAGTACTTTGATGCCATGATGATAGGCATGATGTGAAATATTTCAGCTATAATGAGAGACGAAGAGTTAAATTTAACCATTTAACCATTTAACAAATGGTCAAAATGCCCCATTTTCAAAGCGTTCCAGAAACCTGGTTCTTACACAGATTTATTTGAGCCAGTTACTTATATTACAGTTTCATAGTATTTTTTTTTTTTAATCTGCCACAGCTAAGAGCATTAATTAAACTTTCGGTCAAATATGGCAAGTACACTGTTTTATAGAACAGTAGTAGGGTGTTAAAAAAATACTTTAAGACAAAGAACATGGGCACTGTATGAAAAACTTTTTATTCCCTCTGATGACCATAGCGCTAGCTCATTAGTCTGAAGAGTTTAAAGAAATAATGACAACAAATACAAACAAGAGAAAACCAAATCTACAATGAGACAATACTCACTGTTACTTCAAACAAGAATACAAGACAGTAGAAAAGCAATAGCTTACTAGTAATTACTTTCCAGTCAAGGAAGACACCTTGTTTTACCAGGAAACTTACAGAAGTGTGCTCGCATGGTACCAGATTGTACAGATATTTATATTGCCAGTATCCCCATAGCCTTATATCTTGAGACAAAATATAATTAAGTGAGTAGAAGCGTTGACACAGATGTTGTTGGATCTTGGATCAGGGTCAGAATAGTTCTGTAATTTTATTGTACTGATAACAGCCTGATACCAGTCTGTCTGCCAGAGTTTAAGTGGAACCAGTGGGTTTTTTGTATGTGTTCATAGCAGTCTGAGGGTATACAGTGCTTTGTATAAAAATAAAAGTCAAGGGAAATAAAACAGTAAGTCTTTTCTATTTAGAGCCTCACTGGAGGCCATAGGGTTCCCACAAACAGGAAGATTGCTAGAATGGTTTCAGACCCTTGTTTGGAGTGCACAGGGGAAAACAAATAAAAAAGATTCAGAAAATCTTTATTCCCCTTGGCCATCCCATGAACTTTAAAAGAAGTTCCATGGGAACAAAAGCTGTGGAATCTCTCCTCGAGATATAAAAATGAACCTCTGTATCTTTAGTCATGAAAGAAGACTTGCCTAAATAAAACAGGACTGTCTGCATAGATAACAGATCTGGAAGTGAGTTCTCTGCACATAATTAAAGACACTCAGACAGAAAATTAAGTTAAAGTGTTCTTTGTAGAACATATGCATGAAGATTCTGTAAAATTAATAGTGCTGACCTGCTGTAAATTTTGGTTTCTGTGTCTTTTTATTTTAAATATATTAAGTGGAAGCCATATTAATAGTAGGACTGATATCAGAGATGGGAAGGAAATTGAAAGAAGTGAGATTTCAGAAGTGTGCCTGAATATAGCTCATGAACCTATGCCAGGTGAAGAAAACAGAATCACAGAATCATAGCTTAGTTTGGGTTGGAAGGAACCTTTAAAAGCCATTTAGTCCACCCCCCCTGCAATGAGCAGAGACATCTTCAACTAGATCAGGTTGCTCAGAGCCCCGTCCAACCTGACCTTGAATGTTTCCAGGGATGAGGCATCTGTTATCACCTCTTTGGGCAACATGTTCCAGTGTTTCACTGCCCTCATTGTAAAAAAAATTCTTCCTTATATCTAGTCTAAATCTACCCTCTTTTAGCTTAAAACCATTACTCCTTGTCCTATCACAACAAGCCTGCCTAGAAAGTTTGTCCCCATCTTTCTCCTAAGACCCCCTTAAGTACTGAAAAGCTACAATAAGCACAAAGTGCTGCAATAGCACAAAGTGCCAGGGTTTATGTGCATACCCAACAGAGACATACATCTACACCTAACAGATTTCTCACTGACTGAAACAATTCTAGAACCTAAAACTGGCTGGTTTTGTACAATGCATACAATGTTCATAAAAGGCAATCCTTATACTCAAGACTGTGCAGCGTCTGTAGAAAGAAAAGATGTTTGTTTCATGGCTAAGAATAGAGAGATCAGTAATTTATTAATTGTAGCAAAATCGAATCCTCACTGAATGTCCTATTACACAAAGCTTGGATTTTGATTAGAAAAAAAATTCTTTTGATGATTTCGGGTAACAGGCATAATAGGCATGCTTCCTCATACAGATGAATATAATTGGCACAGTATCATGAGATCCAGGTCTGTGAAAGTAACAGGTCTGTTATCAGAAGTGGGGAGATTGCCATGTCCTATCTGCATGAAATCCAGCCATACCACTACTTAAGGGAGAAGAGATTATAAATTCTATTGAAATCATGAGCTCCTGTTTGTGATTCATGAGTAGGAAGAGATGTTTCTCTTTAATAAGTTATCAAAGTACAAATGAACAGAAGCAGAGCAAGAGTGTGCGTAACACAGAACGGTGGACTGGATTTATTCAGTAAACATAAGTTTTGTTCCTGGCTATTACACTGGATCTTCTTGGAGATATAATTTAATCCCTCTGAGCTTTCCCATTCATACTGTTGAATTCTGTGATGTATTGGTGAAAGGTGCGGTAGAAGATTATTATTTGGTGGTGCTAAATTGCTCAGAACCTCAGAACACTATTTATGAATTAATGGGTGGGTGATGTTTACCCAAGAGACAAATAGCGCTGCTATGTGATGTGCTTCTTAGGCTTAACTGAAATCACAGGAGGTCTGGCCTGGTGTCAGATAGCTAGCTGAAGAAGCAGCTTATGACATACCTTTCAGCCTTACTGATTGATGTGTCACATGCCCATGTCACATAACTTTGAACAGGAAAAATTGTGATAGCTGGTGTGTGCAAGTAGTACAGGTGAGCTATAGAGATCAGAGCAGTGGCCCATGCTCTAGGTGCTTGGCACTGCTGACAAGGCAGTCAGAAAGCTGTCCCGTCATCTCACTGAAAAATCTTTCATTGTGGGTGTATCAGACCCCCAAGGGCTATAAAGGCACCTCTCAGTTAAAGCAGGGAGTATTCCCCTTCACCACATTTTGATCCTGCACAGTGCTCCCGTTCGGACTAAATACTTAGGCTAGTAACAAGGCAGTTCTAATATAGTCATGGGGGCTTTTTTGGTTTCTAGCCAATTTAGGAGTGGGAGAGCAGAAATATGGCTCTGAGCCATCTTCTCCTACCAATTTCAACTGTGCAGAACATTAATTTATCTCAGCTGAAGATCTCGGTGTAGTTAAATGCATTCAATTCCTTTTTTAAATTTAATACTAAAAATTCAAGACATTGACCATAATATTTTGGCCCCATTGAAGAAATAACTTTTGGTTGGCATTAATAATATAAATAGGATCAAACCCCATTTATGCTTAGATAAAGAATAACAGCAATATCTCAAAGCAGAGTCTTAAGATAATGATACCTTAACATTATCCTCTGGCAGTGTAGGGTTGTTCTAATGAACAACATTTTAGTGTCAAGAAAACTGGTATTTTTCTGAAAGGGTATGTTTCTTCCTGCTGACATCATGGGCCAGATCATATTGTGTCATCGTGGCAATGCTAAAAGAAAGGTTCCTTACTAGTGAGCACTTCACATAGAAGTTGCTGTAGTGACTTTTTTCCAGCCACAGTCTGTGAAAAGCAGTGAAGTCCTCAGAGGGGAGTGCAAGAAATTGTGTAGATGAGCACCTTTGTAATTGTTCTACTTCCACGCCAAACATGAGCTTGGAAGGACTGACTCACATGCCTTCCAGAGCTTCACCCTCAGCCTGATTCCAAAAGATGAAGGCTTGTGCCCTTACTGGTACAGGCAGAGCAGAGAAATACTTGAAGTTAAAAAAGTATTGAACCTAATCTTTCAAAATAATTTTGCCTCAACCTTTCTGACTTTGCAACAAAATTCAGTCCATTGACAGATGAAGTGATGAACAGCTAAAGGGGGTGAATGATGAAACTGGTTGCTCCTGTCTCTAATTCCACAGAGAATCCTGCTGCCCTGCTGTCTTGCTCGCTAGCTTTAATGCCAGCTCTATTTTGATCTAGAGTTTAGGATAAAATGGGATTGTCCTTTCCATAATTTTCTTTCTTCTTTGGGAATAACCTCTAAACAACAGAAACAAGAAGCACTCATCTCAAGGAAGGAAAGAGGAGATTGCCCGCTAAGTGGATGAGTTAATGGCCATAAAGGTGTCTTCACCATGCCAGCTTGGAGCAATTGCTGACTAGTCACAGCCTACCTGGCTCACTCCTGTGTTCCCGAACAAGTACTGACTGGCTCCATGGAGTCTCTTGGCATACTAATGCTTTCAAAGCTGTTGCATGGGAGCTGAGACAACTTTCTCCCTTCACAGTGACTGTGAGAGGATGGGCACTATCTCATTCTTAGTATTTCAGTTTTAAACTGACATTTAAGAGCTGTAGAAAGATGAAGGATGATGGCTTTATTAATTTCTTATAAGACAGGTTTTTCAGGTCCCAGTTGTGAAAAACCTATCTCAAAAAAATCCAAATTTTAAAAGGTATCTAATATTTTGTCTTCTTCAATCTGTATATTTCTAAAAATAGAAACTAAATTTGAAAATCCAGAGTAGAAAATCTTTATCTTCATTTTAGTTCATCAACAATTTTGAGATTTAGAAAACAGAATTGGAAATAAGACAGACTTAGTTGAAGAAGCACTCACTGCCAAGTTTTCTTTTCTGAAAACTCTGTTAGGTGAAGAAACTAAAGATAATTTTGCTTTGTATTTTGAGTGTGAAATGTTAGGTGACCATAAATAAAATCTCAATGTCTTTGCTTTCCAAAATGAAGAGAATATTTCAGTAACAAAACATATGCAAGGAAATTAAGGTGGGAATAAAATGTTTAGCTAAAATTTTAGACAGAGACACAATAGACAAGGTAAGAATACTATTCTCCCTCACTTAAAATATCCTGTTTTGAAGTCAAGACATGCTTTTGGAAGTTTGCATGTATTGAGGACTGCGTTGTACCCGGATCTTTTCTTCCCAGAGTGAATTATTGTTTAAAAAGCAGCATTACCACCTTTCCTAGCCGTTGTGCACAGAAAAGGAGTTCCTTAAGCTTTTCTGAGAAAGTATGGGGGGAAAAAAATCAGCTTTGAAAGAGGGGCCATGGAGGTGTATATTTTTGAAGACACTGTTTGGTCTGGACCCTACACTTAAGTCCCTCGTGTTCTTCTTGTCCTGTCCAAGAATCCAAGTATATATGAGCCATTCCATTACAGTTCCCCCTCCTCTTTTTAAAAGAAAATATAGCATTTCCCTCTCTTGTAATAGTATGGTGAAAGTGGTCTCCAAGAATTAGTGCTGAAGTGTTCCTTTAGTGCCCACAATGCACACTTGGGATCACACAGGGCCTAGCAGTTCTTGTCTTTTTCTGGCCATACAGACTATGTTTCATTGTTTCTAATATCACCAGAAAGCTCAAACCCAGTCTCAGAGCCCATAATAATGCGTGACCAAGCCAGGGCCTTCCAACAGCAACCTACCAGTCCAAAATTATTTCAGCTGTGGACCTTAATTTCTCACTTAGAAAGCAGAGGGGACCCTGCCATCTGTTTCAGTTTCTAGTTGCATCCTTGTACAGTAATCTCTTCTTACAGGTCATCTTCTCAGGCCCATGACCATTGTATTATATAGCATGTTGCTTACCTCCTTTTAACTAAAAGCTCTGCAGAAATGTTATGAGAATGGAAAGGAAGAATATTTTCTTAGTTGAAGAATATAGCAGAAGACTAACTGATTACAAGCACATGGCCAGGTAGTGTCAATAAAGTGTATTCTGCAGAAATCTCTAGTGGCTGAGCCCAGCTGTGTATCTGGCACATTTTACTTTGGTATTTTGGGTTAGTTATTTCTGGTTTATTTCTTCTAGAAAGAGAGAGATCAAATCTGAAAAGCAGCACTGTTTCTTACCCATGGTTTGCATCTTGTGTACAGCTGGAACAGCTGTTTCAGAAGGAAATCAAATGAGATAGTGTTAGCCACATCATAATACAGTTGCCTCCTTAGGAGTCAATGGTGTTTTAAACTTAGCAGTAGCTGAATTTACAAGCAGCAGGGGGTGTTCAACAATTCTTAGGGATGCTCTGCCTGTTGTATTGTTGAGCCTTAAAAAAGGTAAAGGGCCATCGTTACCCTTTCAGTTCCCTTGGCTTTAATATAACCCACTGCAAAGCTGAAGCAGACCAAGGGTGTGAAATCAGAAGACCGAGGTACAAGAACAGTTATTGGGCAGAGAAGGCAAAATAGGAAACATATTTTATTGTGCAAGAAAGTATATTGCAGACTAAAATTTCAAATTTCATGATCTCTTAGATTTCTGGGATTAGAAGTAGCAAACTTGAAGTTGCCCTCATTAAAAGTCCTGTTGTGGAAAATACTATATTCAGTCATGAAACAGAATGTGCTTTGTGAATTTACTGGAGGTCAAAGGGCATAATGAAATTATTTTGTGAAAGTGGAAAAGAAAAGGAGGGAGGGACAAAAGGCTGGCAGGAAAGTGGGTGGGCAGGGAGGGAAGAAGGGAGGGAGGGAGGGTGAAAAGGGATGGAAGGAAGGAAGAAAGAGGAGGGAGAAAGATAGGGAAATACAGTCAATATCCAGAGAAGCTGCTCATTTCCATAAAAGCATGAACAGTAGAAATATGTACTTAAATTTACTGTCAAAAAGTCACAGAATAACACTGTGATTCTTGAAGGCTGGTCTACCAGTAAAGACAAGGTGAAGAACACATTGAGTACCTTGGCCTTTTCCACATTCCACATCCTTTGTCACCAGGGCTCCTGCCCCATGTAGCGATGGGCCCGCATTTTCCCTAGCCTCCCTTTTGGTGCCTGTATACTTGCAGAATATTTTCTTGTTGCACTTCATTGTCCCCTTGTCAGATCCAAGAAATGTCAGGAATCAAGCAGCTATAGGCAGAGGTAGCAGGAGGCCAGCAGGAGAGGGAATCAATTCACCCTTTTACAGTTTGCAAATAAGGAAATAACGGGGGGTTTTGCAACAGCTGCTAAGGTCTAAGGCAAACCTCAATTTCTTTGTCAGAGAGAATACAAACAGTGGTGACTGTTTTTTGACTACATTAGTCAGTCATGGAATAAGAAGAGATAGTATGTAGTTCTAGCCCTGTGATTCACCCAAACCAACCATGAATGAGGAAAGAACATAACACAGAAAATCACAAGACTGGTTTTAACTAGTTATCAAGGTGTGTGTACTAAAGCTGCCTTGAAATTCTCCATTGAAATTGGCTTCTACCGTAATTGTCTCACAAATTGTTAATAAATGGTTAATCTCACAAATAAGTGACTTACCGTACTGTGAGAGAGATGCTGCCAGTGAAAACTTTTCACCCACTCTCACAGCCTTGCACGCACACATACTGTTTTCTGAAACCCACTCCCATCACCACTCCAATGAGTAGAACCAGGAGAAAATGCGACAGTCCTCACTAGTGTCCATGTCAGGATCTTGAGCAGCAGCTCAGCTCCGACTCACCACAGCTCCACCTTGGGCACCCACCGTGGCTCTTACTTCACCTCATTTTTGATCACAGTCACGTTGTTATTGCTGAACTTGACATGTTACAGAGAAGATAATTTTCCTAGCTTGCTGTTTTAACTGCATTACCCTTCTATTAATATCTAATCTGCTGAATTTTTATAGTCTATTAAATCAAAAAGCTGATTGCCATTTTCAAGGCTGTTCGAAGCATGTGTCCTATAATTTCTCATTCAGTACCAAGAGGTTAATTCAAGTCTCCAGTGCCAAACTCGATTTCACACTTTTTAGAATTTTCAGACATACTTTAATGAATTACAGTCCTAGTACTGCAACAGTGCATATACAACTAATGAAGGCTAACCTAGAACTTGCAAAGCTAGGCCAATTCAAAACTAAGTTTATGTTTCTGTTTTCTTTGTAGTTGACATTCAATTTCAGTCCTGCTTTTCTAAGAGAATTTTTGTTTAAGCAGATAAACTTAATGGGAGACAAAGACAGACAAGTATTTCAAGCAATGAAGGTGCTTTCACTTATTACTGTGAGATTTTAATGAAAATGCAAAATTATTCTAGTATTTCTTTGTAATAGAAGACATGATTTCTTGTAACCTCAATACAACTATTTTATTGAAGAAAAGAGTCTCTGTGCCATCTCTATGTCTGATAGGTCTGTTCCTTTCTCAACAGAAAACCAAAAATGCTCCTTAGTGCTTATGAAATATCTTTGTCACTTTATAAAGTAGAAGGCAAAAGCATTTATGCTTGCAAGATCTATTTCCACCAGGTAAAACTGAGTATTCTAACCATGCCTACTGGAAACAAAGGCATTCTGTTCTCAAGACAGGTTACTCTCATGTAAATGCACCAGTTTCAGCAGAATTATTTGTGATTTATAAAGATTCAAAGCCAGCTCACGTCTATATATAAAATTGTATTAAAAAGGATTAATCACTAGTGGGTTTGTTCAAGAATAGTTTTCATCATTTTGTTTCATGACTGTGTAAAAATGTTAGGAGTATACTTTCTGGTATCGTTTTCTTAACTGTTTAAAAGACGGGTCTGAAATAGTAAAAGCTTATTATTCTCTTGCTAACACAGAGCTATAGAAGCCTGCTTTATATCAACATGACTACCAATGACTGCTTTTGAAACATACTACATAGATATCTTTTAACAGGTGTAGTTCAGAACCTGTTGGAGTTAACAAATTGCTGAAGATCTTTGAATGCTTCAGTAAATGTTCTATTAATAATGCAAGAAATGCTGAACACACTAGTTTGCTCATGTGTGTCAGTAGCACTCAGCGTGATTGTTTATTGTAGAATCAAGTTCCATACCAGTAGGGTAGTTAAAAACATTCCTCATCCACCTTGTATAATATGGAGCAAAAGGAATTCCACTGAACAAGTGGGATTACCTGTGTTCTGAATGTTAGATACATATCCAAGTTTCTTAACAATGCTGAAAACACACTGAAGTCAATTGTGGGATTTGCAGCTTTCTTGAGAACAAATACGTTACCCAAACCTGGAGCTCATGGGTGTTTAACCTCAGTCTCTTCCAATGAAATTTCTTAGACTAGGTGTACCAAAACCAAGTAATATTTAGTGGCCAAATACGAGCAAGTCTACTTCATTAGGCTAAATTTAGAGAGTGTTTAAGGACATATATGTCATCCTTGTTATAAATGAGGATAGTCAGTATCAGAAGTACACACAATTGCCTTTATAGTCCGAAGAAAGATTAATATTTCTTGGTCCATTACTAAGGAGACTTATGAGTAGCTTTCCTTTATCAGGGTTTTTAAACTTGAGATTTAAGTTTAATTAGCTCCTTCAATGTGGTTACAAAATACCATCACTTTTAAAAAAAACACATTCATATTCAGTGTAGTCCCAGAGTCTGAAAATTAATGAATTACTGACAAGATATCCAGTCACATTGACACAACAGTTTGTACTCTAACACTGTTTCAAACCAAGAAAGTTACTTTACTCCCCATCTTAGAACTAAAATGCAAGTCCAATACACAGCACCAGTTCTGACTGAGCAAGACTATGCTATTTATTAATACAGTAACAGCCTTAACACTGTGATCACTTGTCATTTCAGCCACACAGAAAAATACGATGTTCCTTAAATGCACATTAATAGGTTTACTTACAAAATTACTTATCATGTGTATGTCTTTATACATATACACAGTTTTTTTGTTTACATAAATTCAGACTGCGTATTATGCTGTGACTTTCATTTCTTTGTGCACTCAGATTGTCAGTGTTATTAAAACTACATCAGAGAAGACACTGCTGTGCCAGTGTGGGCTCATATACTGTAAAATCATAATATCTTGATTAAACTTTTATACCACATTAAATGTTTATATACATACATCTATATATTTTGTCAGAGAAACTCTATGTTTAAAAAAACAGTTTCACAGAAAAGTCCAAAATCTTCATTCAGTAGCATCTTTTGTATTCCCTGTCTTCCTCATTATGGGTGTCCTGACAAAATTCAGTTTAGTTGCGGAGAATTACAGGAAGATACAGCCTTCCATTTCAAGTTGAAATAAGCTCACATTTCAGATATAGGGCTAACAAAGCTCTAAAGTCAGTTTAAATTCAACTAACTTGGTGAGCTGTTAGGAATACAAACTCCCAATTCAGAAAGGGAGCACTGAAAAAGATTTGTCTGTTTCAGTTTAGATCCCTTCCAAGCATTCACAGCTTTGATTCAGCAACTAAATACAACTGGTCATGTTTTCTTAAATTCTGTAACACCTACACATCTCAGAGGTCAGAGAATAAGCCAGCGCACTTGCAAGTCAGACCAACCTAATTAAAATGCATGAAATGTCACTCTCACAAAGGTCATTGATTTGAACATTTTTGCCAGTGAGAGTACATTGAGAAATACGTAGAAGTCTGGTTCCCGAAAACACTTTTTCTTCAAAACCACTTCACAAATTTAGGCACTGTTACTGTCTTTCCCTCTGTTCAAGCACCTTTCACCATGCCCAGAGAGTATCTTGTAGGCAGAATATATTCAGCTCAAAAGTGCAAAGCAATTATTTATTGTCTGACATATCAAAGGCAGTTAGGATTAACAAGTTACTAGACAAACCACTATACGCTTATCATTCCCAACGTAAGACAGAGTCTTTGCTGTCCAGGTGTTCATGTGGTGAAGGGTCAGATTCTGCTGCTGCTGGGAATGTTCATGTAGTGTCATGTTGCTTCACGTTCATGCTTCATTTTGCTGTTGCCATCTTCAGACTCTGTCAGAATGTTCTATCTCTTCACGTCATTGTTTTTCCTCCTGAATCCTTGAACTTTAAATTTGTATTTCACCTTATTTTGTCTTTCATGGCTCCACGCTACAGGCTTTGTAAAAGCTCTCATAATTTAGGATTTTTTTCAGAAGTCTGAGCCAGGGTTATGCATCTGCACAGTTGGTCATTGCTAGGCATTGAATCACGCTGCTGAACCCCTAGGATGAAGCCTTGGAGGCTACAGAAAGTGGGATGCAGCAGCTAGGAAGCCACCGAGTTGAATAGGTGCTTCTGAAAACTATACGCATAAATTTTTGAATACTTCTCTGCCTGCATACTGTTAAATGATGTAGGAAGCTCGGCCACCTCCTCCAGCCACTCTGGGCCAGCACCTCTCCTGCCTGGGCCCCTTGGAGCCCAGCCTGGTGCCCCACCAGGGACCCAGAGCCTCAGCTCAGACAGAGGGACATGGCTGATGCTTTCCTGCTTGCAGGTTCAACCAGTGCCAAGGCTGCACACACATCCCAGACACACACACCCCCCGCGACACCGACATGGCTAGTCACACAGGCTGCCACAGACAGGCGCGGCCTCCAGCAGCTCTAGCACACAGGGCTCACATACAAGACAACCCAGACAGCCAAGCCCCTTGTCTCCTTCAGTGGGCAGAGCCAGAAGGTCACTGGTACAGGCACCCACCCCCACCCCAGGTTCACAAGCACAGACCTGTTTGTGGATTTCTTGGTCACCAGTGTGCCCCCTCTGCCCACCCAGCACCCCTGCCTGGATCCTGGGGCCCCTTGCCTGCCCCACAGGGTCTCTGACTTGTTGGCTGCTCCAGTTCGGTGCTCGCTGCAGACACGCAGCGCTCACACACTCATCCCTCATGCACTCCACATCCACAAGTCCCCCCGGCGGACCCTGGCCCAGGCCCTGGCCCCCCCAGCCACCGGCTAGTCCAGCTTAGAGTTCACTGGTGGAGGCGCACACACAGCTCAGGCTCACCAGAGCTGGGGAAGATGCAAACTGCCCCTGCAGCCGGCACCAGGCACCCGGGCCGTGACCCGGGGTCCCGCTCCAGTGGCGCTGAGCTCCGTGCCCACCTGGCGCACGCGGCCCCCTGACAGCTGCTTTTGGGAACAGACGCTGGTCCCGCCCCAGTGGCGGGGGGTTTGAGACCCCCACTGGCTCCAGTCGCTGGTGTGACAGGCCAGGGGCTCCCACCCCCCAGTGTGACCCCAGGAGCTGCACCAGGTTCCCCTCACACACACACGCGGGTCTCGCCGGTCGCTGGCACCGAGCCCACGTGCCAGGGGACGGAGCGAGCGTACGCAGAGGTGCTTAGGGAAAGGTTTGTGAGGAGGCAGAAGAAGCTGCGGTGACACCTGCAGTGAGCAGGCACAGGGCTCAGCCCCGCTTTACAGCTGACTGGACCCGCTTACACCCCTTTCTGTCTGCCCCCTTTGTTCCCCCCTGCGCATCCCCCACCCCAGGGGTCTGTACAGCTCTGCCGGCTCCTGCCCCCCCGGCAGCCCGGAGCCCTCCAGCGTGCAGGATTGTCCCTTGCAAAGTCCAGGCTGATCTTCCTGGAAGCGGCACCTGGGGTTTCCTGACAGCCCATCAGTCCGTTGGGGTGGCGAGGTTTGTTTTGTGCCATTGCCTCCGTGTTTGTTTTGTCAGGTCTGCGTCTCGGTGTATTTTATTTCTGGTTTCCCCTTTTTCCCCCTCGTTTCCCAACTGACAGGTCCCCAGTCAGATAACCTCCCTGGAGTAAACTTTCTCGTGCTCTTATCAACTGATGTGACTGACCAGGTTTGGTTCTCGTCACTGCCTCCCTCACCGTGCCAGGCAGGTTGTGTCCCTTGCGTGGTCTTGTTCACGGCTTCCTCCTTTTCCTGTCCCTGTTGCACTGGAAAGGGTCCGTGACCAGGTACCCTCAAAGGAGTGACACCCTCATCCCACGTATCTTTCCACACACCTTTGAAATTCTGTCCCTTAGCTATACTGTGTGTATACTTACATACATACATGCATACATACATATATATATGCCTGTACTTGCTTAGAAATTTATTTTAGTTCTGCATAGATAATTTGTATGGGTTAAAATTAGGGAATTCTGACAGGCTTACCTGGGGTTATACTACAATTGCATGGCCAGGTGAATCCTGTATTTTTGAATGATGATTTTTCTGCACACCACGCACATTTGTATAATTTAAAACAAGTCTGAGACTTGTCGTATAATTTAAGCCAAGTCTGTAGTTTATTTCAACCAAGCCTGGGACTTACTGTGCATATTGTACAGTAAGTTTGATGACTCACAAATGCCCTGGATTTAGCACACACAAACCACAACTGCCTGTGAGCAGGTCTGACATTTCCTGAAACATAAACTATTTCTACCCTATTATAGACAAATATGATAACTCCGTGTTAAGTGGCTTAAGACTTTAAATGATACTGAAGTAATTCAGGTAGCTATAGATCCACTAAGAGAATGAGTGGAAAAATCAGTTGTACCTTGTAGATTAAGTCTTAGAAAATGTGGTCTGTTTTGCTCCATTTAGAATCTCAGTGTTAACAGTAATCACAAAATCACTGTTATGCTCTTGATTATGTATCACTGAGATCCATCTTTCTTGGAAGCCAAAGCTACATCCCTACATAAATCCATGACCAGTACAATCTTACAAGGACAGAAATAAATGCTACAGGTACCTAGCTACAGGTGAGAATTTTCAACAGGTATTAGCAATTCTGAATTGTGCTGAGTGCGTAGAATACCTTTTGTATAAAGAAAAAGAACAATTCTCTAGCAGCTCGTTTCTCCTAAGTCGACAGCAATACATTTTCCTGTAAGATGTCATGATAATGAACATCAATTTTAATTATAGTCTATAAAGCACCATTTATATTTCCCATGCCATATGTTATATTTAGGGCCTCTTGACTGCATCTGACATTTTTTATTACTTGCAGTCTTTTTGGAGGTGTGCAAGTGTAATCTCTATTAAAAACACAGAGGTCACTGAGGGTCAAAGTTTCTCTTAAAAGCCACTACCACTTACAGCTTCATTAAGGGGACTGTGAGTTATAGAAGTATATAGGAAGAGTGAAATAAGAACAGAGAATTAGTATTTTTGTCAGAAGGAGGAAATCTGGTATGTGATGCCTGTTTCTACCCATTTCTACCCATCAAATCATGAGGGAAAATAAAACCAGAAAACAGTTCAAACACTGATTTTACATTCAAATATATTGGAATAAGCAAATCAATGCTGGAGAAATGGGCTGAGAGGAACCTCATGAAGTTTGAGAAGGAGCAGTGCCAAGTCCTGCACCTGAGGAGGAACAACCCCACGCACCAATATGTGCTGAGGGCAATCCAACTGGAAAGCAGCTTGGAAGAAAAGGACTTGGGAATCCTGGTGGACACCAGGCTGAACAGGACCCAGCAGTGTGCCCTTGCTGCAAAGAAGGTTCATGGTGTCCTTGGCCACATTAGACAGAGTATTGGCAGCAGGTTGAGGAAAGTGATCCTTCTGCTGTATTCAACACTGGGGAGGCCACACCTGGGGTTCTGTGTCCAATTGTGGGTTCCTCAGCACAACAGAGACATGGACACACTGGCGAGTCCAACAAAGGGCCGTGAGGATAAAGAAGAGACTGCAGCATCTCTTCTATGATGAAAGGCTGAGAGGGCTGGGACTGCTTAGCCTAGAGAAGTGAAAGGTCAGGAGGATCTTATTTTGTTAATGTATATACATACCTGAAGGGGGGTTGCAAAAAGGATGGAGCCAGGCTCTTTCCTGTTGTGCCCGGTGACAGGACCAGAGGCAAGGGGCACAAACTGCAACACAGGAGGTTCCACCTGAACATCAGGAAATAATTTTTTACTGTGAGGATGACTGAGCACTGGCACTGGTTTCCCAGGGAGGTTGTGGAATCTCCCTCCTTGTAGCCCTGGGCAACTGGCTTGAAGTGGCCTGCTTGAGCAGGGGGGTTGGACCAGATGATCTCTAGAGGTCACTTCCAACCTCAACTGTTCTGTGATTCTGTAAAATCAAACACATCGATAAAATTGGAAATCTAAGAGCTTTGTATTTTATGCATTACATTCTTCTTCTTTCCTTGGTTGATATTTGAATAATCCAATAAATTTAGGAACCTGTAACAAAGGCACACAGTCCCTGGGTTGCCTCAAACATTCAGCCCTATGAAATGCTGGGTATGTTCACATCTCTGTTGACTATGTTTTCTTTTACATCTGAAGAACTGAGGTCTCAATGAAATGAAAAAGACCAATGATTTATTACAGTCACTGGATTGTACAGTCTGCACAATCCAGAACAAAGGAAATCAAGACAATTAATTACTTAAAGTACTTGCCAGCAATTCTATATTTAGCTTTTATGACTTTGCATTAGTTTAAAACTTTTAACTGCTGGATATGACTTCACTATCCCTGACACCAATTAAAGATCAAAATCCTTCTTAATCGTCTGGTTTTGGTGAGAAATCCTAGGCTGAATGAAGATGGTCCTTTTTAAGGAGGTAGAGGAGAGGCTGTCATCAGTTGCCTTTGTTCTTCCTTCATCTTTTAATCATTTAGAAATTTCCTCATGGTATGGTCTTCAAAAGAAATCTTGTTGCCTGTGATATACAATTTGTGTCAGTTGTGCTGCTGGTGGCAAAACAGTGCATTCCTCTGACTCACATCATGCTTCAGAATTCTGCTGCAAATTACTGTGTTGTCAGTAAGAGAAGAAAAATAAGCACTGGTTTTTATTTGGTGCTGAATGGTTTTACCTCCAATGATTCAGTGTCTCAAGAAAACCCATTTTTACAAGCCTTTTGCAGTGCTTACGTTCCTGAAAAGGTTCAAGAGTTATTCAGGTCACTCTCCTGGGATCTTCTTGAAAACAGTAATTTTTTCCATGCTGTTTTGACAAATATGCACAGCTCATTAGGTTAGGCTCCCGATGTTCAACAAATCCTTATTACTTGCTATTGTAATTATTTTAGTTTTAATGGATGAACTAGAATCTGGATTCTGATCACATGAATTCCAATGCTTTAGCAAGGTGTCTGAGTTGGTGGCCTGCTTGCCTCGTCTAATCAATAGAGGCAAACACCTCGGAACGGCAACTCTGCCCGTCTCAAACCCGAATCACACTTTGAAGAATCCTCTTTCATTCTTTTGATCCTAGGTAGAGCCTAAGGTGGCTGGGCTGCCAACCTTCAGTAACACTCACAGACCAAACACAGTGTTTTTTCCTTTGTATGACAGTGTCATGCTTTAACCCCAGCCAGTAACTAAGTACTGCACAGCCGCTCGCTCACTCCCCTCTCCATCCCCTGTCCTCGTCCCCCCCCTCACCAAGGGATGTAGAGGAGAATCAGGAAGGAATGTAAAACCCCAGGGTTGTGATAAGAACAATCTAATAATTAAAATAAAATAAAATAGGGGAAAAACACCTATAATGGTAGTAACCATAATAACAATTATAATGGAAAGGAGGGAGAAGGGGAAAGGAATAAAATCCAAAGGGAAGGGAGAAAAGGGAACAAGTGATGCACAACAAATATACTTGCTCACCACCCGCTGAGTGATGCCCAGCCAATCCATGAGCAGCAATCGGCAGCCCCCAGCCAACTCGCCCCAGTTTATATACTGAGTGTGATGCTCTATGCTGTGGAATATCCCTTTGGCCAGTTTGGGTCAGCTGTCCTGGCTGGGTCCCCTCCCAATTTCTTGTGCTCCCTCCAGCCCTCTCGCTGGCAGGGCCTGAGAAACCGAAAAGTCCTTGACTGAGTATAAACATTCCCTAGCAACAGCTAAAGACATCAGGGTGCTATCAACATTGTTCTCACTCCAGATCCAAATCACAGCACTGCCCCAGCTACTAAGAAGAAAATTAATTCTATCCCGGTTGAAACCAGGACAGACTGTCCTGGAAAGATAGTGCCCTGATTCATAGTCCTATGGAAAATCCCATTTTTTTTTTATTCTGGTTTTCACATGTTTAGAATCTTCTTCCCATCAGAAAGCTCTCCTTCCCCGTTAACTCTGAATGTGCAGCCAGTTCAGAAATGAGAGCTGATGCTTCTCCTCCATCCCACTCAGCTGCCAATCATTCCATGAACAGGAGAGTTTTTTAAAGAAACAGGATCCCAAGAAGCTTGATATGTTCCAAAAAGGAAAAAAAATGGTACTTTTCCATGTCAACAAGACTTTGAATCACCTTGAATCTCCCCCCACTCTCTGCGTTAATTTATTATATCTTCCAACAATCACCACTAAACAAACTGGGAAAAAGGCTTCTTTCTTCCAAATGAGGTATGAGTAGTACTGGAGTGAGCCAAACGCTGTTCTTGTGGCCCTGAGATTCATGAAGAACACAAATCAGCTTTGGCATATCTTGACTTCAGTGACATGGCCCGCAGCAGGCTATAGGGAAACACTATTTTTGCTTCTATTATTTTTCTCTCTTCTGTTCCCCCCCCCGCCCCCGCCCCGTTTCTTAGATCATGTTAATGTCCAGAAAACTAGCAAGTGAAACTTTCAGTCCTGTCCTTCGACTCACAGTTTTCTTAGACAACTAACAGAATTTGATGAAGTTTAAGTTTTATTCTTTTTTTTTTTTTTTTTTCGCTTTTCCCCCATCCACTGGTGGTCAAAAAGCTAGAGAAGCTGAAGGCCTGTTCCACCATTGGAACACGGACGGGGTTGGTGCATTAAAGACTTTTGCATTGCTGTACATCATGCTGTGCCCATACTCTGGCTAAAGAACAATAATGCCAACCTTGTATGTGGAAAGGTGATGAGACTGGCTAAAAAAAGACACTGAATTTGCGTCAATGCATTCCTTTTATAGGTCTTTCTGTACCTGGGAACTTTTACTCAGTGTTTTCAAGGATTCTTCACAATTGTGAATAGTAAAATCCTTCTAAAGCTGAGCTTCATTCTCTAAGCTTTTCAGGTTAAGAAAAGTCACATGAATCAGTGAAAATCACAAGTCAGAGGCATTTTCATCTGAGAACATCAGTCTTCATGCTAATCAACCTATTTACACAGCATCAATGCAAGACTAATTTGAACAGAAGCCCAGTTATACAGATCTTTCCACTGCCAGTTACGTTTCTGCTCGTGTTATCTCTAGTAATTTCCATTTTGCTCTACAGTTCTTCTGAGTGAAGACACTTTTGCAGTCTGTAGTGATTCTGCAGCAAGCATTCGAATTGCTTCTCTATGACTGCCTAAGTAAAGGAAAAGATGCACCACTCATGCACATACATGTAGGTCTTGCTGCCCATGTGCTCTGGTGAATGCCCTAGGCAGAGCCAAAGCTTTTCACAAGAAGGATGAATCAGGACCCACATAAGATGTTGATAGAAAAGCATGGAATGGTCTGTGGGAGCCACAGAAACGGGGTGGCAAAATGCAGGCTGCCCTTGCATGCCTGAGTCCTGCAGGAAGGATCGGCTTCGGTTGGCGCTGTGTGGTGCAAGCAGCAGTTGCTTGTTGCAAAGAGGTGCTGACAGCTGTCAGAACAGTCACAGGTTTGATGTTTTGTGGACAAAGCATTCTACATTTTGTCCATACATCAGGCAAAGATTTCCATTCGGTCTTAGCCAAGCGTGTGCCCACTCTCAGCTCAGAATAACACACTGTGCCTGATGAATCAGCATCAATGGAAGCGCTGAGACAAACCACCCAACCCCTTATGAAAATGGAAACAGCAAGAAAGGGAATGCAAATGGTAAAAGCCAGGATGGAGACAGGCACTTAATGAAGAGCAAAGAGGTGGTTCAAGGCAGGCTCTTTGTGATTTAACTAACCTGAAGCTATTCAGTGTAAAATTCATGCATTCTCACTCCAAGGTAAGCCTGAAGTGAGAGAAAATGCACTCTTCATTGTAAATTTGGAGGGGAAGTGCCTTCCTGAACTTTGAGGTCGCCAAGAGAGAACAGTCAGACCTTTTGTCCCACCATGGTTGTAAAGCAGGAAAGCTATTTTTATTTCAGCAGCTGGAGCTCCTGAGCACAAGTTAAAGGCTTTCTTCCAGTTTTCTCTCCAGTTATTTACAGCTGGGCCCTTTACATCTGATAAAAATAAAACTTTGAATGTCCTCACAAGAGTTTTATTCTAATGATTACAAATGAAAATACTAGTAGCAGATAGGTGTTAAGAGTCCAATACTCTCTTGACCAGTTTCTTTTAGATATTCCATGCACGGAGGGTGTAACATTAAATATTGAACATCTTATTAATGTCTTATTTGAAGACAGTTGGGTTACATAGGATTTCTGATTTAGTAGAGTTGTCCTCCCAAATCTGGGTTCTTCACCCGGTGTGCTGAATGCCAATCCATACACAGAGTCAAGATATTTGTTTATTGCATGTCTGCACATTGATGGGTGCTAGATGATAAATCTGCCAAGCTGGCACCCCTCTTAACACATGGTAAAACATTTTATACACTTTGAACAATTGTTTACAATTACATCCAGTCACACTTAGTTCTCATTTGTTCTTAGAAGTCTTGTCTCCGTTTTTTCACTGGGCATGTTCTGTGGTGAGGGGGCTTTTTTAGTAGGGGGCTTGCTTTGCTCTAGGGTGGATCTTTTGGTATGCTAATTAGGGTAGTCCACACATAGTTTAAACAATTTGCTGTTTAGTCTCATTAACCATTTGGTTCTCCTTGAGCTTATCTTGTTGTGCCCCAGCTTGATATATTTGTGGCATCTATTCCTCTCCCAAGGGCATGTTTTGTTAACTGTTTGTAAGGATTAATTAACCTTCCCTTTTTTTTTCAAAATCTTTCTTGTTTTTCACTATAGGTATTTACGTATTTCTTCTTTTTCTCTCTCTTTCTTTTTTAAAGTAAATAATTCTTGTATCAAATCCCCCCTTTGAGACTGTATAAGGGAAGAATGTGTATTTTTCCCTTCTATTAGTATCATCTTTTTATTAAGCAGTCCACCCAAGATCAAACAACATCTCCATGTACACTGGATTAATACATATATACATATAATTCATATAATACCTAATATTACAAATATTAGAACTCTTCCAATCACAATGTGTATCACTTTCTTTACCCATGAACTCAAATCTGATCCCTAAGAGGTCAGCCGTTTCCACGTTTCAGCAATGCCAATAGAAGTGCCATCTTTTTGTGTCTCATCTTAGATATTCTATCACTTGAGTACACACACACACCTTAGATGCTAACAGCATGTCAATCTAATTTACCTGTTCCTTTTGGGAAGTGCATCTTTGGAAAAAAGTGGAATAATTTTTTCTGGGAGATCAGGGATAGTTACTTCACATTCCTGTTCTTTTATTCCTCGGCTCATATTAAAGGATGTATTTGTTCATAACTCTCCCCAAGATACATTAGAAAGGCATTCCTCTTGCCAAGCTTTCTGGGAAGTGTATACAGACTCAGCAACTGGTTCTGTGTATTATTTGTATTTTTTTCTGTATCAGTTTAAAAATACATATGTTCCTCCCAAGGGTCATTTAATGTCTGCCTCTCAGGGCTCCTGCATTGTCCTATCACTATAACTAAGTAAAGAATAGCAATTTATAATACTATTTCTCTTTACAAGGATGTTAATATTTTTCTGAAGGCACTCTATTACTACTACAGTTCCTATCACTAGCATGCAAACAACAGAAAATTAATCCTTAAGTATAATCTAAGTCAAGATATGATTTTTCAAAATCCCTTGTACAGTGCATTAAACTTCAGAAAATTTTAATTCACAGTCTACCGATTGTTCAGTCGCCCATTGTTTAGTTGTAGGTGCTTTTCTTCACCTGGGTATAACATGTTCAGTAGTCGACTCCTAATTTCACTGCTGCATAGGCAGTCAATAAAAAAAAACAGTATATGGTCCCTTCCACTTTTCTTTTAGTGGTTCATCTTTCCAGCTTTTGGGATAAACCAAATCTCCTGGTTGAAACTGATGTACTGGCAAATCCAAAGGCAAAGGAGCTCTTTGATTTATGTATCTATGTAAGGAGGATAAGGTTCATGAGAGAGAGTTTAAATATCTCCTTAGCACTTGTTCACCTTTAACGTGTATTTGGTTCTCTTTTGTGGTCAGGCCGCTAGCTGGGTATGATTCCCCATATAAGCTTTCAAATGGGCTTACCCCTTCCTTTGTTCTAGGGGCAATCCTAATTCTCAGTAGGGCCAACGTAAAACCTCAATCCATTCCGTAGGGGTTTCCTGGTACAGTTTTGTTATTTGTCTCTTAATTGTTTGATACAGCCTTTCTATTTTCCCGCTAGGCTGTGGTCTCCAAGGGGTGTGCAAATCTAACTTAAACTAGAGGAATGTGGGCACTCCTTGAACTATCTTTGTGACCAATTGGGGTCCCTTATCAGAGGACAACCCTTCTGGAATCCCGAATCTAGGAATTATTTCTTTTAATATTACCTTAACAACCTTTCTCACCCAATTGGTATTGCAAAGGAAAGCTTCTGGGCATCCTGAAAAGGTATCTACTAAAACAGGCAAATGCTTACGCTGACTGCCCCTCGGTAACTTAGAAAAATCTGTTTGTTCCCCAGGAGCAATTCCTCTCTTCACATGTCGTGCTGGTGGTTTCTTTTGGATTTTAGGATTATTCATACAGCACACCCGGCACTTCTTCATGTCCACAAGGTGTAGAGGAATGCAGGCAGTGGGCTGATTAGCACCGATAACATGCAGCTGTGGCCTTGCCTCAGCGGCAGTGGGTTGATTGACATGGATGATGTGCAGCTGTAGCTTGTTCCTGCTAAGTGGTTAAATAGCCCTGAGGATGGTAGAAGAGAGAGCTGTTGGATGGAGGAGGAGCTCAGAGAAGGAAGAATGGGGATGTAGCAGAGACAAGGAGCAGTGTGGTCTGGCCTGAGGAGGATGAAGAAACAGCATGGACAGTAGAATCTGACCCACAGTAAAGCCTTATTGCAACTCGCCAGTTTGTTTGTTCTGTGACAACAAGGGACTGCATTTTTGGTCCTACTGCATATCTTTTGGTACTATCTACTAAGGCTTCTGTTCCCCAATGGGTTTCATTATGCATCTTCTGCATGACTTTTTTTTTTCCATCATTCTTGTAGATATTAATATTTGATGATCAGGTATCGCCCACTATCAGGATTTTTGCAACACTTTAGTATTTCAGCCAATTTGACTTCCTTTTCTGTATATTTTGATAACTCCAAACCCATTTTCTTTCTTTCAGGTATTGGTGCTCATAGTATTGACCCTTTTATTGCCACCCTTCTTGCCACTGTGTCTGTCTGCCTATTTCCCAAGATAAGATTCTTGTTCTGTCAGGGGCAATAGCGGGGCAGGACTCAGGGAGGTTACTATTTCAAGACTTGTGTCATCTTGTTCCAGCAGCACTGCTTGGTATCTTACTAGTCAACTAGGAGAGACCCAGTGATGTCCTTTCTGTTCTAGAACTGCTGTTACTGCATGGGGCACTAGGACAGTTTTTGGTTGGCATTTTCTTAATTACTTTTCAATTAGCAATGCTGTGGCAGCTACAGCTCAAAGGCAAGTAGGCCAGACTTTACTAATTGTAGATTGATCTAATTTTTTAGAAAAGTAAGCAACTGGCCACTTCCAATCACCAAGCAGCTGAGTTAATGCTCCCAATGCCACCTGCTGTCCTGTCCTTCATGTACATAGAGCCAAAGCCTAAAATCGGAGCTTCCATCAATTTTCATTTTATTTCATATTGAAGCAAAGTAATATTGGGGTATCTGCATTGCATGCCTCCAGTTCCTTTGCCTGTACATTACCAAACAGAGTGGAGCTGTTCTTGAAACCTTGTGGGAGCACAGCCAGCATAACCTCATTTTTCTTCCAGTGGTTGGGTTCTCCCATTCAAGGGGAAAGAGGGTTTGACTCTGCTCAGCCACAGGTATGCAGAAGAAAGCATCTTTCAAATCCAGAATGGTTTCACCTCTGGTTTCAACTCAGTTTCAATAGGAGAAACATTCTTTGCTCTACTGTTTCTAAGATTCCTAAACCAAAGGAATTGTTTCATTCAATACTATGCCCAGGATGTTGTCTTCAGGCTTCTTTAAAGTTTTATCTGTCAGCAAGCAAATTTGGCAACCACTCCACTGTTGATAGTTGCTTATCTGTAACAACGGCCACCATCTAGTCCCCTTTGTTGCAAAGAAGTTACGTTTATCTTGACACAGCTGTGGTCAGTCACATCCTGTGTTATTCCCTGAGTTCCATGGACACGTTGCCCTTGCCAATCTCCAGTGAGACTTCTTGCATTTTAGGAGTTGATTCAGAGAGTCGCATTCTACCTCTAGGGGTTTAATCAGTCACCAGGGGATGCAATACTCTGATAATCCACACTAAATGATGGCTGACACCTTCAAAGTCACACAGTGAAATTAATTTAAAATCAACAGAGGACAAAAAAACCTGCCAGCCTTGTTATGACAGGTGATCAAGAGAAAATCTGTGCTGTAACATATTAAGACCCAGTGAGCTACAGCTCGAAAGGACTGGCAGGGTATCTTTGCTCTGTGCTGGGAAACAGATTTTTTGCTAATTGACAAATGAAAGTGCCAAATATGGGACTTCTCTTCAGTGGTGGTGCCTGTTTGCTGGTGGTTTTGAAGCAGCACTGAACTGTGTAAATCAGTGTGCTGATTTTCTCTGGCACTTCAGCTCAGGAACTGCCATTTCTCCATCTTGTGCTCCTTTCTGTCCTCATTTATACTGCAGAGTTTAAAAAGTAATAATAGATAAATCTCCGTACTTCTTAGGCAAAGACCTCCTCTAGAGCTGAACTACACCTGAAACTACACTGAAGAGTAAATCAAAAGCTTGGCTAGGACATGGAGTAGGTGATCAACTGGAAGTTCTTCCCCTCCTCCATCTTAAAGCTCAGCAAAGCTTCCAGAATATAATGTCTTCCTAGAACTGCTGTGAAACACCTGAAGCTCAGTGAGAGGGGAAGAGAATGACTGGGGTACGAGATTCAAAGTGACTTTCAGGGATCAACGTGTTAGAAATTTGCTAAGCAGAGGAGGGGTTCCATTAAATTTTCTGCTAATTTAAGAAAATAATTTGTGCAGATAGAATACTCTGGTTATTTTTGTTAATAATTAGCCTCTAAATATAGCAGAGCTCTACTTTTTATGTGAATTTCAGTGTACTGCCTGATACTGAGAAAGGGCCTAAAAATAACTGGGTTTATAGTTGATTAGCACTTTCTGGTTCCTGTTCCCTGTCACTAGAGAGTCAGTCAAGATGATGATGGGGTGGGGAAGAGGCTGACCAGTGGTACAGCTACTTCCCCCACAAGAAACACATCATGAGCATTGATAATGGGGGCTGTAGCCTCCTCCCCCTGCTTTTCTCGATAGACTTTAATGCGCTTGTCAGGGTGATGTAAAACAGCTGTAAAGTAGCAAGCTATTTTTGTTTTCTTTCTATTTTATGTCCACATCGAGGAGTTTCTCATAAGGGGCTATATCACTTGTGCATTATTTGTACATCATTAGAACCCTGACTATTCACTAAGGCAGGCACTTATGCAGCAGCAATGATAAGAGCAACCAATAAGAAAACCACAATGGAAAGTTCACACTTCTCTAGCTTTGCAGCTTCATAACTCCTTAAGCAATGATCTGCAACACACTCTTCCTCTTCACTGCGTTCAACTTTGATATTTTCGGTACAGACTCCTATAACTTCTGTTGCTATTTCTACAACAAGCTGTGCCTTGTGATGTGAGGCGTTTTAAAGTAATTTGGCACATGAATATCTCTCTTCACTTGGAGATGAATAAAAGCAATCAGTCACGTTTACATTTCTGCTGGCTGCTTCCAGGTAACAGTAGCATGTCTTCCCTAGCTTGTAGTTGATCACAAAGTAAAAATAGCTAACAAAGCTAGGGTTTCATGCCTCAGAAAATGACCTTGACCTTAATTTTTTTCTTTCCCCCAAAGAAAGAGAAGAATTGCCTAGTCATCCTTAAAACACAACTAAATATCATTTGTTAACAGGCACCTAATGCTCTAACTATAGATCCCTATGCACCATTCATGGCTTCATAGCCATGATGATAGTCTGTAATTTGAATTTATGTGGAGTTACATCAGCTTACCTGGGTGACCCACCACACATTTTGGAGACTTCTTTTATAGGGCCTTGCACACTGAATATTGGACTCTGCAGAGGAGGGGAAGGGCAGTCTTTATTCTCCAGTGCAGTCTGTCTACACTGTGAGCTATACCATAGAAAAGAAATGTTAAGGTGACACTGGTGAGTCCCCTTTGATGCACATAGGAGGGAAGGGGCCAGCAAGGGCAGAACAGTGAGAAATCTAAATCCCCCTCCCAGCTAGTCCAACAAGTTTGCACAAAGGCAGTCCTAGAAAACTGCCTCGTTCTTTACTAAGGCCCACATTACAGGAGGAAAAGGAACTGAATTGTGACTTGCTAAATAACGATATAGGCTTTGAACTACTCCTAGGGAAATGTAGCACGGAACAATTTCATCATCCTATTTGATTGCAAAATGCCAAATCTACCCAAGCAGCAGAGAACATTACTCACCAGGAACCTTGAACTACCAGTGTTCATGTGCACGCAGGAATAACCTTTACCCTTGTTCCAGCTATTGCCTCACAGTGCCCAGGTGCCCTAGAACTAGTGCTGGATGGACAGGATTTGAAGACTCTACTCAGACAGCCACACGTAAATCTGAGGGTTTCCATCCCATGGCTACTTGTACTGCAGAATACAAGGGGAAGGGGAAGAGGAAGACTAACAACTGCAGTTTAAGCCAGTGCTGTTCCAGCCATATGACACCTTCACAACCTTCTCACTCTGCTGTGCCAAACCTGAATGGGAGTTGAAAGTGGCAGTGTGAGTTTGGGGCCTGAACAGCACGTTGTATCTGAGTGTTACTTGTTGGTATAGAAGTGCCTCCCTGATCGGGCAAGATGGGACATTAAAAGATTAGTATCAGTGCAAGCAGTAAGTATTTAATGTTAACAACTGCCACTATCAAATATAGAGGTGACTCTGCAATGAGTACCCAGGAATGAAACTGGAACAATTTATTTTTAGATTCCTTGAGTTTTTGACCAATACTTTAAAATCAGCTGGAAGACCTGATGCATTTTATTAATGCAGAGATATTTCTTCCCCTTGTGCAGCTCCCTGAAAGGCAAATCAGAACTAAAATGACACTAAACTTGGAAAAGCTCTTTATTTCCCAGAGGCTATAGCCTAGTTCAAATGGAAAATTCTATCAGCTTTTCCTCTTTCAACTGTAGACAGGCAATAGACACACCTCATACCTTCTCTCTGAACCAGACAAAAGCTAAGCCTCTAATAGCCCTGTCATAACAAGGGGAAACAGCCTGTTGTTCTGTCTGTGCATCTTGATTGCTTTTGTTCTAGAGACTTTTGGATGTAGTGCTGCAAAGAGATCTGTCAAAACTTCTAAACCCCAGAAATCTCAGAAGGAAATGTCTGTTGCAGAAAAACACACAACATACTTTATACCTACTGTGGTGGGTTTTGTTTTGTTTTTTTCCCCTGGATAATTAAATGGAAGAGCAGGGAAAGTATTCCAGGGGGATCAGTTGATTTAAGCACTCCCTGACCTTTAACGGCTATTTTAGGGTTAGGTGCACTTCAAATGTTGATAGAAGTAACGCCAATTATGTAACAAATGGCTGGCAATAACGTTCTTAGCTCTCATAGTTGACCTCAGTTTTTAATTTTAAAGTCCCATGATGATAACAGAATTCCACCCAGTCAACATTGATAGGTTGAGGACCACTTGCTAAGGCATCTTCCTGTTTTTCACTACTGCAGTGTCTCAGCTTCTACCAAACAAACGAAGAATGATGAAATTAAATGGAATTCTCACCTTCTTTAGTCAGAAAATGAGAAGCTTAAAAGAACAGGAAGGTAGGAAGGGGGTGTTTTTTCATCATTTGGTTTTATTTGCCTTACATGAATCCTTGAAAGGGATGGGATGTCCCAGTGGAAAGCAGGAACTTGCAGTGTTATCATGTCAGATGTAGCTGTAAATCTTCACGAGACCAGAAGCTGCAACCTGTGAGAGCTGCTGGCTGCACTGGTCTGCGATCTACACACCAGTCAACTTTTCACACTGGATTCTGGAATGGGAGAAAGGCTGCTGTAACATACAGCAACCAAAAAGCCCATACTTTTTAGCAAGGAACCAAATTCAGAAGACCTCCATTAGAAAGCTGTTCCTAACTGTCCTGTTACATGGTACTGGGCCAGGAAAAGGCTGAGAAGACTGGAATGTCTCTCAGAAACAGTGTAGCCCTGATGTCTGGTCTAGCCTTTATTCCTCGGCCTGTCAGATTTCTTATATGTGTCAATCTTGCATGAAAATAACGTGTGCTTGAGTATATCCACCTCTTCCATTCCTGATTACACTGAAAAATGGAAAAAAAATCCTAGAACATCTAGCTGCAGAACATCACAGCTTGCCCCTTTCGTGAGTGCTATAATTCTCCTCTGTTTAATTCTCTACCTTTCAGATTCTTGACTCACGTGACAGAGACCATTGCAGTGTAACAAGTCTGTATGCTTATATTGGGAGGGAACAGCATGGTTATATGTGAAGATTAATTTCCATATTGACTGCAGTAACTTAGTCTCTACCACATGAAATGAAGAACTAACTTAGCCATCTGTACTTTGCTTTTAATATTATCCACCAGAGGACAATGGTTCTAAAATGTTCTTTGACTATAATCTGTTAGGGATGGATGGGGTCCACCAGTCTAAAAGATACGAGTGAAGCTTCAGCAGCAGGCTGGTCAGCTTGGTAAGGCACTCCTTAAGCCGAAGGACTCAAGGGCTGTGGTCCAAAGTGGCAATACTCACACCATCACATCCAACTGGGGAATAAGGCAGGCCAACCAGAGCAGAGATATCTATTCCTTAGCTGCCTCCCAAGAGGAGTACCAGAAGGCCAAACACCTCAAAGGTGTGCATGGCTGTGGTGGATCCTCTTGCACGCCTCCTGGGAAACCTGCACGTTTCATTGCCTCTCTGAAATGCCTGTACACCAACGCACACAGTGTGGGGAATAAACAGGAGAAATTAAAAGATCTGCGTGTGTTCACAGGGCCATGATGTCACTGCGATTACAGAAGCATGGTGGGATAGTTTGCATGACTGGAATGCTGTCAGGGATGGCTCTGTACTTCCTAGGAAAGACAAGCCAGCAAGACAGGGTGGTAGAGTTGCTGTTTATGTGAGAGGGAAGTGGAATGTATCAAGATCTGCCTAGGGGTGGATGCAGAATGAGTCAAGAGCCTGTGGGTAAGGATTAAAGGGCAGGATAACATGGGTGACACTGTTGTGGGTGTTAGCTACAGGCCATCGGCTCAGGAAGAGAAAGTCTATGAGCCCTTTTACAGACAACTGGATGTAGCCTCATGATACAGCCCTGGTTCTCACGGGGGACTTCAACCACCCTTGTATCTGCTCAAAAGATAATACAGCTATGCACAAGCAGTCCAGGAGGTTCCTGGAGAGCACCGATGATAACTTTGACACAGATGATGGAGGGCCTGAAGAGATGAGGTGCTGAACCTTGTACCAGCAAACAAAGAAGGACTGGATTGGGATGTGAAGGTTGGGGGCAACGTTGCTACAGTGACCATGAGACGGTGGAGTTCAGGATCCTGCATGGAGGAAGCAGGACTGTAGACCTGGAGAGCCAACTTTGGCTTCTTCAAGGACCTATGTGGAGGGACCCCATGGGTTAGGGCTCTAGAAGGTACAAGGGTCCAAGAGAGCTGCCTAATATTCAAGCATCACTTCCTCAAGCTCAAGGTAGGTGCATCCCTATATGTAACAAATCAAGCAAAAGGGGCAGGAGACCTGCACGGGTGAGCAAGGAGCATCTGGCAAACCTCAAACAGAAGAAGGAAGTTCACAGGATGTGGAAAAAGGGACAGGCCACTTGGGGGGAATATAGCAACGTTGTCAGAACATGCAGGGATGCAACAAAGGCGGCTAAGGTCTGTTTGGAATTAAATCTGTTGAGGGTTGTCACGGGCAATGAGAAGAGCTGCTTCAAGTACATCAGTAGGAAGAGGGTGACTGGGGAAAATGTGGGCCCTCCGCCGAATGAGGTGGGTGCCCTGGTGATGAAGGATACAAAGGAGGCAGAGTTACTGAATGCCACCCTTGCTTCAGTCTTTAACTGCCAAGGCCAGCCCTCAGGAATACGTCAGGACCCCGAGGCTTCTTTACCTTGAGGGCGGCAGAGCACTGGAACAGGCAGCCAAGAGAGGTTGTGGGCTTTATCGAGGGGTTGGACTAAATGATCTCTGGAGGTTCCTTCCAACCCTGACCATTCTGTGATTCTGTAAAATGTGAGTCCCCACTGAGCTGAACCTTTGGAAGTCTCTGACTTCAATAGAATCATGTTTGAGAGTTTAACCAGCATTTGAGAAACTCCTAATTGTGCAGCTTTCACTCAGTCCACATGAGGCTTAAGGGGCTTCAAACAGATGGGGAACAGAGTCTAATGATAGACCATCTGTTCTAAACAACAGAGTAAATGTGAAAGCACCAGGCATTTCTCCAGCTGTTCCCTGTAACAGGGACCTTGTAAACCCAGGTGTTGCATTTAAATCTGTGACACTAGATGGACATTAGATCTATCATATGCCAAAGTTGATCAAAATGCAACTTTGTCCTAAGGAAACATACCTCTCGGCACTTTTCAAATAATGCTTTGCTGTCCTTTCATGAGGTACTTTGCAAAGAGTAGATTTCAGTGAATAGTAATACATTCATCTCATATTTCCTTCTGTTCTATGCTGAACTAGGACTGTTCATGCCCTGCACTGGACTACTTCTACACACGTTGCAAAAATCTCCATCTTTATAAAAAAGAAACACAACTTCAATTAAACATCAATGTCCATAACTACAGTTTATCCCTTGTTTTGTTCTGTTGTACCCAAGGTGCACTGTAACGTGCAGGAAGTCGTCAAGAGGGCAGGTTGGATGAAGAACCTTTTTATTACCTGCACTGGCACACAGAATGGTCTAGAACTGCTCAGACTTTTATAAATGCTACAGATACTTAGCTCATGCCCATCCTTGCATTCTGTCAACTCATTTCTTATCATTTCAGTCCAATACAGCTACAGGTAGTTTCAACAGCTTTTCATTTCCGGATGTCATGTCCTTTATTCTTCTCATAGTGTGCAGTTTAACCCCATGAAAACAGGTTCTGTTCCTATTGTGTGTGCAAATCTATAAACCTGAATTTATAACCTACCTCATAATCCATACTAGGCTCAGGTTTACAAGTCTATTCTGATATTGCCACCTGTATCTCCTTCGCAGTACAAATATCTGTCCCATGTCTTACTATCATAGAATAATAAGGGTGGAAAGGACCTCTGGAGGTCACCTAGTCCAGCATCCTGCTCAAATAAAAGATAACTTTAAAGCTAGATCAGGCTGCTAAGGACCTTCTCCAGCTGAGTTTTGCAGTCTACAAGGTTGAAGACCCCACAAACCCTCTAAGCATTTGTTTCAGTGCTTAACCTCTATTAGGGGGAAGAATTGTACCCAACTGGAAATTTAATTGCTTAATTTGTGAATTGTCACTAAGAAGATTCTGGCTCTTCCCCAGTAGATAATCCCCATTAAGATTCTTGACAGTATATAGCACTCTGGGTCAGATCCACAAATGTATCACAGTTCCTATCTTGTACTTTAGATACCTAATTCCTTTCTAACTTTCAAACAAAAAGTAACAGATTTGCAAACCTTTGTGATCTCTGCATTCCTTCTTGCTACTCAGTGTTATTTTTTATGCAGCCTAATATGCCAACCGTGACTTTATCATACTGAAGACCTACTTGCATCTTTGACTTTTTGAGGATTTGGACACTCGGTGTATAATCAAGTTCCTTGTATAACAGTTCAGTCTCAGTTGTTCTGGACAGAGGCTTTATTCTAAAGCAAACAATAGAGTCTCAAAACATGCCTCAGTGTTTTCCAACATTTTTACTATCATCATCTCCTTAGGGATAGCACATAGCAACTGTAATGTACTCTAAGCTATACTGGTCTCTAAAGGACAATGGGTTTCCTGCTGTTAATAAACAGACAAGTTTGTCTATGACAGATTGGTCTGGCACTTCAGACACTCAATGCAGAAAGTTCCAAGCAGTGCTTAGTTTTGAAGTGTCTGAAAAAAAGAGTAGCTTCAGAGCAAGCAGTTTTTAGAACCATTTCTCTTTCCCAATTTTCTTACAGAGTATGTCTGGCTAGATTTGCAGTTTCAGAGTTTAGAAAGATTTGCAGTTGCATTGAACTCATAGTTATCTGTAATTTAAAATAAACTGAGCTTAATTTTTGTCAACTGGAAAGTGGATTTATAGCTCCTGAGGAACTGGCTATTTCATCCTGATTATGAGAAATATCACAACATAAACTCTCCACGAAGAAAAAACACATCCACAATGAAAGGCAAACATTCTTTACTGATCTTTGAAGGCCCTACTTCCTGAAAATATGTACCTTATCAAGAAATGAACATTGACATTCAAGTTTATTTTCACTCTACATACTTCTGCTTTTGTCACAAACCTCCTAAAAAATTAGTTGGGCATATTTCGCCATCCTGCCTCTCTCTAGGCAGATGGATGTATCTCAAAGGCTCAAATTTTCAAAATAGCCTATGATTTTTGAAGACCTAGTTCTCTTTTGTATTATGGAAATTGTACACCCAAATAGCCTTATAAGTCCATTGACTTATGTTTTCAAGAAAGAAGAATTTCAACAGTTTCTATTGATGCACATGGGCAACTCCACATATCTGAAAGTCACATCTGTTAATGAAGTGCCTATTGGTGTGTTCAGATGTGAGATTTTGAGAAATGAACGAGGGTTATGAACCTTGCCTTTTGTAAGAGTTCAAAGCTTTTAAAAAAGCAGTCCTTCGTGCTAATACCTTTGATGCATCTGTAATCTACCAACCTTGTCCACAAAGATGGAGGAAAGAAAATTTGTTTGATTTTTAAAAATAGGAAAATATTTCCCTAATTTCCTTTGACTTAAGTGTTGAAATGGCACAGAGCAGCAGGACCTAAGTCCCATAAAAATGGTAGAAAAAGATTGTTTCTCAGATTCTCGAGACCCTCCAACTCGATCTTCAGGAGCAAATGGGAGATGAAAAGATAGAGGGCTGCAGGTTTAACACAGTGATTAATAGACTCTGAGGCAGCTGCTTGCATTCCTGCAAACTTCGTCTGCATTAACAGCCGCCAGTGTTCTGGAACTGTGTGCAGCTGGCTGGAATCTGTTTTTGTAATGAATATGGTTTATTCAGACAGAATTTGTTAGATTTTTTTTTCATTGATGTAAGGTTTACCCCCAGCCCAGATGCTTTCCCTTTTCAGGAGTCATTAAAAAGATGAGTTGTATCTGACAGATAGGGTATGTGTGTGCTAAGCTTGTAAATCATCTTAAGGATTCTTTTCGTTCTGGAAAGTATACAGGAAGCTGTCTTTCCTTGATAGCTTTTCTCTTGAAGGCATGTTTTCTTCTGAAGCAGTTATACCATATCACTAAAAGCTTAGCTGTTTCTAGTTTAGCAAGCACAGAGCTGTACACCTGAAGACTTAATTGTTTCCGATACAAATAATACCTTTCATTACATTTCTTTATTTTTATTTTCCACTGTATTTCTATGTTTTCCCTAGTTTGTTCTTTTTTTTCCATAGGACATCAGTTATTCTTGACTGAAATTGTTCACAGTGTCTATAGCAAATCGATGACAGAGGGATTTCCTGAGCCCCAGTGTCAAAATCATTCTTGTAATTGTGACCTTGTCTTGGCGTTTCAGAATTACAGTGCTACACACAGAAATTATAGCAGTGGGTATTACAGATGTTGCAAAAATTAACATTTTTTAATTTGAAAGGTCTGTGTTGTGTTAATATGCCTAAAAAAGAAAGGAAGCAGCTGGCTTAGGGTCCCTGTGACAGAGTGCTGCTGGCTGAGAAGATCACCACCTCTGTATGGTTTTCTGTTACCCCTTCTGCATGAGGCTGGGATACCTATAGCACAGGATGAACAGGGCATGACCTGATGGTGTTAGCAGCCTAACATTGTCTCACAACCACCATCAACACATTTCACCACGGGCTGCTTGGCTAAAAACCAAGACAGCTGAGGAGCAGACCTAACAGGTTTCTATTTCTTCTGCTACATGGGCCATGTACTCTTTGGCAGAGGTGTAGATGGACAGTTGAGAGCAGTAAGTCTTCAGGTACTTTAGATAAACCTGAAAAGTACTGTGAGTCTAATGCTGGCTCAGTAGCTTAATAGACATTACCCTGCCACTCCTGGGCTGCAGCAGAATTCAGCTGTCTTGCAGACTGTGACATAACAATGTTAATTCCTTTACAGCAAACAACATAATTCAGACAACTTTCCTAGCCTGAGCTGCTGAATTTAGGTTCATTCTGTATCTTTAGACAGCAATAGAAATGCTAATACTTCTTTGGTTTCATTTACAAAAACTGACAGATCTTCTCTGCAGTAGGTAGCGACTGCCTGTGATGTACTGTCTTGTCGCTGGAGACATTCTTACCTAAGACAGGAACAGAATGAAGAGTTCAGTGACTGTTATATTTACATATTTTGCTTGTAAAATGAAGTGGAGGACAAGATTCAGGAGAAAAGTGTAAGACCTTACAGAGTTCGTATTAAATTAAAACAAAATTCCTAACATCTACAGTTCAAGTCTGTAGACAGCAGACAAATACAGAAAGGACTGCAGGGCAGGGTAACTGCAGAAATGTATAGTACACCTACACGTGTACACCAACAGAGAAAGACGTTAGGATATAACCCCAAGTATGTAATTAAAAGTACCAGGGTTAGATTTGGCAGGTTTGAATATTACAAGCAACAGTCTGACAGAATGAGCTATCAAGGTGTTGCTTGCAACAGACAGGCAATGAAACAGTTTCTGAAGGGAAATGACTGCTGGTGGACATTTTGAAACAAGACAGGACAGAAATACAAATACCAATTGGAAACAATTGTATTCTGCATGGGAGGTGGACTGGGTGAGGTGATCAAGTCAAAAACATCAGAAATGGAAAAGATGTATAAATAAAGCACTTCTGGATCTTTGGGGATGAAAGGTGTTACAGGGACGTCAACTACTAGTATTCACTTTTCACAGATGGACCAAAGAAAACATGAAAAGGTGACATGTTTAAATCTTCAAATGAACAAGGGAAAAATGTGTGGGGTTTTTTTATATATTGAAGTAAACTAAACTAGGCTAATTGATGCTATTCAGAGAGAGTACAAGGAATTGATGTCTTGCAGTATCAAGCTATAGAACACAAAGTGAACTTTATGAAAGTATCTAGGAGAAGCTCGGGCAAATCTGGTCCCCACTGGGAAACTACTAAATCTTAAAATAATTTATATTAAAAAAAAAAGTATAAAAGGAGGTGACATATTTTAAGCAGGACTGACCTTCTCAATATGTGAATTTGTTGACCCATAATTTGCAGGTGACTTAGTGTACATGTTTAAGCTGTAGCGTCTTGCTCAATCTTTCTCAGTTTTTAGCATTTTGCTCACATTAAGCATGTAGATGTGCTCATGGGCCAGACCATAACTGAAGCATTCGACCTTCTGTCTCGGGTGCTACAAGTGTCAAATCTGGGTGCAAGAGGTGTAAGCATTCTGGGTCTGTTGAAATATTGGCGATGGAGATGCAATATGCAAGGAAAAATGCAGTAAGCCAGGTCTTGGTAATAAATAACTCCTGCATCTCCCAGCAACAGGAAACTAAATTAGGGATCACATATCCCACACAGCTCCCTGTGATGCTCTCTGGACATGCTGAGAGACTTTCAGATAGTGTCAGGGACTTTCAGATGCTGTGAGCATTCTCAGATCTACCACATCAATACAGCCAGATACATTACCCGACAACTATGAATCAGTTGTGAATCCTGTCCTTTTTGTTGGCAACACTCTGTTCAAAATGCTTTGATTATGAGCTCTTCTTTGCAGGGGAACTATTTGTTTATCACAAGTTATCTCTCACAAAGCTGTGGTAGTTTGACAGAAAAAAGACACTTAAAGGAGAAAACCTAACTCTTAACTGCCTTGTGTCAATATTTGAAGTCACCCACTTCAGCCAACACCAATAATGTGCCACTACTCTGCCCTGGTGTAGGTATCTGGAACATCAAGGAAAAAGACATTAAGGAAATTTTCTAAGATGGAAAAGATAATTTATACAGCCAGGAACGGAAGGCAGCCTAAATTTCACTTATGATACCCCAAATGTCTTTGGTCTTACTATCTCCTAGCTCGTTACAACAATATCACTATGCTATGTAGAGAGAAACATTTTCTTTTAATTATGTCTTTTAACAATATTCCATCTTTTCCTAGGTTTGCCCCATCCCATCCCAGCCTCCTCAGCCTACCGTCGTTCCAAAGCCAGTTCAATCTGTCATACATGTTCCATTGCAACCAAGCTGCCCGGGCCGAGGCAAGATGGCAAAGCTTATCAATCCAGAAGAGATGACATCCAGGGATTATTACTTTGATTCCTATGCTCACTTTGGAATTCATGAGGTAATATTTATTTTTGTTTCAGCAATTATTACATAATAATAACAATTAAAATGTTTTCTTTGATTTATTAGCTATTTATCCCTCATGTATGATCCACCGAGCTTATATTAGCTATCTGTACAGTGGTGATCTTCATGAGTGCATCGATTTAATGCATTTATGAAGGTCACAAACTATCCTAACCGCACATGGAAACTACCTTACTGTTGTTAGGTCTTTAGTTCGCTTGCATGTTTGAGTACCGATGCCAGCAGAACAGCTACTCAACTGACATGAGAAGCCAAGTAATTTCTTGACTCCTGGCATGTGTTTGAATGCACGGGCTGCATTAATGGGAACATATAGCCCAACAGCCCCCAGTAAATACACTCCCGGAAAGAATTCAAAATACACAGTGATCCATATTTACCATCCAAAAACTGACTATAGACCAATTCTAAAGAGGACACTAATATATTTACGTGACCCAAGAGGATGGAATCTTAAAGACTAGGATGTAAAAAGGCCACTGTGAAATCAGCTGCACTTCTCACAAACCACATAATAAACAGTATCTATTTCCATTATTCTAGTGATTGTTTATGGGGTGTATACATAAACAGAATACATCTTACCAGTGTAGCATTCAGAAATTCAATCCAAGAAGGCAAGAAGATAGAGGAACAATTGAGTGGGAAGGAGACCTAAGAGAAATATTGAAGACACATCAGAGACCTCAAATCATGTCGAGTTCCTGGTAGAAGGATGCAGCTTTGCAGGTCTCAGGGAGTGCAGGGAGCACCTGGGGCCTCTTGCTGATGCTGGGAAGTGGGAGGTTGCCTCCTTGCCTGCAGGAGGTGTGCACTGGTCACAGGATCTGTGTCAACAAGTAAATGAGCTGCTAGAGGACACTGGCAGACTTTACAGCACCATGGAGATGAGGAAGAGACTAACTGGATCTTCTCCAAGATCCTGAAGATACTAGAGCCTAAATCTCCAGCTGTACTGAAAGGAGGGGCAGTCAGAGTCTCTACTTACCAGGTTTGGAAGTGGAGACTCCTTTGCTGGTAAAGGTTGGAAACATGTGACTTCTGGCAAGCAGAGGAGAGCTCCTGATCCACCCGCAGATCTCTAGCTGCAGAATAGGTTCAGTGCCTTCACCGTAGGTGAGGGGCAGGAAGTTCTGTGCAATGAGGCATCAGAACCAGTTGGCCCTGAGCCACACAGAAGCACTGGGAGGAAGCCACAAGTGGTAAGAGTGGAAGGCTCTCTCCTGCAGGGGACAGAGGCCCCCATATGCTGACCTGACCTGCTGTCTAAGCTTTTGAATCTGTGACATCGTGGAGAGGCTGCTGACATTCATCCAGCCCTTAGACCAGCCTTGGATTACTACTGCTGCTCTTCCACATGAGCACTAATGAGACCTGGAGCATATCAAGTGTGACCACACAGCTCTTGGGATGACAAGCAAGGTGTGCCAAGTGGTTTTTTGCCTTAGTTCTAACAATGCAGAGAAGGACTTGAGGAGAAGTGCTCCTGCAAGTCCACAACTGGTTGTGCAGCTGATGTTAATGACGTGTTTTCAGCTTTTATGTCTACGGGACCCTCTCTGAGGATTGAGGTCTGCTAGGAAGACATGGAATCCACCTGACAAACCAGGCCAAAAGCGTCTTTGCCAACAGGCTGGCCAACCTGGTGAGGAGACCTTTAAGCTAAGAATGATAGAGGAAAGACATGATGACCCACAGTCACACGGGGAAGTGGTAGACCAAGTTGGTAAGCAAAAGATGCAGGGTGGTGTGGACAAGACCTCACAGTCCATAAAACACAGCAGAAGGGGGCCCACCCCAAGTGTAAGTACATGTGAAGTCTGAGAGATGGCAGAGGTGTTGGTGGTGTGTGGTGCTCTGCTGGTCCTGATACTTACTAAAAGGAATGAACCAGCTGGGGTTGTGGTGGTTAGGACAGGCTTGGATGCAGTGACCATGAGATGATAAAGTTCAGGATCCTGAGAGCATGGATCCTTTTCATCCTTTTCAGGGATCTGCTTGGAAAAATCTCATTAAGAGATGGTCCTGCAGATAGGAGGTGTCCATGAGAAGTGGATGATTTTCAAGGCTTGCATCCTCCAAGAATGGTCCATCCTGACATGCATAAAGTCAAGCAGTGGTGGCAGGAGACCTGCATCAATGAACAAGAAGCTTCTGACAAATTTCAAACCAAAAAAGAAGCACACAAGAGGTACAAGAAGGGTCAAATGACCCAGGAGTAATTTCAGGGCCAGGGTTAGAAAAGCTCAGTTATGTCTGGACATGAATCTGGCAAGGGATGAGAAGGGTAACAAAGCAGGGCTTCTCTGGGTGTATTAACAGCAAAATGAAAACTGGGGAAAAGGTGGGACTGTTGCTGAATGAGGCAGGGTATCTGGTGACAAAGGACATGGAAAATTACCTCTTCAGTTCTGCTTTTACTGGCAAGACTTGCCTTCAGGATTCCTGAGTCTCTAAGATGAGTGGCAAAGACCAGAGTGAGGAAGACGTACCCTCAACAGCGAAGGATCACTTAAATCAGACATACGTCAGTCTATGGGACTTGATGGGCTGTGTCCGCCAGGGCTGAAGGAGCTGGTTGATATCACGGGCACAAACTTAATTGGAAAACAATGTTCTTTACTGGGAAGTCGGTAAAATGCTGGCTATGGAGGCTCCAACCATGGACATATTTAAAACCTGATTGGACAAGGCTCTGATAAACCTGTGCATGCCATTTGTGCCTCTTGTCCTTTAATTGGTTACCACTGAGAAGAGTGGTAACCGCCGCCTTTCCTCCCCAACTGAACACGTATTTATACACATTGATAGGATCCCTCAAGCCTTCTCTTGTCAAGGCTGAACAGTTCTAGCTCTCTCAGTCTCTTCTCACATGTCAGATGCTCCAATCCCTTAATCATCATCATGGGCCTTCACTGGATCTGCTCCAACATCTCTTGTCCTGGGGAACCCAGAGCTGGACACAGGACCCCAGATGTGGTCTCACCAGTGCTGAACCATCTCCCTTGATCTGCTGGTGACACTTGTTTCAGTGCAGCCCAAAATGTGGCAAGGGCACCTTTCTGGCTTATGTTGAAACTGCTGTCCACCAGGTTCCCCAGGTAATTTTCAGAAAACACTGCTTTCCTGACAGCCTGTCCTCAGCCTGTTCTAGTGCGTGAGGTTATTCCTCCCCATGTGCTGGACTTTGTGTTTCCCTTTGTTGACTTTCTTCAGATTCCTGTCAGTTCTTTCCTCAGCTTGTTGAAATCCCTCTGATTTGCAGCACAACCATCTGGTGAATTAACCACTCCTCCCAGTTTTCAATTAACAGCAAACTTGCTGAGACTGCACTCTGTCCCATCATCCATGTTGTTATTGAAGGTATCCAACAGTATTGGTGCCAGTATTGACTCCTGGGGGGACACCACTAGTGACTGGCCTCCAGATGGACTTTGTGCTGCGGATCACATCATTTTGAGAGCAGCAGTTCAGTTAGTTTTCAGTCCAATTCACTGACTATTTACGTAGTCCGTATTTCATCAATTTTTCAATGAGTATGTTATGGAAGATGGTGTTGAAAGTCTTGTTAAAATCAAGATAAACAAGCATGCAGTCCCCTCATCCACAGAGCCCATTATTTCACCACAGAAAGCTGTCAGGTGGTCCATCATCTCCAAATCCTGCTGAACACTCCCAATCACCTTATTGTCCTCAATATGTTTGCAAAGAGTTTCCATGAGAATGTGCTCCCATCACTTTTCCAGTGTTTTTGGATTGTTCCTCTGCCTTTTTCTTTGCCTGACCAAACCATGCTTTATGATGATAAAAACAGCCTTTTAGTCATCTACAGTACATACAGTATCCTGCCAAGACAGTTAAGTGAGCAAATGATGTATGCAACAGTTCAGTGCACTAGTGCTTCAAGGCTGCTGGGCAGTGAACTGATCCTTCTTAACCTGAAATTCAAAACCCCATTTGTTTACTTGCTTAAACTATGACAAGATGGTAGTAGTATGTAGAGGAATTATAGAGGAACGAAGGCAGGTTAAATAACATTGATAACATACAGCTGTGGGCTGGCTTCAGGGGCGGTGGGTTGGCTGACCTGGATAGTGTGCAGCTGTGGCTGGTTCCTGCTAAGTAGTTAATTAGCTCTGAGGGGTGAGGAAGAGGAGCACTGGGTGAAGACAGACCTGGAAGAAGCAGAGGGAGAAGAGAGAGAGAGCGTACGTGTGTACATGCCCTGGATGTAGGCATCCAGGTGGTTTTTTGGCTTTGGACCTTTTCTACAGTTCATGCAGTCCACAGGGTGGACTGGCCTGAAGAGGATGAAGGAACAGCACGGACAGTAGAAGAACTTTTGAAATCTTCTGGGGGATTGGTGGCTGTGCTGGGGCAAGGTGTGGGAACTACTTATTGAAGTTAACCTGGGATGGGATGGTAAAAGCCTTGTTGCAGCCGGCTAGTTTTGATAGTGCTGCAACAAGATAGTGGTCTAGGTTATACACTAATATCTTCTGGAAATTGGTCATATAAATGAGTGAACAGAAGAGCAATAAGCGAGTACCATATGGCACAGCATCTCTAAGCTCTGCTGTGGACATCCTGCATCATTTTAGGCAAGGCTATCAAGATGGCTGCCTTATAACAGTTTATAGAACGATTTCTTTTGCGTTCAAAGAGGAACCTCAGAAAGTCCCTCTGCTGAGGCTCTAGGCTGTGCATGATTTCAGAGAAAAGGAAAGCTGGGATTTCTGTATGGCTTCTGTTTATGCCCAAAGCAGTGCTGTAGTTAGATTACATTCTGGTTGTCAATTGTAACAGTGAAGTAATATTTGAAGAAATAAAATAGTACAAAGGGCATCATGCTGCTTCTTAATAATTCAATTCTAAGTAGCTAGCATTTTGCAGTTGCTTTGATGTGTGCACCCCAAACTACATGAAAAACTCTTTAGATTGCGTATTAATAATGCTTAAATTATAATCAAGGCATACATTCAGCAGCAATGAATGCATATAAGCACTTCAAATAACACAATGGTGTCTTTTTTTCATAACAGGAAATGTTAAAGGACGAAGTGCGCACATTAACCTATAGAAACTCAATGTATCACAATAAGCATGTTTTTAAGGATAAGATTGTCCTTGATGTTGGAAGTGGCACGGGAATCCTCTCCATGTTTGCGGCAAAGGCAGGAGCCAAGAAGGTATATGGGGTAAGAACAATTTCTCTCATATTTTGACTTGTTTGTGCATTTTTGCCTTAGAATTTAGCTTGGTGATTTACATTTTCTTACTTGTCATGGCTTGAAATACTTCTCTCCAAGCTCCTGTGTGGCTTGATTTACAGTGACTTTAGTGGAGTTCTGTTGCTTTCTGTGACTTGCAGTAGTGTGCCTTTTCCAAAGAGAGACATGATGTTTTTTCTTGTGTGGAATTTTTGGTGATCTGGTACATAGCCACGCTTTTTGTCAGCTGCAAAAAAATTTTCAAGGGACTCACTCCTACTCAAGGGGGTCAAAGGAATTATCTTGCTTTTTAAAATTCTTAAGTTCTGCAACTTTGTAGTCTTGGAAACAAATTTCTTTAATACGTTTTTCCCTGTACGTTACAACTCAGCAAATCATGGAAGAAAGCATGTTTTCTGTGCCAACGATAACACTTCTCAGAGGCAGATGGGAATGATTGCCTTAAATACATTGAACTTTACACAATCACAGAATGGTTGGGGTTGGAAAGGACCTCTGGAGATCATCTAGTGCATCCTCCTGATAGTGCAGGTTTGCCTACAGTAGGTTGCACAGGGTCACATCCAGGTGGGTTTTGAATGTTTGAGAAGGAGACTCCACAGCCTCTCTGGGCAGCCTGTTCTGTGCTCTGTCACCCTCAAGGTAAAGAAGTTCTTCCTCATATTCAGGTGGAACTTCTTGTGTTACAGTTTGTGCCTGTTGCCCCTTGTTCTGTCACTGGGTGCCACTGAAAGGAGGCTGGTCCCATCCTCTCGATACTTGCATTTGAGGCATTTGTAGACATTGGGAAGATCCCCTCTGTCATCTCTTTGCCAGGCTGAACAGGCCCAGCGATCTCAGCCTTTCCTCCCAAGGGAGATGTTCCAGTCCCCTAAGTCAGCTTTGTAGCCCTCCGCTGGACCCTCTCCAGTAGTTCCCTGTCTCTCTCGAACTGGGGAGCCCAGCGCTGGACACGGCACTCCAGATGCAGCCTCACCAGGGCAGAGCAGAGGGGCAGGATCACCTGCCCTGACCTGCTGGCCACGTTCCTCCTAACGCACCCTGGGATCCCATTGCCCTCCCTGGCCACCAGCACACACTGCTGGGCCATGGGCAACTTGCTGCCCACCAGGACTCCCAGGTCCTTCTCCGCAGAGCCGCCCCCCAGCAGGCCAGCCCCAGCCTGTCCTGGTGCGTGGGGTTGTTCCCCCCCCAGGGGCAGGACCTCTGTTGAGCTTCATCAGGTTCCTCTGTGCCCAGCCCTCCAGCCTGCCCAGGTCTCACTGAAGGCAGCGCAGCCTCCTGGTGTGTCAGCCACTCCTCCCAGCTTGGCATCATCTGCAAACTTGCTGAGGGTGCGCCCAGTCCCTTCATCCAGGACACTGATGAAGAAGTTGAACAGGACTGGACCCAGTACTGACCCCTGGGGAACACCAGTAGCTACCGGCCCCCAGCCAGACTGCGCTGTTGATCACAACCCTCTGAGCTCTGCCATTCAGCCAGTTCTCAGCCCACCTCACTGTCTGCCCATCTACCCCACGCTGCCTGCGCTTACCTGTGGGGGTGTTACGGGAGACAGTGTCAGAAGCCTCGCTGAGGTCATGGTATACAACATCCACTGCTCTCTCCTCATCTACCCAGCCAGTCACTCCATCATAGAAGGCTATTGAGTTAGTCAGCTGTGATTTCCCATTGCTGATTCCATGTTGACTAAACATGAGGAAAAGAAGGTTATCAGGAGTAAAGAAGACCTCCAGGATGAGCCGTTTCATCACCTTTCCAGGGATGGAAGTGAGGCTGACCGGCCTGGGTCCTACTTCTAGCCATTTTTGAAGACTGGAGGGATGCTGCCTTTTGCAGTCCTCAGGCACCTCTCCTGTTCTCCATGACCTTTCAAAGATGATGGAGAGTGGTTTTCCAGTAACATCTGCCAGCTTCCTCAGTAACCCATCAGGGCCCACTGATTTCTGGGCATCAGGTTTCCTTAAATGATCTCTAACATGATGCTCCTCGACCAAGGGAAAGTCTTCCTTTCTCCAGACCTTCTCTCTTGCCTACAGGATCCTGAGGGCTGGCCTTGGCAGTTAAAGACTGAAGCAAGGGTGGCATTCAGTAACTCTGCCTCCTTTGTATCCTTCATCACCAGGGCACCCACCTCATTCGGCAGAGGGCCCACATTTTCCCCAGTCACCCTCTTCCTACTGATGTACTTGAAGCAGCTCTTCTCATTGCCCGTGACAACCCTCAACAGATTTAATTCCAAACAGACCTTAGCCGCCTTTGTTGCATCCCTGCATGTTCTGACAACGTTGCTATATTCCCCCCAAGTGGCCTGTCCCTTTTTCCACATCCTGTGAACTTCCTTCTTCTGTTTGAGGTTTGCCAGATGCTCCTTGCTCACCCGTGCAGGTCTCCTGCCCCTTTTGCTTGATTTGTTACTCATAGGGATGCACTACCTTGAGCTTGAGGAAGTGATGCTTGAATATTAGGCAGCTCTCTTGGACCCTTGTACCTTCTAGAGCCCTAACCCATGGGGTCCTTCCACATAGGTCCTTGAAGAGGCCAGTTAGCTCTCCTGAGTATGAATGTGCATTTCTCTGCAGAGAAGTCATTAGAGAGAGCATAATTTGCTTCCTAATTATACTCGGTTATTTGTACTGACTTTAAAATGACAAATACAGCTTCTTTTTGCTTTGTACTACTGTTTGCCCTGCAGGCACAACACAGAAAAGAATAAGTAGATTTTATTTCTCTGTGTAATTCTTCAACAATTTAAAAAATTAAGTTGACTACATCTCTGCATTTGAAGACATTGATGTCACTGAGGATCTAATCTGTGTGTCTTTATTAATGGTAACGATACATGAAACGCCAGGACTCCTCTTAAATTCTCAGGCTTATATTTACAAAATCCAATGTAATTGAGTGTCACATATTCATGAGTATCACACTAGAGCATAGAAGTATAGATAGCTGAAATCAGGAGGTGCTGGCAAAAGGTTTGGAGTTTAAGCATGAGACTTATATGGAATTGGCAGCTGGCATATATTTGTTGTAAACCAAGTACACAATTTATTATCTCAAAGCCTTGGGGAGTGAGGCTTCCGTGATGCAGAAATGCAGGTCTCACAAGGATGTTGCGGTGCTTTGAAAGTGCATATACAAAACGATGATGCTGTGCTCCCACCTTCCTATCTCCCAGATCCCTGACCATATGGTCTTCCTCCCTCCCCTGTGCTGGCACTGGTGCTTATCTGATTCTCTGGCAGAAAATTCCACAGGTTTGTTGTTGTTGTGGGTTTTTGTTTTGGTTTTTTTTGCTTTGGACCTCTTTTACAGTTCATGTGGTACCTCAGGCATTTATAACGCTCAGTGGCACACCCGTGTCAGCCCACCCAGACTGGTCAGCACTGAAGCTGGGGGGCATGCTCTCCGGGAAACAACTCCCAAAGGAACTCAGTTAGGTGCAAAACTCTTCTGCTACAGCCTGAGTTTCAACTTCCTCGCCACATGAGCTACCTCACCATGAACCCGATCATACAGCAAGCTACGGAGTTGTATTCGTATTGGAAAAGAAGATATTTCAGAGTTCTGGCAGTGGCAGCCTTACAGTCAAATCCAGTCTTTATGGTCCTATTGGCAAAGAGTGCCAACGGAAACTGCAAGTGTTCCTTTTAAAAAGCAAACATTTGCCATGACTTATTACATAGAGCTGAGATGTTCAAGTTTCTTCTCCACAGTTAGATGTGATTTTTCAAATAGCATGATGTGGGAGCTGTTGACAAATGCAGCGTGTTGGTTTGCTGAGTACAGTGCCACTGAAATCACTCTCCTCTTTCTCAGTCTTTCCCTTTTTCAGGTTCAAATTCACCCACTACCTTGTCTGGTTCTTCTTATCCCCTCTTATTCTCTGTTGGAATTATTCCTTGCCACTACCTCAGCCAACTGCTAGAATTGTCTCTGGATCTTCAAGAGGTGTAAATCATGGAATCACTGACTCATAGAAAAATTTCTTTTAGAAGACCTCTGGAAGCATCTAACTCAACCTCCTTCTCAAAGCAGACTTAAGTTTAAAGCTGTATCAGGCTGCTCAAGACATTATCCAGTCCAATTTTGGAAAATCTCCAAGAATGGAGACCCTAAATCCTCTCTCAGGACCTATCCTAGTGCTACAATCAGCAGGAATTTCCCTTGCCACAGCTCACGATTACTGACTTTTGTGCTGTCACCATGCACTTCAGAGAAGAGTTTGACTTTTTCTCTGCAAGGCCTTTGTAGATAGTTGAAGAAAGCTCTTGGACTGGGGGGATCTTTTCTGCATGCTGAACAAAACCAGCCTCCTCAGTTTTTCTTCTTCCTTCACGTGCTCTGACCCCTAACCACTGTGGGAGGATAGCAGTAGATTGTGCGATGGTGTTCATCTAACTGTGGAGCTGTTATAAGACATGCAGAGATAGGACTGGCATGTGGCTTTGGTGCTTGGGAGGGGTGAGTGAGGGACAGAAAAATACATTCAATCGTACCTTGAAACCTTGGTTCATCTGCTGCACTCAGTCACACAAAATTCAGGACAATCACTGCAGCAGAATGGTATTTTCAGACAAACAAAACAGTGTAGGTGTGAAGAAGTTAGACACATAACATCTGACATGTGCCTTCATTTTAACTGATTTGAATAAAAAGATGATGACAAGGACACAGCCCAGGAGAAAAATCTGGGAATGTGGCAGCAGTTTCAGAAGAAGACCCAAAGACCTCAGTAAAAGAGGAGACATTTGCAGCGTTACTGAAGACTGAGAAGTAAAATGAGATGCATACACACATACAGAACTAGATATAGCTGAAGAAACTCAAGGGCCCATACTGGGACCACTGCTATTTAGCATCTTCACCCTCAGAGGCCTGCAGTGACACAAAGCTGAGGGGGGCAGCTGATATACTTGAGGGAAAGGGATGCTGTCCAGAGGGACCTTGACAAGCTTGAGAAGTGGACCAGTGTGAACCTCATGAAGTTCAACAAGGCCAAGTGCAAGGTCCTTCCCTTGCAACAAGGCAATCCCCAATGTCAGTAAAGACTGGGTGGTGATGAATTGATTGGGAGCAGCTCTGCAGAAAAGCTCTTTAGGAACACTGGTGGATGGGAGATTGGGTACGAGCCAGCAGTGTGTGCTTACAGGTTAGAAAGCCAATTGTATCCCAAGCTGTGTAAAAAGAACTGTGGCCAGCAGGTCAAGGGAAGTTATCCTCCCCCTCTACTCTACTCTGGTGAGACCCCACCTGGAGTACTGCATCCAGCTCTGGGGACCCTGGTACAAGAAAGACATGAACGTGTTACAGTGGGTCCAGAGGAGGCCACAAAAATGATCAAGGGGCTGGAGCACGTCTCCTATAAAGACAGGCTGAGAGAGTTGGGATTGTTCAGCCTGGAGAAGAGAAGGGAGATCTTATTGCAGCCTTTCAATATACAAAAGGGTCTTATTAGAAAAGTGAAGAAAAACTTTTTACCAGGGCCTGTAGCGATAGTACAAGGGGTAATGGTTTTAAACTGAAAGTGGGTAGATTTAGACTGGATATAAGGAAGAATTTTTTTATGATGAGGGTGATGAGGCACTGGAACAGGTTGCCCAGAGAAGTTGTGGATGCCCCATCCCTGGAAGTGTTCAAGGTGTGGTCAGATGGCGTTTTGAACAACCTGATCTAGTGGAAGATGTTCCTGCCTATGGCAGGGAGGTTGGACTACATAATATTTGAAGGTCTTTTCCAACCCAAACCATTCTATGATTGTAAATGGAGGTATGGACATTTTTTACTGGAACACACAGTTCTCATGAAATCCAAGGGCTTTGTAAAACAGGACAGAATTGAGAAGATCACTGACTTGAAAGAGAATTGGGGAAAAACCTGACAACACTGATGTTTCTTCCTGATTCTTAACCTACAGAATTCAGTATTTTCTTTTTCTGAAATGAGTTGCTTTTTAAAATAAAAAGGTACCACAATATATAATCCAAGTCAAAATAGAGGCAAACAGTTCTAGCCACCCTAAAGCAAGTTTATTTTCCAAAATATATATTCCTTTCTGGAATATTTGAGTTTGGGGGTTTTGTTATTTTGTTTCTTTGAGAATGAAGCTTATTTTTGGAAACGTGTAGTCATTCATGAAATAAAACTTACTATGTCTTTGCATCTTTTTCTTTGGAAAGGTTGGAAAGCCACCTTCAAACACCTACATACCCATGCTTTATTTAAAAATCATCCTAAACAAGCAGAAAGAATAGGCAATGGAATTGAAAATGCCAGACAGATGTGAATACAGACAGGAAAACTGAGTATGTGGTAACAGCTGTAAGTATAGGCAAGACATAGAGTCTATACTGTTTACAGTAAGGGAAGAAGGAGCTGGGTGGAAAAAAAGGACAGAGTTCTCCCCAAGGGATTTCTTCCTTGGACTCTCTGGGCTGGCACTCTGGTGGTCCTTTCTACATGCCAGTTTTGGTTTATGTTCAGGCCGGTAAGTCAGACATCTTAAGGTGCAGTTTAACGCCACAGGCAAGCCGAGCAGAATTAATGCTCGTGTTCCCGTGGGGACAGGGATTGATATTATGCCTGCTATTATGTTTAGCTGTTTCATGGGCCTATATAAAAAGAACAAGGGATTTGTGTGTCCTTCCATCCACTGTTCTGCTATCTGTGAGTGCAAATAGGCAAATCTAAAACTAGGAGGTAGTTTGTAATTTCTTGTCTAATGCAAGCACAGAACTGGGTACAGGAAAAGACATGCAGATCTGGACGTCTTTGTAAATACAGAAATTTCAGTAATTTCTTATGTATAAAATGTCTGTATTTTTTTTTTATGCATTGAAAAAGATGATAGATTTTTCACAGAGAAAGGCAATTGCTTCTTGACATAGACCAATATTGGCATAGTTTGAATTTTAACATTATTCACGAAGTTTGAATGTATTTTGTTTTAAAATACGTGAAGAAATGTAGCACCATGCTAATTCATTCCCTTCAGCAGACTTTTCGGGGGGAATGAGGCAATATTCTGAAGTAGCAGGAATAAATTAAATAACATCATTAATAAATTATGTAATTTTCTGGTTAGGGCCTCTTTTTTACACATTTCAACAGTTTTAGAAACAATCTTTTCTATATAGCCTGTTTAACTCAAACACAGACTGCAGTTTAAATGTTAAGATATCATTGATCATGATCCTGCCCACACAGGTTTGATTTACTCTTTATCAATAATTACATGCTCTGCAGGGTCTTTGCTGCCTTCAGTAGATTTTGAGGTTTTGGTTTGGTTTGGTTTTTAGCTGAGATCTCTAATACAGAATTACTCTTCCTCTTGCTTTCTTTTTTTTTCTTTTTTTTCCTAGATTGAATGCTCAAGTATATCTGACTACTCAGAAAAAATTATCAAGGCTAACCACTTGGACAACAGTAAGGCATATATAAAAATATTTTCTTCAGGAGAAAGAGGGGATAACTGTTTCACTTTTTCTGATTTATTTGTGTTGTGTGGTTTATATATAAATGGTAGTTTTGCATAATTTACTCATGTAAATACAAAACTAAACACCTCATTCTAGGCACTACAGCAATTCCTCATGGGAAAAGTTACTTCTGCATTTACTTCTAGGCTCACAGACGACAGAAGCAAATAGGACTAATCTGTGGGCAGTTTGATTTAGCAAAGCAGACAGAAGGCCCCACATTAGAACTGAACTTTTCAAATTAATTCTGCCATTTGAATTCCACATTATCTCTTAAGTGGGATTGACACACACTTACATTCAAATCGAAATAAGGTTCAAAACAAAAAGTATTCCTTATCGATACAGATTTTTCACTAAGGGTTTCTTCTGACTTCCAACTTCTAAAAAAAACTACTAACAACCTAAAAAACCAGGCTTTTTTTAACTGAGGCTATGAGGCAGATCTTATTTAAAAGTGCTTTTTGTGAAGAGCTTGCCTTTGCTGCAGAGCAATGCAGGTCATAGCTAGCTAGACCATATCGTTTGCCCCCGCTTTTAGCTGCATCTGTGCTGATGCTCTGCTAGCACATGCGCAAAAATAGATTTCTGTTCTGGTTTGGATCTGTTCTGATTTTTATTGCTGTCACTGGCAGCTTCTGACTAACACAGAGCTGTTTGGGAGGAGAATTTATTGTACAGCATGAGTGTTCAAGTGGTGTGGTGTGAAAGAGACAGCAGTGATGTGGTATATAAGAGGTCAGCAAATGTGTGCAACTTTTGGCTAAGAAAAAGAAGGAAGCAAAGGACCAGAAAATACTCTCCTCCACAGTAGGGGTAAGGCACTAAAACGAGGAGGTGGTGCCCTGAGCTTGGTTATCCTGCACCTTTGGTGCAGAGCCCGTATATTCCCAGAATGGTCTTTCATCAAATAGCTACACAAACAGCATACCGCAAATAAATTCATGTTTGGATTTCCAGCAACAGGAATTGTGTGTGAAGGGTTCATTGTCAGAATAAATAAGAAGGATCCAGTGTGCTCCAGAGGCTGCAGAAGGTATTTATCACTGCTTCTTCCTCCTGTTTCTCCAAGGAGCGAGCCCTTGGAAAAACTGTGGATGAAGAAGCAGAGACCCCTCCCCTTTGGCAGGAGACTCGCCTGGGCAGGCTCAGCAGTCTGGCTGGACTGCAGTTTGCTCTCCAATATAGACAAATTGTACAACCGAACTACCATTTACACACTTTACACTGACCCACATTCACTTTCATTTTAATGCAGCCACGTACTGAGCCAAAGGATCTTGTTGCTCATGGAAATTTTTTCTTTCTCCCCCCCCCTAATTGTTTAGAGAAATGCAGAGTCAGCAAAAGGGGGTAACCAAGAGAAAACCCACTGTTTCCAGAACAGATACAATCTGTTCCCACATGATGCCTTATGAAGATGTTTCATCAAATTGAAGGGAGGTGGGAGGAACTTGTGCTGATGCTGCTTGCACTGTGACTGTTCTGGGTGTAAACAGAGGGCTCCAAAGTCTGCAGGTGTGTCACTGGCAGCTGTCAACAGTGCTAAAATTCACTCCAAAATAATTGTGGCAGTGAAAGTTCTCGGGAGAAAAGAGAACTAAAGAGAACTCGTGGCTGGAGCTTGTAGACATGAAGAGTCTTCAGTATAACAACAGATGAACTATTGAGCTACTAAGGAGTTTAAAGAAGGGGAAGGAAAAGGGAACTCTGCTCTTTTCCAGTCAGGTTGCTCTTACCAGCTGATATTTTGTGTTCCCAGTCTGAATCAGTGTTCTCAATTTCTTAGGGGGACAGTCTGGATTAGAAGTTTGCTATGCAAATAAAGTGGTGGCATCTGGTTAGAGGAGTACTAGTACTGCATGTGTTTTGAAAAGATGAAACCACATCTTCCCTGGACTGAGTTCTCAAAATCACTCTGCTCACACTTCCACCCTTAAACAGCTAACCAAGTTCTAGCTAAATGAAAGTGTGTTCATCTTCCTCAAACTGAATGTTGAACATGTTCATCAATAGAAAATGCCATCACTAAAAACTGTCGTTTATTGAGAGTAATACAGCAATCTTATAAATTAGTAATGGAAAGAAAAATATTTCTTCTGTCCTTACTTTATTCCTGAATTTCAAGTTCATCGAGTTACCTTGGTGAGGAAGAATCCAGAACCATGAGACTTTACCCACTGTAACAAACACGTAAATAGCAGACAAACACAAGTTTCAAATTATTTGTCTAAAGAATTTGGAATACATTTGTAAATAGGACATATATAAAAAAAATGCAAGAAGGATTGGTGAATTGTGTAATGACCCTAAAACAAAATTATTTGTTACAACTAAACTAAATATGAACCAGCATTTAACTTTCCTTTAAGCAAAACATCTGTTCTAGTATTAACCAGTTCTATAATTGCTTCTTGATTTGCTCTTGCAGTGCATGCCCAGTCTCCTGTAAGTAGTATACAGTACTGCCAGTAATTTAATGCTCTGTTTTGTATTAGTGTCTCTGAGGTTCTGGTATTCTATTACATCAAACTTCCAGCAACATTTTTAATTTCCTTGAAACTAATTTGGTGACAAAATACCTGCCAGCAATGTTTTCCAGCAGTCACTTTAGATAACCGTGGAAGGTTATGCAAGTCTAAATCAGAAAGAAGATTCAGAGTGAAAATGCCAGTATGCTATAAAAGATTCCATCACGAAGCAGAAAGGAATGAGAAATGTTTTTCATGAGGTAACTGTGTTTGTACAAACTTGGTTGTTTGTGTACTGTCAGGCTAGATCTGACTTTCTCAGTTGAGTCAGCGCCCCAGAATTCACAGAAGAAATAAGCTGTAGTTTCCTCATTGTGAAGCCAGCATAGTATCTTTGAAAATCAGACAAGAATTAGATCCTAGTTCCATAAATCTCTAATATCTCAGTGATGAGATCATGTATGTGCAAACCTACAGGGATTTTTAAAGGATTCTAGTGGGTTCTTTGCCTTACTTGGTCAATGTTCTAGAAATCCTCCAAATTCCAAAGGGTGTGTAAAATGAGATCATGCAGGTAACCAGGTAAGGCTGTTTTTCTGTTGTTTTTTATATATGTGTTTTACTTGGTTTGGGGTTTGGGTTGGTTGGGTTTTTTTTTCCCCTTTATACTGATACAAAATTTGTGTTTATTATACTTACCACAAGTAGTTTTAAAATAGTGTAAAATCCATGGAGTCACCCCTTATCTACAGGCATTCAAGAAGAGAATCATATTGCAAAGGGCAGCCTGCTACTCACCAGTAAGGGAGTTAGTCAGGTGTTTTATTATGTGAAACATATTTCTTTGGATTCTTTTTTCAGTAATCACAATATTTAAAGGTAAAGTGGAAGAAGTTGAATTACCTGTGGATAAAGTAGACATCATCATCAGCGAGTGGATGGGTTACTGTCTGTTCTATGAGTCAATGTTAAACACAGTCATCTTCGCACGAGACAAGTGGCTGGTAGGTGCTCTGCATGTCATACTCCTTGCTGGACCAATCATTTATTTTCTGACTACAAGCCTTCCCTCTCCTACTGTCACCGTAACAAGACACGGTTACATCTCCAAGTGCCACTTCTTGGGCTTAAACAAAAAGATTAACAAAGGGAATCTTGGTGAAAGAGCTTTGCTTTTGATTAACTGCTGGCGAAATTCGTATAGATGCTACCTAATGGCATTGCTACAGGCTGCAAGAGTTGCTGAGATTAAAGCTGATGTGACAATCTGAAGGGAAACAATAAAGGCATGCAAGGGGTGCTTGTCTGGTTTTTGTATGTGCAGTTCAAAATGTGATGTCTTTGTCAGGTGAATAGATTACGAGATCCATTTCCCCACAATTCATCAACAGAAACCTGGAGGGCTAATGTTTCCAGACCGAGCTGCTTTGTACGTGGTAGCAATTGAAGACAGACAGTACAAGGACTTCAAAATTCACTGTGAGTAAATGCCTGACAGTAATACTTTTCTATGGTGATTTCCTTAAAATATTTGATTTGTAGTGGCCTACTGTAATCTCTTTGCTGGCAAAAGTTTTGCAAAAGCCAAGAAATCACGGTGACCAGGCCAGAATTCCAGTATAAATATGAATACTGAGAAAACTCTAGTCTGGTGATAAATTCAGGAAACTTGCAGTAATTTCAAGTGCATGAAGGAAAGATGTATGAATAAATTAATGTAGACCTTTCTTAGAGTTATATTGATACTGCTACCTCTATTTTAATATGTGGATTTTAGGAGATCTAGTTTTGGTTTTGATAAATACATCATCCCACATAACTGCCATTAAAACTGGTAATACTCTTTTGCCATCCAGGTGCTGGGGTTTTGTTTTTAAAATAACAAGATTGGAAAAATTAATAAGATGCAAATTAGTTGTAAATGTTAAGAAGACTAGAAGAAATGCTATCTCACTAAAAAGCATGCCAAGAAGAAAAAGAACATGTAATGCTTTTTTAACATCTTGAAACACTTCATGTTAGAATTTTTAAAGGAAAAATAAGGATCAGAAATTTCTGGTTTATTTTGATGTGAATAAAGAGTTCTAAACTGTTTTTGGTTTACTTTGTAAATGCAGAAAATTGACTTTTCCTTTACATTGAAAATGTTGGGGTTTTTCCTTGAAAGTTTCATTGACTAACTTGTGCTGTTAGTGACCTCTGCACGTCACCTAGCCCAGCCCTCCCGCTCAAAGCTGGCCAGATTGCACAATTAAAGCAGGTCACTCAGGGCCCTGCCCTGCAGCCAGATGATCGGGATTCCACAGCTTCTCTGGGCACCTCTTCAAACGTTGAGGCACCCTCAGGAGCAAACATGTTTCTGAATATCCAGTCAGAATTTTCCATGCTGAAACATGCCCTCATTGTCCCTTGTCACCCGAAGGGAATCGGACTTTTTCTATATTTCCGTAGCAGCAGACAGCAATTAGGTCCCACCATTAGCCTTTGCTGCCCCAGGCTAAGCAAACCCAGTTTTCTTGGACACTCCTCACACCTCAGCATGTGGTTCACTTTCATCACCACAAGGTCATACTCCCGGTTCATGTTCAACTTGTTGTCCCCCAGGTCACCCAAGTTTGGATTTATTTGGTCGTAATAGTTTTGATGAAATGAGTAAGTTCTACATTATTTCACTCTCCTTTTCTATTTTTATTTCTCTCCTTTTTTTGGCTTTTACTTATTTTTTAGAGCTGGTCAATTTCACTTAAAGGCATTTTCCATTAGGGGGAAAAAAATGATCACAAAATTCCTAAGCAGTTTTATTATTTAAAGACACATGCAAAAAAGCTTGGGTAAAATTAGTGTGTTCAGTCAACCTTTAAATGAAAATGCCTGACTCCTCATTCCTTGACTCTCAGCTCCTCTCAGAAAATAAATTTGGTGTTTCTGTAATCAAATTCAGCGCCAAGACGCAGAACTGCCAATGGGTCAAAATGGCTGTTTTGGGTCAAAAGCAAGGCCAGTGCAGTGGGGCAGTGACAAGAAGCCTGTGTAGGTGCCAGGGAGAATAATACCCACTCCTCAAGCACAGCCTAGGGTTTTCTCCTGAGTTGTATGGTGACCTTGACAGCTAAAACCTTACAAAATTTACAGGTTCAAAAGGATGTATGAGGCATCCATTCTGTAAAGGAATCAAAGCCATTCTGGCCTAAAAAAAATCCCTAGTGCCATCTTTCACCTTGCTTTTGAACCCCTTCCTTTCTAGGCCTTGAACTTTTTTCTTTTCTCACAGCTAACCCATCTGTTTTTAATTTGTGTATTTTATAATTTTTAAAAAATGTCTTGGGTTCATTTTCTCCTCTAAAATGTTGTTTTCTTTTAAGAAACTTTATTTTCTGATTTCAACTCTGATTTCCTTCCTCCCCTCACTTTTTACACTTCTGTGTCTTCTTCAGGTATTTCCATCTCACTACCTACCTGCACCACCATCTCGTCTCCCTTTTCAGTTTAGAAATTCTTGATGGTGTCTCCTTACACGTCAATTTTTCATCTTTTTTTTTTTTTTCTTTCTTAAGGTGGATAAAGTCTTGCCTTCATATGAGATGCAGGGCTGAGCATTTCAAAGGGCACTCCAGAACCATCATATTGAATAAGAAATAATGCAATACGAGGTTTCTAAAAAAAATCTGACTTCTGATTTCTCATTAATGTCACAATACTACTGCAGTCAATTACTCTGATTTCCTACAAAATGCAAAACATATAATTTTATCTTTTAACTCCTGTGATAGGTCTCTGTCTAACACAGACTGTGGCATAAATTTCAAAGGCATCCCATGTAGGATGAAATACATCAAGCAATGGAAGCCCCAAAACCTCTGTTAATAAATTGGTCCTGCAGGGTTTCCTAGCTAATCTTTTCTGAGTAACCACATAAAAACATAGAGCTTCTATAAATATAATAGTTCCTACATGCTTGTGATGCCTGAAACCAAAGTTTTGAACCACCAGCTCCCCTGAAATATTGAGAAACTCACAGCCCAATAAAGAGATAACATATCAAAGAACTGTTCATGTCCAGATTTGTTCCAATTTAGAAATATGCAGATTTTTTGCTTATATTATATTTTCAGTCATAGTCCCCTGGGAACGCTAGTAGCACAAATGCTCTGAAAAAACAAGACATTTCTATTATGCTCACTACTGCTGTTTATCAGTTCTCCCTGCTTGTATTGAAACTATTTTTTTAAAAGTTCACTGTGTTCAGTTCAGACTTTCAGATGGAGCACTGAATGTACCTTGACTCATATGATTCACAAGACTAAGATTTCACTTTTTCAGAGGTTTTTGTTTTCATTTTGTTAAGCAATATTAAAAGCAAAGCCAGTGTACTTTTCAATGTTTTGATGTTTCCATTTTGTTCAAGAAAAAAAAAGAAAAAAATCCCTCATCTAGATAAGAAGCAATCAGAAGAACAGTTCAAATCTAGAAGATCAGCATGGCTTTTAAATCTTTTAGAAGGTAGACATTTTGCTTTTTTGTCATGATGTACATGCAGATTAATATTTGGATCCCCCAAATATTGAAACACACCTGTAATTCTACTCCTCACAGTAATTCACTTGCTGAAACTAAGACTACTTAAATAATTAAAAAAGCATGCAGATTGCTGATTCAGTAGCAATCTATATATAAAAAAGGAAATATTAACGAGAATGTATAAGAAAGGATAGAATAGCCTTAAACAGCTATTCCCAAGTCTCAATCTGATATATTATATGACTTTGGGCAACACTCTCAAATGTTTAAAGTCATGAAAATCGAAAAATCTCATATAACACAGTTTTGGGGATACCAAAAAACAAAGGCCACTTGTTCGAAGATGTACATTGAGAGGTTATTTTGCCACAACTGCATTATCTGTAAAATAGCAATGACATAGACAACCGGGGCAGGGAGCAAAGAATTAAAGAGGAGAGCTGAAAGTTAAGGGATGGCAGAAATTCTTTCAAATGGAAGATGCTTTGAGAAACAAAAAATATTTTTATTATTACTGCTAATCTTTGACACATCCATTTGCATTGACAGGGTGGGAGAATGTGTACGGCTTTGACATGACCTGTATTAGGGATGTTGCCATGAAGGAGCCTTTGGTGGACATAGTAGATCCAAAGCAAGTGGTGACCAATGCCTGTTTAATAAAGGTTTGGTAATTCCAAATATACCTAATTATGAATGTTTACGCCTAACTGTAGGATTCTTTGGAGACCTGGTGCTTATGTTTTACTACTATCTTTGTATGCTTCTAACTAGCTGCAGAAGCCATCATCATAGAATGCTACCACACTAAGAAGAAAAATGTAGTTTTAAATTAGTCAGTACTAGTATGTTGCACATGCCCAATACTGTCACCTGAACTAAGCATGAACATTGATACCTTGATCACTTAATGGAATACCCAAAGCAAGATGTTTCTTGTGACTTTGTACTCATCTGGCTACTGCTAACTATAACTTCAGACTCTTGCAAATTATACAAGTGAAAATACTGGATAAATAGAGACATGGTGTATTTAGATATAAATTTTAATTGCCCTACCTTCTTTTGAATAGAAGTTGGAAATTACTGATGGAATGCTGCTGAGGAGAAGGAGTAAATTAATTCTATTTGCAGTAAAAAAGACTGATGCATCAGTTTCTGAATTGGTCAGCTCTGATGAAATAACTGTAATTCACTCCAGAGCATGAGATCAGAATTGGAACCTGATTTGTGTAAGTTCCTAATTCTTTGCCTTATCCAGAATATTAATGTGCTCTCCCTGCAGCCAGAGGTTAGTTTGTAGCCTGTTCTACCTATAGGACAGAATGGTCACTACTCCCCATTCACAAGACCAGGTGAAGAATCCACAGCCTGCAGGAACACATGAAAGCTCTACAATTCCTTCCACGTGAAGGAATCCTCCTCATGTGGGACTGCTTTCATGAATAAGGCTGTCTGTATCATTAGCAGTGGTAGAATCAGGTCCATGAATCCAAGAGTGTGCTCATTTATCCCAAAGACTCAGCTCTAATTTTTCCCTTTTGCTTTTTGCCAGTAACATTAAGGCAAAACACAAAAACACAGCATTAAGTATTCCCAAATTCAAAAATGAAAGACATACCTTTAGTCTGCCAAACCTTTACTGAAAGCAGCAAAAAGGAACAGAAGTAGAAACTCTGTGTGAGTACGTATGCGTGCACAGTCCACCTGCACTGAGGGGAACGCAGGATGGTCGTGTCTGAAAAGAACTTGAGCCAGAGCAATTTAAAATTGCAATACACACAAAATAAACAGCTATTTAGACTGCATAAAATATGTCTGGAGAGTGAGAGATCAGGTGGCGGAATGGGTTGCCTTCTCTGCAATAAAAAGTTATAAAAGCTGCGTGCCCTTAAATGAGGTTCAAATCTAAGGCTTTCTTTAGACCTTTGAAAGTAATTGAGTTTAAGAAGACAGACAAAATTTTTCATACTGTTTCTATTCAGGTTTTGTATTGAATTCTACATGGCCTGAAGCTTTTGTCCATACACTGAATAGTGCTTTACCATGTAATGGCACCATGGGAGCAAAGTGGGTAATAACTACACAGGCAAAACCCAACCTTCGTTCCAGAATCTGTCCCTAACCTCAAAAACTGATCACTAAAAAAATCAGAAAATTGTCAATGAAAGGCAGGAAGAAGGGAGGCTTTTGTTCAAGCTAGAAATATGGAAGCAGGAAAAACTGATGTTTGGGGTTTTTTTAAAAAAAAATTAATTTAGTTTTGCACATGGTTTATTTATATAAAGTGCATTTCTTTGATCCTGAAAATATTTGCGAATGCAGAGAATATTAGCCTAAGAAAACATCTGAGAATAAACAAAATGATAATGTTTAATTGTGCAAATGTTTTATTATAGCATATCAATATGGCACAGCTTATTCATATTAGATTGACAAGGGGATTTTTTAGGGGTGTATTCAACCCAAAGCCACCTAATTTAGGGTGCCTACCAGATGAGTCTTGGCTCCCTGTGTGTTAGTAGATGAACTAGCCACTAGATGCATTCCTAACAGACCAGTCAGGGCCCTGGGCTCCTGCACTTATTTCAATTCACAATTTAGATGCTCTGAATTGTTCTACAAAATCAGCAAAAGAAGACATCAACCCCTACACGCTATGTGACCATAGCACTTATCTAGAATGTTGGAGGCTTGAGTAAAATTTCCTCTTTTGTACTCCTCAGGCATTGGATGTAACCCAAGTCTTGAACCCTTCCAGGAACTCCAGCCACTAAGGCACAGGCGCACTGGGAGTGGTGCAGGCAGGGAATACAGCATCTGCTCTGTTGTGGAAGTGATGCTCCTGTGAATGATCTCTTAAATATATCCCAGGGGCATAGGAATTTTCCTGTTGGACTTTCCTGCATAACCTCCCCTATCTAGCCACGCAGAATGACCAACAACAAAGAAATAAATATACTTGTATGCTCCCATTTGTCCCACACTTTCCAGGAACAGTTTAAAGCTCCCGCACTTTCAAGATTACACAGTTTAATGTTACTTAAAGCACAAACTGCAATCCCTGCATGAAAAAAAAATTATGCACCATTCTTGTTTATCAGAGAACACAGCATAATTGAAAAAAACACCATTGACCTATATGGTCAAATATCCATTCTTTGAGACATTTCTGTTGTTTTGGAAACATCATGATTCACCTGTATGAAGCCTTATTTCAAAGGATCTGCAGTATTTTCTGCAAAAAATGTACTGTTACTCAGAAAGATCCAGCCACGCAGGTGAGGCACGTGTCTGAGCTCTGGTGAGTCCCACGTTCTTCTCCCATAGCAATCTTGACCCATGAGGGCTGGGACAAGGCATCCCTCATGAGACTTTTCTCTTGCTCCACTGCGACTTCAGTGAACTCCCTAATCACATTCCTTTCTCCCAGTTTCTAAAGCAAAGCAAGAAGCACTTATGCCACTCATTTTCCATCTTCAAACACTGCTCTTTTTTCCTGATTTTTCCTCTCTACTCTTCTGTTCACATGAAGATCTCCCTTCCCTTTCCAAAGTGACTTTCCCTGCCACTCTTTCCTTTCTAACAGTTCTCCCCACAGTCTTTCCTTTCAGCATGCTCAGGTTTATCCCCACCCCCAAAACAAAACGCCAAAACAAACCCCAAACCAAACAACACCCTAGTAATTTTCATGCATTTCCTTCTGTGCAAACAGGAGAAGGTGGCAGAAGAGGGGCCCAGGCAGGAGGCTGAGGTCTCTGTTACCTAGAAGTCACAGCTACCCTTGCTTCCCTGTTATGTCATCTAATAGAAAACCAACATATGCTGCAACACCTAGTCAAAAGAATCTCAGATACTTCATTCTTCCTTTCACTGCTCCCCCCAAACACCCCAAATTTAATGTTCTTTCTTCTCTCTCCACATTAATACTATTAGCTCTCTGCACTAAAAGAAAGGAGAAAAGAGAAAAAAGAAAAAGAAAAAAATATTTTAGAAAAGTGAATGTTTTGGGGGCTGATGGTTGCATTCCGTGCTCCCCTCACATCTATACACATGAATGCAACTGACAGTGCAGGTCATTTTCTCAATGCTTGCCAGAAAAGAGGATTTGTCCCTTTCTCCTTTCCCTAACAATTAATTTTACTTCTCAGCCTTCAGATCAACCCTCTTCCTGAACCTGTCTATACCGCTTGTACCAATGCCACCTGTCCTCCAGCTTCTGCTTCAGTTCAGCACCTTTACCTGCTGTGGTTAGCACTGCCTCACCATCACACCCTATGATGGGGTCATCATTTCCCTCTTTGTCCAAACCAAGACATCTAGTGCAAGGGGGGGGGTGTCAACCCCAAATCCCAAGACAAACAAAAAAAACCAACAAAAAACCCTGCCAAAACCAGACATCCAGATATTTGAATCTTCATGCTCATGCAATCCTAGTTGAGTAAGCTGACTGGCTCAGAAGGGGATCAGGAAAGAGGTGCAATGGCACTCTGGAAGTAACTTTAATTAAAATTCACACAAGGACACCAGTCAGGCAGCAAGTCAGCATTTTTCTCATCAGCAAACCTGACTCAGGGCTGTTTCTCTTATTAGTTAGGTTGCCCTCAGCTAGGGTGATACCATTCAAACAAGAAATACACAGCAGCTGGCAACACCACAGCTCAACCTCACTGTTATCCTCCCTGTGATCCTAAATGATCTTCTATACATCATTTGCTCGTTCCTAAAGCAATTCGTGCCACAGGACAGCCCAAGAACCATTCTTTATGCAGTGAATGTAAAAACTGGAGCTCTGCCTGTCTCTCTGCAATGGGGACACGTAGCATGGGATGGCTCATGGTCTTTCATGAGGTGTCAACCACAGCCTGGACCTCCTTATTTAGCTGATAATTCTGACACTCTTATACATGCTCAGCTTAACATATTATTTTTTTAGTGTAAGTAAAAGCTGGATTTTGATCAGATCCATGCTTAACTATGCCCATTTTTATTATTGTTGTTTTTGAACCCTGAATGAAATCTGTTACATCATGATTTTTCCACTTACTTTTTGCAAAGACAGCATTTATACCCTGTGCTAGTTAGCTGCAATTAACATTGAATGAGTAGTGACATTTACTATAAGAATATATAGTAGCCAGAGTACAATTCAAAGATATCACCAAAACAGGATCAAGACAGTTTCAAAACTACATTAATTAATAAAAAAATCCCACATTTGCCTCATATCTTACATAGTAAAGAAAGCACGCTTCTGTCCTTAAAGAAGTGACTGCAAAAGTGACCACCGTTTTATCCAGCACATCTGTTCAGTATTTCTCAGACATTTCCACAAACTTCTCTAATAAAGATATTCCCCACTGCTTTTGATTCCACCTTACTCTGCAAAGACAACACAGCTCAGAGAGAGGGAGCTAGATCCCTTTTATGTGTCTCATCATTGGACTTAATTCACAATTTCCCCACAATACCAGTAAAAAGCCACCAAAAATTACGGAAATCTGCAGCTATCACCCACCAGTCCGGTCCAGCTTGTCAAAGTAGGTTTTGCAGACTGCTATGGAAGTCTGCAAGGAGATCTCAGAAATTCTTATTCCTAGTATTATTTTTTTCTCAAAAGAAGAAAAAAGAAAAAAGCAAGAAGAACAACCGAACAAAAATAATGTTAAGGCTATCCCAGCTTGAAATGACCACTTCTAAGCGTGGGTTATTTATAAACACTAGTCACTTGTGCAAATGCAATGTAGTAGAATAATGTTCATTATGGTTAAGTTATTCTTGAACAATATTGCTAATCAGACAGGCCAAAACTATAGCTTGCTTAAATCATCTCACCGTAAGTTTTCTCGGAAACACATGGTATGTGGTCCACGCAAAGACCTCAGTAACTCTATGGCTGCATCTTTTGATGTCCATTTTTGCAGATTTTTCTTAGATTACAGAGTGCAATTGCTAAAAGAGCCCCTATTTTGTGCCCTAAAATGCTGCTTAGCCCTCTAAAGGACATTCTGGACTCTGCTCTATTTTTGCAGTGTGAGTCTGAAGTAACACTGGTGAGGTCAGTGATACAATTCCTGGCTTACGTTGGTAGAGAGAGGAAAATTGGATTTCTACCTACAAAGCTTCTATTTCTCTGTATGCACAAGCAGTTTTGTTGTTCATACTGACTGCAAATAGTAGAGAGAAAAATATTTTCAGGATATCCGCCTCTTGCCAAATAGGCCCTGACAAGGACAATAAGGACAGTGAAGCCAGATACACTCAGGAGGATATCAGAAGGTGCACTGATAAGAAACATATCCCGTAGCATTAGATGACAATTGATGGTTTTTCAGACTTAGTATCCTCCTTATCATGACTAAGAGTTTTGGAAACAGTCCAGATGATAAAAGCCATACCTAGCTGGGAAAATCAGATCCATCTAAAAAACTCAGTTTAAGCCTTGAACAGTGAGTTTTAGTTATTGACAGATATAAGCAATCCTGGAGACTACATCATTGGTCCCAACCACTGCAGTCAAGCCACAGCACAATTTATATGATTTGCTTCTGTCTAGGTCAAGAATAAGATCCCTGTGCTTAACCATTTGGGATCAGTTACCTGATCGGGACTGGAAAGCACTGTCAGCAAAAAGCAGGCCCCTGTCATGCCTCAGATGTTCCCACCACTTGGCACAGCCAAAGCACATTCCCTTCCAGAGATATTCAAACAAATCAGAAGTTTATTTTTATTAAAAACCCAACTCCGTCATCTTTCCTCATGCTGACAGTCCCCGATGACGAACTTATCTTAGAACTGGGACCTGTACCTCCATTTCCACATCCATTGTGCCTGTATTTGTCAAAGCATGTTTTTACCTTGATTTCCTTCAGTTCCCACAGCCCCTCCCTGCCACTCACACTCACTCTTCCACGAGTGGCCTCTTTCATCACTCCATCAGCTTAGTCAGATACCTGGATCATTTGCTGATGAGTTGATGTACTCAAATGCACCACTGATTTCTTACAGTGTTAAAGGGCTGCCAGTTGTCTTTGTTGCTGTTCCTTACATAAAATGCTTAAGTACATCGGTGAACACTTACCCTTGAGTCACAAACTGCATGTAAATGTCTTTTTCTTTCTCCTCACAACAGGAAGTAGATATTTATACAGTGAAGACTGAGGAGTTGGCATTTACTTCTGCATTCTGCCTCCAAATTCAGCGCAATGATTACATTCATGCCTTGGTCACCTATTTTAATATCGAATTTACAAAGTGCCATAAAAAGATGGGGTTTTCTACAGGTAATCTGTATTTATTTTAATTTCATTTCTATTGCTATCAGTATATCAGTGCTACTGGTCAGATGGTATGGGGAGGTTTACTGTACCACCAGGTTTTAATTTCAGGGATAAAAATTATTGTCACTTTTGGGGAGGTGAGCAGGATGGGGAAAGGACAATTGCTTGTAGGAATTCTGCAAAACCAGAGGCAGGATTTCACAATGCCTACCATGCTTGGAGCTCAGCAGAAATGATGACACTGGAGTTTATGCCCCTCACCAGTGATATCTAAGTCCTGTGTCACATTTCTCAGATTAGACAGGGAATTGTCGGCTCAGTGAGAGACAGCAGCTCTGCATCCCAGTTTCTCCCAAATCCGAAACTCAGCAAAAGCTCTTGCTTGACTCAGTCTAGAACAAAACCATCATTTTTTTTTCCAGAATAAAACCACGCACATACTGCTTATGTAAATCAGCTCTAACAACCCAGATGCGAGACTCTAACTTACCTTGGTGAGCAGATATTTAAAGGAGTAACTCCATTCCTGTAAGGCATCATTTACCCGAGTGAATAAACCAGCCAGTGTGGCAAGAAATGTAAAAGAATCATGATTGCTTTAATGACAAGAACAACAAATTACAGGTGGTGCTTGTCACAGCTAGCACCATTACACAACTTAAACAGGTGTAAACGAGATACAAGCTAAATATAATCAGAAAACTCTTTTTTTCCTACCTTCACAGGAGCTCTCAAGCCTTTACATGAGATTCAAAGCAATTTTAAAAAATACCTATGTATATTTGATTCTAGAAATATAACCATATGGATGATATTATTTTGTACCTATTCTTAGGTTTTTCCAGTAACTGTTTCCCTGGTCATTCTATAAATGTGCTACACTACAGTATTTCCCACACCATGATAGGCATTGGTATGTGCTGGGAAACAACGTGCAGCTCGGGAGACATGAACAACCTGTGAGGCACCACAGTGGTATCCTGGAGTGCTACTGTTTCTGAGTTTGTGCTGAACCAAATTATCTAAGGTGGAAAAATCCTTTAGGTTTTAGGCATTTTTTCTTACCAGAGAAGGCTGATTTTTTCAGCAGAAGGCAGCCTATTCATCTTTTATAAAAGGTAATATAATCAAGCCTTCTGTTTTCTGCAAAAAATAGCTTTGAACAAAGGGTGTAGTTACTATATTGTGATGTTAACTGAAACCTACCCTAGTAAAGGAGGTCTGCTTATATTGCCAGAACTACACGGAAGATCTTTTATATCACTGGGAATGTGGCTTCATTTGCAAAGGATTCATGGAATGTGTTTGTTTTATGTGTGCATATGAACAGACACGTTTTAAGAAACATCTGTTGACTAAATTAGGATATTTGATTAATGTTTTACAGTCAAACATGTCCCATCAGCAAATCTGGCCCTCAAACCCAGCCATTCTTTGCTTGACTCTTAGACACCCCAGTGAACAGGCATCAAACATGGCAAGGAAAAGGACCTGTTACATTATTGCTGCTTGTCTGCAGAGTAAACATAGACTTTGCTCCAGTACCAGTATAGCAAAAGGTGACTGGGATAAGGACTTTCTTGACTCTCTTCAGTGTATGGAATAAAGAGGGTTCATTCAGGCACTTAGGCAGAAAATGTTCTGCAAGACCACCACAGGTGGGGGTTTAGCTTCCCTTAGCACACAGGGAGTGAGAACTTGGGGAAGGAGAGAAGTTACATTTGGACAAAAGCCTCGGGCAGACACCAAGTTTGCCATCACGTTTTTCTTACAGAGAGGTTTTTGCAGACCCACCTCAACTTGCAAATGTATGTACAAGGTATTTTGTGCCTACTTTTCATAAGAAAGAGGGGAACGGAATCACAATCTCCGATATTTCTGAACCTCCGTCAAGAATGAGGTTCATCAGCAGTGCCTGAAAACCTAGCTTCTCTAAATTATCTGTAGCTCCCACAGGCTGCTAGTTCAGAGGCTCTAAGTGCTTAGTCATACACTTCCATCCTAGAATCCTTTCAGCTTTAATGACTTGCCCTTTCTCATTGTTCTGTTTGCAACTAGTTCTCTTAGTTGCTGGTGGCTCAGCCTCCTTGGAGGCTTGCTTGGAGAGACTTCCTATATCTCCAGATTCAGTCTCCTGTCACTTGGCAAATGCTACATTTCTCCTATTGAATGCTTTTCTTTGCTTTACTGCCAATCCTCTGAACATCAGAAACTTCAGAAACTTAGTTACTTCAGAAACTAACTTCTCCAGCAGGCTGTATGGCCCACCAAATAAAAAAGGTTGGGTGTCATTACATGCAAATGGGGAAGAGCCACTAGTCAGATATCCATGCAAAACCAAATTCTTAACATTTTCAAGTCCATATTCAAGTTGTTTGTGTGTTTCTGACATGGGCTTCTTCTAAAACCAAAGTTCACTCTGGCCTTCTTTGATGCAAATGAGGCTACAGCCATATCACCAGTTCCAGCAGATCTAGGGGCCACTCTTGGGGGAACCAACTGGTTGTGACTCCTTTGCAGATCAAGCAAAAGGAATACAGATGAAGTACACCACATACTTGGTCCAGGGTTTCCTCTGGGTCCTCTGTGGTGCCCCTCTAATTGCACTAAGACAAGTACTATTTATGTGGAGGGGCTAATTGTTACTCAAAGTATCTAAAATAAAGGGAGAGGTTCCTTGCAGCCACTGAAGAAGGTTTTATACCATGAAGCTGATAGTACATGAGCTGTGCCTCAAAGCATGCCATCAGGACTACAGAACCTTAAACAAGTCCATAGGACCAGACAGGAGGCATCCAAGCATGCTGAGGGTGCTGCTCAATGCCATTGTAAGGCTACCCTCTAACATCTTTCAAAGGTCATGGTGATGGAGGAAGGTTCTTGATGAGTAGAAAAAGGCAGCTATCACACCCATCTTCAAGAAGTGCAGTAAGCGGGATCCACTGAACCACAGGCCAGTCAACCTCACCTCAGTTCCTGGGAAGGCTATGACACAAATCCACCTGGAAGCTTTTTCCAACTGTATGAAGGACAAGAAGGTGACTGAAAACAGCTACCATGGATTTACCAAATCCAATCATACCTGACAAACCTGATTGCCTTCTAGACAGCTAGCTGTGTTGATGAGGGAAGATCAGTGGCTGTTGTATACTGTGACTTCAGCAAGGGCTTTTATACAACCTTGCACAGCATCCTTATGGCTGTATTGGTCAGATATGGACTGGATAAGTGAACAGTAACATGGGTGAAAAATTGGCTCAAAATGTGTCAGTCAGCAAAGTCAAACCAGAGGCCAGTTATAAGCAGCATCCCACAGGTGACCAACAATGAGGTCAGTATTGTTCCACATCTCTATTAATGACCTGGATGATGGAATAAAGTGCACTCTCAGCAGATCTGTTGATGATCCCAAACTGGGAGGAGCACAGGCTGGAGAGAAAGGGCTGCTATTTAGAGCTACACAGGTTCAAAATGGGCTGATGAGAACCCTGTAAAATTCAGCAATGCCAAATACAAAGTCCTGCATCTGGGACCAAACAACTCCAGGCTACTGCTTGGGCCAACTGGATAGAAATCAGCTTAGCTGGAAAAGACTCTTGGAATCTGGTGAGCAACGACCTGAACTTGAGTCAGAACTATGTCTTTGCAGCAAATCTTCCTGACCTGTATTAGCATGAGTGTAGACAGGAGGCTGAGGGAACTGGTTCTCTGCCTCTATTCAGAACATCATGATAAGGAATGCACAGAACAAGTTACTCCATAAAAAGACCATTCTGTAGCTGAAGGAATAGACACCACCGTCTAGAAGACTGGTCTGCACTCTCATCTAGTGTCTGTTGGCAAAGCTCAATGAATTCAGTAAAATATCCAAGTTTGTAGGACGTGACAAAGTGCCAGTTCATTGATACAACTTTTTTTAAAAATTACAAAGAAAATAATTGTGATTTGGAGTGGACTTGAAGGCTTGTGCCTACATTCCACACACTTATCCTGTTCATGGAACACAAGTTTCCAGGTATGCCAGCTTTTCTAAACAAGACAGCTCTGCATAAGGGCACATGTACATGTGTGTGTACAAGACAGCAGTTATGCTTCAAAACAGAAGTTCAGTTTTGTTTTGGTTTGACACGTTTTCAATTAGAAATTTTAGAAAGGCATGTCCAAATGGAAAACAGATTCTGGACCTGAACTCCTGCAAGAGGATCTCTCCATTTAGCATTTGAGATTAACAGTCATTAAAACTCCCTAGATGCATAGCCAGAAATTATCCAGTAAAATTCTTTCCTTTGGAAGATACCAGTTTGCCAACACAGCTTCTGACAGAAGTCTGTTTATATCTGTCTTCTGATTCTAGAATTCTGGGAAAAAAAAGAACTGTTAAAAATTCCTGTCCTAACAGTTTTTTAAAAAAGCTTCACTCTTTCCCCAGTCACAAACAATTTCTAAAGCCAAGTTTGTGGGTTTTTTTTGAAACATTGATGTTGAAATGAAATGAGATCGTTGTTTATTAAACAGTGCTAAGATATTATTAGCATGATTCAATACAGTGGGCCCATGTCTGCATCAAAAAAGTGACTGGAGAAACAAATGGAAGAAAAATAAATTTATCAGAGGCTTTTTTGCCAGGTCAGGAAGTCTCTGAACTTGTACACCTGTTCTTATGTTCCTAGATGCTGTTAATTGCAAGAATGCTGGGAACAAGAAGTAACCAATGCAAGTTCATTAGGCACTACTCCAAGATTTTAATTTAAATCAGAAATAAAATAAGTAAAACAAAAACCTGAAATAGAAGAAGGTCGTCAAAATGATTGTGCTAAGCAAGACTAGAAATTAATTTGGACCAGTAGCCACCTCTGGCAAACTGCCCATAGCAGACGCCTTTAAAAAGTCCAAACTCAGATTAAAGTGCAAGTGTCCTTTCCCCAGCCCTCTCCTCCTGGAAACGATAAAATCTGCTCTTCCAGGATCATGAGCCAAAGGTTTCATCTGTGTCATTGTGATTAATAGTTTTTGATGAGCCTTTCTTTCATGGTTTTGATTAATTGTTTTTTTGAACTAATTTAGACTTCTGACTTTCAAAGCACTTAGTGGTAAAGACTTCCCTGATTTGAATGTGTGTGGGTTGAAAGGCAAGCATCAAAAAAGTGCCTATTATGCCAGTAACTTGCTTTGTGGAATCCTTCTTGCTGGGTGTGACTCACAGCTGACATATTCCAGTAAAAATCAAAAGACAACCAACTGACAATCAACATAATTGTGTTGTTGTAAAGCATGTTTGCTAATATAGTACATAAGTTAAAGCATTCTATGAGAAGAAAGGTTTTTTTTTAGTTGTTCCCAAGTCTTTTGATTTGATTTGTAAGACAAAAATGCAATTTCTATAAATAATACCCATATATATATATTTTTAGCACCCGATGCTCCCTATACTCACTGGAAGCAAACTGTCTTCTACTTAGAGGACTATTTAACTGTGAGACGAGGAGAAGAAATCTATGGGACTATATCTATGAAACCAAATGCAAAAAATGTGGTGAGTTAGCATCACTGATTCTAATTCCAACTCTACCGATCACAAACTATAATCAACAGTAAATATAATCCATGTAAGTAAAGCAACAAACACACTAAAGGCTCTAAATTCATGTTTGTTCCTAAGAGCTCTAGTCACAGCTTCACCAAAGCTGCTGACAGCAATGATAATGCAGTGCTAATGTTACAGAACATCAGCCTGCAAATATGATAGCATGGGAAGGAAGAAGTAATTCAAGAACATCACCACGTCAGCTGCCCTCTGCAATCATCTGGGCTCACATTTAATGACACAAATAGGCAAGGGTCTCTTCATACTGTCACTGAAATCAGGGGTAAGATCCCTTCTGCCAGCACAGGATTATCAAGAGTATGTACTTCCACTCCACATGTATAGCCAGATTTCCCACCCAGTGCCCAAGATTAGGAAATTAAGTAACAGATTTCAGCTGAACATCTGTATGAATTCACTGATCAAATGAACTTGAAGTCACCGATCAAGTGATATGGTGGTTTAAAAATTGTGGCTTTCCACAGAAAATACAGATGACGTCTAAAGCTAAAGCATGATGGCTACCACACTGTCATGACCGGTGAAAACTTCCTCAATTTCTCTGCTATGGGCATACACCAAGTATGTCCGTTATTCAGTGCTTCTTTTAACTTGTAAGGAGACCATGAGATATGGTCTAATGAACAACCTATGCCTGTATAGAAGAACAAGACATGAGAAGTACAGCCTCTCGGAGAAACGGTGCCACCATTTTCTGCCAAATACCTTGAGCAGAATCTCTTCATTTTCTACTACAACATACACCCATTAAAATAATGTTGTTATAATCCACGCAGCTGTAATTGTTGAAATACTGCATTTGTTGACTGCAGCAAATCCTCAGTTTCATTGCCTTCCCTTTTTGCATTACTTTTCCTTTTTTTGCACCAAATACAGATTGGATGTGGTTTTCATAGTAGTGTTGATACAGGGAAGAAATAAACACAAAATAAACTTATCATTCAAACACATTTACTCCTGAAGCTACTGCTTGCTGTGAAAGTAGAGGAAAACAGTCTGTTTCACACCTTTATGCTGTCCTTCGGGGACTGGAACATTTTGGTTTGGGTCGAATGTATCTATTTTCTTTTAGGGAAAAATGAAGAAAATATTTCAAATTTGTTTGCACAACCATAAGTACCCGAATGCAGATTTAGGTGCTAAAATTAATGTGTTCTTGATAGTTATCATAAGACAGAGAGACTACCTCAATTCAAAAGGATTTGTTAGTACTTTGTTCTTCTGAAACATGAAGTCTTTCAAAAGCTTGTAGAGACAGCTCCATTTTGTAGGGGCTATGTACTGCCTCTTTCCAGAAAATATGTCACTGTAAGATAAAGAATGACTGAAGGCTTCTCTACAGTGGGAATCTTCCAAGATCTACTCTGGAATAACTGCTAGGGTGAAACCCCGTTACCCTAGATTAAGAGCAACTCAAAGGGGGATGCCCTTAAAAAATGGCTATAGAACAGATATGATAGCAGAGCATTTCAGAAGCTTCCTAGTTGTAACCAGGACAGTAAATCAGCCTTACGAATAATACACTAATATGACCTAGACATAGATAGTATGGTGAATGCTATTACACACCCTATAGCCTTCATTTCCAGTGTCAGCAACATTAAAACCCCAAATAAGTTAGAAACCATGGTAGGTATCTCTTTAATCTGCAGGTCTTTTCAACTCAAGCACTGGTAACTGAATTCATACACTGAACTTACGGTCATACTTACATGTTACATTTAAATCTTTTTACAGCGTGACCTGGATTTCACAGTAGACTTGGATTTTAAAGGACAGCTATGTGAAATGTCAGTATCTAATGACTACAAAATGCGCTAGCAAGAAACCTTTCAGAGAGATGAAAAGGAGAATTTTATCAAGTCCTGAACTGCCGAACTTCGAGCTAGGACAAACTGTTCACAAGCTTATTATATTAAATTCTAGAATGTTTACTCTGATGGAGAGTGGCAACCTGATCCTTCTTGCAGAAAGTACAGGGGGTTGGTATCCCACTGTGAATGTACAGTATATAGAACTGTAGCTTTTGTCAAACATATAGGAAAAATAAGCAACAGTCTTGAGTGTGCTGATTAACTTTAGGATGGCAGAAAATGCATATACAAATTGTACTACTTACTGTGAATTTCTGGTTCTTCCAAGCTTTGCATGTTAAAGGTGATTAGGGCAGTATTCTCACTATGAAAGACCACTACAGCACATTACTGTGATAGTTTTACCGGACTTATATTCAATATAAATGAATATATATATTGTACATGAGAAAAAAAAAAAGTCATTTCATAATAGGAATTTGGTTTGTGATTATTTAATTCTCATTATGCAGTTATGGAAAGATAATGATGTTACCTCTGGCAATACTCCAGGCAGTGATATATTCCATTAACTGTCCAAAGTTACAGCTTTGGTAACTATTCCATGCAAAGTGCAGACAAGAGCTGGGCATTTACAGAAAGTTCAATAATGTCTTTTTGAATGTCCTCTGGAAAATGTGGACCGTTAGTTTTAAAATTCACTTTCACAACTGGATGTCTGTCACAGCTTTAAAAAAACATTAGCTTTTTATCCTTGAAAATATTCTGTGGTGAGTTTTTATAGCTGGATTTTGCATGAGACCTTCCGAAATCAGACACCTAGTATTTAAATGTGATGAATGCAAAGTCTCTGAAATGGTGGGTAATTCATGTTTCTTGGCCATGCCATATTTCAGTTCTTTGCAAGATTCTTCATACAAAATACTTCAAAAAAAATAGGAATTAGTGTTTCCTTTTGGTGATGTTTTAGATAAGTTTTAAATTGCAAATAGTATTCTCAAGAGTGCAGTGATTTGCAGGAACAAGCTAATGTCTTTAAAAAAATGTCTATGGCTTCTGATATTACTAAGATGTCTGTAGCTTCCCCATTCCCTTACACCCCTTCTTTTTCTTACAATATCTCCTGCTTATTGTTAAAATATTAACTGCTTATAATTCTTCATACGTATGTATCAAGTCTTTTTACTATATGAATGTTGACCATATAATCACATGTAATTCGTCAAAAACTGCATAATTGGTCCTATATCCCCATCTTCCAGTCTGCCTGGCATTAGGCACTAAATCATGTTCCATCATGTATTGGATGAGATTGACTAGGTTTTTTGCCTAAAAATCTTTTTAATCACCTGCAAATAAAGCATACTTGAAGATGTATTTTGCCAGTATTTCTCAACCTTTTACTTTTTAGAAATCTATTTCTATTGGGTTTCAATTCACAAAAACTGTACAGTGCCTCTGTTTTCTTCTGGCCTACAGACTACGGCCTAGGGATGGTATCACATGGTACCTGCGCAGAATTAAATTAAACGGTACGCCAGCAGTAACAGACACTGTTTGCAGTGTAGTTCATCCCTGTTGTTTTTTTCCGTCATTTTCTTGGAAAAAGGATGAATCTTCCTCAGAAAATGACTAGGATTTTATCTGTCAAATATTGCTGTCATTTCCAAGGGATCAGTTCCTAGCTAGAACAGCTATTCTTTCAGTAATGGCTTGGACCAGAAAAAACTCTAGAAATCCCTTTCTCCTAACACTTCTGTGATTCTAGGACCTGAAGGTAAGGAATTCTACCAGATTTTTTTCTCAGCCCCCTCCATTTATATAAAGCTAAACAATGTTTTCACCTTCTCCTTTGCCCCAAACCACTGAGCTGCCTATAACTGAAAGAGAGACTCTTGCTTTGTTCGTCTAACTTACACTTTGACAGCACTACACTTTTGCCCGCTGCATGAATGGTTAATAACTTCAATATTAAAATAAAAATGAAGAAGGGAAAAAGGAGCCCGCCTTGTTTAAAAAAAGACAAATCACAAAAAACCCAAAAGAGAATTCACAAGGGTCTGCCTGCCTTTACTGAGAACGTGTCATTTTTGCATGACAGAAAGCATTGGACAAGAAGCAGCAAAGAAAACTTAGAACTGCTCATTAAGCAGTTTGAGAGGTGTTTTAAGCACTGCAGTGTACTGCTCTTTCTGGCTTCTCTTTCACCTAATGACAGTGCAATGTAGGTCTCTCTTCAACAGTGCCCACCTTGCCTCCTGCCTATGTGCCCATTCACCTCAGCGCTGCAAGATTACGCCCTTGCTGGTACCGTTAGTGGCACAGCCCTGGGGCGATGACCAGACTTCAGTCACATTCAGCCCTGCCCGGGAAACTGGCTTGCACTATTCTTCACGTGACAAGCCTATCACCTATTTCTCCACCCCATTAAGAACTGAGAATGCCTACTGCAGTGCTGCATATCTTCAAATCACAGTGATCAAAAAGAAAATGCAGGATTCCAAGGCCATTATAGACGTTACCTAGCAGTAAGGTTTCGAAAGCACCAGTGAGTTTAGCATACATGGGATCCGTCAGGCCAGCATTAGTGAAACAGGTCGGCAAAGCCCTTGCAGGCCAGGTGCGCCTGGCTGACAGGCTTCCCTCAGCAATCCAACAAGTCTGGGTAACTACCACGGAGTCTGAACCGAGTCTTCTCAAGGCTTGAGTAAGAGACTCCAGGCCTGAACTCAAGCCACTGAAATACTAATGACAAAATGGCCGTTGATGTCTGAAACAGACACATGTTTAAAGCTTTCCTTTTCCTTCTCACTGATAGGAAAAGAAGATCATGAGCTGAGGACAGCATGAGAAAAACTGAAATACAGGATTGACACAAAAGACTGTCCCTGATGAGTAACAAATACAACACTGGAAAAAAGCGAAAGGTTGCTTCTGCTTTGACTCTAATCTTAAGGCAAAAGCAGTAAAATTCTTCTCAGGGATTGTCCTGTCACCTGAAGCACACAGGAGCATCCAAAAAAAAGCTGGATACTGGGCATGCCTCTAAAAGGCATAACGTGCAATTCACAGCTGCAGTGCTGGTAGGATTAGGGAGGTAGTTCCTAATGTTACGAGAGCCACTCGTGTTCCCAAGGTTCTCTACAGAACAGTACAGTATGACTCTATTCTCACACGCATTTTTTATTCCCAGCACCAACTAGCCCTTGCCAGATGTTATTAAGGTTTCAGTTTGGTTTGGTTTTTGCAGGGCTTGTTCCCGGGACCCACCTATGTGCAAAATTAAAAGTTTTAAAGCCTTTTTACGATGTCTTAAGACTTTTAATGGAAGTTGAAACAGCCCAGAACATGGACAAGAATATTACCAGAGACAGCATGTTTTAACTGTAGAGCTATTTGAAGAACATTCTCAAAGCTAATTCCTTACATGATTTGTCTTAAATTTAATATTACTTCATAAATTAATTTGCCACATATAGATTTGATTGTAAATAATTAAGAGAAACTTCCTTCACTTAGAGGGTAATTTCATAAAGGATATGGTATTCTACGTATATAGTGAAGAATAAATCCCTGCTTCAAGAAGATAATCTAACAGTCACTCTCCTTTACCTGTAAATTACATCCCACACATACTACTTACATTAAAAATACATCTATGTGCTGTCATTTCAATATCCTGTCAATAACATTGTAAGTGGCCTGACTCATATGAACTCAATGTAACAGAGGAGAATCTGTGCTGTATGATCAATAACGTCAAGTACTGTGCATACTGGTAGATGTAACATGTTCTCTGTGATCAGAACATACTGCAAGCCATTTGTTTTAATAAAAGTATAAATAACATTTAAGAAAGAAAGATTTACTTAACAAAAGCATGCCCCAGTGTCACTGGTACAATAGACAAAATAACATGGCATTGTAAGCACTTGCAAGTTACAAAGCCCCACGAGTGTCACATAAATGGGAAATCAGCTTTTAAAGGGCTGCTTTCACTGGTGAGCATGATTTTCTTCTGCAGGCTGGAGTAGCAGGAGAGAGGGGTGGGCAGGGTGGTGGGGCAGGAGGGCACCAGAGGGACCCACCTCTTATCACTGTCAGTTCCCTTGTTCAGGTGAAGTCAGGGGATCAGAACTCCTTTCTCAGAACTCCTTTCTCAGCTGATTAAGAGTAGAATAGCTCCAGGCAATGACTCCTGCTATGTATGGAGAAGATGGGTGAGGAGGGAAGAAAAAGGTGTTCAAAATGCAAAGGGGACAGCAAAACAGAGCAGCTGGAGTTATTTCGCTATAGAACCTCATAGAATTTTAGAATAATGGAATTTCTGGAAATCTTTAGCTGCCTGATGAGAGTCCAGCTAACTTCAGAGATAACTCGTATTGCCTGGGGCCTTGTCCAGACAAGGACTGAACATTTCTGAGAACAGAGATTCATCTCAGCCTCCCTGGGCAGTTGTTCCAGTGGCTGTGCTAATCTCACCAGGAAGCATTTTTTGTTCAGCTGGAATTTATCTTGTCGTAACTCGGGACTGTTGGCTTTTGTTCTTCTACTATTTGCCTCTGAGCTCTCTTTTCACTGTAACTCCCCATTAGATACTGGAAGATACAACTAATTCCCACCTTGGTCCCCTTAAGGTAGCTCCTCTCTTCCCTACTGTTGTGGTTTAACCCCAGCCACCAACAAAGTACCATGCAGCTGCTCGCTCGCTCCCTTCCCCCCCTGTTGGGATGGGGAGGAGAATCAGAGAAAAGGTAAAACTCATGGGTTGAGAGCAGAACAACTTAATAATTGAAATAAAATATTATTATCATAACAACAACAACAATTGTAATGAAAAGGAGAGAAAATGAAAGAGGAATAAAACCCAAGGGGAAAAGAACCCAAGATGCACAATAGCATTGCTCACCACCCGCCGATCGATGCCCAGCCAGTCCCTGAGCAGTGACCGGCAGCTCCTGGCCAGCTCCCCCCAGTTTATATACTGAGCAGGATGTCCCATGGTATGGAATATCTCCTTGGCTAGTTCAGGTCAGCTGTCCTGGCTCTGCTCCCTCCCAGCTTCATGTCCACCTGCTCACTGGCAGAGCACGGGAAACTGAAAAGTCCTTGATTTAGAGTGAGCACTACTTAGCAACAACTAAAACATCAGTGTGCTATCAACATCATTCTCGTACTAAATCCCAAACACAGCACTGTACCAGCTACTAAAAAGAAAATTAGCTCTACCCCATCCGAAACCAGGACACCTGTACAACCCTTGATCACATCCTAGCCTTTCATATCGATTATGCCACCCATCCACTGCAATCCCCCACCCCCCACTCCCCTTCCTCCTTCTAACAGAGGCTAGGTATATACTGCTGCTGTTACACACTGCTTAACAAATGTACCTAAGGGTTTTTCAAAGAATGTAACCCCAAGGGTCACTAATTGAGGAGAACTTCACGTTCTCTTACTGTGTTGTGTTGGTGGCATGGAGGACACATTTTATGAGTAATTTTCAGGTTGGCATATGAGGTGTAAGTCCATGCCAGCGTGTGCGATTGCCTAGTTTGAACATACAACAAAGCCAGGTGATTTTATTTTTTCCAATAGGCATTAACCATTCACAGACTGGTTCCAACTGGAAAAGTGGGAGAGTTTTAGGGTTTTTTTGAAACATTTCCTTTCAGTGTTTCTCAGATATCATCTCAGATATTAATCCCCAAAGCACACAAGCAGGTGGGAAGAAGATACATCTTTTAGACCGTATCTAAACTTCCTAAAAATTGAGTCTGAGTTCACAGCACTTACAACTCTTTTTAAAAAGCAACTATAGAAATAAACCTGATGTTTCAGATGTAACAATGTTTGTTTTCTAATAGCCTCATTGTAAAAGAAAACACATTACTTTAAACTCATTTGTCACACATTGTTTTAGAGGAAAGAGGGTGTGAATCATCGGCTAGAGATTCCCCTGGATACTGGGTTTTGTGCACAGTAGGTAGACCGAGGTGAGCCAGAGCAGTAGCATGCCTACAGGGAACAGTCCTGTTCCCTGAAAACAGCTGCTGCTTCTGGAGATAGACACAAAAGGGGTTAAAAAGACACATGCTGTACACAGCTGAGATCAAAAAAGGGGCAGACCACCGCTCACAGATGACTTCTAAAGCAGAGCACCTGTCCCTTAGGCAAAAAATTATTCCAGGGTGCAGATGAAGAGAAAGGAAAAGGTTTTTTATTATCTCAAAATTGTTACAATCTCTGCTGTTCTCTTTACCTGTCTTCCCAGTCTCTGCAGGTACTGACTCAATTTCCCTGACTTTCTTCCCTTTCCCTTTTCTTAGTATGTTTCATATTTTTCTGATTTTCAGTAGAAACAAACACTGGAGATATGTGATGATGCAAACAACACGAAGACAGCATTTTTTGAGACAGCTTGGAGAGAACTATTTTGTGATTGTGAAAACACAGATGTGAAAGCTACCATGTTAGCTTTCAGGTGACAACTACAACCGAAACTCAGTCTGCATTACTCACAGAACACACAGGTATGGGCTACAATCCAAGCCATTCCTCTGAATCATCAAACATGGTCTTTTAGAAGCACAGCAGTCAGCAGAACCAAGCCTAAGCTGACCCCTGAATCCTCATGTGGAAAACAGAACATCCCCTTCTGCAGCTCAGTCCTGCGCTTTTGTGTTTAGCCATTTCCATTTACTGAAGTGAACCATCAGCATTTCCAGTACAACACAGCCCTACAACCAGAAATGGACCCTTGTGTTAGGGTCACAACAGAATTTAATCACAAACCAGACACGGCCTACCATTTTGATGCAGAAATATGAAACGGCAGTCCAAAAAAGCACATGTAACTCATCATACTAACAGCAATTTGTAACACCGATCAGTTAGCAGAAGTAATTTATCACCATAGTGGCATATTTTTCACATTTATTGGCACGATAAATCAATGTCATTAACCAAGGAGACCTGATTAAATCAAAATCTATTTACTTCCATAATTGCGTGATTATCCTATAGCTGCTATTATCACCACTGACAAAGCAACTCAGAAAAAACCTCTCACTATTTTGCTTGCTTTCCTACGGGATGAGTGTAGGCAGGCAAGCAACCAACTGTTGCGTGAAGCTGAAACAGCAGCATGTGATGGATAGCATTTGTACGTCAAGTAGACAACAACAAAACACATAATAACAACTTCTGAGCTATGAATTGAGGATTCAGAAGCAGGGGAATTAAAAACCTGAAAGTACCCTTTACCAGGAAAGAAGTGGAAATAACTGAGAAAAGAACTTCTGAAAATATTCAGAACACCAGGTAGACCGGTCTGACACCTCCCACTAACAAATGTAGCGGAGACATTAAAGCATAACATTTTCCGGGAGAGCTTTCCATTTGAGTTCTATTGATAAATGATACCAGTAAGTAGGAGCTCTGTATAAGCAAAGGGACATCTGGTCTCAATCTGGACAAATGCCTAGACCCTTCCAACCTAATGTTCATGGTCCAAATGCAAAATTCACTCCTGCTTGCCAGACCTTAGACATTGTGTTATGTTATTCCCATCCTTGTTCCTTCAACAGTACCGACACAAAATGTTTCTTTTCCTTCATCTTTAGTTCTTTCTAGCTTGCACTTCAGTGACATACAGAAAAACGGAATCTGCTTATAAATCAAAACCAAACCTAAATCAAACTTTTCTTCTAAGCCGTCCTCATCTCTCACTTGCCTGTGTGTCATGTGCTTTTTTAATTATGGTTCACACTCGCGTAATTGCCTGAGGATACAGAATTGTACTGAGGATAAATCTAGCCAGCCCGGAGATCCTGCTAGTCCCATGGGGCTTTGAACATTATACAGTCAGAATTTTACTGTGACCTACCAATCTCTTGAGAACACCTTGTCCAACCCCACTGCTGAAGCAGGACAAGCTGGAGCAGGTTATCCAGGACTGTTTACAGTTGGGTTTTGAAGATAACCAAGGATAGACACTCCACAACCTCTCTGGGAAAACCATTTCAGTGTTTGACCATCTCCACAATAAAAAAAAAAAAAAAAAAAAAAAGAAAAGTATTTTCTTGTGTTCATCAAATGGAATGTCATGTGTTTCAGTTTGTGCCCATAGCCTCTTGTCCTGTCACTGGGCACTCCTGAAAAAAGTCTGGCTCCCTCCTCTTCATTCCCCACCTCCTTCAGATATTTACACACACTGAGAAGATCCCTCTTGAGATTTCTCTACTTTAGACCCTCTAAGCCCAGTCATTCAGCCAGTTTGCAAAGCGCTTTCCTGCCCGATTACCTAACCTGTACGTTGTCACCTTGTCAATGAGGGTATTACGGGAGACACTGTCAAAAGCCTTACTAAAGCTGAGGTAAACAACATCCACGACCCTTCCTTCACCCACCACGCTAGCTATCTCATTGTAGAAACTATCAGGCTGGTTAAGCACAATCTCTCCTTTGTAATTCCATTCTGACTATTCCTGGTCACCACCTTGTCCTTCATCTGTCTGGAAATGGTTTCCAGGAGTAGTTGCTCCATCTCTTTCCCAGGAATTGTGCTAAGGCTTACTGCCCTGTAGTTGTCTGGACCCTCCTTGCCCTTCTACAAGACAGGACTGATACTTTGCTTTCTTGCAAAATTCCTGCACCGCAGCGTGCTCTCATGGCACCCCTGGACGCTATGTTGCAGGTGCTGTAGCAGTCTTAGGCAGTTAGGCTTTAATGTTGGTATACAAAGCAGACACGCAGAATAGTTTGCTTGACTAAAAGATGATCTGGGTTTTTTCCATCTGCACCACAGAAATGTTGGTTGTAAGGAAACCTTGGAGGTTTCTAGTCCAACTTATTGCTCCAAGCAGAACTTTTCCCGATGCTATGTCATTTCACCGTGGCTTTGTGTAAAACCTGTCCTGCAAACTTCCAAGGGTGGAGATTTTATAAGCTATCAGCAGCTTTGATAAAACACACTCCCCTTCATGGCAGACCATGCCTTGCGTATTTAGCATTACATTTTGAGACCTGCCAGCAGGTAAGTTTTAATCGTTCGGTAGTTGCCTGTAATGCTGATTTTGTATGACTCCCCTGATCAACGGCACCCTACAGAAGTCTAAGTATACTACATTTGCACAGCTACATCGTCTTCACAGCAATGACAAAAAGATACTTCAGCTACTGTTTTACACAAGCCTAAGAATCATGTCAACGAGGAACAAATATTAAACAAAATTTCCACCATTTAATCATCTGTGTATATGTTCTCCACTTGCCTTGATGATGCCGTACAGCACACCCTGCACTGGGCATGGACATGGCAAAAGCAAGAGCTTCAGACGTCCTCTGTGAGTTTAGTCCTTCCTTGCACAACCTCCCCTGGGGCTTTTAATGACACCAATGCATTTCAACAAAGCATACGTGTAGAAAGTTTCACTCCTATGATTCATTTGTCTTCCTCTGCTAACAGACATGTCATTTAATGCCAATCAGTTTCTCTGTTAGAATAGTACTTAAACAAGTCCTATCACTGATAAGCCGCATTAGTGATTTATGCCTTATTTTAAAGGGATGAGCAACAGCCTTACTACAGCTTCATAATATAAATCCATATAACACAGGGTTACTATGACAACTGATAAGCCTTAATAGTCTAGATTCAAAGGACCTTGATCGAAGCTGTCTTGCAGCGCAGTATAATGTAGTTCAGTCATTTGCACCTGTAACGACGGGGAGCAAGGTCATGCCGAAACAGACCAGCTACAGGGGACCCACACTGAGCTTTGCAGCCAAGTGCTGTATCTCTGAGCTATGCAATGGTAGTTTTGAGGTTTTTCAGCCCCTAGCAGAGGTATCCAAACTAGTGTTTGGCTGCAGCAACACTGAGCTCAGCACTGGCGCCCAAAGCCACCCGAGAAGCACGGGGAACAGTTCACATCCCATTCCGTTTATCTGCATTTAAAGCTGAAGGTACAAACAGATGAGACCATTAAACACCTCACTGCTACTGAAAATGGGCTGCCAACCCCTCGTAGACTTTTCTCACAGCTGTGATCTTAGCTGTGTTTTCCACCCATATCCTCCTACTAGCTCTGGTATTTGTCAGATTTTGCTGGGCTAGCTCAGCTTACTAAAGCAGTAGCAAACTTTTTTTTTTTTCCTGAGATTCTGCCAAGGCAGTAACTTAAACTGGTTTACTGCCGAGTTCTAATAACTTCTAAAAGGTACAATGAAGGAGTAATAACTGGTGGGGATGGTGAGTTGCAAACCCACCCTGTACTCTGCCCCCTGAGCTATACAGATCCAGCGATATTCACATTCCTGATTCATAACCATGATTTGCTCTGCAAAGGCAAGACTTAAGTTTAGTGCTACAGGAGCACTGAAGCCTGCAAACAGGCAGGCTGTGATTTTCCAAAGCTGATAATGCCCACTTTGCAACGTGGTCATTGAGAAGACAGCAAAAAAAAGCTGAAGCCAGACACAGCAGCAAAAAACCTGGTAAAGACCCTCTATTATATGCTCAGAGCAAAAGAACGCAAATCTCACAGCAGATGAGCTAAAGATGGCACAAAATAAAACGTGGAAACGTGGGGCACAACACAGCATGTCACAGAGGGATGACAGCTGCGGCTGCTGCTGTCCCTTTTTGCAAGTCCAGCCAAAATCCCAAGCTGAGTACATATTGCAGAGATGCAGATACACACACAATACTACCATCATCAGCTACACAGACACCCCAGGGAGCAGAATCTTCACTGCTCATCACCCACATACACGCACACAGCAGCTCCAGTAATATGAGGACCTGAGTAATACACAGAGCCACAGCACAATCTATTTGAATGCGCCCATTCCACTGGCTTCCCTACTCCCTGCTGTGATGAAAATCAGTCACTTCCAGTGAGCAAGCCCCTCTACATCTGGGTTCTGCTGGGAATGGGGAAAGACTGGCAATTGCTGTTGTGCTCCGGAGGAGCATGCTGCAGAAAAGGCACCTGAAGGAGACTGATGACCGCAGAAGCTGAATGGTTTTCCAGTACAGCTGAACTTGTTTGAAACACTGTCCTCTTCAGTGTTTGAAAAGAAAGAAGCAATGCTTATCCGACTCATCAGATGACCTTTAACTTCCCAGTACATTTGTAAGGAATTAGTGTCACTAGACACACTACTTCAGGTTAGTTAGTATGTACTTCTCCGTACTAATTCAGTATTAAAGTAATAGCAACGAACTTTTATTCCTGCCCTGTAAACATAACCTATTTCTTTTTCCCCTTGAGGTGTCTATTTTCATCATATAAAAATCAGATTATCTTTTACCAGCTTCATATTAAAAGAACTTTAGTTGTTTGAGGTGTAAACAGGTCAAAATGCACATCCTTGCTTTTTTTTCAGGAGTGTATGTGAGTGTTATTGCAATTCCTGACACTTCAATAATCAAAAAGACCCATTATTTCAGCAGCTGTGGATGAATTCAGGAAGTTGCTACTCATTTGCTTTATATTTCTGCTTTCTAAGAGATTTATTCAATAATGATCTCACATGGCAGAAAATTCTGCCAATACACAGATGTTGCAAACAAGCAGTCTGAAGCTGGGGGATTTTATCTGAGTTAATTTTCTACCAATCAACATAAATCTTTCATTGCCAATTCAGATACTGGGGAAAGAAAAAGAATGCAAACAATGAGACAAACGTATCAACGTACTTTTTTTTCCTCTCTCCTGCTCCCAAGTTTCAGTTTCCTTTAGCTTCACTGTGAGGTACACTGTCAGAACCCATCCAGTGAGCCAACAGGCAGCACAAGAATTTGAGGCAGTGTGCATTATGCTTTCTGCCACTCAAGTGGCCAACGCTTCCAGCTGTCCTGGGCACCGGGATTCCCGCTGTTCTGTTCCTTAGTTGTCCCTGCTCCAGCATGGGAACGACCACCGACTGCAGTTCTTCCAGGAGCAAACTTTCATCAACGTGGCCTGTTCCTCACACGTCCCTTGCAAGTGGTGTGTGTCCCCCCTTAACAGCTGCAGAATTACTCCTTACATATGTTATGTGGGGAGGTGCTGTACACTTCTCTGAGTAAGTTTATAGTGTGCAATGGTTTTTTTTCTACTGTTGCTTGGCTTGCATCTGGCCAGGCTGGAACCAGTTTTGTCTGACACACAGTAGCTCACGATGTCCCCCTTGCAGGTCACAACGGCAGCCCACTACTACTTACAGCTGTAACATACACCCATTCCAAAGGAGCTTTGCGTTACGTCCATGGAAATGGGCTTTGTAGTGTGTGTGATACCCAAAGATCTGTCAGTACTGGGTACCTGACCAGGCTGAGAAGATTAATTTTTCCCACCTTCTCCTACCAACTGATCATCCTCTCAGAGTTTACATGGGTGTGCACTACTTGTGAGGCAATTTATTCTATACAGGTTGGCATCAGAAGAAACCTGTTGTATAGTTCTTGGTGCTATATAAACACCTTTGATCACACCGAAATCCCAAGAGCACAACTAATTACCGATGAACTTTTCATCCCAAAATAGAGTTACTTACTGAACTAGTGCTTAACTTTCATCTTTAGTTTCAAACTGATTCATTATTCAAATGAAAAATAACTTTTCTGAAACATTTAGAAAATGGACTGAAAACATGTCTGTAAGTCTCATAATAAAAGTCTACAGTTTTGCTTGGTATTTTAATGAAATAATGCCATGGGTTCCACTTTCCCAACAAGCTCACCATCATGAATAATCACTCCTGTATGCTTACCACAACAGCTGGATGCAGTGAAGACAAATACCAACAAGAATAACTTGCTCTCGTGCTGTCTGGGTGACCCATTCTCAAATTCCTAATTTCATTTATATTCTACAAATGCTTCCAAAAGTAATTATGACACTTGGGTTTCTTATGATCCAGGGTGGGCTATGATTTTTCTGAAACAAGTCCCTATGGATTTGATTTCTCAAACACTGCATCTCAGTGCTATCAGGCCCTGATTAAACCAAAGGGAAATGCCTTGTGGCAGATGCTTTTGAAAAACCAGTCATGTATTTAGCTACATGAGGAGGATTTTTTTCTTAACATTGCTAAAGAGAGCAATATCTCATTGGATTTTTGTGAGATTTCTCACTCCTTAATTGCTTGAAAGTTTCTTAAGATCTTCCTCAAAATAAGATCTACTATTTCTGAAAATTCTGCCTCCAGCATCTGGCATGAAACCTTCTGGGACAGACCCGTGCAGACAAAGAGCTGTTCAGTTGACCATAATATGCTTTGTTCTACAACCAACGACACCAGCGAAATGAACTTCCCATGTAGGTACATGTATAGAGGTTTTACATGTATAGAGGTTTAAAGCAAGCTCTGCAACACAAAGCCGCTTCAAATACGGTGAAAAGTGCAGGCTGATTTGCTCCGAGTGCAATGCTAACGAGCCAGAGTAAAGCACTGCAGTACCACGACTTTACTGTTTCTGGATACTAAGCTAGATATTTGCGTAGCACCACCTCACCATGGAAACATACCAGCTTATTTGACAACAGCTCAGGGAAGCCTGCATGGTATCTCAGTGACCTGCCTAAACATACCTAACTCATCACATCTAAGTGCGAGGAAGGAGTTCTTACCAACAACCTATATGCAACAATATGTAGTATAAAGGAGTTGAAGGTACTTACGAAAATCTTCATAGTTCTTCAATCCTTTGTTCACGTATACTTCACACTAAGCTTTAAAATATCACCTTATACTTTGCAATTGCTGGTGTGTTACTTTTAACCAACCAGCCAGCTACCTATTTCAACTTTTAAAAAACTGTAACAGGAGTCAGCACGAAATCAGGATCTCAAGAGCATTGAAATAAACAGAAGTATTCAGAACATAGGTCATCCACACCAGTAAAAATTTACTGCAAATTTCAAGTAGTTTTCTTCATAAAAAATTATTTCTTATATTAAAAATATAGCAGCTTCTACAAGCCTGATCACAAAGCAGGATTCAGTGGTGTTAGGCATCAAACAGACTGTTACCGCCCCAAATACATTGACAATTAACTAAAGACAGTATTTGTAAAAGTGAAGATCAGAGCATACAAGGATTTTTAGTTTCACTTACACCTAGACTCAGAAATACATAGCAAAAATATTTGGAAGATAAAGCAAATCTGACGGTGCCATGTAGTGTCGTAGAAATGTATGACTTGTCTAAGCATGCCCCAGTATTTTATGGCCTGATACAGCAAGATTTTTTATTCGTATCAGATTGAAGTTTAATGGTTTTCTCTTTCACTTTATCTTCGTGTTCCTTTAAAATCCTGGGGGAAAGAAACAATATTTTTGAGAAAAAGTCAGGAATACTCATAAGAGATCAAACAAAAAAACCCCACATTTTCTCCAAGCCTATAAAATTATCCAGAGATCAATAGAAAATGACAGAATTTTGTGAACTAACAACCAAAAAAGTACAATTATGGTGGCTTCATCACAAAACTGCCTTTATCCATTCAGTTAGAAAAATGTAGTTGGTGCTGACTGTTAGCATTTATCATCTATTACAGAGACTCAAAATAGTGACTTTCATTTGTTATTTTTGAGGCTGGAGCAAAACAAAAACACATCTGGCTACCTAGACATTATCAATTACCTGACACATTCACAACATTTCACTAACTTCAGCAACGGTATTAAAGATTTATCAGTTCATTACCAGTGTTTTCACCTGGGTAAGCAGTTCCGAAGGGACAGATTTACTTGTATTTCTACCCCTAGCCTTTATATAACTTCAGAAATCCACCCCCCCTCTCTCCCAGCCCCCGGGGCAGACAGCAGAATTTGAGCTGCAATGAGCAGAGGGAAGACAGAAGCACATTCAGTGTTCTGCTGCAAGTACTCAGCAGCATCCATTTCCAAGCATATTTCTCCAAACCTCCAAGAACTTCCTGCAAGAACTATCAAAACATCCCAGGCCCTCAGCTTTCCTAGCAACAATTCAAGTGTTTCTGGATCTATACTGAGACGCACTAGCTCACGCAAGACCCTTTAGGAGCCTGAGAAACTGCTCGATTGGAGCAACAGGGTCAGGCTACAGACCAGTTTAAAGGGAACAGATATTTCATCACCCTAAGTTCCTACCAAACTGATTTAACAAACAGAATTCACTCTGTCGTCAGTGACAGGAAATTCAGGCACATGTAGAACTCATAGATTGTGTTTTCTTACCTAGCTAAGTGAAGAACAGACTTTTCGGTATTGTACCCAGAATATGCACTGCATTCATAGAAAATTAAACTGTAATCCTAGAATCAAACAGAAAGACCATTTCAATTCACTTTGCACAATATCTCACTCGAGCTTTAAAAAAGCAACACAGATATACTGAAATATGCAAATGAACAGAAATAGATCATCTTAGGAAAAATCATGATTTAATTCTAGAGCTAACAGTAAAGAGTAAAAAAAAAGCGAAGTCCAAGTGTGCCTCCCAAGCAACAACTATATGCATTTCTTAGCAGATGTTTCTTTTATACAGTAGCTTTTGCTGTAAGAGCTTGACTTCTTAAAAGGCTCAAGTGCAACTGAATGAAGTCTTGTGAACTTTCCTTGTGATGATGAGGCAATCAGTACATCACTGAGGACTTGACAAAGCAGGTGAAAATAACTCCAGTGACTTTTTTTTTAACCTTGGAAAGGTTCAGCAGCAGTGTTTCTGTATTCAACAGTTTGAGACCAAAGCTTTCCAGCAAATGACCAGTTAAAAACCTCAGCAAAAAAGAACAACAAATTAATTCTGTTTCATTTTTTGTACTTGTGAAATTTTCTGCACCTACTTTCAGTCAGCTTACACCTTGGTTTTGTAGCCCCTGGGAGCTTTGCAATTAAGAGCAATGGATAAATGATCAAGCCTTGGAGACATCCTTAAAACAACTGCTCTGAAGCTTTATGACAATAAATGCAAATATCAGAGATCATCTGCACAGAAGCCTGACCTGGCAGCCGTAATGGCAAGAGAAGTTTGAGAGTGAACAACAGATTATTCTTTCCAAAGTAGATGTCTGTCTAGTTTCACAAGATATTACACGGCAGCTCACCTACACTGTCTCTATCGTTATTACCATATGCCCTTTTAGCCATCCAGATTTCAACTTTCTATTCACTTTCCACTTTTCCATGTATCTTATTGCTGTTTACAACAGTATGTTAAAATTCAAATAAATAAGTCAGTAACTTAGGAAATTACAATCACCTGTCTGCATATTTTCATTTGTTTGCTGTTAACTGTGGTTACTGGATTTGTACTTACTTAACCACCCTTCATAAGACACTTACAATTCAGGTTTTGAAAGTTCCCATTAAATTAACCAGGTATTTTAGTTTGGGGGTTTGGGTTTGGTTTTGTTTGTTTGTTTGTTTGTTTTTCAATATACCATGCTTCCAAATTTGCAGTTTTTTAAAATTTGTATCATCTTCATGACATTTCAAAGACAAAAGGCAGGGAAAGGAAGTTTAATAAATATGGTAGTTTGTTTTAGCAGCTTTAAAAAAATGCTTCAATGTTATTAAATGTCAGGTTTGGATATATTGTCAATAGTTATATGGTTTGTTCTAATGTACATCAGGATTGAACCACTTGTAGTAATTTCTGGGTGGCCAGACAAGCACAGAAGAGCAGAGAAGGGAAGAAATTAGGCAAAGTTAGTGAGTGTTGGATGGGGATTTTCATTATTTATTTTTTTTAACAGTGTTCTGTATAATATTTACAAGAATGTAACCCTATGATTCTCTTGGCTTTCCTTAGGAAAGTTTTAAGATAAAGTTTGGCCAGCTTCCTAGCTATGCAAACACAAATCTGAGATAAAATTTATACTCCATTTTTCTACTCAGTTGGTCAGAACTCTAATAGAAAACCTACTGTGGTCAGTATCTAGCTACTTTATGTCAGCCAAGCAAAGAGTGATACTACTCCTACATCTTCACCACATAGAACAGAATTTCACTAGAGAAGTCTCTCAGTGATGACATCATTTATGTTGGCATGAATCTGAATTTTTCAACGAATTCCATGGGTAGGTTATTGGTGAAAGGTAACAATTTAAACTCAATTGATATTAATGGCCAATTTTTGTCAGTCTGGCAAACAGGTCCTTCTCTGGAGGGGGAGTCAGCCTGGAAATGCAAAGTGTTGTTCCTTGAATCAGGGAGGAAACCTTCACTGATACCATACACAACGAGAACACAGTAGAAAAAAGCAGGACACATAATTAATAAGCCAGGAAATGCCATTCATCTCCACCCAGGAACCAGTGATTTAACCTGGGAGACCAATGGCAATTACTTAATTTTAAAAACTTACATACAAATCAGCAGATGTCTAAAGAACAGGGAAGAAAATGAGTCATTACCAGAGGGAGCTGGGCAATTTCTGTCCTACAAAGTAGTATCACTCTGAGAAGATAGCTCCCTTATTAGCAGTATTTGAGTAACAATGGCACTGACAGGTTGATAAAGGAGATGTACTGACACACAGTAACAGTCCTCATCCCATGAAGCACACAGAGTCAAGGCAGACAAAGGCATTATTATCTTACTTTATAGCTGAGAAACAGAGAGAAGGATTTATTGACCCTTTTAATCCCATTCAGGAAGTCTCTGCAGGGCCAAAATAAATTCATGCTGAGCATGAGCATGCCTGAGCAGCACCTGTATCATAAGCCATTTTATTTAAATAATCAGCAGCGGTAACACTAATTCACTCAAATAGAACATTTTTCTATTTGTTCCTGGATAGTCATAATATGGTCTGAATACTCTGTATTGTTGTTGTGTTCATATGAACTCTTGATCAGAGGACCAAGCTAAGCTAAACAGAAATTTGTTAAACAGAGTTTTCCTTCTGGGTCCTCTTCTAAAAAAGTAAAATGGATTTGCCTTTTAAAATTATATACTATTTTTTCTTTCTCTCTCTCTTTTCTGTTATATTCCCAATAGCTCTATCCAGAGAGTTTTAGATATTTTCCATCAGGTCATCTTGTACTGCATGTGAACATTTTGATTTGTGTCTGCTGTTTCTTCCTGCAAAGTCAATACTGCAAAGTTCTCCTTACCATCCTCATGTTTACACTTTAACTCATCCAACTACAGATCACATTCATCATAGTCTTGCTGTTCCCTATGATGCCGTCCATCACCCTTGTTCTCTTTCTATTCCCCCTTTCCCAGGGTATCACACACACTGCAACTACCAGCCTTCTCCAATGACAAGGAATTGGAAGGACTCCCTTCAGGCTGCCATTCATTCTTCCTTTTAATAATGAACTGTGCTGCCTGCCTTGCAAAGAAGTTTGTGACACATGCATTATAATGGGAGCCCTTGGGTGTCTGACCGAATTTGTAGTACACCAACCTGTAAAATGTGGGACTGAAGCAAAGCAAAACTTAATACAGCTGGGCTGGAATCACAGAACCATTTAGGTTGGAAAAGAATGCTCTCTGGAAACGCATTCTTCTGACTATAGAAAAAACTAGGTAAAAATGATCCCATCCTGCGAGACTTTGAACAGTCCATAAAAACTGTTGGACTTCGGGGTCAATGGGCTAATCTGGTTCTTTGTCTGCACAAGACAGGTTCATGGTTGTTTTCACCAAATAGGGCTATACATATTTGTATCATCTTATCATCTAGTTCCATGTATTTTGGATCATTTGTGAATCATTAGTGGGATTATTCACAAAATAAGTAACTAAACTGCATTTACTAATAGAGACAGCGGTATGTGGTTTCACAGGAATTACATGGCTATTTAGCAAGAATTAATATTTCATTAAAATTCATGGTTGTTATTATTAGCTCGGCAAGCACATTGTTATAATTTAATTATATCTACGCTGCTTTTCAACTAATCCATTGTCATTAATCATTCCTTCCCTTAGCTACCTCAGGCAGCACATTCAAACATTCAAATGAGTCATTCAGATCCATTCATTTGATTATAACCATCTTTAATTTGACAACTTTCTTTGTTTTACTTATGCAAAACATTTTATTTTCTTGCATGACATGTTAGAATTAATGGCCTGGTGGGCTGCGAGTTCTATATATTAGAATGATTCATCTTTGTTTTAGTAGTACAATTTTTTAAAGAGCTAAATGACATGTAAGACACCTACTCTGTCCATTTAGCATTTATGCGTCATTTGTTTTTTCACAGAAGGATTCAATGTTACACTCGGGAGTCCCTCCTGGCTTCTGCCATCTCAAAACCATCTGCATTTCCATGCATACAAGAAAATAAAGCAGATTTCCTAAAGGGAGAACCTTTGAGGGTTGATGTTCAAGGCTGATATCCTCCCCTATAAAATCAAAATAATGGACACAAACCTGAATATGGAGGTATGCTTATAAAGGCTGTATGAATAATCAACATATGATAAAAAGAGATCTGACCCTAATTCTTTTAGTCAGAGAGAGGTTCCCAGCACCAGTCTTTCCTATAAAACAGGAACAATTCAGCTGCATTTCAAATTTTGAAAATATTCCTCTTGGTTACCAGCAAGCAGAGCTGTAAATCTGTTTTCAAAGGAGAAACAAGGACATATGTGAAATGCAGCACATTGTTTAATTTAGGTAAATTCCTATCAACTCAATTAATTTCCCCAAAATATTGGGATGACATTTCTAAATAAAAGAATATTGTGGAGGCACTGGTGTTCAAACTATATGCTTTGTATAGCACGATTCAAAAAAAAAAGATGATGGGCACGGTACAGAGGAATACAAACAAGTATCTGCTATCTGCAGTCTCGTAACGCTTAAATTATGGCCCATGGGTCACCAGTGCTCGGGTACATGCAGACTGCGAACTCTACTTATTTTATCTCCTTGATGGGAAATTACTAAAAGTAAACATGTTTTCTACTCCTACCATAGGAGTAACAGATGGTCTTCTGTGGTTTTACAGGAGGTAGGAGGGGGGGAAAGGTTCCCAAATTATCTCTCCGTTAAGAATCCCTCCACAGAGAAGAGAAAAAAAGAGAAAAAGAGAAGGGAGGAAAAAAATAGAGAGAAAGAGAGAACAAAGAAAAAGAGACAGAGGAGGGGAGAAAGAGAGGAGGGAGACAATGAGAGTGAATTCTTAAAGATTTTCTGCATCGCTCACATTTTGGTTTTTTAATCTACACAGTTTTATAACTACTAAAATTATCAGCACTTACATTACCAAGAGCTGAAACGATGAAAAGGTTCCTAATCCTAAAAAATACTTGTCTGATCAAAATCAACTGTGTTTCTATGAATTTAGACACACTGAGATTCCATTTTAAAATCTTCCCCTTCAAGTTTTGTAAGGGGTTCCCCTCCAAGTATAGTACCTTAGCAAGAAGCTCTCCCATTCCCATAGGGACCTCACGTTCTGTTTCATTATCAGTTTTATTACCCAACAAAAGCACAGGTACATTCTCCCCAGTTGCCTCCTGCAGAACAAAGAATAAATACCAACTGAGGCATTGTCTTTAAAAAAAAAAAAAAAAAAAATCACAGATCAAGAGGATACAAAATAACAAATGTCACACTGCAACAAGATGTTTGAGACATCACACATGAGCCAGGTACGTGCCACTTTACTTACAAACATGTCAGGAATTAAAGATGGATAAAAGGCATAAAAATACAGAATGCTAGAGATCGCACTCATGTGGCACTTTTTAATAATAGCACAAAAATTCATTAGACTTTATACTAAAACGGGAGAGAGGCAACTACCACACTACACAGGCTCTGACATTACATGTTTATAGCCACTGCTTTTCTAATTACATTAACAGGAAAATAATGACATCTGGGTACAATTATGCCAAATAAATTACATAAAGTAGCGAAGAGATATACAGAATAGGCCCCCAAAAATACATAGAATATGCACGAATCAAAATTCATTCTGAAAATGATTAGAATTATCACAATGAGTACGTTGATAAGTGGGCTGAATGCTGCAGCAGTAAATGCACTCATCTGTAAGCCTTCAACCTAACAATAGTTTGTAGCATACAAAATTAGTTAGTAACGATGAGTCAACTATTACAGATTTTGACCATAATATTCGATTTTTCTGGATCAAAACCTGGAATTCTCTAGCATTTACAATCCTGAATTACAACAATCACTGATTTGTTAAGATCATATATTTAATAAAGGCCTTTTCTTACAAAATGCATGCTACTACTACTTCAGTAAAGCTACTCAGGTGAGGAATAACTGTTTGGAAATATTTGAATCAGTGAGTCCTAGATGAAATTCCTAAATTTCAACTTACAGTCACCCACTGCCCACTACAGAAAAGTGTACTATACTAGAACACATGCCCAATAAAACCAGACTAAATGATCTTCACGTACCAATTCGTCCCCTACTTTTTCAGCAACAATACTCTGCAATAGCGAACAAATAGGAAGTCATACTTTCTTCTCTCTAGCAACTCTGTCCTTTATAGCAGCAGCTGCAGGGGGCTTTTTTGTTTGTTTTTTGCCACAAGCAAATTCAGCTGCTTGCAGTCTCAACATGTTGTCTATGCACAACAGAGATATACCAAAAGAAAAAAAAGAGCATTTTTAATTAACTGAAGCCACTCGGTGGCATGGGCTATGATTTTGCTTTCATGTGGTTGAAAGGACAATCTCCAGGAAACTGAACTGTCTGTCATGAAACAGTTTTATGGCACTAATATAGATACTATACTTTTAAGTTTATGGCTTTTGTTCATAACAGTCAACTTCCTCTGAGCTAAATACTTGGTTGTCAAATTGCTAGTGATGATCAGTGATCATCAGACCATCATCACCGATCCAAAACACCTCCCAGTGCTAGTGGCAATCCAATGGGAGTCATCAGTCTTTATGAGAAATCAAAGGACTCCATCCTGGACTTCCCTACTACTCATTTTAAGTCCTTACAAGTCTAGAACTGTCATTATTTTCATAGACATGGAAATTATAAAAACAGCTTTACTGGTAACTGCGCAGACCAAAGTCATCAATAAAAATGTAATTGTGACAACACAAGAAACATGCTGCTCTCTGTGCTTTGCCCTGCTAATGCCTCTCCCGCCTCCAGAAAAAGATACAGAATAACGACACCAGTTTAGATTTCAAGTTATGTCATGTTACCTCGATGCTTATCAGCCACTGCTTGACAGCTGTGAATGTGTCTCTTGCTGTTATATCATACATCACAATGACACCATCGGCTTTTCTGAAAAACTGCTTGGTAATACTTCGGTACCTACAAGTAGAGAACCTGTTTATAGCTCTCTTCAACAGAAGTAGCAATCTGTCAATATAAGTAGAATTTTATAGTACCCCACTCCCCACAACTCCCCCTCCCCCCAAAGGAAGATGTTGCCATACAGTTTATTTTCATCACCTAGTCTTAGTAAGTGTTAAACCCCTGTTAATTTGGTTTACAAGGGTATTCTAAAATTCCATTTACTAGACAAAGAAGAAGCTGTCATACTGATATTCACTGCAGACCCTGTTGAAAGGTGAGGCTTATTATGAACGGTGGTAGGCAATCCCATTCTTCCTGAACCCTCAGACCCCTTTTCACATTCAGCAGAAGATTCATGGAGGATACTACTACCACAAATTACTGCAACAGCAAATCAACTTGGCAAAAAACTATTTTTCAAAAGAAAGTGTTTGGAAAACTTCTCTTTACCTTCTTCAATTGATTCTAGACTAGTCTGGATAATTAGCTGTGGATCTCACATTCTCCCATCCTCTTTTAAGCTTGGAGCAGAAATTTTCCCTCAGAAAGTGCTCTGCCTAGGTAGCTAGATTTCTGTTTGGGGCTGTTTACCCAAGCTTCTTGTAGAAAATGTTGATCATCATTATAATCCTTGCTTTTAGTAATAGAAAACTACACCACAGGTGAGGAGATAGGGAAGGAAGTTACCACTGAAAACTTAGAAAAAAACTCATGAGTTCAACTGCAATGGAATTGTTTTGGTGAAAAAAGCCCTTTTTAAAATATTAAGGCATTTTCTATTCTAGGTACATTTTAACATCAGCCTTCCTCCTAAAGAAATTGTGTGATACTAAACTTTTAAGAGCTTAATAAGAATCTCTTTTGCAGATTGGCAGTTTTTCAATGGAAACTTAGCACCAAATCAGCACATTATAGCTGCCAGGGAAGGATCTAAACTGTGAATTCACTGGCTCTATAAGGAATACTCCTATATTTGTTCCTCTCCCAAGAAGCAGGATTAGGTCCCATGCCTACTAAACAGATGATTCAAAGCAAAATCTTACACTGTGTGCTGGTTTTGGCTGGGATAGAGTTAAATTCAATCATACCAGCTTGTATGGGGCTATGTTTTGGATCTGTGATGAAAACAGTGATAGTAACACACCGTTTCAGTTACTGCTCAACAGTGTTTACACAGTGTCAAGGCCATTTCTGCTTCTCAGACTGCCCCACCAGTCAAATGGGAGGGGAACACACCTGGGACAACTGACCAAATGGATATTCCACCCCGTACGACACTGTGCTCAGCAATAAAAGTGAGGCAGGGAAGGAGGATGTTGGCTGAGGCTGCTGGCTGAGGCTGCAGCTGCTCAGGGGATGGCTGGGCATTGATGGGTTGGTATTAAGTGGTGGTACATAACTGCGCTTTTTTGCATGACTTTTTTTTCTTGGGCTTGTTTCTTTTTTTTTTTTTTTTTTTTTTTTTTTTTTTTTTTTTTTTACTGGTGGTGGTTTTGGGTTTTTGTTTTAATTATTAAACTGTCTTTATTTCAACCAATACGTTTTCTCACTTTCAGCCTTCTGATTTTCCAGTGGGATGGGGGAGTAAGCGAGCAGTTGTGTGGCGCTCAGCTAACTACCAGGGTTAAACCACAACAATGTTTCTCACCGTTCCTGGCCAGCAGTGTCCCACAGTTGCAGGGCTACCTGGGTATTATCTACTCTGACGGTTTTCACACTGTAATCCACACCTACAACAGAAACACAAGGTAGGTTGGCTCTTTATACGCTCAGTTTGATTTTTGAAAACCTGATCCAGCAAACAGCAACAATTCCAGAAAGGTAACAAGATAGGTACTACATTATGTCTATCAGAGAATGGTAAGAGCTTTTATTTGCCAGAAGTTCTTCAGCGATAAAATACTGAACATTAACAGAGTAGTTCGTTTTTTAAAAGCTGTAAGATAAGTAACTTTCCAAATGAGGGTACACGAGCCAAGGGTCTATTTGACAGCCCACAGCAGTCTAAGCCATTTAGCTTGGAGTTCATGCCGTATAACCCATTGTCTAGGCTGAGCTAGCCACATAGGCACCTTCTACAGTCAGTGGAAAAACACAAGGCAGCACACTAAGGGGACAGTGGGACCTAGGACAAATGCTGAAGATAGATGGACTGAATACACGGAGAACCTCCTCCCCTCTTCAGAATATGAAAGACAAGCTGAATCAGAATTAGTCACCTAATTATTATGTAGCTAAATGGAAGTGAGAAAAAAAATAATTTATCTAAACTTTTAAATTAATCCTCTCCCAATTCCCGTAACCTGCGATGATGTAAGTATCTTCTGGCTATTTGTAACAATAATTAGAGTCTTAAATATTAATCATTCACTGCCTCTTCCTAATTACAACCTGCACTTTCTATATCATGCTATACTGTAGAATCACAGAATAATTAGGTTGGAAGGGATCTCAGTATCATCAATGATATCTTTGGGGCCATTTTCCACATCAATGGGATTTTTACCTCTGGCATTAATGAAGCAGCATCCAAGCCCACACTCCTTCAATGGGCAATTAAGAAATCTGGGTGGGGAATATATCTATTGCTTATATATCAAGGGAAGAAATTTGAGCTACTCTACAGAAATTCAATGAGAATAATCTTCTCCAGGTTGTTCACTTGACTTTTCAACTGTCTGTATCTTGCCAGCCATAGTCTACACCTGTGAAAATCATTGATGTGAACACTAAATCAAAGCTATGACAAATACTTTCTTGCCATTGTGTTTGCAAGAACACCGGAAGACCAGCCAAAAGATAAAGAGGCGAGACACATTCCTGTTCTTTTCCTCTGGAAGCTCCAGGCAACTGCACACGCTGTGTAAGACCCCAGAGTCAAGAGAAGCCTATCAGACATTGACAGGACAACAATGATAGGTTGTAGCACCAGACTCTTAAAAGTAGACAATTGCATAGGTGTCTAAGTTCCCATTACAGTTAATGAAAATCTAGTCAATGAAGAACTAAGGTTCTAGGAAATTATTAAGCTCACCCTGAAGTAGGCATCAAGGGTCAGATTAATTGGTCCATAGGCTCCTCTGACTGGACTGATTTGGAGAAGATCGTGGGGTAGAATTCAACTGTTTGCTCACAGACACCTAGTGCTATCTGAGATACTATTTGGTACTCAAGTGCCTGTTTCACCCTGGCAGGACACCCAGGAGACTTGCTCTCTCCCAGAGCAGAGCTGAAGACCACCTTACAGTGCCAGCCTTAATTTAAATCCCTGTGCTAAGATCTTAGATCTTTCTGACTGATATGAGCTTAGACTCTCAACATACCAGTAGAAATTTAAACTCAGGTGTCTTTACCCTCCAAGTCAAGGTACCTACAGCTTACATGAATGTCAGAAATGTAAGACAAGTCCATTAATTTAAATACCTTTTATTGTGAACAAGTTTTATTTCATATATGCTGCAGAATAAGTAAGGCCTAAATACACGCTAAGTATAATGAAGTTGGTCATTTACAGTAACTCAGAGGCACTGCAATAACCTATATTTTAAGTTTTGTACCTTGATTATGTGTCTGACTTCTGAAAGCTTGGTTTACAGTATCAGGCAATGTAAGTACAATGTAGGCTTTGAAATGTTTGGCTTTCAAAACACTAGTTCAACGTTTTTCTTTGGTGCTTAGTATAATGCTAAATCTTCAAATGTAAGTCAGATGCTCTACTTTCTCTTTAAAACAAAACCAGATTACTTAGAGGGATAGAGATGGGATACAGAGGTGGGAAGGTTAGTACAGCACAGTCCAGAGGATAATATATCAGTTTCAGAAAATGAGATCTATGAGGAAATTCTAGCTTCACTGAAATCAACAGGATTTTTCTGATTTATTTCAGTGCTGCCAGGATTTCAGTACAGAACCTATCCTGAAACCCCTCCATCAATTATCTGCTTCCCAGTTTAGGAGAACTCACTTTGCATGTCTACTTATGCAACATCTGTTTTATAACACAGGGCCTGATCTCAGTAGAAGCTGCTAAGTAATTTTGGAACAATAATAATAATAATCATCATCATGTTTCTTAAACTTACCTACAGTAGCAGCTGTGCCTGGGAAAAAACGATCTTCACAAAATCGCCTTAAGAATGAAGTCTTTCCAACACTCGAATTGCCCACAAAAACAATCTTGAATAAGCGGTCTGGGACAGAGTTTATTCCCTCTTCCTTCAAGTAAGAGCAAACATTAGTATCCAACTGTCCTATTGTCTCTCCAATTTGCCTTTTCTTGAAGGCTAACTGAGACAAGAGAAAGAAGAAATTTTATCCTGCCGTGTTTCTCCATTACTCATAAAGCAACATTCTGTTTCTTAAAATAACTCGGTATTTCAGATATTGTCATGCATCTTTCCACATCATTTGAAGTGATTTAGACTGAGAACTGGAAGTATACTGAATATGAACCATGATGTGACACTGCATTGAAAAATACATGGAATTGCCAAAACAAAACAGTTTATGTTCATAAACAGTTTATGTTCATCCCTGCAAATCAAAACTCATGAAACTCCCACCATTAGTTTGTTGGTGGAGATTGTGAGGAGGGACAGGAAAGGAGGGCAGGGGAGGGAAGACAAGACCCATTTGAGGTACAGAATTTCCCAGACTGCTGACTTCAAGAAGCTGAACTCACTGCCCAACAGTCCTTTGAATGAGACACTGAAGTCTGGCCTTGCAAATGTTTTCTACAACTATACTGAAATCTTACAGAAAGAAGCAGAAACAATACAGAGCTGTACTTGATGGGGAACAAGAATAAATACAAACTTAAGCTGCTGTCTTCCTTAGTATGAAAAAAAGAAAATAAATTATTCACTGCTGTAAATTTTGGGGACAAAAAAATACATGCATTTCTCATGAGCTGGGCTAATAACCCATTACAATTATACAGAAATGTCTTATCTCATTGTTCACTTATCCTTTTCTATTAAAATCCCAAACTCCACTGCAACTATAGGTTGCTAGTAATACACATACACCTATATAAAGCACATTATCAGTTCTGATGAAAAACATTCCCATTTTATTAGTCTCTATGCTCTGGGAAATCAAACAGGTTAGCGTACAATCATAAGCTTGGTACCATTTTCACAATGCTTCTGAGAACAATAACTACATATATATGGACTAACATGACCTGAAATACCTTGTCCCTGGCGGTCATACACACCCCTCTGTAGCACTAAGACTCAAAGACACCTGAGGCCTTCAGCTCAACTCCCAACATAATAGGCAGTTATTTTTCCTTGAGATGTATCAAGTCAACTTCTGAAAATAACCTTAATCAAACTTCATTCATTTGAACACTATACTAAGGGATGAGCTACTTCTGTCTGGTTCAACAAAGCGCTGATGGAAAAATGGAATAGCAGTGGGATGTAAATTTACTTTAGTTTACAACGCAGTCTGAAAAAGTCTTCCCTAGATGTGTCTTTCAAGTGGCCTTCATATAAACAGTAGCCAGGTTAAGTAATACACCTAGCTTTTGTGCAATTTAACACACATGTGGAAGATGGCAGATATAGTCATAGTGGTTCATATTCCATACTGAAAGAACCGAGGGGAGAGGAACTGCATCTCAGGCAAAGGTTTTGGATGGAAAACTCTTGCTTTAATTTCCATTATGGTTCTTTCAGTGGTTTTCCCAATCACATTTCTGCTCATGCTAACTGCAGCTTCACCTTCATAGCCACTCAGATAACAGTCAGGTAGAATATTTAAGTCCCAGATAAAAAACCAGTTGCTGGCCTCACATACTGCTGCAAATTCTCAGACACTTTCAGAAGTCACCCTGCCATAGGATGGACACGGACCTTTTCATTTCTAAAAGGAGAAAAAAAATGTACGTTGGTTCTACTTGCCTACACGATGCATTAGCAGCTAAATGACTGTGCATCCATGGTGATCAGAAAGGCTTAATGGCAGCAGCTAGGAGCCCGAGTTCAGTATAGTAAGCAATGAGACCATGGAATGCAGGAATACAAAGCCATGTAGACTACATGAACGCAAATGGCAAAGAATTGAAAAATACAAGTTGTCTCAGATCCTTCATCTTCCTAGCGCAAAACAAAGACAAGACTTCATATCTGAGCTACATATGTAACAACTCCATGGAATCATTGCACGAGTATTTCTAGATCCTACACTCCTTTATGCTGCAGATCCTTTGAGCAGCAAAGCATGAAGGGAGAGAAGGAGTGGCTGGAGAAGACAGTCTAGTTGATATATGGCCCTGAAACTCACACCTCCTAACTCATGATGCAGCAAGCACAGAGTTCTTTTACTGAAATTTTCTGCAGCTCCAGTTGAGGATTACACGCAGTTTCCCTGAAAAACACTTCCTAATTGAATACCACCCCTCCCAGCCCTGGCATGCTGTCAGGACAGGGAATCTGCGTGCAAGCACTGTATGGAACAAGATCATTTCTGATGTCTAAATCTCATAGTCAAACTGTGGTGACCCCCAGAGCCATCATGTAGGAAGCACAAAGCCACATGAGAAATTCAGACTCCAGCTGGTGCACGGAAGGAGATGAGGCACTACTCACACGAATGGCAGTGGTCAGACACTTAGATAGCCTAGAGGCTGCCCTAAGCAATGGAATGCCATCAATTGGACGGCTGTTGGCAGGCCTAGTCAGCAGGCCAAGAGGACCCACAGAGGCCCATGCACATCTTCCACTGCCACATAGACAACAGAGTTTATCGGAAAGGAGCATTCTGCTGTTTTTTGTAAACTAAACTTTAAAAAACAAGCGAAAACCCAACCCAAACTGAGGGCTGGGCTAAGGCACTGAAATTTCATAGGAGAAAAAAATTAAATTGAATTCCCAGTTCTAAGTGACCTTGGAACTTAACTTCTTATTTACCCTCACAATGTTTCTTTAGAAACTGAAAAAAAATAAAATGTTTTCAACTAGACAGGAGATTTTTTATGATTTCTTCTCTCCCCTCCCTGCTTGTTCTCAACTGTTTTGAGGGGAGAAAAAAAAAATTGTAAGAAACAAGACCTGAGGGAATGCCCAGTTCCTACTCAACTGAGAGGATACGCTTGCAAGGGGCATGGCTGCCAAAACAGAGCAGGCAGGATAGGTTTTTCCTAGATGGACCTCATGGATGACCTGGCTTTTGCTGTCCTGAAGTCCAATGACACCACACTTCAAAAATGTGATACAAAATAAGTCATATAGCAAGCAAAAAGGATGCAATATATTAAATAATTTGAAAGGATGAAGCTCTGTTCTGTGCCCTAGACTTTTTAATAAAATGTACCACTTAGAAGTTATTATGTAACCATGGCATAATTCTATCATAATTTTAAAGATATGCTTGCTTCTTCTAAAAGAACTATATAATTATGACTGAACATACCTATTTTTCCTATACTTTAATCTTTTCAGTATGTGCTTCAAGAATCTAAAAATGAGTAACACTTAACAATGATGCTAAAATTAGAAAACAAGCACAGCTAGCTCTGAAGCAACAGCAGTGCAAGAAAAACTTTACAGTCCAAGAAATGTACCTTCCAGCATATTGTTTTGAGGATTCTTACTGCATGGTGAATTCATTGTTAATGTGCACATACAAGCTAGAGCTGAAAATAAATACATCTGCATTTCAATTTGCTAATTAAAAGTCTTCTCAAATAATAATTAAAAAGTAAAGATATTTGCTCCCATTATTTCCCAGATAGTGTAAACAGCTACCAAAGCTGACTCAAAAGTATCAGAACATGAGCAATGTCATTTTTTGGCAAAAAAAGCCTCCAACTTTAAAAAAACAAAACAAAACAAAACGTTGCTTCTTTTTTTAGACAACCACTACCTTTCAGTGGATCTTTTTGCGCCATCTGTTAGAATGCTTAACGTCACTTTTCCTAAAGTCTTTCAGATCTAAGTCTACGTACATACTCCATTCAGGGTGAATTTCTCTTCTTGCACCTTCAACATCTATCTGCAGTGTATTTCTGTCTCCCTCTTCATGCAATGGCTGAATTTGTCATGCTTTAACTTAATACCAGAAAACTAAATCATTTTAAATTCTAAGAATAATGCATCACCTTTCAACACTATTTCATGTTTTCCAAGGTCCTTTAGAATAGAATAGTTTCAGTTGGGAGGGACCTACAAGGATCATCTAGTCCAACTGCCCGACCACTTCAGGGCTCATCAAAAGCTAAAGCATATTATTAAGGGCATTGTCCAAATGCCCCTGAAACACCGACAGGCATGGGGCATCGACCACCTCTCTGAAGCCTGGTCCAGTGTGTGACCACCCTCGCAGTAAATAATTGTTTCCTAATATCAAGTCTGACCCTCTCCAACACAGCTTTGAACCATTCCCACGTGTCCTATCACTGGATCCCAGGGAGAAGAGATCATCACCTCCCTCTCTACTTCCCCTCCCCTAGGAGCTGTAGAGAGCAAGGAGGTCACGCCTCAGCCTCCTTTCCCCCAAACTAGACCAATCCAAAGTCCTCAGCTGCTCCTCACAGGACATGACCTCCAGCCCTTTCACCAGTTTTGTTGCCCTCCTCTGGATGCAGTCAAGGACCTGCACATCCTTCTTAAATTGTGTGGCCCAGAACCTCACACAATACTCAAGGTGAGGTCCCCTTATCCCCCTTACATTTGACAGCGTTTCCTTCCCTACAGGCTGCTCTCTAGAACATGACAGTGAGTGTTCCATTGAATGTTCTGCATTTTTCTTATCCATTTCCATCTCAGAAGTATTCTCATCTTCTCCAGTCCATCTGTTCAGCTGGTTATCAACCAGCCTGTCAAGAAGCTGGGGCAGATGATCTTCCTCAATTGATATTATTCTTTGGAGATGCAATGCTTTAGACATTTCTCCAGTGGCTCCAGCATCAGGCTCCACAGAGAGAATTCTATTCAGTCCAGCAGAATTCCTTCTCTTTGAGTTATTGAAAACATCATCATCTTCAAATGAATGGCTAGACAGAGAAAAAAGTAAGTGCATCACAAATATATATTGGACCTACATTCCTATTGATTTATTCTAGTGTAATTGAATTTAATCTCCCATGTTTTTTACTACTCACAGAAGACATAGTAGATTCAGTCTAATGTCTACTGGAAAGTCAGCTCGTCATACAATCTGTGTATATATAGCGTGCTCGATAATTATAAGTATCATGGGGAAAGCTAGTAACTTTTGGGGAAAATCTGAACCAGAATGCAAAACGTAAGATTATCCTCATTTATAACCTTGTGGAACAGGTGAAGTAAATTGCTCTCCTCCCCTTCCTCCCCTATTCTGGAAGAAAAAAATACCCCCACCTCTTTCTATGTATAACTTAATTCTCTCTTTAGCAGGTAGGAGAGAGATGGGTTTGTTTAATATGGATGATAAAAAGGCTAAGCGGGGATTCAACAGAAGGGGGGGAGTAGATAAAATAGATCCATAGTCTTCTCAGGTGGGCACAACGACTACATATGAAAATTGCACTAAAAGAAATGCTGACATGATACAGGGAACTAACCTTCTTCATAAGACTGCTGCAGCAAGGGAAGAGGTGCCTGAAGAGGCTATAGGACCTCCATCCAGATATTCAAAATCCTCAACTGAACAAGGCCCTCAGCAACCTTATCTAGTTCTGGAGTTACCCCTGTTGGAGATTGGACTAGAGACCAATGTCCTTCCCACCTAAATTTTCCTGTGATTTTTGTGCCATAATTGCTTTTGACAGTTATGCTCCACTTCTCAGTACTGAACTTACTTAACTTTGTCTCTGAAATCTTTCCCTCCTTGCAGTTCATGGCCCTATGCCTGCAAGGACGTTGTCTCAGCTGCTATTTCAAAGTGAAATACTAGTCTTTCCAGCTCCTCTTGTCTCAAGGGAAAAATGCTAATGTTTCACCAAGATCACCATCTTGTTCCTGTTGATTTCAAGTGTACAGCTGCACAGTTGAGAATTAAATCCTCCATGTTTTTACTGTTTCTACAGCCCATACTTAACAACAGGTCTGCTGTCCTCTGCAATGAGAGGGGAGCAGGTATACTCTTTCAGAGCATTACCGAGGTCATTGTACCACATCAACACAGGGTAATGGGTAAACCTCTGTGCCTCCCAACATACACTCATCCACAACGGGGAAGTCTCTGGCTTTTGCAGACGGTACACTTGTTTTACATGAAAAATTGTCCCTTTATTTCCAAATCTCTTACAGAGTACAGTAATCTTTTAGTGACACACTTCAGAAATACATGCTTTGTAAAGTCCAAAGGTATCAGAAAGAAAACATTCCACATAATCTTTTTATAAGCCTCATTGTACTCAAACAGGGAACACATGAAAAAAAGTTCTTACCTGTTAGGCAGCACCTTGCCCTCTATGTATTTCCCAATGACAGAGCCTGATCTTTGCTTCCAGCTGGCTTTCGGAACACTTGTTCTGCATTTCTGCATAAATACATAGTACTTCTTACTAATTTACACTTGTTGTTCACTATGGTTAACTGCCTTCATGCCTAATGCTTAAATAATACAATGAATATGAAAGAAAAAAACTGCAGAAGAAGTCCTAGAGGCATAAATGCTTCAAAATCCTGATTTATAAACAATCAGAACATGGAAACACCAGGTCCTGCAAGAATTCAGCTGCTTTGTAAACTAAGTAGATCACAATAGAACAACATAATGTTATGAAAAGAAGTCAATAGATATATTTTTCACATTAGCAGCTTCTTGTAGGACAAAGAACACAAACCAATGTATGCAAGTGCTTTAGTCTCCTTAAGCCAGGGTACTTGTGGAACTCCTTAGGTGCCCATTCTCTGCTGCTGGATAAAAAAAATCATGTGATCTGCTCTTACCCAGTACCGCTAAGTATTCCAGCACTGATTCGGGTACTCAGATATTGTACTACTGCATAAACGTTTCAGGATATTAGCTACTCCTGTCTGAATAGATCGACATGATTTAGTTGCTCAAATTTTAGGTTATTTGATCCTCTTATGATTGCATCTTTAGCTTCTTATAAAAATAAATTCATCTCCCTCAAGATAGCTCCAACTTTATAATTATAAAAATGTAGCTCTTAAAACCATTCAGCAAATTTAAAAATCTTATTCTCAAGTGAGAAAAAAGACAATATAAATTAAGAATTGGGCAAGATTTAAGTAGCACAAGAGTCTGTCCTCTGCACAGCCTTCTGACCCCCTTGTTTTGAGGCTGTTCTGATAGGTGTTTGCTCAACACTGGGTTTGAGAAGAATGGTTGTTTACCTGTAAAAATATGTCACGTTCATCTTTCAGATGTTTGTTCCTCTCCCTGCAAAGACAACACAAATAGAAGAAACACTGAGGCCAAGTACTTGGAACTCAGAACTAACAAACTGGACAGCTGCCATGCAAAAGGCAAGACAAACACACTTTAATTTGGCTTATCTCCACCCTTGATCATGCTTATTTATATTCTCACCACAGCCAGTTCCCTGTCTGGGCCACTGAATCTCCAGTAGGGCTATGCTAACTGAAGCCAGCTGGCGTACAGCCCTCATTCTGTACTTTATCAAAACAAATGCCCTAACACACAGATATCCGTTCTGGTCAATATGCCTTCACTCACTCTAAATTAGAACGCTTACAACTTTTCACAGTAAAGATGATGTCATAATGTGGAGAAGCTGTGAGGAACACCAGGTCTATTCATCTGGTGACAGCTGTAAAGGCCAGTTATATCCCTCACCACAGTTGCGGCTGCCACGGAAAAGCCTCCCTACAAAAACATCCATATTCCATTTATTATGCAAAAAAGATGAAAATGTCAGGAAATGGAGATCCCAGGCAATCGGCCAGCTCTGATCAGATCTGACAACACACCTGCTTAGTACATCATTCATTGTCTCCTTCTATCGCTGGCCTGGCCGCAAAAGAGACTGAGCAGCCATTACAGCCACGGCGAACAGAAACAGCCTCTGCTGTCAGATGTTTCTGTCTATGGCCCCATTACCAGCAGCAGGCAAGAGCACACCACATGGAGTGGCCTACGGGAAACACACTGCAGAGTAAGACCCTTTCCTCAAGCATGGTAACTTTTTAGGTAGCTTTACAATGAGGCCTCACGAAGGAAATGCAGTGAATGAAGGCCTATAGGCAAGTACAATCTATAGCCCGCACAAACTTACCACTGAGCAAACAAGGGGTTACAACTGTCTGAACACAAGTCCAAAATCTGAAGCCTACCAATATAGAAATGTTACAGAGAAAATCAGCTAACTACGTTTTGATATAATTTTACAAATAAACATTTTGGGGAAAGAATCTTTATTCTGGCTGTACTCCCATCACTGCAGAAAGAACAGAGCCTTTTAGTAAGAGCCTTCAGGTCTCCTCTGGCCGGGCTTCTACCACAGAACCAGCTTGGATCAGTTCACCATTGTTCTGTTCTTGACTTTTGGAACGGAGATTGTCCTACAATACTGAATTGCCAAAACAAGACAAAACTTTCATGTGGACTGCCTTCTACTGTATGCAAGAACAGGCTGTGGCCAGCACGGGGCAGCCCCAGCTGCTCCTCTCTGGCACAGAGGCCACCCCTGCAGCCCCCCTGCCAGCACCTGGCCACCTACACCCAGCACACAGCCCAACATGATTTCATCCTTTAATGTACCTCTTCAGAATAATGCAAGAAGTTCTTGAATATAAGGTCTGTGTTACCTTAAAAAATCCAGCTGCTTCAGAAGTCCTGATTTCTCTCTCTGTAAGGTTTCTGTCACCCGGTACACTTCCCTGTATGAAAAGAAATAAAATAGTTCTAACTAGGGTAACCACATTGCTAAAATGCTTCCCCCTAGGAGTATCCACATTTGAGACTTCAGCTTCTCCAAACCTGTAGACTTTATTCTGCACGAACGGTTACTCATTTTCAAAAAATTCATTCAGTTTAAGGCCCACAGTACCACAGCAGTTTGAGTTAGCAGAGGAAGGAGTAGAGGTTCTTAAAAAAAAATATTGCTTTATAATTTCTTCATCCAGAGAGCTTAATATATACTGATACTGCCACTTGCATCATTCAGAGAAGACATACTGCTGAAAATCTTCTCACTCATGGCCACTAAAGACATTTTATCCAAAATTAGTTTATCTTGCTGCTGGAACCATGTCAGGCTCATGCATCCACAATCCCTACAATTTCTTGTTAGTTCCTGACTTTAAACAGTTATGCAGCCTTAAACATTGGACACAGTGTCTCAGATTTTTACACTAATTTACACCATTTACTCTGACTCTGTGTCTGGCCTTAGATGTTTTTTTGCCTTTCAGTGAAGCCTCAAGTTCTTCCTGTGCAGTCTGAACATCACACCTGCTTCAACAGCTCAGGTCTTACCAGACTGATACAGATGTTTAAAGCAACACTGCAGGTGCAGTTGAGTAGGGCTGAGCTCTAATTCCATAAAACACTATTGAATCCAAAGTGCTCTGTAAATGCAGTAGTATTATTCAGCAGTCTGACCACTGGGCAGATTTCCTCTGTAGCTTTAAAACCAGATCACTCCACAGTCTTTGCTCCGGATCTGAAAAGAGAGGCCTCAAAGAGGAAACAAACTACCTTGAGGAGGAATATTTCTGTCTACTTCCAAAACACACATTAAACATGCAAACCTAACAATAGCGTTCTAAACGCAGCGGCTGTTCTTCAACAATCATTTATCAACAACAGTCATTATTTATACCCTCAAGAAAAATTAAATTAGTAGTAACTAAGTAGAGTTTGGCCAAAACTTAACAGGAAAAGAACATGACATTGATCTAATATTCTGCTCTATCCTGAAATATGCCAAATAGCCACAGCTCTGTTTTACATACTTCATCGCTGAAATGTATAGAGTCTGGCAAGATATGCACCACGGTCTGGTATCCATGTGTTCTCCATTGGCAACAAGAAGGTTTTGCAGATCCCTGAGCCTTTTCTTAAAACTATCTTCCTTTAAATGGACTTCAGTGAACATTTCTGCCAATTACAGCTTCAGAGTAATGTAACTTTTGCCGTGTGTAAAAAGCTGAAGCAAGACAGGTAGATTGATCTGTTATTTAATGGGCCATTTCTATCCCTCAAAATACAATTTTTAAATAGTTCTTCTTGAAAAATACTTTTTAATTCGGAGGCAGAATCTGAAGTCCAAAACATTTGAACTGGAAACCCCAAAATGATGGTTCTGGATTGCCATTAGGCCTTGGGCGAATTGGAATTTAGCTCCAAAATCTACATTTTATCTTGCTGGCCAGGGACCTTGGTCAGCAATTATGTACCAGACTTGCTTTTGATGAAGAAAAGAAGCACATCCTAGCTGTCTCATAGCCAGAGTATATTCTGAGAAACAAGTTTCAGACAGACTTGGTTTTGAGGAGGATGAAGCATCATGTGCCACAACTGCAATTTCTGTAAGGAATCCCACTGGTATTTCCAAACTAAGACAATTTTTAACCAGTTAAATGGATTTTTAATTCCAAACACCCTCAACAAATGGGGGTACGAGAACCCTGACATTTTGAAAAAGTAGCAAAAAGATTCTGTAGAAGTCAGATATGCTACAGAAAACATGCTGAATTACTTGGGGGAAAATGACTAGAACTGCACTTGGCTTGGCTTTGCTGGTGGTTTCTGCTTAAGACACAATCTTAAATCACAGCACTGAATACCCTGAGAAGGAAGCTCACTGGCATGCTAAGCAAATGCACTAGAACCACTGCAGCTGGAGACTTACATTTCTTTCTCCTCATGTAGTCTTGATGCCTCCTCCTGAAGCACCTGTAACTGTTGTTGAGCCAGGCTTAATTCATGAGACGTTTTCTCCAGGTCTCTCAGCAGCTCCTGGTTAGTCAGCTTCAGCTTGGTGTTCTCTACTTTGGTTTCTTCTTTGCCACTGACAAGTTCTGTACATTGCTGCTCTAACTGCGATGGAAGAAAAGAGAACAGAAAATATAACTACCTGTGGTATCTCAGTTTTCAGGCTTTCAATTCAAGTCTTAGAAGTTAGTTGAATAGGGAAGCTATTTCTGTCAATGCTAACATGATTAAAACACGTATGGTGCTCTTCCACTGCTCTGTGTACAGACGTAATTATGTTACACAAAACCAAAGCCATTCCACTCCATGACTGAATTTCACCCAGTTCAAAAATGCACCAGGACAAACCACAAGAGATGTTTACAGAGCAGATTAGCAGTACTTAGTTGATATTCACAACTGCTATTTTAGACTGTTTCCCACAATGACAAGGCCTACACAGAGTGATTCAGAGTTCTGCCTAAAAACTGTTAAGATTTAAATCTGGTAGCTGATAAACCTTCCCATCCACAGTAATATCAACAAGCAATAACCTTTCTGCCACCTCAGCTAAATCTGCCAAGAAGTGTGAATTAGAGCTTTTTTAACTCACTTTCATATTCACTCTCCAAAGTATATACAAGGGAAAGTTACACCTTCCCTGTTAAACAGATAATAGCAAATGACAGTGGTTTCTGGTATGTAAAGAAGTTCCACCTGCTTGTCCCTGGCTAACTGAACAAATTAAGATGATATAGCAAAAGCAGACTAAAATTAGTCCACTTCATATTAGGGAAGGCACTGCTGACCTAAAGATATAAAAGGGGGGGGAGGGGGGGGGGGGTATTTTTAATTTTTTTTCAGTATGGTTTTTAAGGGATGCAAAATGTACTAGTGATACAAGTGCAATCTTCCAGATTTGAGACACAACAAAGGATTTTGTTAGAACTCTCGGTTTGCACATCCCAACAAGCAGAGCTTGTCCAAACCAAAACCTGCCCTTACCCTGCTTCACAACACTGTTGCTGTTCTAGTCCTGGTTTTGAATGCAGCCTTAAAGCCCAGGTTGAAAACAAAAGCAGAAAATAACTTTCTAGCTAGGATTGTGAAAGGTCAGGAGCAAGAGTAGAGTGGGAACACTTATCTCAGCAGCGGCACCAGCTTAATGTATTTGCTGAACTCTAGCCTCAGCAGGCCGACAGTTCATATGGAACACTGACTAAGCTGGGCATCAAATCACTGCTGAGCAATGTTGGTTTACACTGATAGATCAGATCCCGAGTATTGCTTCCATCCCTTGACCGAATGAATTTGTCTGTTCCAAGTAAAAGACCAGATGCTTCAGATACTAGAAGACAAGACTTTCTCACTCAGATGAGTGGGTTTGGGAGGAGCAAGAAGTGATCACACAAAGATGAACTTTCAAAAAGCTTAAAAGCAACAACTTGCAAGTAGAAATTTCACTTACCGAATACTATGGCCATCTGAAAACTTTACACAGAGACTGGCCTGGAAATGTAACTGCATGAGTAGCCATCATCAGCTCCCAGAATCATAGATACTGATGTTAGAAATACTTGTTATAAATCCTGGTGCTTGCTCTTGTGAGAAAAACACCCGTGTTGAAAGTATGCTTAATAGAGATACTCAGTAATATCATCTAAACCCCAAGACACAACAAGAGGAGAAAGGGTTATTTCACAGCAATGCAGAGCTCCTCCTTTCACTGTACCTATATAATTCTTTAAGTGATGCCAAATACTACTTTTAAAGCATTCATTTAGTCAGTTCCCAATACAGTGGAATAACGCACAGGCAGATGCTCAGCTGGCACAGAATGGCACAGACTCTGTAGGCTCTAGCTGCCTGTCAGACCTGCAAATCTGCTCCCATGGTCATCAAATAGGTGAAAATTGATTAGGAATGGCTCATGGTCCAGTCACGTTTAAGAAAATCTAGGTAAGCAGAGAGAATTAACCAATTACCACAGGTCATGCAGAGACAGAGTAGCTGATGGCGTATGTTCTCTTCTGGGACAAGAATAGGAGGAAAAACTCACAAGTTTAAAATCAAGAACTGGAATTGTCCAGTTGCTGATGACACAGCTGTTACTATCCCTCAAAGACAGATACATTAAGCAGTCTTCATGCATTTCCTTGCTCTTAGCTCAGCATCCTTTCTGTATTTTTTCTCCTATTTATTTCAGGTGCGCATGAAAGATGAAACATTTATAGTGTTACAAGGCTGCAGACTATTTTGTTCTTTATGCCTTTCTGAACAATCCTATCAGTTGATGTGCATTTTCTGAGTGCTACTGATCCATGTTTTCATGGATCTCCCGTTCAGAATCCAAAGATTATGCTCTTCGGTGGCTGTCATCAGCACAGAACCCATCATTTTATGTGAGAAGCCCAGTAATTCTCTTGCATTTTAGCTGGTCCGCACCTACTTCCTTCACCTCATACAAGATTCTGTGGCCTAGATATTAAGGCCTGGACAACCTCTGTCTCAGCACCTCCTGAGATATGCCATCACCCATCCCTTGAGGAACTATACTGAGACTACTTGTGCTTTATCTAAGCCATGAAGAGCAAGCTAACACTTCAAGATCATGGTAGCCCACAAAAAGGCCTATCCAAAGGAATTTTGGCCTACAGAAGGCCAGTCAACGTGGTATCAGATCGGTATTTCAGTCATGCTAGGCAGAAGACTCTCATAAGGGAGACTCCCTCTGGCTAAATCAGCCGAAGCAACACTGAACTCCTCTTCTCTGAAGTTCCTTTAACATTTTTTTTATAATAATTTCCAACACAGGAATAATAGAAACAGAGGGGGAAATAGGGAGAGAGGGGAGGGAGAGGCCAGAGGAAAGCAAAAAGAGACTTATTAATGAAGTTTGGAAAAAAGCATTTGTATTACTCCCAAGAGGTTCTCTCAAATAATCAAGCATGGAAGCTGTAATTAAACTAAGCTGACATCACCGTCTGCAAGAACACATGTAATTATCAACGTATATTTCCATGCAAGAGGAGGCGGCAAAAGTTTCAGTGAACTCTTGTTAAGGCAAACATTAGAGGTGGAAGCTAACCTAGCACACATTGATATTGAGGTGAATGAAGAGTAATACCTGAAAATGAGTGGGGTTATAGTATTATAAAAACAGATATGAGGAAAGATGAGAGTCACTCTCAGAGATAGTCATTAGGAAATAGAAAAATATACATACAAAACACTGTCTCTAACTACAATGAGTTAAGCATTCAAATAAACAGGCTAGGCTGCTATACCAGAAAAAAAAACCAACAACACTGCATATAAGATTGACAGTGGGTACCAATCAGTTGGTTGAATGACAAAAGTTTCAAATATCATCAATTATCTGAATAAAATCATCACAGTCATCATGTTATCAGAAGTAGTGAATTCCATTTGTCCAATACAGTTTCCTTTCCATAAAAATAAAATGGGATAGTTCAATTTTTACGGTAGGAAGAAAAGAAAATCCTGTCCTTTAAAAGCACCCTTTTTGAGTCTCATGCAAATTTGTAAGGGACAGAGGAAATTATAAATAACAGAAGTTACAAATAAAATAGAAAACACAGTAAAACTATTAATAATAACACAATGAATAGAAAAGTAAAACATAAAATTAGATTTAAAAATTATACTAATAAAAATAGCACAGACATTGTTTTATGTTTTCCAAGATAGGCAATAGTAGACAACAGGCAATGGAAACAATAATCGTAAGATAAAACTTCCTGATACTGCTGCCTGTATTACTTGATCACACCAGGCTTAAAATTGAGTCTAAGCCTTTGAATAGCTTCTAGTTTTTATACCAAATTTATTTTGGAGAACTACTGGAAAAATAGAGTTTTACAGAACTACTGGGTGATAACTAAATTTTAAACTTAGATTTAAAGCAAAAAAAACCAAAAAAAAGGGAAAATATTAAAATATAATAATTATGAAATTAGAGTAAGTGATTTCTTATATTTTTGCAGTTAGGTTCAGACTAAAAATGCCTGATTTGTGTGCCCCCATATATATCTTCAATATCTTTTATTATTATTTATTATTAAGATATATTTCACTATAGTGCTGCAATGTGGTAGACAGCCTGCATAAACCCACATCTGTTCTGATTCACAGTGGTACTGACCAAAGGTAATTAACATCAGGCAGTTGATTTCAATTCTGTAATGGCCTTTTAGTTCAGTTCTATATCCTCATCAGCTAAACCTGCATCATTATAGTCAGGTAGAGGTTTGCCTCCCCTCTTACTCCAGTACAATACTACAATTCCCATCAGCTTCAGCAGCACCCCAATTCACTCCTCTGAGGACGATCTAAAAACTACACACAACTAGGAAACTGCCCACAAACTTCCTTTTCCTCTTCCCTCCCTTCTTACTTCTCTCCTACTTCTCAGGACTGACCCTTGCAAGCCACTGCCAGGATAAACAATTTTACATGTATTTTATAGTCATATTCTACAGAGGGAGTTGGTTCACAGCACTCCATTTCAGCCCTTCTAATTCCAGCACTACCCCTTTGCCTATCACTAGCCTTTCATGCACTGACCTTTTTTTACAGCAAGTTCACACATGCAGAAATACTCTGCTTCTCCAAGCAGGCCATGCATTTTAAGTAAAACACATCAGGCTTTAATATGGGAACTTGACAAGCTGTTACCATGCAAGAGAACCACGCACTGCTATAAAACTGTTATCACAGAGATGTATGAGGACCAGGCTGATCAGGAGGGAGCATTTCCAGTTCTAGTGCTGAACGATAGTGAAAAACAAGTAAATGAGTAGCTGATACAAGCTTTGAGCAAAGGTGTACACTGTAAGACCTAAATAATTGTTCTCTGCTCTTGGGCAGTCCAGGCATTAAGGCAGTCCCTAGCACATTGAAGAAAATGGAATTCTGCTACGTTTTCATAAAGTTAACCTAATACCTGGGGAAAATACTTGGAACTTTTTTTATATATTTTATCATATAAAAGGAAAACTCCTTTAGAAACATACGGTAACGTATTTCCTATGCACATGCATAGTCTAGCAGTGTCTAGCAGTCCAGCACAACCCCACTTCTAAATGCATGCAGGTATCCACACTCATGACAAAAGCAACAAGAGGGTCACAGTTTGGCAGAACCACATCACACCAAGTTGCATTTTTCAGACCTAGAAGAGTACCTGAAGAAAATTTCATGAAAAAATAAAAATTATGTAATTTTTAACTCTGAATGGTATTGATTAATACCTTTTTCTGTTTTTGAACCAATTGTTCCAGTTCTTGTTCTTTTGACAGGAGCTTGCACTCCAGCTCTTGACTGTAGGACTGAAATCTCTCTGTGTCCTGCAAAATTCAAAGAGGAAATGCATTAACAGAACAGCACAATTGCATCAGCAGGAGGAAACATAAGGAATCAGGCATGAAAATAATTGGCAAGCTTTTCACAGTGAATATAACAGGCTACTGACAGAACTCAATTTTGCGATGGTATCACTCATGAATCCAGACTCTGAGCTTCTGTACATTGGTGTAGTCCAGCAACTTCAATGACTGCAGTTGCTCCAGGATGTGCTGACTGCACATGAATAGGCATCAAATCCACAAAATAGAGGCAGAAGTTTTCGATCTTAGGCACAAGCTTTAGGAGCGTAGCCAACCTAAATCAATGAAGCTAGAATGCATCCTCCCATTTCCAGCTTCATCCTCTTATACACTAGCATTCATGCTCATCTGTTACAGCAGTGAGCTGTTTCAGAGAGCTAAACAAGCAGGGAAAAAAAAAACACCAGAAAAAAATGAATAGCTGTCACATTTGGTTTCCTGAACCAGCCAACTGATGACAATGCACTGATTGAAACAACCCAGACAAATTTAAGCTATTATGGAGTCACGCCATAACTCGCATACAATACACCAGGATTGACACAGGAGATACGGGGTATTGACACACAGCATAGCAAGTCAGGTCGAAGTAAAAGAAACAACACCCGCCCCCTTTAAAATCCATCACTACCAACAATTTGTCACAGGTGTTCCACCACTATAAGCAGGTGGTCTGGGCTTCAGGCTCCACCTATCCCTTAGCAATTATAACAGCCTCTCCACTATCTAAGTATCCTGCAAGCACTGGGAACTCTCAGTCCTATTTGGAACTAATCCTTCAGACACTCCTCAGCTGACATGAGTTGTCAAGACCTCCCCTGAACAAAACTGGGTTCCAGAAGTTCACGTCAGCTGAGAATCTGTCCTGTTCCTCTACAACAGGCTTTTATTCTCTAAGGTCCCCAGGAAAATGCCTCTAAACAAAAATAAAAATTCCCTCAAGACAACAGTGGAGCCTACATGTTTTCCTCTTTAGCAGTACATGTAATGGGGTAATCAAATGCACGTTAACTGGCTTCTTACGTGGAAGACTATATATCCAAGTAAAAAAGACAGACTAAGTGCCCCTTTTGTATAACCTTCAGTCAGCAGGGTATTAAGTATTGTAAATTGCTACAATTTGTACTTATTTGCATCTTACCAATTTTTTAAAATGTATTCTTCAAGAGCTGCTCTTCATTCAAGCCATAATAATTACCCTTTTATATGGCATCAATGCGTCTCTCCAGGCTATAAAGTCTTTGTGAGACTTTGCATTAGAGAAACAATTTAACAGTCAGATCTCCCCAAATCCCAAATCAGTCATGCCAAGAAACAATACTTCTTGAGTGTCTGACAACCATTAGTGTGAATGCTGACTAAACTGTAAATAGCTGCAGTGGGAAGCTTCAATGAAAAAGCTTAAAAGAAATGGCTTTACTGCAAATATACAGCTAATTAGGAGATCCAACAATCATTGCTTATGGAAAAGTCTCTGTTGTTTCAGGATTTTCAATGCAACTTCAGTTGTGGGCTATTAAGAGCATACAAACCATCTCTTTCACAACAACTGCTGTCAGGCAAAGTTACAAATACTTTTTATCCTTGAGCTGATGTATGAACTTTTTATAAAGGGCTTATCTCATCCACCACTAAAAACTGCTCCCAGCTTGGAATGGAAAAACTTGAAATTTATGAGTCAGGTTCACTACCCTGTGAGGCGAGCGAAAAGACTGATTCCTTAGCTGATAAAGGCTCTTTTTGCTTTAACACACTTTATGTCAGGAAACAAAAAGTACCTTATATATTTGGCTCACAAAAGGATTTTTTAGATATCCTGATTGAGATGGAGACAGTAACTGATGGATATCCACTAGTTTTGGCAACATTTTGTGTACTGTGTGTTGTTTGGAACCATACACTGGTTTCACTTACATAACTGCTTTCAAGACAACAAAAAGGCATGAGCCAATAGCTCATGACTGGTTGTCCCAGGCCACCCAGAGGAGCTATGGAACCTCCACCATTTGCAAACACAAAACTCAACTGTACAAGTCCCTGGAGCAACCTGATCTAGTTTAAAAGTTAGGAGCAACATAGGTGCCTTCCAACCCAAATGATTCTAAGATGACACCTTCCTAGACCATACTGGGAATTCTTGTTATCTTCCTTGGTTTAGGAGAGAAAAAGAGGACAGAAAAATCCAAAGAACAGACTATGAAAGCGGTGAGGAGATTTAAAGGACACTTTGTAAGAAAAGGAAAATCATTGTCAGTTGCCTTGGAAGCACCATGGCAGTGACAAAAGAAACTGACCTATGTTTATTTTGCAAACAGCTGCAGTGGTTTCAGAAACTACCATCACTTGATTTATCTCTTGTTGCTCTTCTGTGACAACTTCCCCCTCCCCAAAAGCAGAGACTGCAGAACTCAACAGGATTAGCAATGTTCTGAACAACCTCCAAGACCATTTTTTCCTAATTGTGACCAGAAGTTCGACCTATAGCAGCATCGATAATACAATGAGGCTGTAGTTCTACTGCATGCCAACCACTGAGCAGAGGGCATCAGTGCTCCTCTCATCCCCCAGGTCACTTTGAAGTTCATCACTGCAGGGTGAAGCTGCAGAATGTGGATCAGTACAAAAGGAGCAGGGACATAAACTATGTGTTTTCTTATTCTGTTGTGAAACACATTTTGTGGGCCTTCACTTCACACCCAGAGTGAGTATAAAACCACTGGTACTGGGAGCAGAATCCATGCCCACAATAACAGACACACTCACTTTCAAGAGAAACTGCTCTTTCTCCTTTTTGATTTGCTGTTCCATTTCCTCATAGAGATGCTGAATTTCTTCATCATAAGCAGCAATCTTCCTAATAAGAGATAAAAGTATACTGAGTGGGTCTTTGTAGCATTACTGCAAATCATGGCTCACATTATGAACTAAGTGCCACATTCCTGCCTTAACAGAAGACTCCAGAGAATGTTCTAGGATTAAGAAAATAGTAATTTTTGTGCAGGAAAGGTCACAGATTCATTTTTTATTTATTTCTCATGGAAGTAAGGCTTCAACAGCTCAGAGGCTAATAAAGCTACACATCTAAAGCAGCTGTCCATTATGCAACTTTAACAACTACTAAATCTTAAGTGTAAGGAACAGAGAGCTTCCTAGTGACAATACCAGTAATACCAGAGTGTAAGTTTGCCAGTTAAAAGTATTTTCACTGCAACTTCATTTTTTTTTTTTTTACTGTGGAACTGCATTGTTTACCATTCCATAGCATTAAATGAGGTACTTCTATCATGTCGAAGACATTTTAGCTACAACGGACTCCTTGAAAACCCTTCCTGAAAGCTGCCTTACTGCCTCTCTAACAGCTTTGCTGAAACAAATTTGAAAAGCCCAGCTGAGGAACAGAAATAAATACGCTGCGTACAAGTGTATCTGTAGGAAAAAAGAAGGACCTAAAAAGCTCCCTTTTTCCAACAGAACATTGCAATTAATAGCACTGTGTTTCGATACATGAAGGATTACATTTAAATGCTTTAGTTTGGGCAGAAAAACTGTTGAAAGGGAACAAGGCAGCATTTGTTCTGCTACTATTCTATTCTCATTAATCCAGAAACTAAAAAGCAAAACTTACCTTTGCATCAAACTCAGGGGACATCCTAGAAAGATTTTTAATAAAGATTAACAGGGCTTTTATATGACACTACCGCGTATCCCCCCACATTCATCTTTCTAGAGCTGCTCCTTGAACAATCTGCAGAATGCATCTGTTACAAATAAAGTACATAATCTCCTACAGCATTCACATCAGTAAGAGCAAGACAAGGAACATACAGTAGGAAAAAAAGCTGTTAATTTTGTAATCTGGGTATCTTTTTTTTACCTAATTCTCTACAGATTCTATGTTTCCATTTATTAAAGGCCTGATTCTCTCTTCTTAGTTAAAGTCAAGCAAATTGGAAAGAAATTTCAAAAGATTTACCTAAGCTACAGAGAGTGAGAAAGAACAGAAACAAGAGTTTCTTTCCCCCTTTCAAACACCAGAAGACTTGACATCACCATCTTGCATTTTCAGTCACAGGTAAAAAATAAGGGGAGGAAAGCATTTTCTCAGGACTTAAAGCAGTAATAAACAAATACCAAGCTACACCAATCTGAGGAAATCGATCGCTGCCGTTTAGATTTTTGTGAATCTAGGCCCAGACAAGGGCCACTTCATGTAACTGCAATGCTTCAAATAGAGAGTGCCAGAAAATCTAGAAGCCCTTTTTGCTACACTACTGCTCCCATTGTAAAGTCAGGTCATGTTCTGATCTCCGATTTTATTTTCTTAAAACTAAAAAAATGCTTCATAAGAAATTAGCACTCATCAATGGAACAAAATTACACAAATTTATAAAGATTTAACAATTATTTAGATAGGTATGGCAGAGACGGTAATATTGTATTTTAAAATACTGTATTCATACAATATAATATCATTTTGATTGGGGCTAGACTGACTGTGTACTGAAAACCTCTGTAACTTCGCACAGGCAGAACGGCAGAACACCTTGCACAGTAGTCAGCATTTCTATGGGACTCATATTTTCTTTGCTTCTGTGTGACATGGAAAATAACTTCAGTCCCGCACTATTAAGCTGCTGATTTAGGTATTTCTTTCCTCTTATGTGAGGCAAAGGATACAGTAGCACCATCAAGACCACATCCAGGAGGTACCTCTGGATGTAGAAATCTTTTTTGTTTGCCTGGCACATAAGCACATGACGTTTTTGAATATTCCCCAAGCATTTCATTCATGGCTTACCATCGTAACTCTGATTGAATTAAGCAGAGGTAAAGTAATATCCTGTTAAAATCAAAAGTGTAACACAATTGTAAGTAACATAACTAACAATCAGCAGAAAAAATAACCCAAGACATTAGATGGCAAGTATTCCCCACATGCAATCAGGGGAAAATAATTAAAGACATAAGGGCATATCATTGTTATGTGAAAAATGAAAAATGTTATAATTAAAATCTCTGTTCCCTGGGATCATACCATCCAGTTGCACTCAACACATAATTGTGTAATTTCAGCAATATTTGATAACATGATCTTTCTCTTTCCAGTAATGCTGTTGGAACAAGCACACGGAGAAGAAAGGGAGACAGTGCTGTTGTTGAGCACATTAACCAAAACGGAATGTAACGTGAGTTCACCAAGTTCAGATCATGAGTTCAGGATCAGCACACTCACAAGGCTTTAATTTCTGCCTGCAATGTGAATTGTTTGGGTTTCACAATTGCTGTTCATGCAGTTTGTTGTAATGGTTCTTCCTTCCCCATAAAAAAATACAGTGACTTGCACACTTTGTGCACTGATGTCGTGAGATGTTGATTCTCCTTCCACCAAAGGTGGGCTCCGACACTGTCCCATGCTAAGCCAAATGAGAAGTCAGTTCATCCTTCCCTTCCTGTTTACTCTTGTTTATCTCCTCTGTTTAGAACTCTGTTGTTTGAAACACAGGCCACCTTTTTTACTAGGTTTGTCTTTCAAACGCAAAGCACAGCAGCAGACAGAGCTAATGGCAGTTGCAGATTTTATCTGCTATTAGAAGAAAAAGGTCTCTTTCTCATCTGTTTTAAGCTTACTTCCTATTAGTCTTTATAAATACTTCTTGGTTCTACTGCTAGGGATTTAAAGAATAACAGCTCCTTGTTCAGCCTGATCAGTGGTCTCATGGTTACTTGTAAAGGTCTATCCTATCTCACTCCAGCCTTTACCTCCTCACTCAAGAGACCCTTCCTTTTAAAAATAGCTCTCCCAGAACAGCCATTCCATTCCTTTAACTACGAAGTTGCCATTCTCTGTGCCTTTCTTCATTCCACTACATTCTTCTTGTGGTGCAGAAACCAGAACTTTATTCAGTACTCAAGACGTAAGCACAACAAGATTCTATGTAGCGGCAAACCCATGTTTTGTCATGTTCTCAGTACCCTTCCTGATCACACATTGCATTTTACTGGGGGGTTTTGGTGCCATTGCACCCTGAACTGATGATTTCAGGAAGTTCTCTGCAATGACCGCAAGGGCTTTCTCAGGAGTTTTAACTGCCCATTCCAAGCCCAGGATCACATTAGCGTGACTTATATTATTGTATCTCCCTGACATTTACCTAAAATGAAGTTCATCTACTGCTTTTTTGCACTCAATATATCGACCTATTTAAAAAATACCACTGCTAAATTTAAGAAACCATCTAATTTTAAATTAGCACTTAAATACTAATATACTCTGGCAAACAAAAACTGTATTCACTGTATAGATGCCAAAAGCAAAATGGATTAATGTATAAAGCTACTAGTTCACACTTGCAGCGCAGAGCTTAGCTATTGCTGACAGCACCAGACCAGATATATATACAGTATTTGGTTTGATACATTACTGTAGTAAAAGTCTCTCACTTTTGTTTAAATGAGAAGAAATAAAGAAGTAAATGACTATTTTTAAAAGGAGAGGGTTTACATCTCATATTTTCATCTTGCCTTGAAATCTACAAGTACAGGCAACAGCCCATAATCAATTCCTTTATGATGATAAACACCAGTGAGGAAAAGAACACCAGTTCTGGGACAAAAATGTGGCCATTTGCTTTGTTTTCCTTAAAGTGTATTCAGTTCTATGTAAAAATTCATCAGCACTATTTTGGTGGTTGTTCTACTGAACCAAAATTACAGATCACCTAAAAGGAGAAACATGCCCACGATTATATTGGCACAGAGTATGTCTGATGCGCTGACAGACCTCTTCCATGAGCACATCAGAAAAAATATTTGATATCTTGTTAGGAATCTTTGTTGAAACTCTTTAACCAAGGGATCACAGTCCTAAGTTTTGTTTCTTCTCCAACAGTCATCTTAACTGCTTAAAATAAAATTTAAAACTGAGGTGAGGTTAGTATCTGACAAAATCAGAGTGGGTCATTTTACCTGAAATACTAAAGCACATGTTTACTATGAGAAAAAATTATGTCCTGTTACTAATAAAACCAGTCACACTCTAAGTGCACACAGTGCCATAATTTACACGTTCAGAGGACAAAAATACTAGTATCTGTAAGAAGGTCAGCAGTAGACAGTACAATATGCAAATCTCTTTTTCAAGGCTATTTAAAAGTTATCAACATTTTTTCCTAGGCAAAAAACCCCTTACCTGGCATCGAGAAGTTTTCTTTAAATATACACACTCATATATATATACACTTACATACTACATATAAATAAAAATTCACAGTGAAATCAACCCTATGCCTATGAGTAACACCCAACAGAGTACCACAGATTTCCTCTATGTGGGATCATGCTGCATGTTATACTATGTATTATAAACTTATAACTCGCCAGTGAGGAGGAGGAGATCTCCATCTGGAAAAACTCAAGGTCTAAGCTGATGACTGGAGGTAAAAGAGCTAGGGTCTTGCCATGGATATTAAATGGACTTTGAAAACCTCATGCTAGTATCTAAAGGATCTATGATCCATGATGAGTGAGCAAATGAACACAATCTGGTAGCAAACTTCAATCCAGCTGAACCAGCCAGCTAGTAGGAGATGACCCACACCTGGAAAGACCCAAGGTCTGATTCAAAGAATGGGTAAGGGTCCCAGGGTACAGACAGGGACATTGGATAGTTTACCACTCCTGGTAAACAGGATGGGAGAAGCAGAATCAGGCTGTCATCCTTCGTATTTGTGGGAATGCTGCTTGTGCTTAGGTGGGTGCCAGCAGAGGTGCTGCTTTCTAATCAGTATCAGTCTACACGGTCCCCCATGTGTGGTGCATCTGCATGGGTGTGTATTGAGAACATACATTCAGCCTCACTACTGTCTGGACCTACAAATGGGAACAGCAGCAGCATACTGCATCTATCGAACCAGGACAGGAAACCCCTGGGTCTCTAGACTACAGGCTTCAGATGCATGAATGAAAATATGCATGTGTGAAAGCTCCAGAAGAAAAGACAAAAAATAGGTATAGAAATATGAAATTTAGAAGAAACAGAAGGTTGACAGCATAGACTGGGATGGCATAAAGATCCCAGCACATGCAGGAGGCTTCTCAGGGCATCCACGTTAGAAAAAAAGGAACAACTTAAGACAAAAGCACAGCCTACATCCAGGAAAGGAGAAAAAAATCTGAGAGTAGACTGCATGATTGCCTAGTGACTCACAGAGGCAAGTCAGGAAGGCAAGATGAAAGACCACATTCATTCTCAACTTCCAAAGGATGATCTGTTAATTTTTAGTTCCAATATATTTGTTTCTATATATACACGATACGTTTTTATATATAAAACCAATATAGATTGTTTACTATACTTCATATGTTTGTTCTCTCTATATATTTATTAACTTACACTTTCATTGGTATCAGTGCTTTGTGCTGCTTTAACATCTTAAACCTCTCATTTCTCTGGCCAGTTAATCCAGATTTACAGCTTTTCTGCATGCAATGTTCAAGAAGCATGCAGACAATTTACCAGATTTACTGATAAACCTGACTGTCCCCTGTAATCAAACTGATTAACTAGAAGTGAAATCCTTAATATTGTCTTAAAACTACAGTGCAATGATAGACATCTGAAAAATAATTTCAGTCAACAAAACCTGTTAACTAGAAAAGAAAAGCCAGTTCAGCATTATGAATAATTGTAATGGTACTCTTCACGACTAATAATATTTTACATTACAGGAAGTCTTGTGATTATAGTCCTCAGTTCTTCACTGAAATACCTTGTTTATTTCAAACATACAAACAGTAGATAAGACAGTTGTAAAAATATACAAACAGTCCAACAAAGTGAAATACTAACTTTTTTAGAGCGCATTCCAACTGGTTCTTCTCATTATCTGCTTCTTGGAGCTGGGAAAAAATTCTGACCAGGAACTCTTCAAAATTAGAGAGTAAATGAGGTTCATCTTTCCTCAGCTGCAACCAAAGTTGCTTCACATCACTCTCACTGAAAGAAGAGATCATAAAGGATTCATCAAGTGAGAACATTTCTCAGGCTGCAATAAATGTTCACAGCATCCTAGTGGATGGAGGCTTCAGGGCATCACTGATTAACACAAAGCTTATTAAAAACAAGGACTATTTAGGCAGTGACAGATTTGAAAAGGATGAGGTGGGTGGGGAAATGATGGAAACTGCATTTATTCAAAAACCACATCATAAAGTTTGGCCATGCATGACTGCAGAGAATCACAGGAACTATTTGCTTAGTGGGTGCCTTGCCAGGCACTTCATCTAAACAGGAATGGATAAGAAAGGAGACAGATGAGATACTTCTGTAGAAGTGACAGGGTGGTACAGCGTAAAGACGTTCCCACAAAACTAGTGGGGAGGGGGCAATGGGAAAGCTAATCAAAAACACTTCCTCATGAGAAATGAGTATGAATGTTTCCTAAATTAGTTCGACAAGTTAAAAAATTGCATTTGTACTGTTGTTTTTCATTTTCAACCCACTTTCATTCCACAGTGGGACTGCTACAAAAATCAGAACAGGACATCTTGAAAATTTTGATTTAAAGATTTACCAAGAGAATGTTTTGTTTCCAAATCTGTTCAGCAGATACTGGGAAAAAAAAGATGTTCCACTGTGAATGATAATTCTTTTGTAACTTTGCCAAAATTCTCCTGAACAACTTTTGTTTGCTTCGTTGTGACTCATCTTCTCTTCCATGTGCATTGTAAGCCTGAACCTAGCCAGCAAAGAGCACTGTATTTAAAGGACAAAATGAGGGTAAGGATAGCAAAAGTAGGTAATAAAAATTTCTTCATAATGAAAGCGTTTCAGAATAACTGACAATCAACTCTAACAGGCAGTCAGGTGAAGAGAAGCACTGATGAGCACTTCTATTTCATGGTAAGGATCACTGATGCGTTTCTTAAACTTTCCCGCTACCTGTCCAGATTCTGTCCCATTCTGCCCTGGGGTTTTTTTGATCTAGAATATTCATTGTGACTGACCAACAAATGTCAGGCCAACACACAAGAAGCTCTTAAAGCAGCTTTTGGGTTCTGTTGTTTCAAAGTGAGTCATTCTGGTACTGGAAGACAAACAGATTGCTCTGTTATCAGAGCAATCACAACTTGCAATTATGTAGGGAAGGAAAAAAGGGCAGAAAAAGGGGAGAAAACATTTCCTACGGTTAACTGATGCACTTTAAACACAGCCCTTGCCAAAAAAAAGCAGTCATCATGCACTGATCACACTTGATTGAAATCAGTGGCATCTGTGAGTTACATGCTAGTCATTATCTATGTTCAAAACCCACGGTACGTCAGGGCGTTAATGACATAGCCTTCCTATTGCACAAACATGTTTCACATGCCTGGAGTACAATAGCTTTGCTCTTGGAAATTTTGGTTGAATGCCATTCTATCATATCTGACAACCAAGAAAATTAATTTTTAAAGAGCAATGTTAGTTCTCATCATTCACCTTGGATTCCATTAAAATCAAACCCAGAGCTGAATCATGAAAGATCATACAATCTATTACTATTGCTGTGAAGACTCACTCATCCAAAACCTTTTTAGCTCCAAGCCGATCCATCAGATTTGAGAACTGGAATTCTTCATCCCCATCATCACTCATGGTCTCTTCACATTTGAGTGGGCAGGCTGTTTCACCTTCTGATTGCTGGATAATCTCATTATTCAAAGCAATCTGCCCCAAAAGAAACTGGCCTAAAAGTTAGAAATTACACGCATTAGTATTCTCAGAACTTACTGTAAGAAGCAATGTCAAAGAGCAACATACTAAAGATCAAATTTTACAGTAAATATAATTTGTGAAGTAAACACCTACACTTGTTTGCAAGAAAAGGGAGTATACTGAAACAACAAAAGCATGAGGCATAGCAAGAGGATCCCTGAGTTCTATGCCTGATTTTGTCCCCAGTTTAATGTCTAAGCTTCAGTACATCACTCACCTCAAAATTCACAAAGATACTGAAAAAATTCAGAGCTTCATAAACAAAAGGTAAAAACTGCAGCAACATGCACTTTGTAAGTGTTGCAGCCTTATTTCCCGATATGCTTAAACAGAAGGTAGGAATCTAAAATAGTCACAGTAGTAATACTAATAAAACGTACTTCCTCTTTTAACATTCTTTTTAGCGCATGACCAAAGGCACACCTCAAATTCCTGTATAAACCGCATATAGAAAGCTACATTAACACTCATTTCCCTCCATTTGACTCACATGCATTTTAATTCTTCCAAATTTGACCCTACAGCAGTTTCTTCCATCTATTTAGAATATTTCTATTATTAACAGAAAGACTGGATCATGGACACATGGTGGGATGGCTCCCACGACTGGAGTGTTGCAATGGAGGAATACAAGCTCTTGAGGAAGGACAGGAAAGGAAGATGAAGAGAGGGAGTTGCCCTCTACGTGGGGGAGCAGCTGCAATGCATGGAGCTCCGCGTGGGGATAGAAGAGGAGCTGATGGAGACCTTATGTGCTAGGATCGAAGACAGGGCAGGCAAAGGGGACAGTATAGCAGGTGTCTGCTATGGGCCACCTGACCAGGAAGAACAAGTGGATGAAGCCTTCTACAGGCAACAGAAACAGCCTCATGTTCGCAGGCCCTAGTCCTCATGAGGGACTTCAAGTATCCTGATATCTGTTGGAGAGACAACACTGTATGACATAAGCACACCAGGAGGTTCCTGGAGTACCTGGATGATAACTTCCTCCTCCAAGTAACAGAGGAGCCAATGAGGAGAGGTGCTTCTGCTGGACCTCCACCAACAAGTAGGGCTTTGTTGGGGATGTGAAAATAAAAGAAAGCCTTGGCTGCAGTGACCATGGCAGATGTCACTGTCAGGCCACTCTTGATAATATTAGATTGATCATGGTGACTGGGAGACGTGCCAGAAGACTGGAGGAAAGCAAATGTCACTCCAATCTTCAAGAAGAGCAAGAAAGAGGACCCAGGGAACCACAGTCAGCCTAACCCTGATCCCTGGAAATATGATGGAGCACCTAATCCTAGAAACCATTTCCAGGCACATTAAGGATAAGAAAATCAGGAGTGGTGAATCCATGCTAAGGGAAGTCACGCTTGACCAACTTGATAAACTTCTATGATGAACTGACTGGCCTGGTAGATGAGGGAAGAGCAGTGGATATCATCTACCTGGACTTCAGTAAGGCCTCCCACAAAATCCTTACAGAGAAGCTGTTAATGTACAGGCTGGACGAGCATTTGAGGTGGGCAGAAAAGGGGCTGAATGGCCAGGCCCAGAGGGTAGCGATCAGTGGTGCAAAGTCTAGCTGGAGACCAGTGACTAGCATGGACCCCAGGGATCAATCCTGGACCCAGTTTGACTTAAAATTTTCATTAGTGACCTGGATGGTGGGGCAGAGTGCACCCTTAGCAAGTTTGCTGACAACACCAAACTGGGAGTAGCTGATACACCAGAGGGTTGAGCAGTCATCCAGAGGGACCCCAACAGTCTGGAGAAATGGACTGACAGGAACCTCATGAAGTCTGAGAAGGAGCAGTGCCAAGTCCTGTACCTGAGGAGGAACAACCCCACGCACCAATATGTGCTGAGGGCAATCCAACTGCAGAGTGGAAGAAAAGGACTTGGGAATCCTGGTGGACACCAGGCTGAACAGGACCCAGCAGTGTGCCCTTGCTGCAAAGAAGGTTCATGGTGTCCTTGGCCACATTAGACAGAGTATTGGCAGCAGGTTGAGGAAAGTGATCCTTCTGCTGTATTCAACACTGGGGAGGCCACACCTGGGGTTCTGTGTCCAATTGTGGGTTCCTCAGCACAACAGAGACATGGACACACTGGCGAGAGTTCAACAACGGGGCACACAGATGATTAAGGGGCTGAAGCATCTCTCCTATGACAAAAGGCTGAGAGGGTTGGGACTGCTTAGCCTAGAGAAGAGCAGACTCGGGGATATATAATATATATAAATAGCTGAAGGGAGGTTGCAAAAAGGATGGAGCCAGGCTCTTTTCTGTGGTGCTCAGTGACAGGACCAGAGGCAATGGGCACAAACTGCAACACAGGAGGTTCCACCTGAACATCACGAAATACATTTCCACTGTGAGGGTAACCAAGCACTGGCACTGGCTACTCAAGGAAGTTGTGGAGTCTCCCTCCACAGAGATACTGAAAAGGCATCTGGACATAGCCCTGGGCAACTGGCTTGAGGTGGCACTTCTTGAGCAGGGGTGTTGGACCAGACTGCCACCAGAGGTCCATTCCCATCTCAACAATTCTGCGATTCAGGTATTCCTGGCTATTGGACACCACATCATAGTCATGAGAGATTTTTATGAAAGTCATGACATCCTCAATTTTTCACTAGCCAACAACATATGTTACTTTGTATTTGCTCTCATAAGTGTTGAGAACACTACAGGTAAACTGATTATAATAACCAGAGATTGACAAGTGAGTTGATTCAGTTTAAACATGATGCTAAGCAAGAATAGACATTACAGAAGTCAACTGGTCTCAAGGGTTCAAGCAAATTAACAAACAGGTGAAGCTTGAAACTATCTTAGAATCAAAAGTGCAGAACTATCTGAACTCATATCTCAAAGTGGGAAGGTGTGGAGGCAACACCTGTAGAAGAGATCTGACTATATCCGATCTGGCTTCAGATCTGACTATCAATATTGACCTCAAAAAAAAAAAAAAAGGTAAGCTAAGATCCTACAGTGAATATAATGACCAAAAAAAGAAAGCTACAACTTGGACATAAAAAGGGGGTGTGTATATATAGACAACAAAAGACAAAAATACTGAAACCTGCAAAGAATACTAAAACAAACAGCTATATGCTTTTTAGCTACATCCATAAAAAGGAAGGCAGTGAGGATGCAGAACTGAAACTGCCACATGAATAATCAATGTGCTCAGTTAGGGAAGATCAGATGCATTCCATCAAACTCTAAATGTGCCAGCTATTTTATTTCAACATCTGCAAATCAGAATTTTTAAGGATTCTAGGCAAAAGGGGTATTGTGATTTTCTGCAGAGGATTTCTGCAGAGGAACTTGGGTTATATTCTAACTTTTAGTACAGAAGTTGCCGTAAACCCAAGGAAACGGGAATTATTTTATCAACTCTGTCTTGCATTTTTTCCCCTCATAGCACCCAGCAGAGCATGTTGACAACAGAAACAATAGAATATGTTGCAAAAAGAGATTACAGTAAATTTCCACTTGCCACCATTTAGAAATATGAACAGGATTCTCCCATACTAAGTGGTGCAGTACAAGTTTTATTCAGATACTACTCTCTTCCTCCATTCTCTAGTATTCTAAAGCAGCCTTTATCTAGTAGAGCTTCTGCTTCTACTAGGAACACCATCACTACCCTGCCAAATGCATGAACACCTAGCCTGGTTCCCTAGAAAATACCTGTCAATACCGTGTAGCAGTTTAAAATGTAGCATGCTTTACACTGTCTATCCTTATGCTTTATGTGAATCCTATACTAGCTGCTGCTGATGGCAGCATCTTGTCTGTGGCAGTTTGTGTAGCCTGCTGCATCCATGTCCTTTTTGTGTGTCTGTGTGCAAGTGTGAGTGTCTCTGGGATACATGTTTCACTTCACTACCAGTTGAACCTGCAAACAGGAAAGCAGCAGCCACATCCATCTGGGTCTCTGCACTGGGCTCCAGCAGCTAGGCAGGAGGAATCCCCAGGCTCTGGAGCGGCTGGAGATGGCAGCCACTTACAATTTCCCTTAACAGAAAATTTTGGTTTTGCAGGGACTACTTACGAAAATAATCTCCAAGTTCAATAAACTTTTTAAACTTAACTAAAAAGTATATATAATTTACTTATGAAAAGCAAAGCAGTAATCCATGATTTAATTTAAGCAATGGCATTTTGCAGATTAAAGCACACTCTTTATTAACATACTTGATCTAGCTCTAAAATGGGAGAGGTGGGACATGACAGACTTAAGATTTCAAACAATTGATGATTTGCCAACAGAAATGAAGGTCCTATTTGCTGGGCCTATACATAGTATTTAAACGGAGATGTAATGTTTTAATTCACACATAGAAGAGATTCAGTTTTCTAGAGAAAATGCTTAAAACCGGTGCTTACAGTCATCAGAGCTAAAATTTCAGTACAAAATTGGTTCTGCGTAAACAACCATACAGTCTCACTAACATTGTCATCTTATCTGAAACCTCACAGCTGGGGAGAAAGCAACCCTTTCACAAACGCACAGAACATGACAGTAAGAGTGCTGTTGCAAAGCAGGCAGTTACAAAGAAATTATGAACTCCCATCATGCTGTAATAATTGCTTCATCCTGTTTTGTTTCAAAATAAGCAACATCACTTGAAGAATTGATTTATTGTAGAAAGCATTCCCACAGCTGTAAGGACAGTAGTATTAACATATTTTCAGCATTATCTTACATTAATCTTAGAGAGAATCTTAATTATCTCTCAGGTCTTATGACCCAATATGAAATAAAACACAATTTCCACACACACCCCCACCCCCCACCCCCCCCAGGGAAATTTTCCAAAGTCTGTTGGTAGATTTACTCCATAGCTTAAATCAGGTGTAATTCAGATTGTTACATCATATGTCTTGTATCATGCTATGGCTTGCCATCTTAAAACAGGAGACAAAGATCAGGAGCCCTTTGTCTATTTACTCACATAATTTGACCACTTCTTCATCTGCTACATATATCTACTATATCTAGGGAATAATCTGGCTCCCTGTGAGCATTGTTAAGATAAAATGCTTTTTTATTGATATGGAGAGTATAGAATATGACTAAAGCTCTATAAAGGAGACATGCTTTCCAAACTCACTGAATCCTGTGGTGAACTCCTTCAGGGTGAGCGAGCCATTGCCATCAGCATCCAACGTAACAAAAACTTTTTCAAGCTCTTCCAGACTAAGAGGTAACTCAGGATGCAGTCTCTGGAATGACAAAACATGCAGCAACTTTACCCAGTACTACAAGATGAGGAAGACTAGATTCTACAAAACATCCATACTACAGAAGGATAGGTCCTTTTGTTTCCCAGTGTGAAAATTCAAGTATATCAGAGTAAAACAATATAAATTGAGGATGATTTGCTTTTATGACTTCATCATTTGCCTTTATGAGTCCTTCACAACAAAGCAGTGAGAACAATCTCCTTGTGACAGACTCCAATCACACAGCGAAGAGGCAGAGCTTGAGATGGAGTCTCAGCATCCTGGTGAAATGCCTCGATTATCATGCAGCTGGATAAACTTGCCAGCAGAACTGCATGCTTAGTTCCTTCCCTATCATGAAGTCAAGCAAGAGATGCTCTAAACAAGAACACCATGGATGGTATACTGTCCTAATTAAAGCTGCTTTAAAATGTGTAAATAAAACTAAGAAAGCTGCATGATCCAAGAAGCAAACCTGCTGCTCCTGTAATGAGTTACATTTAGTTCATGAGTACCTACTTCTGAAACACAGCATGCTCATACCAAAAAGACAAAACTTCATGAAACCAGCTCCACAAAATCACTTATTTTTTCCCCAAGAATTAAGAGAGGGGCATAAACCCCCCCACACAAAACATTTTCTTTAAATCTGGCCCTAATGGTTTTACTGTAATTCTTTTACCAGTACAGACAGATTCCCAGAAAGAGGAGGAAGCTGGAGCAGCGGACAACTACAACAGCCAGGATTTCCTCTGGGAGACAGCATTCAGAACAGTAAAAGCTTTTCTCAGCTTAGGAAGCAACCTTTTTTATCTTATTTAACTAAAAGGTATATATAATTTACTTACGAAAAGCAGTAATCCATGATTTAATTTAAGCAATGGCATTTTGCAGATTAAAGCACACTCTTTATTAACATACTTGATCTAGCTCTAAAATGGGAGAGGTGGGACATGACAGACTTAAGATTTCAAACAATTGATGACTTGCCAACAGAAATGAAGGCCCTATTTGCTGGGCCTATACATAGTATTTAAACGGAGATGTAATGTTTTTAATTCGCACATAGAAGAGATTCAGTTTTCTAGAGAAAATGCTCAACCCTTGTGGAGCTCTCTGCTTTATTATCTAATATCGTTACCGCTTTCCTGAGCTCCTATTATATATGCAACATATTAAAATTGCAAGCTAATAGGTTGATAAAGGTTGATCAGAAGTACCGATCTGTTCCACTGCAGAGAAGGGATTTAGGGACAAAGAACGTTTCTCCTGCAATCCAAGAATAATAGAAACCACTACTCAATAAACCAAGCCATACAGCCAAGGCTAAGAATTGGCTGAGTACACTGACCAGGACTTCTTCCCTGGCTGCAATGAAGGGTTTAGGCTGTATGTTATAAACCTGTATGTGTTGAATGGAATAGCAGTAAAAGGAATTTCAAGGTGATACTGAGAATGGAAAGCAACAGAGCTTCTAAAGCACAGATCTGAAATAGTCCTGAAGGGATTTCTGAGCAGGATCATTGGGCATTGCTGCCTGCTTCCGAAAAAAAAAAAATATCTAGGAAAGCTTGCCGTATATTCAGTCTAAGTAAGTTACTTTGTCAGTGATACACTTACCAGTTTCTCACTTAAACACATCCATCTTCCCAAAGCTTTAATCTCTTAGATCTGAAGGGAAACTTTTTAAAATTAGCTTCTCTTGTAAAATTCTTACAGCCTACACAACACTGATGGAGGCAGTGCTTCAGACAAATTACTCTTTTTACACTTAGAAAAACAGAAATCGTACTCCTACTGCCAGATCTTTGTGACCTGCTGAAGGAGTGCTTCTTGAAAGCTGGCTGTCCTTTTCTGACCATGTCATCAGCACAGACCCACGTGCGATTCCAGTACAACTGCCTGCAGGTCCTGCTGCAAACCCGACTGAAATAATGCTTCTCCAGCTACCACTGGTGTGCCCTGTTGCAGGGTTTGAATTCTGAACTGAATTATACCAGTTTTGCAGTAGATAGCACCATAATTATTTGCATTTTCTTGGACCAAAAAAATGAGAACAGCAGATTTTGAAGAATGTACAAACATTTTGCTCCATTAAATCCCTTGTGGATAATTTACAGATTTTGATGGACTGGGGCCACACTTGTTACTAAGATTATGTCAGTGTTTTCCCAACCTCTTCTTCCTATTTAAAAAAAAAAATGATGTTTTTTTGTTAGGAAAACAAAATGTTAATTGTTGGTCACACGGGTTGTGTTTTTACGTTGGGCTTAGTGCAAAAAATACCTAGATCCTTTCAATATGAGGCTCAAAAAAACCCAAAAAACCACCACTGTATCCAACAATAGCACCAGAGCTTAAAAAAAATTATCCACATTACCACTCAACGTGCTTTGTGCTTTCATGACATCTGTGGTTACTCATCTGAAAATATCAAGCTTTTATTCTGCTAAATAAAAAGACAGAGGTCAAATAGCTAAAAGCAAGATCTGAACACAATTCTGCTACACATATTAAACCAAAGCACTTTGCAACGTTAATTCCTGTTACTCATGATAACCTCAAGGCCCAAAGTGCAAAGCTGTGGTTTCAAGTCTCAGGTAGAATTTGCTTTCTTGCAGTTTCAGAAAACCTCATTTGTTTGAAAGTTGAGTACATTTGATATTTTGAAAAGGAATGGAAAATTCTGAACAACCAGTATTAACATAATCTCAAAATTAACAGCAGGATATAATCAGGGAGGTCTAAAACTTTAATATAATTACTGTATTATAGACATAATAAACTTTGTTTGCAACATCTGTTCTACTGAAGTTAATTGGATTTTAGATACTCAGCACTGTTGAAAATCATGCCTCATCACATGACTAAACAATTAAAAAGCTTATGTTAGTAATTTGTATTTGAAGCAATTATTCATTAATGGTAAGTAGCACTGAATTAACAAACAGCAGGATGCAAAAGATATACCTTTTAAGGAAAAAACTGATTTACTTTATTTATGTCCTTGCTATAGGGAATGAACATCATGAAAAGGGCAATCAAAATCAGCTATACTGATTTCAAGCTCATGTTTGCAATACCAGGACTCCAGTCAAGTAGTCATCCTAATCAAGCATAATGAATAACTAATATTATGTGTCTAATTTACAGTTCGGTATAAAAGAATCATTTTGTACATTAATAAAATAATGGGTACCAAATCCATGAGAAAACATTGTAGATTACTGTCACTGGTGTCCAAATAAATCTCTATTTAATTCATTACCAAATTACAAGGAAGATAGGACAATGAGAAAGCTATCACTGGCTTCAGGAATAAGGGTTTCTGACTTGTTAGAATTAGCATAGAAGGCTTCTCTTTATAATTTTTATTCACTGTCACTAAATTACTGTAAAGTCAAATGGAGGAGTTGTGTCTCACCCCAGTTTTTTGTCAATAGAACTGCACTGATTTCAGCTGAATTACTCTTCATTTACTAAAGTGTTGAGTGGAATAAGGATAACCCAGTATCTTCAAAGGTCTCTATTTGTAATATTATCTTTAATTGGATCAGCAGGAAGTCTGAGCAAATATAAAGAAACTTCTCAAGTGTTCTGAGCATGCTTATGTCTGTATTTAAATGGACCAGACACTTATATCCATACTGAAGTTGTCAGATATGTTAAGTAAATACTCATGGTGAGATAGAAGAAATGTATTTTTTGTTCTTTGCAACCCTTCTCTACTGCATCTTTCACAACATGTGTTTTAGAACCTGAAGTATAAACTTATCAGCACTCTAAGCACAAAACCTAGAATCAAACAGAAACAAAAGTTTTTATGTTCCTTGCAAAAACAGGTATTAAAGAGTTATATGCACATACATACATATATGGCTCTTCCACTAGGTATAAATATATACCATTCAGTTTTTGGAAAGACAATAAAATTATAATACATGAAATTCTCTTTGGGTCTGGATTTACCAATATTACCACTAACAACATATTTTGGTTTTTGCAGTTACTTCAATGAGATAATGTATATCGGTAAAGTTTAGAGCACAGTGAGCATCTGCACGCCTACCTTTTTTCAACATTGCAGAATTAGCACAGGTCATCACAAAATTCAGCAATAACTGCACAAAAAGCTCTTGAGACTTAGTAATCCAAGTAATTTACTACTAGGTTTTTGCTTTTCCAACATTTATAGTTAAAAGTGTTTTGCTTGCATTTTCCTATATACAGACACATCTTTATTTCTGAAGATATGGAGGTTCCAAAATTTAGTACTTCGCACTGGATTTATTATGCTACTGCTCCCCAACTCTATTCCATCCGTAAGTACTGAAGTAGAAATGGATTAACACAATGAAATTACGCTTTGCCTGTCAAGCATGAGTGCATGCTTGTTTTCTGCCACGTATCGGTTCAAATCATCATATCTGCAATATGCACCCAATCCCATTTTCAAAAGACTGTTACATAGTTGCTTTTTCATCAAAATTTTCATCAAATGCTATTTTGGCCCCTCAAACAATTTAAGAACAATTTGGTAAGATTATTGTGAACACTAAAATACTGTTCCTCTGTTTCCTATATAAACATGCCATCCAGCTGAGAGTTCAACAATGGCAGCTGAAACCACAGTGAAGACTTCTTTTACACAGTTTTGCTAAAAAATCAAAAGGATAAAATTGGTGGACTGAACACATTCATGATGCTGTGGCAAGTCAAAGTAATTAATTTACTGGATTTTCAACTTTCTCACCGAGAATGGAATTAAGTTCCTAGGGCATTTTTCAAACTTCCTCTGATTTTCTACTTTTTTGTTGCTTTGTCTGTGGAAGCAAATGCAAGCATTATGTAAGACTTCAAAGAGATTATTTCAAATACCACATATCTCTTTAAAGTTATCAGGAAGGTGTTAAAAATTTTAACGCTAAATTAGTCTCAACTCATTAAGGGCATTAGGAGCTTCTCTCATTGTGCATTTCACATAGCCAATTTTGGTTTACCTGCATGTCTTGACGAGTGATGAAGCCTTTGCCTTCCAGATCACAAATCTGAAAAAACTCATGTGCTTTTCCCAACACATTTAGTCCTGGATCTTGCTCTTCAGTCCTGCTCCTCTCTGCCTCTCCTGGTGGCATGGGACTGGCACAGTCTCCTTGTATTCTGTCCATTGTCACAGCACATTAATATCTTGGGATGCTGCTATCCCATTTACTCCTAAATTTTGATCTGAAACCTGTGGGTAGAAGGCCAGGAAAAGAGCAATCAGACCCTTTTAATGATGTTTTCCACAATCTCTTAGCAACCATCTCTTTAATTAAGTGCTAAAGTTTAGAAGAAAAAGCTTTTGAAAATGTCTGCTTTTGATGGGCTGCACCAGAGACACTGCAAATGAGACCATGAATGAGGAGAGAGAAGTCCAAGGGAAAGAGAAGACAAAACTAGCTCTGAAAAGGAAGCCTGAGGCAAAATCAGCCAGTTTAACAAGAAATATAGATTATCAACTAATATGAACAAAAACCCACAAGAAATACAGGTAAATTAAAAAATAATTTGAAGTCCCTACAAGGATTCAAGTGGTATCTTTTTTACTCTAATCATCTTAACGCCACACATCACAATTTACATCCAGTGCTTTTGAAGAGTCATGTGACAGCTACAGAATGGAAGGCAACTGACAGCTGATGAAATCTGATGGATCATGGCATTTAAAACAATTAAGACAATGGATTATGGAATTCTGAAACATTTCCTAAGATTCATCCTTACTGCTTAGGGCTTTGACTTTCATCTGTTAAAGAACTAATTGCTAGTGAACTTGGTGGGAAGCCTTTATAACTTAATCAGATTCTAAAGAGCTTCTGTGAAAATTTGTATTATACCCCCTTGCATGAAAATATTTGTATATATTCATGTTTGGCTATAATTTGATCTTGAACTCATTCTAGGAGGTCATATGTAAATACTACTTCTTCAAACTTGTACATGTACAACCCATTGATACAACAGTACCAGTAACAAAGGAGCAGGCTTTCCCAGTAGCATGTAGGCTCAAAGGCACTACTGACTAACGATGAGTTGTCATGCCTCACCTGACATTTGTAAGAAACTATATGATCTAAACTCATTATCATGGGGGTAAACCAAGCAGAGAAACTATTTCACCGAGGTACTGTGTATTTGTGACAGGCTAAGAACACATGTACAGCTACCAGGGCTTAGATGACATCCAACACCTTGGCTTCCTATCTATATCTTTAATTTGCATTTTTGTATTTCTAAATAGGTCTACCTAAAGTAGTCACAAATTTGATAATTTTTTCACAGAGGGAAGTATTTGGAGAGGCATTTGACTATTATAAAGGAACATAGCCTGGTTCTGATCCAGCATGACTGGCAGAATCTGAAACAACTCCAACAGAAAGTCAGCGAGAACTATCTGAATCTGAAATATATGTTGTCTTCAGAGTACAGGGCTTGGCATTGCATGGATGTGAGGGCAGAATCTGAGGAAACAAGAACTTTAGGTTGTCTAATCAGCTTCTTAAGGAGAACAGGCTCTGATCACAGAGTAACTCAGCCAGAGACTGCTTTGTTCTATACTTCAGTTCCAACCTGGCAGTGCTTTATACCTCTTAAAGCACAGCATCTTCCAAGAACTTCTGAGAGTTAGTGTCACACTTTCAGTGGCTTTTCAGGATGAAGTGATTTCTCCAACAGCTATGGGAAGTCCAACAGCCTGGCCCATGTTTCATGTGAGTACAAAAGCACTGCGACCAGGCCACTGACTCCAAACCAAACCAGGACTTGGATGAGCAAATCCCTCGCCCCCCTCTGCAACCACGTGGCAAAAATCTGCAAGCATGGGTAAATTTTACTCTCTCCCCCTCACTCTTTTGTAACTCCAATCATCCCAGTACCATCGCTCAAATACTCTCCAAAGCTGAAACAATTTGGCTTCATGACCAAAGAACTTAGCTGTCAAAATCCTCCCTAAAGCAGAGTTACAAGCAGCAGAAGAAAAATAATTGAAGACAAAGGATGATTACACCACTTTAGGAAACTCCTTCTTAGGATGGCTCTTACTGCAGTCTCAGAGTGGGGCAGTAGGGATGCTCCGAAGGCAGCGGGCAGCTGCCAGCACTGGGTACCACTCCTACTGCAGCAGGTGGGCTCGCTGCATGCCCACCCCGAAGGCACTGGAGCCTGCCACAGCACTCGTGCTGGCAGCCAAGGAGGCCCTGGAAAATGAACCAGCCTAGGAAACACTGTCACAGGGAATACAGGTCAGACATAACAAGGGGCATTTGGCTATTACAGCTGCATGAACAGCTGTGCTTTTATGAGGAGCTCTTGCTCAGAAAGTCTGACTAAGTATCAGTAGCTGGGAAGATACACAGAAGAAAAGATCACTCCATAACCATCCTGTTTCTTAATCCCTTTCCTGACTTTTCCAGTATTAAATAGTGTCAAAAAGTGAACATGAGCTAGGTGAATCTTTGCTTGGACTCTATACAGCCACCCACAATTAGATCAGGTTGAATGCCACTGCAAGCCACATTCAGACTACAGTAGTATAAAGTCTGGATGAGACCTCCTTTCATACTGCTTTTACACACCTGAAGTTGACTGACTTCAACACAGCTCATTCCTCACAGACACCAGCATATGAGGTAATCAAAGCCAGTGTCACCGCAGAGTTTAAACTAATGGCCCAATTTAAAAACAGGTTTAAAAATACCAAAAAATTAGTGGGACAAGCGCAGCCTGAAGACAGTCTTGACAAGATCTGATCCAGACTCCAAACATATTGGATGTAAAAGTTTGGGAGATTTTTTTCTTTCTTTTTCACATCTCAACAATTTCTCAAGAGGCCACAACTGCAGGAACAGGCCCAGCTAATGATGATGGTAAGCGCTGCTACGGCTGGTGATTTCCGCACAGTTCATTAGACTTAAGAAAAAAGAAAAACTGTGCAAGTAAAAGATAGCCAACTATTTCAGAGAATAGAAATATGAATGCAGGTTTAAAATGGTGGAACAAAGAGGCATTATATGGTTTGATAGCTGTTTATGCTTAGCAAACAGTACAGACATGATTCAGGAAACGTCACCGTGCTTTCTAAATAGTTCCATACCACAAAACCAAATTATGTGTATCACAGGAGCCTCACCTTACAAGTTGCCCCACCTTTCATACCCATCATAAAAACTTGCTACACATCTTGAATACAGCAGAAAATTAAATTAGAGCATATGCTAAAATTCTTAATCTTTATGGCAGCTTCCAAAGCTGGTACAGCTCATCATAATTCTCAGAGTGCCCTGATACTTTGCAAATGCTGGTAATAACATGAAAGATTAAAACTGCCGTTTGCTCCATATTCCTGGATCAGCAGTGTAATTATTCCAAGGCCAATTTTCAATAACACAGGTAGTTCTATTCACTCATACATCTCCTTTAGAAACCAAATGGCTTACAAATTCAAAAGACTATTCTGCTAAGACACCTGATTTCCATTCTTTTAGCTACAAACACTTCACTATGCAAAACAGGTAGGATCATGAGCTGATACAAACAAGCATAACTCCAAATGACACTAAACAAGGATGTGGGCTTTATGAGTTTTTTTACAGATGATTAATCATGAGGTATTTTTGGACTGGTCTGCAAGAGGCAGGTCACATTAGTATTTCAAATGACATTTTCATCATGATTTTTCAGTCAGGTGTACTGTAAATCACCAGACTCTATAGGTACAGAGTACTGTTGATCCACAGATTTTGTAAGTCATGACTCATGACCACCCCGCTCTCTCTAACTGTGATAGTTAAAAAAAACAACTTAGAGCTGTTTAATTGCATTCATGTCTCCAAGGTTCTAGGTTTCAGTAAAATACTTTTTTTTAGCATCTGCTTATAGGTACAAACTTTCTGCAGCACACTTCAAAACATGAATCATCAGCAGAAAAATGTAGTAAGCTTGCTTAATACCGAGGTCACCATGGATTTATACAAAATACTCCTATGAGAGAGAACAGTTATGATTTACAATCACTGGAAATAGAAATTAGATTGCATACTTTTGCTATGAGAAATATGTTTTCCTACAACCAAATTATCATTAAAATAACCTGCAGTTGATCTGTAGTATGCCTGACATGAATAGGGACCTCTTCAAAACTGTCAGTTACCTTCTAGCATTACACTGAAAAGCTTCCAAAGCCATTAAAATGTACCACCACATTTTAAGATGGCACAAGCCTGCTGAAAGAAGCCATTCTGTTCCCTATTACTGTGCCCTGCCCTTGAACAAGTGTTCATCCAGGTAGACAGTGAACCCTGTCATAGAATCCTTTCAATTTAATTGGGAAAGTTACAGCTTATTGAGCTCAATTAAGGCCAAGTGTCCCATCAAGGAAACACACATCAAAGAAAAATCAAGAATCAAAAAAAGCAGGACCTATCAAGAATGACAGAAGAATGGAGCTGCTAAGATGAAAGGGAGCAAAATAACGATCCTCAAGTAGATAGAAGTTTCCTAGACACAGAGTTGGAGAAAAATACTGCCTATGCACATAATGCAACAGACTAGTAACACTTGTGTGTAATGTGGCAGACAAACTAGACATGAAAAACCATCCAATGACCAGGAAAGTAGACACAACCACTGACTGCAAAGGTAGTGCAACTTCCATCACAGAAGATTAGACCAAAGACAAATCTGAAAATGATGACAGGTGATCATTCCTTGAGAAAGATGAATACATCAGTGGACCTCAATGTTGTATTTTTAAAAGATTTGTGACTGCTCAAGGTAAAAATTCAGGTCCCACATTTAAAACAACTGACAGATATGGAGTCGTGCATCCAAAAAATATCCATATTTTCTCCCTCTACTATGTCTAAGACAACTACCCTTTAAGCTCTCATGGAAGCATTATAAAGCCTGACCTAACCATATGAACATCTGGACTGAACTAGATGAAAAATGGGACTTTCATTCCCCCAATCTTGACTTTTCAAGTAAAAACATGCAAGTCTCATGCTTTTGCTTCAGAAAGGAATTGAAATGTGTCATAAAAAGCCTCTTCTACATAGCCGGAATTCACTGGTCAGCTAACTTCTCATGATGTACACAATCTCTCATGATCCTTCACCTTAGGAGAGAGTGCACCATGGGGTAGGTGTGGGGAGTTTAACTGCAGAGGAAGAGATCTCAGGAAGGCTGGAGTTCCTATGAGACCGCAACAGGACAAATCTGAAAGAAACATGTCATGAAAATCAAGGAAGCAGCAAAGGCAGGTAACAAAGGAATCCTGCATGCACTGGTCTAAAACCCAAAAGCTTTAAATTATGTACAAATTTCTTTCCTGTGAGGAAATTTGTGTGGGAGAGCCAAATTCTGTTGACAACCAGCGTTAACAGGAAGTCTCCAAACAGTCCTGACTAGCTTTTAAAGATTAAGAGAATCATTAGGATCATCTACTTTGATATTCTGCATAATGCAAGCTCAACGCTTCATTTATACCGCAACAAGTTTTTAGATTTCCATAAAATTACTTCCAATTTATTTCAAGGTAAAGGAGATTAGCAGAAATCAAGGAGGGAAAATATCTAGGAGAAGATATTGTGGGTTATAAATACACTACAATCATAATTTAAATCCATCATTTTCAGAAGATTATTGGTTAAGGAAAAAAATCCATACCTAAAACTAAAGAAGGGAAAAAAACCCCAGGTCATATTTCAGAAGTAGAGTCTCCACAATATTAACTGTGAAACAGGAGAAAAAACTGAAAAGATGCTTAAAGTGACAGTATTAATGATTCCAAAACAGGCTACTGAAGACTTGGGGGAGACACCACCCACTCCCCACCATGGCATGAGAATCCACAAATCCAGATGTTGGACAAAAAACTCAAACTATTTCCCTTCTGTGCACAATGATGCAGGATCCTAAGTCTCTGACTGATGATCACGTCCTCGTTAACCTTTTTTTTTTTTTTTAAGCATCTCCATCCAAGCAACTAATTTTCTCTGGGTTTTTAAGAAAATTTGCCTCTCCCAAAAGCTTCCCACACAGATGGAAGAAGAAAGTCACTTGCCTGGCTTGTGACTTGACAGGCTCTATGGAAATAGCAAACAAAACTATCCATGTATTAAAAAAGATGTCCAAAGATAACAGAGGTAAGTAAAGGAAGCAGGCAGAATCTTTTATTCCCCATCCTGTTTCTAGCATGGAAACTAATGAAAAACTAGTGTGCAGACAACATCATCATAGAACCTCTCACTTTCCTTCCAGTACTACCTTCTCTGATTTTTATTGCCTAAATATTAGCAGTTCTTAGGGATCCATACTGAAAAGGCCGGTCAAGCTTAGCACTGCTAGGGTCCTCAAGAAGTAAAGCTACACTAAGTTAGGATTTTAGTGGAAATGCATCTTTTCCTCTTGCTTTACTGCTTTAGATGCTTCCTTTTTAATGTACTTAAGTAATGAAAAGCTAAGAACTGCTTGGAAATGCAAACTTCTTATAAAAGAATGCTAAATTTACGAGCAACAATCATCATGGAATTCACTGTTACAGACTAATCACAGGATCATCAGAGCTGTGAGAGCACCTTCCCTGTAGTCCCCGCATGTTTCAAGGACCAACACACTCCTTCCCTCCCTCCACCTGCTCTTCCTGCCTTGCTCAAGGACACCATCTCCAAGACAACCTGTTCCCCCTCCCTCTTGTTCCTTGCCTGCCTGCTGGTTGCAAGAACCTTGAGTCTTCAAGAAGCTGTTGACCCAACACCTGAGCAGGATGGTGGTATGTGTGCATGTGTATCTGAGTGTGTGCTTTCCCCACAAATTCTGTCTCTAACTTATTATAATTTTCTGCATACAAATACAATTTGGCCAGTTATGTATTTTGGCAACAACTCTAGCTAACATTTGTGGCTGCGACATAAGTTTTTATAAATGTTTGCAAGTAAACAGTAGTGACATTAGCAGTTATAGAACTTGTATCAGAACTGTTATAGAACTATATATATCTATTTTACCATCAACTTCTTTCAAAAACAGAAAATGTTACTTCAGAGAAGCAAAACCTATTTGTTACGAGGGAGCACCTTACAACATATGCAACACATTCCAAGCACAGTAAAGTCAAAATAGAGCTGACTTCATCTGACTCTGCATGATTTATTGTGTTGCATTGTCCCAAGAACTGAAATTAAATGCTAATAACTATATTAATAACAGCATGATATTAGTGTATATATATAGGTGTATATACAGGTGTAGCCTGTAACATGATATTCTGGCAGGAGGTATTGCCAAATCCTATGAGCTGTTCCATTTGTTGACAAATTATTTGCATTGGAAACAGATCCCCGCTCTGAAGTAAAGGCCTGGGAAAAGTAAGTAAAGCAGCACATGCTCCTTTTAATTGTCTTATCTTTCAGGTTTTCCTAATGACTCACTGCTAAATGGAGCTACTTTCAGCTGGTAAAATCTGGTTGACAACAACATCTTTGAAGAACACCACTTTCACAAAAAAAAAACCAAACACAACCTTGAAATATTCTGCCTCCTCCAAAAGTCCTTGCTAAAAATGTAACTTCTCGGGAAAAAAAAATCAATTATCTCCCTGAAAACCAACAAAAAAATGGCTTGAAATCTGAAGTATACTCTATTTCTAGTTCATCAAGGAATGTTACATCTTTAAACTAAAGGATTTTGAGATGCAAATTACATATTCTCTTCAAATAAAAAATCATTTTTAATGGAAAAAATGTTAGCAGAAATTTTCAATCTACTCTGCTACTGACCTTAGTGAACCCAAGCTATTTCAGATTGCACTAGAAGACCCAAGAGGCATGCTCCAAGAATCTCCTTAGTTATTTGGTAGTTGGTTTGGAGTTGGGTTTGCAACAATTCCTGTTTTCAAAGTTTTCAGAATTTCTGAAACTATAAACTTGCTCTTGGGAACCACCTTCATCTGAGCCAGTGAGACAGTTTGCATGGGACAAGACCACGTGAGTGAGGTACAGGAGTATTTAGTTTTCTAGTCCACTTTTACCATTGCAAGAAGTAATGGTAAAACAGGATAAAGAGGCGGCTTATTTTTCTATACGCAGTACAAGATAACCTTCAGGCTACCTGTTCTGCATGGCTGGGAAGCACATACAAACAAATCCACTCACCTGTATTTGATTAGTAGGCTTGGTGTACCTCATCCTGTTCAGTTCTACAAAAAACTCTAGCAACACAGACAATTAAAAATGTGTCATTAGATTCCTAATTGGATTTTAATTCACTACTGCTTTCAAGTGGAAATAAGACTTCCACAATCTCTGTGAGTCAACTAGTCAAAAAGTTATTCTTGCAATTGCATGGGACCCCTGCCTCCATTTACACTGCTCTCTGATGAACAGAAGTTCCCTAGAAAGACCCTTCACCTTTCATGACACCCCCTTTGTGAGACTAAAGCATAAGGTGAGTCATGTGAGGAAAAAAGGGCTATTGCATGATACTGCAGAGATGAAGAATATCTTCTGGTGTGGCTCTCTGGGGGCCACAGGCTCTTCGAAGGCGCACCCATTTCAGCCACAGCTCAGTAACGCGGTGACTTGCCACTGTGCAATAGGTATGGCTACTTTGCAATTTCTGACTGGCAAAAATAAGGTATCAGAGCAAGGGGTAGTCTGGGACACAACAGAACAAACACATGGCACAGAGACACAGCAAAATGAGAACGTGAGAAGGAAGTCAAATTAGCCTGAGACATGACACAGAATAAATCTGATAGTAACTAGTGAGGTAGACTGGACAAGGCTTGCTATCCTATACCTTGTTTATCTGACCCTGTGGTGATCCACCTTACCAGATGAGGGGGATAACTATCCCAGAAAGGGTACTGGTGTCTAAAAATCTAGGTAAAAGAAAACAAAAAGTTGGTGGCAAGTATTTAAGATAAAAAAATATATCAGATTTGCACTGAAAAGTCTAGGCCTGACAAGATTTTTTTTTTGGTCTGGAAAGCTCCAGAGCCTTCAACTAAGATTCAGTCAGTTCCTCGACACAGGCATCTTAGTGCTTCTGCGTGGATAAGTCATGGACAGTGGAATCAATTATATTTTTAGATCAGGTTTAACTTCAATAGATTAGATCTGCATTTTTAGTGAGAAATAAATCCCTAAAGATGTATTACTCCCTCCTTTATGTAAGACTGCACATTCATATATACCTATACTGCAAATTAGCAAACGATGGCGAGGTAATCTGGTCAGACCACTATATTCTTTACCCCTCCATATGGCCACCGTTTACCCATCTACAGTATCATGACAGTGTATCATTTGTCAGTGAACAGAAACAGGAGGAAAAGAGAGAGATCTGCTAGAAGCAGCACATGCATCCTGTGGGCTGAAGAAACCACAATAAAGGCTTGCAGAGTAATGCTGTTCAGCGCATTAATTTCTGCTACCTTCTTTACAAGTCTCTTCAGTCCATCACAAGATGGAAGGAAAAGAGGGGAGAGATGTCTCACACAGAAGCAAATATACGTCCTTCATTTCAGCAGCAGCGAACTTAAGTCTCCAAGAACTGGCAGACCAAAAGACTAAACTATTATTGCCCTGAATCTAATTTGCTACTTAGTCCACTCAGAGAAATTTAACTTCTCTTTGTACTTGAAACAGTGACTTCTGATGTATTGATGTCAAGAAAGATGAGAATTTAGTATAGAGAAGGCTGACATTTAGTTTTCACTCTTTTTGGTGTGACAGTTACCTTTTGAGTTGTACAATATTGGTGTCCTTAAAGATAGATTTGGGGACCAGATATCCAGGTCCTCAGGACATCCCAGAGACAAACAATAACCTTTTACCAGTGCTTCAGATAAATTCACATATGCCGTCTAAAAAGAAAAGTGAAAATAACCTGGAAACTACTGTTAAAAACCACAGACTTGCAACTAAGGAAACAGAAAAGTATGTTGCGTTAGTCAAAGTGTTCCAGAGGGATTTCACCATTCTCCCAACTGTGACGCTACCCAAGTTTCATTACCTGCAGTCATGATCTGTTCTACTGGCATATATTATAAATCCACTACCCTGGTAGCGAGCGCTAAGGTGGTTTTTATACCCGTCATGTACAGACATAAGCATTCAGTATCAAGAAAGACCGAAACCCGCATCAGACACCGCACTAGCGCTGTAAGCGGTGTGAGACTGACACCAAACTGCTGCTGGGGCACAAAAAACCTCTTTTCCATCCGCAGCAGCAGCGCCGCCGCCACCGGGCCCCTCCCGCCACGCAGGCCGCACCGGCCCCGCCACCCCCCGGGCGGCTCCTGAGGTAACCTGGGCGCAAAGCTCCTGCTCCGTGACGCCGCCCGCCACCCCGCACGGCGCGGCTGGAGGCACGCCGGAGCGCAAACACGAAGGCTGTCAGTCAACACCACCATCAGTCAGCAGCACTGCGGGGCACCGCCCGTAGGAAACGCTCCCTGTGCGGGAGAGGCCGCGGCCCCTCAGCCCGCTCACCCGCCCGCGCCTCACCCCACCCGCCCCAGCCTGCACAACGCGGCCGGCAGCGCGGGGCCACGGCACCCGCCCGCGTTCGCGGAGACAGGAGCGGCCTGCTCGGCTGCTTCTGCTCCCGCTGCCTCCCCGCCTGAGGGCGAGCCGGGGGTTCACGAAAGAGCCCGGGGCTGCCAGAGCGGCGGGAGCCCCCGGCGCCGCCCCGCACTGGCCGGCGGGCAGGGCCGCAGCCCCGCTCGGCACCGGGGAACAGGGCACGGGGCAGCGACGGCTGCCCTGAGCCCGCCGAGACGATGCTCTCCGGCGGGCGGCCCCCCGCGGACAGCCCAGCTGGCGGCATGCGGAAGAGCGGGACACCGCTGAGGCACCGGCGCTCCGCAAAGGACGGCGCAGCGGCGCCGCCGTTCCGCCAGCAGAGCGACCCGCCCGCGCACGGCGGTGCTGCTGCCCCCGGCCCGCGACACCTTCCCCCGACTCACCTCCCCCGGCGCCCGGGCCCAAGGGCCGAGCCCTGCGCGCTGAGCCCTGCGCGCTGAGCGGCGCGACCCCCCCGCCTCGGGCCGGCAGCCGCACGGCTGAAGGGCTGAAACAACTTTGTAAACTTCGTTGGCAGCACGGGTGGCACCACCGGGCGAGGCGGGCTGCGCCCGGGGGCGGAGCGGCCGGCCCTGCCCAGCGCCGTCCCCCGCGGCGGGGCCGTGCGGCCGGGGCTCGGCTGCGGCACCATCACCCCCCGACCTCGGCAGGGCCGGCGGGGCCGCGGCGCGGAGCCAGGGGGGCGCTGCCCGCCGGGACCCCCCGCAGCCAGAGCGAGGTGCCCGGCGCTCGCCAGGACAAGGGCGCGCAGCCGCGCCCCGCAGCCCGGCCGGCCGAGGTGCGCCCCCCGCCCCCCCAGGCTTTAAGGCGGCGGTCGGTGGAAACGGACCAATTGGGACCTTCCACGCCGTGTGATCGCGGCCTGGCCAAGGCCAGGTGCACCCCGGCAGGAGGCAGGACGCGTTCCGCTTGCGCTTGACTCCCAGGTCTCACCTAGCCCAAAGTGTGTTTTAAAAAATGGGTAAACGTGTGCACCTGGGGTCACGTTCTCTGAGATCTGCTCCAGGAAGAGAAACAGCCTCAGCAGGGTTCTCGTGGCTGCAGGATCTTCAGCTGCAGGAGCGTTAGTGCTTGGGGCACGGTGCCCGAGGGAGCCTTCGGCTGCCTCTTCTTGCTGGGCTGAGCCGGCAGCCGCCGCCTGCTGTGGCACCAACCGCACGGGTCTGCTCTGCAGCCCTGACCCACGCTTCCCCCGGGGTCATCGGCTGTCCCCAGGCAAGGCCCCACGCACCCTGTCACAGCGTGAGCAGCACCCACAGCACCCCTGTCACAGCGTGAGCAGCACCCACAGCACCCCTGTCACAGCACGCAAGCTGCACCCACAGCACCCCTGTCACAGCGTGAGCAGCACCCACAGCACCCCTGTCACAGCATGCAAGCTGCACCCACAGCACCCCTGTCACAGCATGAGCAGCACCCACAGCACCCCTGTCACAGCACGCAAGCTGCACCCACAGCACCCCTGTCACAGCGTGAGCAGCACCCACAGCACCCCTGTCACAGCACGCAAGCTGCACCCACAGCACCCCTGTCACAGCGTGAGCAGCACCCACAGCACCCCTGTCACAGCATGCAAGCTGCACCCACAGCACCCCTGTCACAGCACGCAAGCTGCACCCACAGCACCCCTGTCACAGCATGAGCAGCACCCACAGCACCCCTGTCACAGCACGCAAGCTGCACCCACAGCACCCCTGTCACAGCATGCAAGCAGCACCCACAGCACCCCTGTTACAGCGTGAGCTGCACCCACGGAACCCCTGTCACAGCACGCAAGCTGCACCCACAGCACCCCTGTCACAGCGTGAGCTGCACCCATGGAACCCCTGCCACAGTGCACAAGCAGCACCCACGGCAGCCCTGTCACCACGCAAGCTGGACCCATGGCACCCCTGTCACAGCGCAAGCCGCACCCACGGTACCCCTGTCACCATGCGAGCCCTCCCGCTCGCCTTCCAACACGTCTCCCCCAAACAGCCCGGAACCCTTCGGGTACGTGTCTTTAAAGTAAGCTGTGGGACCCGAGTGCTGATAAACAGCAAATCTTGCATCCATGAAGAGGCACGAGAGGAAGGCCTGCAGGTCATTTGCAGAATGTTTGCATGTGCCCCCAATGTATCTACTTACAAAGCACTACAAGTAGTAGTTTAAAACTGTTACAAAATGCTGAGTTGACGTTTATGTAACTGCATCTAACTCAAACAGCTTCTGCAAAGGGAAATTTTACTTCCCTAATTACTACAATTCTTTGACTACAGGCTTGTACGAGTTTCCACAAGGCAAGCTTGAATGTGGATTTACAGTACATTAAAGTGTACGTTAAAGTAAGGTTAAAGTGCTGCTTGGCAGTCACTGCTTACATTTACACTCAGTAAAAAAGTATTTGAAACTTGCTTACCACGACAGCTGCCTTACCCATGCTGTGGGTTAAAACAGGCACACAGGTAGCTGCCATGAAATCATCAGCATGCTGGGTAGCGATAACACTCACTCTGCACATGCTGCCTTGACTCAGGCTAATTTTCTATTTAACTTTTTGCTGTGTTGGTAAAATAGTGTGTAAAAGGTGGAATTACATTTCTTTTAAAGATGTGCACAATGTTTCCTACAAGATTCTTTCAGAGAAACGAAGGTACGCTGTCAGCCACGAGGTACTAGTCGTAATTCAGAAGCTTGTGGAGAAACTGAAGACAGCAAATAGTTAATTTCTCAGCATGTTAAAAACTGCTGTAAAGGGTTTACAGCGGCATTACATACTATAACAATTCAGGGAAGACAGGATGAGAAACAACATCAAAGTATTTCCAAGAAACAGCCTGTATTCAGGATTTGCTAAGACTGAAGAACATTGTAGAACAGCCAAAAGAATTTATTGCATGCATGGAAAAAAACCCCTCACTGAAGTAGCATTTGCAGACTTAGAGGTAACATTTAACATATTAAAGCCCCAGAGAACGTATCTTAAATTTGTGGACTGCTTAAACACCTTGTTGCAATAAATCATTCTATTTTCTTCCTTATCCTTTACTATGATGCAGTTTAGACTTTTCAGTTTCTGTAAGAAAGTTTGGGGGTCTACTAAGATAGTAGAAGAGCTGGTCACTGAGGTTGTCTAGGTCTTGTCTAGTCAGCTAATGCTGCTTTTACACGTATCTGTGAATGCTTTGGAGTAAAGCCTTGCAGAGCCAGCTAGAAATGGGCTGTTGCTCTCTGTTTTCATTCTCTCTTACAGCAAAAAGTTATTAATTCTAGCTCTTCATTAGGAATAACAAACGGTAGAGTAAGAAGCAAGACATAAAATACTTGCCAATACTATATGGCAGTACCCATGCAGATACATGCCAACTAGAAGATAGGGCTTAGCAGTAACTATTCTAATTCACAATTTAAATTATTTAGTCTGGTATTGTTTGAAAATTTGGGTCAAATCTGCAGTTTGAATTAAACTGCCTTGTCTAGGTCTCCCAAAAAAATAAAGAAATCTTCACTTTTGCTTCTTGTGAGTAGTAGTCATAGGAGCTGCTGGATTTAATCAAATTAGCCAAAAGAAGAAAGTGAGTATTTGTTATTTCCAAACTACCTAAGTCAATATCCTGACTAAGTGAACATCACCTGATGGGTGAAACTGCACCGTAACACCTACCCATTTTATGTCCTCTGCTTTAAAATTAATCTTTTTTTCTTTTCTTTTTAGCAAAATTCAGAAGCGTGTTGGACTTGGATCAAAGTTCTGCAGACTGTAGGAGTAGCAAGAATATGTCTTTCAGAGGACTATCAACCACTCGCTGTAATCATCAAACACCAGAAAACCCACACAAGGAATGGACCGCTTTGACATGTAGCTAAAGGGTAAATTTATCACATTAGAATTTGGTGGGATTGGAACATCAGATTCCTATATACTACCACGGAAATTCAGCCTCCAAGGCCTTGAAGAAATATATTTCAGAACAGAATTATGCTTTCAAAATTGCACTTGCACTGCTGTGATTTCTTTCAGCAATTTCTGATCATATGCCTTCATATGCAGTCAGTTCCCTAGCTGATGATGACAGAGACAAAGACCCTGACAGGTTTTAGCAGCCACAAGTTTGTTCTTCATGAGAAGCCAGGATCACATCCATTTCTGTATCTCCCTCCTAGAGTAAGTGGAGTGAAAAGCAGTAAAATTCATATACTGTGATGTCAGAGACTATGATGCAACACTGCAAAGAGGAAAAAGAGCCCAAGAATAAAGATGCATACGCATGAATCTACTTTGTAGCACAGGCTCAATTTACAGTGGTAAATGGAATACTTTAAAGAATTCCACTCTTTTATATGGGTCAAAAATTGTCCTCTTTGAAGTCTAGGTACAAATTCACTTTATGTTCTTCAAGGACTAAAACCAAGAGATTCTGAAAAACAACAGGGTGCAAAAAATATTGTCCAGATCTGGGATCCTTCTGACTGCTATGTTTAACATAAAATGAGTTAGAAACTGGATGACAGTCTCTACCGCTGGGTTATACAAATGCCAGAACTACAAACAGAAACAGGTGGTAGGCAGAAGACAGCTTGCAGCTCTGAAATCAGGAAATGCCAAGTGCAATACAAAAATAAGAACCCAACCCTTTAAATAAAACAGGCTGTATTTCACAGCTTATTTATGGTGATGTGTGTTTATTTCAGTATGGAGAGCCATCATGCTGCTTGGATGCAAGGGGTCATTTTCCTCTACATTTAGGCTATTAGTAACAGACCTGTTTTGGCTTTCCACACTAATGCAGCTTTTAGTTGCCCGTGAAATTGCATCGCCCTGAGGGAACTTCATAGTAACATTCAAAATCATGTTTTCCTTTTTTATGCTCAGGGATCAGACAAAAAGTTACAGAAACTGGAATCATAAACATAGTGCAAGAAATTTACAGATTGGCTCTAAAATGGAAATTGCGTTAACTGACAACTTGGAAACTGGAGGTCTTCCAGCCTGACCTGCTCTGGGGTCCTCTCACTTGCCAGAGTAAAGGAAATCCGTTCGACTTCATGCTCAAGTCACCTGTAGCGGTATAAATTTGATCCTGCTACACGGCAAAAAAATATGTAAGACTTCTCTAAAAATCAAGTTCTAATCATGGAATTAATCTGGCTGTCATTGTTCCAACCCCTTGCCCACAGCAGGGTAGCTACAGCAGGTTGCCCAGGGCCTTGTCCAACTGGATTTTGAAAATCTTCAAAGATGGAGACTCCACAACCTCTCCGGGCAACCTGTTCGAGTGTTTGACTATGTGCACAGTAAAAAATTGTTTTTCTTCTCTTTCCTGTATTTCAATTTGTGTCTATTGCCGCTTGTCCTTTCACTTTGCAGTACTGAATCTAGCTTTTTCTTCTTTATTCCTTCCAACCAAGTATTTATATACATTGATAAAATTACCCTCCAAGTCTTCTCTTCTTGAGGGTAAACAGTTCCAGCTCTCAGTCTCTCCCCAGGTGTTTCAATCCCTTAATCATTTTAGTGGCTGTTTGCTGGATTCGCTCCAGTATGTCCACACCTCATACTGGGAAACCCAGAACTGCGCACAACACTCCAGATGTGGTCCAAGTAGAGGGGAAGGATCACCTTCCTCAAACCTGCCAAACACACTGCTGCTTGTGAGTCCCCTTGCAATGACACTGGCCAGCTCCTTCACTTCTCAGGGATGCATCCCATCAGGTTCTGTAGACTTAGAAACATAGGATAATATCTCAAGTTGGAAGGAACCCATAAGGATCATCGAGTCCCACTCCCTGCTTCTCACAGGACTATGTAAAACTAAACCATACAAGTAAGAGCATCATCCAGATGCTCCTTGAACTCTGCTAGGCTTGGTGCCATGACTGCTTCCCTGGGGAGCCTGTTCCAGTGGCTGACCACACTCCCAGTGAAGAACCTTTCCCCAACGTCCAAGCTGAACTTCCCCTGATGCAGCTTCACGCCATTTCCTCGTGTCCTGTGGCTGGTCACCGGAGAGAGGAGATCAGCACCCCCTCTCCGCCGCCTGCCTTGAGGAAGCTGCAGACTGTCAGGAGGTCACCCTCAGCCTTCTCTTCTCCAAGATGAAGAAAACAAGTGGCCTCAGCCACTCCTTGTAACTCTTGCCCTCATGGCTTTTCACTGCCTTGGTCACCCTCCTCTGGCCACACTCTAACGCTCTCATGTCCCTCTGGTACTGAGGCACCCAAATCTGCACACAGTACCCACGGTGGAGTGGGACAGTCACCACCTGGACTGGCTGCCTACGCTGTGCTTGATGCACCCCAGGACACGGTTGGCCCTTTTGGCTGCCAGGGCACACCGTTGGCTCATATTCAACTTGCCATCAGCCCAACCCCCCAGATTTCTTTCCATGAGGCTGCTTTCCAGCCTCTCATCCCCCACTTTGTATGTGAAGAATCCGGCACTTGCTCTTGTTAAATTTCATACAGCTGGTGGCTGCCCAGCTCTCCAGTCTATCCAGATCCCTCTGTAAGGCCTCTCTTGCCTCCAGGGAGTTTACAGCTTCTCCTAGTTTAGTATTGTTGGCAAACTTACTTAAAGTACATTCAATTCCTGCATCCAGATCATTCATAAAAATATTAAAGAGCACTGGCCTGAAAACTGAGCCCTGGGAATCTCCACCGGTGACTGGTCACCAGCCTGGTGTAACAGTTCTGCCCCACTTGCTTGATTGCCCACTTTGGAGTTGCCTGGTCCTGCACTCTTAAGTGATGGCTCTTAAAAAGTGACCAGCATTCATGGACCCTGATACCTTCAAAAGCAGATTCCCAGGGAACCTTACTGACTCACTCCTTCGGCAACATGAAGTCCAGTCTCCCATATCCAGGGCCAAAGTTTTTCTGTCATTTGTTCTCCTGTCACCAATGATTTGAAACTCAACTATTTCATGGTCACTGTGACCAAGACAGCCACCAATCACCGCTTCACCCACCAGACAAACTCTCTGTTTACAAATAACAAATCTAGGAGGTCACCTATCATAGTCGGCTCCCTTAGTACCTGCACCAAGAAGCTATCTTCAACGTGCTTCAGCAATTTTCTGGACCTGTTTGTGTCCTCTGTGTGATATTCCCAGTTGACTCCTGGGAAGCTAAAATCACCCATAAGGACAAGGGTGGCGTATCTAAAGATATCCCTTAATTCCTTTTAGAAGAATTCATCGGTGTCATCTTCCTGGGGGGTGGTTGATAGTAGACTCCCACAACAACATCTGCTTTAATTGCTTTCCCCTTCATCCTTACCTAGACGCTCTCAACTGTGTCACTGCCAACCGCAAGCGCCGTACAATCCAACCCTTCCCTTACACAGAGCACCACTCGCCTGCTCCGCCTGCCCTGCCTGTCCCTCCTGCAGAGCCGGTAACTGTCCATCAGTAACTGTCCATCACGGCACCCCAGCCACAGGACCCTACGCCAGCCACTGATCTGACTCTACGGAGGGGAAGTCTTTCTTCACTGTGCCAGGCTTTACCACTTGTCTCAGGGCCCTGGGGATCCTGATGGCAGATCTTTCCATTGCAAGCATTGAGTATCTCAGCCTTTTCCCTGTCCTTTTGTCAGCAGGTCCCTTGTCCCATTCAGCAACAGGCTCATCATGTCCCTAATTGTTTTGGTATTGGTTTGGTTTTGTGTTGGTTTGGTTTTTCGGTTTTTTGTTTTGTTTTTTTAAAATTTTTTGGTTTGTTGCTGATATACCTCTGGAAGTTCTTTTTGTTGACTTTGAAAACCCTCACCACATTCAACTCCAAGTTAGTTTTGGCTTTCCTAACACTGTGGAGCACGCTCAAGACAGCGTTGCTGTATTTCTCCCAGGTCACCTCTGCGTGGTGCCACCTCTTGTGTACTTCCTTTTGACGTCTGAGTTCAGTCAGGAGCTCTTTGTTCATCCATGCGGGCATCTTGTCGCTTTTGCCTGACTTTCTGGATGCTGGGATGGACCATTCCGGGGCATAATAAATAATAAACAAACAAACGAGAAAACCTAACAAGAAAAGTATCTCCTCCCGTACAACCTGCGTTAGAAATGTTTTTCTTAAACCATGGGTAGCTCAGCATTGCACATGTTTAATTAGAGCTGTTGCATAAACTGGCACTTTTCCCAGTAAGGCAACATCAGCTCACAGTAATAAAGCATGAATTAACAGGTGTTATTTCTGTAAATCAAGAGTTTACAAAGCAAGAAGGCTTAAGATCTGCATTGCTTATTTGCCCTGTCCCTCAGAAGACAGTATCCATTCTTCCTCATTGGAGCTCAGCACTTCCTACCTCTTGTGGCTTTAAAGGAAACCAAATTAGCTACTTAATTTATAGTGACCTATTTCTTCCCCATTAATACTAAAAGTAGTCTTTGTGCATGCTCATGTCTATCATGGTCTTCCAGTCCCTTTCCCTCAGGGCTAAGCAAACCCATTTCTGAAATATTAAAACTCACAACGTTCCCAGGGGAACATTCAAATCAGTTCATTATGTCGACTCCTTTTTCCTATCACATTTTACAGCCACACTCTTCTTATTTCTCAAACTGAAAAGTATTAGCATTTGATTTTTATTTTTAAAAAGTCCCCACCATTTTGGAAACTTTTGATGTGAGGATGTGGAGCCAGATGTACAGCAGATGGACTTCTCCCCTCTCAGCCTGTGCCATGATACAGTTCTAATCTTCTTCGGTACTCCACAGTTTGCTGAACCATACGCCAGTCTTAAAACATACTGCCATTAAAAATCTTGATCCGCTCTCCTAACGGAAAGGTGACCTGGATCAAATCCATCATTAATTATATACAAACTTACCAATTCTCCCTGCAGTTATGCTGAGGGGTCAAGCTGTGTATTTCTGTCCACAACCCAGCAATCTGTGATGAAGCGTTACACAGATTCCAGCCCAGAAACAGCTGAAGTGCACCGATAGCTAAAAGCCCTGTTAGTCACATCTCTTCCACTCACGGCTTTTCAGTTCAAATAAACAGTCATTATAAAGAGAACTATATTGTCCTCCCTAATGCAATTCTCATGAAGAGCATGCTGAATACTGGGCAGTGAAGGATGCATCAAGGGAAAACTTTTAGAAACCCACCACCTTTATAAGCATGCTCGATATAAACCTGTTTTTAGAAAAAGTTCACATTGTGAAATTGGAAATCTGTCGTACTTACCACCATAGCAGGAAAAATTAAGATCTATTGTAATAACTAGTGTATGCATAAAACAGAAGACAGTTCCTGTCCAGAAATCAATTGCTTTGTAAAGCAGAAAGATTTAGAGCAGTAACAGTTTCCTCTGATTCATTAACATAAACCAGAAGATTTTTGCTGCTTTTGTCACAACAGTGATCAATTAAGTACAGTAAAATTGATATCCCACACTTGCCATGGAAGAGATGCAAAGACGAGATGTATGCAACATCACTGGTGTGGGGATATTCCAGGAAGCACGTTGGCCCCTCGGGAAGCCAGTTATGCTCACAGCAGACAGCAATACTTTGCTATCCCCACGCTCCCCACAACAGTGCTTAGAAGAGGTGCTGCAGGCTCTCTTCATCAGTTCTGTATCATTTATGTACCACTTCCCTAAGTGTGCCCTTATCACAAAGCACCAAAAGAGATGAAATTTTGACTCTCCTGACTCTCCATCGGATTCGAGTCCCCTGACTCCCATCAGGAATACACAAGATTGCTGAACATTCAGGAAGATCATCAGCATGAAAAATTTTTTAAAATTTTAAAGGACAGATTTAAAGCAGTAACTTTTTTATGTTCTCTTCCCTTCTTACTTACACTCCCAAGCCTCAGTATACATGCATACACATGAACTATTACACTTACGTAGCCATTTTTCTTCCTTTTGTCTTTTTTTCCCAGGTTTTCCATCTCTTGTCCTTGTCTTATCCCATTGCTTTGGGTCATATTTCTTATACCAAAAAAAAAAAAAAATAAAATCAACAAGGTCCAAAAAAAAAAAATCAATCTGGAGCTGCTAGTCATTCTCATACATCCAGTAATTAGTTGAGAGTGCTTTGTCAGGCATACGGTTTTCTCAACAGCTGTGTTAACACAAAATCTACAATGAAAGTATTTGTGTCAGCCAGCCCTTTTATAGAAAAAAGTATTTTAAAAGTATCCCCCCAGTTAACACATTGATAATAACACAGTGAATCCAATATCCAATTACCCTTTGAAAGCCTAATTTGCACCAACTGTTCTCAGTCGTGATCACTTTCTTGGACCATCTTCACCGGCTCAAAGGTAAATATTGACTGGAAAAAAAATTTACATGTACTAGCTACTTGGTCATCACCAGTTCTGTAACCTGAACACATCACTTAATACAATAAACTGCCTTAGAGTATTACAAAGGGCACCTGGGGTGCTAGTCAAGCTCATCTGCAAGCTGCACACCATGTGTGTTGTAAACGTAAAAGAAGAACAGAAATGAAATGGGAATTAAGTCATAAAAAGGTGAGTAAGTAGGCTGAAGGACAAGCACACTGTGTAACTGCTGCTCCAATTCCTGTGCCTCACGCCCTATACAAGGCTATTGCAGCTAATGGCATCTTTCTCTGTGTGTGTTTTAGGCAGTCAGGTGATCCTTCTCTTAAGGACTCCTTTAAGTTAAAAAACCCCACTGTGACTGCCAGAGTAGCCGTGGGCTCACAGATGAGCGAGTACAGCTGCTGCCCTTCAGGTCCCTTCTGCCTGCTTTCGCCTGATGGCCTTCTGACAAAGTTGGAGGTGGCAGATTTTCATTACAGCTGACGCTGTTTCATGCACAACACACTGTAAATTCGAGCTACTACCAAAGACACAGGTCTGTCATTCCTGTTACATCCTGTGACATTCCTCTCCCATCTTCCTTTGTGTCTTGTCAATGGTTGACGGCTATACTGAAGCCGTATGTTATTTATGCAGTAATGTTACAGACCAGAAAAGAAAACTGAATGGCACTGTAACTGAGCTGAACCATCTTTCACATTCCAAATTACTTTTTAACAAAGATCCAGATCATTGCTCTGGTTCGCTTTATGACAACATGAATGCAAGCAGGAGTATGGGAACAGAAAGAGGCAGGTGAGCAGGCCAATGCCTTCTGCTGCCTTATATTGCTCATGAAACCAGGACACGAGTCAGATACCACCTGTTAATGGTTTACATATTACTTTGCCTTATTAGACGAAGGGAAGAAAACCACACCAGTGGAGAACCTGAGTGAAGAGAAGAAACATTTAGGGGTGTTCCTTTTGGTGTCAATATGATTGCACTCTCCGTCAGTAAAATTTGGCATTTATTGGCTAGCAAACTGAAACAGGAAATTGCTCTAACTGTTCTTGGGTTTAGATAGGAAACATAACATCATTTCCACTATCTGCCTTCCTGATAGGCACACAGCACATGAACCAAGCGGCTTCCCCAAACGCTGATACATTTATCCTTTCCTCTTACTCTTTCAGCCCTCGCTAATTGCAAAATACATTTTTCTAAGCCAGAAAATACTGAAAAAAAACCCCAACAACCTCAAAGGCATTCGAAGGCAATAGGAAGGTTAAATCTAAGTACAGAAATTAATGACATTTCTAGCTAACAAAGCAAATAGCTGAGGAGTGCATAGCTTAAAACTGTTGTTTCTAGCAGTGGAGTCACACTCTCTTTTGCAAAAAGCCTTTAAAAGTAGCAGCCGTAAATTAATCTTTAAAGGTCTGCAAATAAGTGTGCAAACAGCCAGGACCAGCTGGTTTGCCATGCTTAACATGACAGCAGTATCAAACTTGTGACAGTTCAAAGCACACAAGGAGAGACTTGTTTTATGGTATTCCGTGGAACTGATTCATGTCTGAATGGGCAGAGTCTATTTTCTGGTTCCTTTTCCCATACCGTACACCCCCTCATCATTACACTGCAATTTTTGTCTTGCTTATTCCATTATGCACCAAATACTCTGCTACTTCTGTAGATCCAAATGGGCCCTTTAAAATTAAAAGATCCACTCCAAAGAACTTGCAAGCTTCCAGTCTTTGTATTCACCTTGGGTGTCTTGTCTGCCCAGGTATCGGGATGAAAACTCAGTGCAAACGATCCTGCTCTGCGTTCATTCCCAGAGGAATGAAGTGTGACCTCTCCAACTAAACCCTCAGATTAGGACACATGTGGGACCAGAAGGGCAGGACATAATATGTGCACAGTTATCAGTAAAGGTATGTGGGATGAGCGTCACTCCTTTGAGGGTACCTGGTCACGGACCCTTTCCAGTGCAACAGGGACAGGAAAAGGAGGAAGCCGTGAACAAGACCACGCAGGGACACAACCTGCCTGGCACGGTGAGGGAGGCAGTGACGAGAACCAAACCTGGTCAGTCACATCAGTTGATAAGAGCACGAGAAAGTTTACTCCAGGGAGGTTATCTGACTGGGGACCTGTCAGTTGGGAAACGAGGGGGAAAAAGGGGAAACCAGAAATAAAATACACCGAGACGCAGACCTGACAAAACAAACACGGAGGCAATGGCACAAAACAAACCTCGCCACCCCCACGGACTGATGGGCTGTCAGGAAACCCCAGGTGCCGCTTCCAGGAAGATCAGCCTGGACTTTGCAAGGGACAATCCTGCACGCTGGAGGGCTCCGGGCTGCCAGGGGGGCAGGAGCCGGCAGAGCCGTACAGACCCCTGGGGTGGGGGATGCGCAGGGGGGAACAAAGGGGGCAGACAGAAAGGGGTGTAAGCGGGTCCAGTCAGCTGTAAAGCGGGGCTGAGCCCTGTGCCTGCTCACTGCAGGTGTCACCGCAGCTTCTTCTGCCTCCTCACAAACCTTTCCCTAAGCACCTCTGCGTACACTCGCTCCGTCCCCTGGCACGTGGGCTCGGTGCCAGCGACCGGCGAGACCCGCGTGTGTGTGTGAGGGGAACCTGGTGCAGCTCCTGGGGTCACACTGGGGGGTGGGAGCCCCTGGCCTGTCACACCAGCGACTGGAGCCAGTGGGGGTCTCAAACCCCCCGCCACTGGGGCGGGACCAGCGTCTGTTCCCAAAAGCAGCTGTCAGGGGGCCGCGTGCGCCAGGTGGGCACGGAGCTCAGCGCCACTGGAGCGGGACCCCGGGTCACGGCCCGGGTGCCTGGTGCCGGCTGCGGGGGCAGTTTGCATCTTCCCCAGCTCTGGTGAGCCTGAGCTGTGTGTGCGCCTCCACCAGTGAACTCTAAGCTGGACTAGCCGGTGGCTGGGGGGGCCAGGGACCCCCAGTCCATTTGCTATGGAACTTATGGGGTTTTTTTTGCAAAATAAATTTGACCTCAAGCGTGGCTTGCTGATACAGGCTTTTCTACTCTGCAAATGACAGAAATTGAATCAGTGAATTCACCAGCAACGTGAGTGCATTTTGTCTCTGTTAAACAAAACAAAAAAAAATTACTTATTTTGGCTGCTCTGAAATTATGCCACTGAACTCCCTCACCAACTGCAGGGTTGAATCAGCAAAGAAAAATCAAGAGAAACACAGGAGAAGCAAACACAAATTATTCTGTCAGACCCTACAATTTTTTGGTGACTGCTGAAGAGCAGATGGCTATTGGAGCAGACCCATGCTGTTCTGGGAGCCTGCTCTTTTGCACAGTGCCTAATAATAGTCATAGTTACAACACTGATGGACATGAAGGAATTTTAAAACTGACACGCACTCATCAGAGGTACAGTCTGTATAGGCCACTGAGAAACACACCAATTACTGATGAGTCTTCTTCCTGAATATCCACCTATGTAGATTGTACAAACTCGCTTTAGTTTTCCTGCTATGATTTGTGCTGACAGATGTTTAAAAAGGATCAGAGTTGTCCTCAAACCACCAGCTGAACTGGCACCCAGTGTATTCCTGGAATTTAAGTCACTAACTCCAGCTGGTACATTATGTATCTCACATGGAGCTTGGATGTGAGAGTACTAGGACAAAGCTGTATCCTTGTGTTTCTGCAGATTTCAACTTTAAAAACAGAAGTTTGTGGAAACCGCACCTGTAAATGAACTGGAATGAAGACAGCCACTCTCCCAAACTGCTTTGGATGAAATGAGATCTGTTCAGCAATAATTGAGTACGCACCCATTCGAAAAAGCAAAGCTGGCACAGAAGACCATTACGATACAGAAATAGGATCAGCTCATACCGAAGCGTTGTGCCCATGAAAACGTTCTCTACAAGAATAATTTAGCAAGACAGCTTTACCTCAGTCAAGACACGTAAGAGAATGCCATGCTCCCTTGCACAGGTGGAAAAAGAGCATAAAGTTTTGCTACATGAAATAGTAACAGAAAACAGGTTTCCTTCTCCAGAATCAGACCAAATCCTTCTCATTTCTGTAATGCTCTGTTATTATCTAGAAATTATTTTCCTCTCTCCCTCTCGCACTGTTCCTTCAAGTCCAACTGTTTCTTGTATTGGCTACTTGTAGAGCTCTGGACTTCGCCTGCAATACTACTCTCTCTCCCCTTGCCAGCAAAAGGATGACTACTTCACAGATAACCTTCAGTATCAAGACCCATCAGCCCAAAAACAGACAGCAGGAAGCAGAACAGTACATTAAAAGAGCAGCTGAAACTACAATTGTGCACTGATTTGGCAAGATTAAGATTGTACCATTCAATTTAAGTGAGATAAGTAATAAACAGGACACCACCACATCAACAGTTGGAAAAGGCACTAAGATCAGTACAGATGATGGTATTTTGTGTCCATGAGACACACAAAAAAAAGGGAACTTAAGTTTTCTTAACTAAAAAGATCAGTTCAGACCTGAAAAGGTATAAAAGACCAGATCAAAGGAACAGCAACACATATGTTAGTTTCATAAAACGTACGTTCTGTAGAATACTGTATAGGAATAAAAAGGAGTCAGTAATACACAAATTCCCTGCACGCTTTGCTATTAAATATTTTGTGCAATGTGGGGAACAATGTGCCTTTTACACCGCTACCATAGTAGTGAATCAAACACAAATTATGCCTACAACAGTAGAACCTACAGTTCCCAACTGGGATCAAAGCACATACTTCCTGCTGCATTAAAACAGAGGAAAATGCATTTTGGCCTAAGTGGTTTAGGAACAGAAGCAAAAGGAAAACCTGCTATGAAATTACAAATACAAACAGACACCCAACTTGTGCAAGATCCATTGGCAGGCAAAGATAACAGCACTAAGGAGGAGATGTTTGCATCCTCAGTTATGATGCCAGATACACAGTCACATTCTCCTTCCAGTTCCATAGGTTTATATGATTTTGAGTGGATGTGATCATGCCGGCTGCAGTGCCTTTTAAAAACAATAGATTTTAAACATAGCCTTTGATCCAAGAAGTCCACTAACGATTCCAGGCCAGACCAACGCAGATCATTCTTTATCCGCCACAGTTATATACAATTTCTATCATGATTTGTTACTGGTCATAGCCAAAGAAGCAGCTTGGAAAGGCTTCCACTTAGACCTTGGCCCTTGGTGCTCCTTAGGTTCTTTAACAAAGAAAAGCACTAGGGACACAATTTCTTAGGGAATTATTTAACATTTTAGCGCATGTCACTGTAACAGCCCCTTCTTCAGGCTCTTCATGTAATTAGGTACTCAAGTTTTTTACCCAGTTATTGTCTCTTTTGCTCTTTCTACATGTGAAAAAATATTCTTCAGCTTTACAACCATACCAGTTATGAAAACCTGATCTATACAAGTGTTTCTGAAAGCTTTCTATTAAAGTGTTCAAAAATTAAAGGATGGCATCTTTTGAAATTTGCATTGTCAGTTTAACTGAATTATTTCCAATAAAATTAGTCTAAACATTGTCCTCTGCAACAGCAAGTAGATGAGCACTGAGTGCTTCTTAAACCCTGACCAGGCAAGAATCCCAGCAGCACAGATGCACGAATGCAAGTGCGTGCATATGTATACGATAGTAAGCGGGCAAAAATCCTACAGGACAAGAACTCGGGAAGGTGTATGGCACTGCTGATGCCCCAGCACCGAGCTCAACAGTTACACACCAAACAACTGACCACAAGAGCTTATGGGCATCGTTTCCATCAAATCAAAAGCTCAAGTCCCAGTGCAAGGATTTTGTAATCTTGCAAGTATATAATTGTAGGTACATTTACTGTAAGCTTAAGTTAAACATAATGGAGTCGGTAAAATTTATAGCTCCTTCATCAGTTTTCTCCAGATAGTTTGCATTCTAAACCTACTAAAAAAAAAAAATAAAATTAGGCCTCCAAACAAAGCAAAGTGTACTACAGAACACAGACATACATACATATGTAGCCAAGTCCCCTGGGGTTTTGTTGTTGATTTTGTGATTGTTATGTTCTACAGACAATCTTTATAAAAGATTAGTGTCATCATAGGCATATTATGTTACAGGTAAATTGCTACCACATGAATAAATACTTGTAATACATTAAAAAAAAATCAGAAAATAAACCTTGCCTTTGTAAACTTACCAATGCCCAATCTATTTAAGGCTCACTAAGCAATTTCAAATTTGTAATAGTCGCTACATTTGAAAAATGCATTAGTAAAGTTTACAGATTTTTAAAAACAGCCCGACAACCTGCCTTGAATGTTTGATAGCTTCCTTCCTCCATGAACATATGCTAGCTTTTCCTTCACCTCTCTCACATTTCATGTTTTTATACTGTTATCTTTACAAAAGGAACAAAAGTATCAAAAAAAGACACAAACAATATTCTGTTCAGCTCCTTTCGAGCTTAACAAAATTCTATTAAGTACTCTGGGTAGATTTGGTTGGCATCAAAGATAACAAAGATCTTTGGGTTCCAGGTGTTATCCACACAGCTGTCATACAAGTTCACAAAACTTCCATCTTTTGAAGGAGGCCTCATGTATTTTGAATCACCACTGATATAGTCACCAGTTAGTACACGAGCAAGAAACATGACTTTATCTGGTCTATGCAGATGAGGCTTCAGATTCACACCATGAATTTGAAATGTATCTCCATGCTTCATGTCCTCTTTGCAGAAGCGACTGGAATAAGATGCATCTCTTGCAAAATAGGTCCCTTTCAAATAAAAAAAAAAAAGTCTGGTGACATTCTTATTGTGACAGTTTAACTACTAGAGCATGGACATAGGTATCAAGATGATGAAAGATGTCTGTTCTTTTATGTTCATTAGTAATTCGATTTTTCTTTCCTAAATTGTCAGATTATAGCAACATGACCAAATATTTTTAGTGGGAATGTTTTAGTAGAGAAATTGTCTTGTGATCAACACTGCTTTGTTGGGCATCCCTTCCCCATGCTTCATGGTCTTTTCAGCCAGCTGCAGCAATTTGAATTCCTTACTGCATCTTAACTGCCTTAATTACACTTGATGTAAAAGCAGAACTATAGTAAACAGCTCTGGGATGAACACAGGGAGTACATCACAAAGAACTTACTATAGGGAACACTTAATGTTGAACTGTTAAGATTACCAAACTGTTGTAAGTATTTTTGTCGTACCTTTTCCATACACAGCAGCATGCATTCCATTTATTCTCCAGTCAAAGTTATGAATACATATTGCTTCCACAAATTCATTACTGGTGCCATGAAATAACATCTGCTCATTAATAGTTGGGACCCCTCTCTTCTTCTTTAGTTGAGCCTTTTTCCTACAGAGAACACACAACACAACGTTACACACATCTGTACGATCATATTACATTACTACTCTGAAAACACTGTAGAGGGAACAGACCTAAAACACACCACACATGCCACTTTTGCAAGCGTCTAGATGATTCTAGTTTTTAAACAGATCAGAATTCGTAAGGTACGTGTTCAGAAATCACACACTTCTAGATGCTGTGGACTATTTTCAGAAGCAAACAAAGATTAGGAATAAAGGTCTTTTATAGCAATTTTATCAACATTGTTCATTTGGCATTAGTTTCAGCATGGTCAATTTCTGCAGATACATTTTTAAATGAAAGGCATTTTTCCTCCCATTTTGTTTCCTCTACGTACTTAAATAGCATGGTGGGAGGAATAACATAGTGGATTATAAAGTGTAATTGCACAGGTAAACAAGCAAAAATACTAAAAATAAAACTGCCTAAATTTTTAGGTAAAGTTACTTTAATGTGATCATTTCATAATGTTTTTCTGAATTTGTGGTTCACATACTTTCTAAAAGAGCGAAGTCGTACACTGGTCTAGAGTTCTGAAAAAACCCTTATACTACAGGTAAATCTATATTAGTCTCATGGGCAGAAGTGCATAGCACATCTTCAATTACAGCACAGATATATTTTCCATCAATCTTTAAGTGACTGTCAGCTGGGTTTTCCTAAGATCCATGAAGAAGTTGACTCTGAAGCTGTGTCTAAATCACCAAGCTCATAGTTACGATCCCTTGACTATCCAGACAAAAGCAAGTCGGAGCGCATCATAGCTTTGTTCTTGTCTGTGCACCCAAATTTTCTTCCTATAAAAGCCACAGAGCATGTGGCACTGTGCCAAGTACTTTGATTCATCAAATTAAGCAACCTGCTTAGAACTGGAGTGCACACTTGAACTGGGGAAGCATTCTGAGGGCCTGCAGCTTAGATGTAGCCTGAGGAAGTCCTGTCAACCAGGTCCCAGGGAAAGAGACAGGCAGCAAAGAGTCCTTATCATATTAATGGCATTACATTGCAAATGTGCATGATTTATAAATAAGTACATTTCACAGAAGTTAAAATCTTGCAGTACTTAGCTTGAAAGATAGGTTTATTCTGGCTTATTGTCCAAAACATCTGTGTGTTTATACAGAGTCAAGGACTTGTCAGTTTCTCAGGCCCTGCCAGCAAGAGGGCTGGAGGGGCACAAGAAATTAGGAGGGGACCCAGCCAGGACAGCTGACCCAAAGTGGCCAAAAGGATATTCCATAGCATATGACCTCATGCTCAGTATACAAACTGGGGGGGGAGTTGGTGGGGAGCGGGAATCACTGCTCAGACACTGGCTGGGCATCGGTCAGTGGCTGGTGAGCAACTGTACTGTGCATCGCTTTTTTTTTCCTTGAGTTTTATTTCTCTTTTTGTTATGTCCCTTTTCATCACAATAATTATTAGTAGTATTATATTTCACTTTATTTCAATTATTAAACTGTTCATACCTCAGCCCATGGGTTTAACCTTTTTCCAGTTCTCCCCCCCATCCCACCAGGGCTAGGGGGAAGAAAGTAACCAGCTGCGTGGTACTTAATTACTGGCTGGGGTTAAACCATGACACTTGGAAACTTCAATTTTTTTCTATGTGTCTGTTTTTCACCTACAATGGCTTTCCAAACCAGCACGTCACTAGAATCACAAGGGCATCTGGGAGGTTTCACTAATCTCATTTGTGACATTTTGTGTCAGAGGCAGGGAGGTTCCAGGCCCTCAAGTTCCATTAGCAATTCAACAAAACCCAGGAGCCAAGCATTTTGAGAAAACTACCTGTGTAAGGCAACACCTCTGAGCTACGGGCTAGTGATGCTGAACACTCAAAATTTTATTAGCAGCCCTCTATTGATGGCTGCTGATCTCTGACAAAGTATGAAGGTAACCTAGAGGAACAGAACAGATTTATAGAAAAGATGAATAATCAATTGTTCAAAAATGTTCTGTAACAGTTCTTCACTATCTCTGACCAGCTGATTTCATAAAACCAGTTTAAAATAGTCATTAATAGGGGGAAATTAAGAGGTAAATGTGTATTGACCGCTACAACCATGCAAATAATCATTCAAGCAATGCTCAAATTCAGTCCCGAAACAAAACACTTCTCCAAAACCACAAAAGTTTAAGTAGCAATTGTTCCTCATAAGTAGTGGAATACGCTGAGCACGCTAGGAAAGTGGTTCTGCATAATGCAGATATGCCATGCATTTTTTGTTGATTTGGAACAAAAATTGAGGAGTCCATTCTAAAAAACATTGATTTAGCACTTTCCACCAGCAGCAATAAGCTAATCCGGTAAAACAAAATTAAGTTGATCCACCACTTGGAAGGATCTCATACAGCCAACTCACTCAATGGAGAATCTAAAGCAAAACTAAACACCCAGAGACAGGCTCTTTGTACACATGCAAGCACACAGGCTGTTTCTGAAGACGCTCAGCAACCTCACTGACAAACACTGCTTTCTGCTTCCTGTGCTCCTCTACAACTCCAAACTGCGATGCACAAACCTAAATATGCTAGACTACGATTCATTTTCTGTTACCTTCACTTTCCCACACAGGACACCAAAAGAACTTTAAGTGAATTTGAAATACTGGAATACCTACTTCTTTGTAATATACTACCAAGACAGTAATTTCTTTACTCATGTCCCTAAGCTCATCTACTCCAAGGCTTTATTTTACCCACAGCAGAAAGGCAGCTGAGCTCCAGTTGCACACACTTACTCTAACAATTTTCATTGTTACTATATTGTAGAGGGTTTTTTGAGAAAGGAAAAAACTTCTAGAGCCAAAACAACTTTTCTCCATATACTTTTATACCATACACGTATTTAAAAATACCATAGTTTTTGATAGTTATATGGAGATACTGTAATGCTCCTAACATATGAAATTCTAATTCCCATTCTCAGTTTCATACTGTGAGAATATTCTAGCACAGCATCCATAGATTCAGAGTTCTTAAACCATGAATTCTACTCACTGACCAGTCAGGAAAACTAATACACTCTCCAAATGACATCATTTGTTAGCTCCTAAACTAATCAAAAAAGGTCTTCCCCTGCCTCCCTCTGACATCTACACTGGAGACTCAAAAGACATTTGGTTTCAAGACTGCTTGCTATTCCTACCCTCAAAAATTAAAATTGGTATTAAGACGGTATAAATACACCTTTACAGAAACTTATTTATAGAAAGGTAGATGTTGAAACACAAGGCCAAGCAAATAAGCCTTAATACTTAAACAGCTAAATATAACCAAATTTACAATTAGATTCATAGAATTGTTTAGGTTGGAGAAGACCTTTAGGATCATCGAGTCCAACCACTAACCTAGCACTGCCACGTTTTAATGCATTTCTACAAGTATTACACTTCTGCACCTGTAGAAACTACAGAGTTTTGTAACCGGAATTTTGAATACAGATTAAAAAAAATTAAAGATTAACACATTTTCATTAATAATAAAAGCAATTAAACATATTTCTGCTGCATGCCTTCACGATTTTCTCTGTTAACAATCCTAAGACTGTTGGTTTTAGAAATAATCTCACCTGCAAAAAAACTCCCACAAGTCTAGATTTTGTATTCTCTTAATTCTTTTAATTCGGTGACTATCCATTGTTTTTCCAAAGAGACTAGAAACTTCATTATATTCATTTGTTTTCTTTTGCAATGGAATAAGCTGGAAAAAAAGAGGTTAGCACGATTTCAGTTCGGTGCATTACTTCATTATCAAATGTTTTTGACCAACAGGCATTCCAGCTCTCACCTGATATGGCTCCTCAGTATTTACATTCTCCCAGTGTGAAGGCATAGGGATAGCCTCATTTTCACAGATGAAACTTCAAAGGAAGGTAAAAACACATCATATGAAAGACATGAGGCATTTTCTTCCTGTCAAAATCCTGTTCCAAACAACACAGTACGCAAAAAACCCAACCACCAACACCCCACAGAACTTATACAAAACTACTTAGGGTTTTAATTCAAACAAAGGCTGTTGTCAGCAGGTAAGGTCAAAGGCAAGAGATCTTAATTTGTATTCAGATTCTGGCTTAGTTTATTATAAATAAACCACAGCAATGAACAGTTTTAATATAAAATGATATAAAACATAACAAAAATTATACACCATCTACCCAACAAAAGGTAGGAAGATAAATCAGAAGAGATTGTCAGAAAGGTCCGCAACATCAGAAGAGTAACACTAATTTAGAAATGCAAGAGTGTACACATAGCCTGAACATTCCAAACTGTCAGGAATTACAACTAGCCTAAGCCTCTGGAAACTGAGCCCTCATTTGAGGTATTTAAAAGCATCATGTTAGAAATACACACTCGAAAATTATAGTTTAATTTCTTTTTTAAAAAAACAAAACCAAACGCTCAGAAAGGCGTTCTAAGCATATACACCATATACAAAGCAGCTCTTAAGCCTTAAAACCGGGACTAAAAGAAGGGATTTCCTGAAAGTAAAGAATGGTGTCATCACATGAAAAGAGAGTACTGAATGCAGTTATTGAAGAAACAAAAACCCAAAAGTGAATTGCCGTGTTGCTGCATGCACTCTTCAGCAAATATCCATTGAAAAAACACACCTTCCTGTAGTAGCAATCTTTTTACACTGACGTTCATTTTTTATTACAAATGCCAAGTTTCTTTTTGAAAGTAAAAACAGACTGCAATTCAGAACTATCATAATTTTTAAGAAACTATGGGGGAAAAAAACCTACGTATTCCATATAGTCAATTTTACCTGTGGTAGTATCACTGCATAGATCAGTTTATTGTTTACTGAGTATCAGATTTACAACAGCACAGCTTTACATCTAATGACTGATCAAATGGTAAGAAAAAAATCTAAAGCAACTAGGCTCATAAAACAATCTGGTTGTTATGATGCAATTTCTTGTAATTTCAAGTAACTTTAGAGAAAATGATCAAAACAGAGGCAAGAAAATATAACACTTTTTTGCTGTTACAATAATACTTCTAAATGATTTATGAAGTCATTATTACGATGGAACAAACTTCCATTTTTTGCTGCTGCTTCTCCACAGCAATTCTGATTCAACAGGTATTTACAGCAAGGAACTCCAATGACTAAAGTCAGGCACAGCTTTAAGAACCTTGCCAAAGGATGTCAGTATTCAGTATGCCTTGCCTCTCCCACTACAAGTTCCTTACTTTCTCAGAAAAAAAGATAAAAAACAAACTAAAAATTATTTTGCCACTCTTCTACTCTGAAATGTCTTCCTTCTTGACTTGCACTCCCACCTTGGTTCAATTGTTTGATGCAAAAAGTAAATAAATATATTTGTTTCATTTTACTTAGAAGAATCAGGAATAACATAAAATAAGGAGTCTTCCTTTTATTTCCTTACCTGAAAGCACTGATAGAAAAGGGAGCTCGCTTTATTGGACGTTGCTTAAGGGTTGTTAGGTTGGTTTGTTTCATAACTGAGAATAAAAGAAGAATTAGGGTGAATGTTTCTGGAATTCATCTACAGTATATGAAACATTTAAGTGTCATTTTTAAAATTAACATTACTACACTCACAGTTGCTTGACAGGAATTCCCATTTCAACAACTAACAAATCAGCATTTTCAATAAATGTTTCTAAATAGTTGCCTCAGAACCACTGTCATTTATACAAGTTGGCAAAATGTGCAAATATTACACAAACAAAATGCACATTCAGCCCCACTAGATCCCTGGCAAAACCCCCACTGACTTTAATACAACTAGGATGACAAAGCATATTAACATTCTTAATGCAAGACACCATGACCTACAAACGATAACATAAATCAGTCTTTAGTATTTGCATTTAGTGGTTTTATTCCAGATGCAAAACAAAAAGTTTTTTTAAACAGACATTTCAACACGTGAAAACATAAACCTCCTTATACTGTTACATACAAATTTACTCCTAGTAAATCACTGTTTTACTCAGTCCCCACTTTCTGTATTTGAAATATTATTTTCTTTGATTGGAAAGAGGCTTCTATTTAAGCATATAGCCATTACATAATTTAATCAGAAAATAAACAATCTGTGAATGGAAGTGTTAAAGAAAAAAAAAAAAAAGAGATGTCATTAGAAGACACTTTTGAACAAAGGACAGATTAATTTATAGTTAGCTACTTACGTTGTAAATTACAGAATATTACAGGATTCTAATTATGCTATAAGTGAGGCCTTTACAATCTACCAGAAAATCTCTTTGCCTATCTCCCTGTTATTCTGACAACAAAATTGGCTTCAACCACCTGCTGAACTATTAAATCGCTCTGATGCCAGTATATTGCAGAAAACTTCCTTCACATCAATGTTTCTTATAAAGATTCTGAATGGAAGAGGTTTTTCAAGTTTACAAGCAGTTGAATGTTAAAGAAAAAAGGTTCAAACATCCCAGTCCCATAGACGTATGCTACATACCACTAGGCCTGAGGGAAGTGGCACTAACATGGAGTGCTACTAAAAAAGACATGCTACTTTTTATTAATAAACTATGCTAGAAAATGTAACACAGCAGCTGCTTCTAAAAACTCCTATCCAGTAAAGACAACCTCTGCCATCACAAGTTTTTGCATGGGATACGAGGACAATAATTTGCTGAACGAACAAGTGAACTGGTGTATCAAACACCTTCTATTATTTAAATTTACTTTATGAAAAGATACATACCTGAGAAGTCTAGCGTGTAGTTAAATTTTGATGTAGTAAAAGAAACAGAACCACGTGGGTTTGTTCGGAAGCTCCTTTCAATATCTTCACTGCTAACAGAGCAATGACTGTTTGAATCAGTCTTCAAAATAAATGAAAAAGCACATTTAGACAAATTCAGCAATAGCTAATTTGATGTATTGAAATCATCACAGTTAATATGTATTTACCTGAAACATATGCCATTTACCACACTCAGCCAAATAAAACCAGCCCCACTGGGTATCAGAGGTATCCATCTCTTCAACTGAACTTTCCATCTTTGGCAAAAAATCTTCTGATGTTCTCTGAAGCATTTCCTGAAACATTCACAGACATACACAAAAAAAGTATTGATACTATTCACAAAAAATGCATTATTTGAGAAATTCATAAAAAAGAAAAATAAAGTGATTTTGCTATGCTTAAAAAAAAAAAAAAAAAGCCTGGCAGGTGGAAGGCAAATTTATCTTCTCTTGTTTAGAGAAAAATTGTCAATTTGCTACTTATCCAGTATTATCCTTTAAGTATTTTCAAAACTCTCTCGAATGTCTGAAAGTGCGCCAGTAAAACACAAAGGCAAGAACTATAGGCTTTATCAGATCCAAGAAAGGTGCTAAATTTCATACTGATGGTCACATAAGCACAGCCATTCATATATACACAACAGGCTCAGAGTTTCATACCACTCAGGAATGAGGTGTTGAGGTTACACCTAATGTTTAATGAAAACATCTACTAGGTACTCATCAACAGTGAACAAATTAGACTGGATATCAGAAGTTGTTAGGAAAAGATTAAAAAACTAAGACAAAGAACATAATTATTTAACCGTGCAAGTCCGCAATGCATTATTCCTCAACCCTGCGTGAAGGTTTGTTTCCCCACTGATGCACCCACTTAAAAATGATACAGTGAAACTACTGATACTCTGTGTTTATAATTTCAGAGAAGGTTCTCACCAACAGCCAGAGTGGCTTCCACACAAGCAGTGACTACCATAGTTTGGGTACTGCAGGATGGAAGAAAAAGGTCTGAAGAAAGGACGCAGCAGAGGTCTACAAAATCATGACAAAACCCAATAAGGCATAATAAATCACATTTTCTTCCAACATAAGAAGGAGACTCCTATCACAGGTTGCATGTGTCAAGTTCATAACAAGTGAAAGAGAAACTTCTTCATAAAACAGGTGGCAGTCTGCAGAATTCAGCAGCTAGACAAGTTCAAGCCTACCAAGAGCTAGGCTGGAATACCGTTACAGTCCCTGACATATTTCAGCTGCTTCTTCATTCATCAATTAAATCCTGAAAACTCTGAAAACACTTGACTCTACTTGCATGTATCTCCTAATATGTCAACTCTTTCTGCCATCCCCAGCTCCCAACCCCCAGGCAAAAATTCGAAGTAGTTTGGGGGGAATCTTTCAGGGAGAGAAGCTTGCCCTACTCCCAGAAAAGGTCAGCAATTCATCCACTCTTAACTGCTTAACTAAGGCTGGCACTCTTCCCAACGATTTCCTCAACTTTTGCTTCCAAGAAGTAGAACAACACCCTTCAGCACGAGCAAATCAAACAATGTCCACTTAATATCCTGTATGCTTCAGTTGTTTCCTGGACGCATCAACCCAGAAAAAAAGTAGAGACCTGAAGAAGGCAAATACTGGAGACTAGTAGGCACCGGCTGGCCAATGCTACTGGGACAGGAGTTGGGAGCAGAAGACACTTCTTCTAGCGCTACCCTTCCCTCTTGTCTTTCCCAAGCTAGCCCCCTGTGGTTGTTTGAAGAGCAATTCCAGAAACCTCTTTGTGGTAATAGCTAGGGACTGTATTTTAATCATCAAAAGCTCCAAAGGGCTACAAAAATCCAGATGCTTCGAAAACAGAGGAATCAGACATGGAACTCCGCATCACCTCTAAACTGCGGAATCTGAGTGTAAATCTACTTTGGTACAAATGAAAGCCTACGCAAGGCTACATACATGGCTGCCTCAAGTTCAAGCGCAACTACACTGAAGATACAACAGCTGCACGAAAAAATACTTTGAAAGAGGTAAGAAAACTGTTCTCTATTTCAGAGGGCATCTGCCAAGATCCCTTCTGTTCCTCACAGCAATGCAGTCACAGAGCCTATAGTTGTTTGGTGTTAAAGCACTGTTGCAGCACAAGCAAGACTAGGTGGCTGCAACAAGGCTTTTACCATCCCATACCAGGTTAACTTCAATAAGTAATTCCCGTGCCTTGCCCCAGCACAGCCACCAATCCCTCACAAAGTTTCAAAAGTTCATCTACTGTCTATGCTGTTTCTTCACCTTCTTCAGGCCAGTCCACCCTGCTTCTCGCCTCTGAGGCATCCAGATTCCTCCTTCTCCGGGCTCCTCTTCCAGTCAGCCACTCCTCATTCAGGCCCCCTGCTTCTTCCAGAGCCTCTCCTTATCTCGCCTACATCCAGCACACACTCTCTCCTTCCTCTGCTTCTTCCAGGTCTCTTTTCACGCAGTCTCATCTTCATACCCCCCAGAGCTAATTAACTACTTAGCAGGAACCAGCCACAGCTGCACACTATCCACGTCAGCCAACCCACCGCCCCTGAAGCCAGCCCACAGCTGTATGTTATCAATGTTAATTAACTGCCTTCATTCCTCTACAAACACAACTGGCCAGCATCTATTGATGATACTCTTTTGCCTTCAACTTGAGTATTTGGCTGTGTTCTCTAGTACAGAGAGAAGGCCGAGAGAGTTTACACTTTTTTTTAAAGCTAAGAGTAAAGCAGTTCAGGCTTTTTTGGTAACATTTAGTTTCCTCATATTCCCCCTGAAATGGCCAGACCTCGTCCATCCCAACATTAGTTCTAGATCCTGAATCTGACTAATCAAATCAGTAATGCCTTTCGAACAAGTTAAAACCAGAGAACCCATGTTTTCATACGTGCCACATCAATACACTTGCACTCCTCTGGGTGCAACGCAGCCTCCAGAATAAACCATCTACTAAGGAGATGGTTTCACAAAAACTTTCAAAAATGTTACATTCAATCCACATGCATTACCCTAGTCACAAAGTCCAGGGTAAGAAGGTAGATTCCAAGATACTTAGAAGTATGGAAGAATGATTCAAAGACATGAACACACAAAGCCATAAAAACAAGAGAGCTTGTTCTCAAGGGTGATACAAATCCAAAATGCTTGAAGGAAATTGCTCAACTGATGAATTTAAAATGAAACCCACACCATTTATAAGGAACAGGTTGCTTTTTGTCCCAAGAATGCTGAATGCACGCACAGTGAGCAGAAAAAGCTCAGTGTTTTTTTCTGGATGACAGGATGTCAACTGTCAAAGATGCAGCAATAAGAATGTAATTAGCAGTGCTATCCCTAACAGAAGGCCTCTCAACTCCCATTATTAGCATTGTTTTTACTGGTCCAGGAGTTACCAGAACAGCTCAAATTAACCACAATTACTCTGACAGCAAAAACATCCTTCTAAATAGAATGAATGCTCATTGTATGTTGTGCTGTGACTGAATGGCTTTACCACCACTGGTAATGCATGGCCTCATTTTTCGAGAGGTACAGTTTAAAGTTTGAACGATAAACACGCTTTACAGTGTGCAGAATCACAGAACGGTTTGGGCTGGAAGGGAAATTTAAAGATCACCTAGTTCAATCCCCCTGCCATGGGCAGCGACACCTTCTGCTAGCCAGGTCGCTCAAAGCTCCATCCAACACCTGACTCTGAACACTTCCAGGGATGGGGCATCCACAACTTCTCGGGGCAACCTGCTCCAGCGCCTCAGCACCCGCATGGCAGCAAATCCAGAGGCACACCGCGGGGCCAGCCTGCCTGCTCCCACCAGGCAGATGGTGCTTGCTGCCAAAGCCCTACCAACAGCAACTGTTCACAGGCCGCTGCTGGGCCCACTGGCAGCGCCAAGGGACTCCCCGGCTCTTCCTCAGCGAAGGCTGCGCCTCAGCGGGGGCTCGGCCGAGGTCAGCGCCAGGGCCAGCGGGGCAGCCAGGCGCGGCCTGAGCGCCAGCGCGGGGCACCCGGCCAGCGGCCTCCGCTGTGCCGCCGCTCACCGCCCCGCGCTGCGGGGGCCCACCGCTCCGGCCCCCCCGAGCGCCGCAGCTGAGCCCGTCGGGGCTCAGGGACACGGCGGGGCGCTCGACCTCAGCGCAGCACCCGCACCCCTGCGGCTGGGCCGCAAGCCCCCGAAAGACGGAGGCCTCAGCCCCCCCCCCAACCTGCCGGCCGGCGGGGGCGGGGCGGCAGGGCGGGGCAGCGGCCTGCGGGGCGCGCCGGCTGCGGAGACGGGCTGAGGAGAGGAGGAGAAAGCCGAAAGGAACGGCCGTTTGCCCCGTCCCTGTCCTGTCCCCGTCCCCCTCCCGCCCGCACTCACCGCATCGGCCGCCCCCCCGGGGCTCGCTCCCCACATACCGCTCAGGGGGCGGGGGGAAGGGGGGGAGGGGGGGGGGGAAGCCTGTAGGGGGGCGGTGAGCGGGGCGCGTCACCGCTCGGCCTCCGGGCGCTTCCGTTATCGGTGGTAGAAGAAAGGGGCGGGGCAACAGCTTTTATAGGACGCGCGCGATAGGGCCATTACGTAAAGGGGCGTGGCCTTGTAGGCAAATGAGAGACGGGGTGGGAGGGGCTGGAGCCTCTGGCGCGCCGCTGGCAGGGTGGGTACCGAGTACCGGGCAGAGCTGCGGGCCGCTCGTCCGCCGTAGCTGCCGCCTGCCAGCCGTGCGGGCTCCTGCAGCCTTTCCGATGCCGCGCGGTGTGGGTCGTTCCGGCGGCGCCGGGCTCCAGCGCATCATCCCTCGAGGCTCCGGACCCCGCCGCTTCGAGTTTTAGTGCTTCTGTTTGTCGGTTGTCCTCCTGGGCAGCAATGCGCCTCCGCTTTACCAAGGAACTTTTGACAGCTCGTAATTTTCTTGTGAGCTGGTATGCGTGTAATTCTGTACTGAGAGCGTTTTAAAGAGCTGGTCCCGTGTCAGCACCGGGCAGGGCAGCAGAAGTGACCGTTCACACCAGGCATGAGGTGCAATTCCCTGATGTGAAGAGGGAGTAAGAACTGCAGCCTGTTGCAGGTGTTTAATTGCACCTTCAGGGCCCCCGGGCAGCGTTGTGCGCAGCTGAGGTCCAGAGGCAGCTCCAGGGCTGCATAACATGAGAGGCCGTAGCGGTGGATGTGGCTCACCCCGGCCTTTCGGTGCAGGGGCTCGGGGATGGGAGCTGCCGCGTGGGAAAGCGGGCAGTGGTGCCTGCTAAAGCCGTCTGCAGCCAGACTGTGAGCTGGTCACTTAAAAACCCCAGGCAGTTCTCATAAAGGGGTGCAAAGCTGTGACAGCGCATCCTGCTGTGTGAAGGGTGTTCGCTGGGCAGCAATGCCAAAAACAGCCCCGGTGAACTGAAAGTTTCTTGGATTCTGAGGGTGTCCTGGTTTCAGCTGGGATAGAGTTAATTTTCTTCTTAGTAGCTAGTACAGTGCTGTGTTCTGGCTCTGACCTGAGAACAATGTTGACAGGACACTGATGTTCTTCGCTGTTGCTGGGTGATGATTATAATAAATCAAGGACTTTTCAGTTCCTTGGGCCCTGCCAGCAAGAGGGCTGGAGGGGCATGGGCAATTGGGAAGGGACACAGCTGGGACAGGTGACCCGAACTAGCCAAAGGGGTATTCCATACACATGGCATCATGCTGAGTATATAAACTGGGGGAAGAAGAAGGAAGGGGGGGACATCTGGCATTATGGCGTTTATCTTCCCAAGTAACAGTTACGTGTGACGGAGCCTGGCTTTTCTGGGGATGGCTGAACACCTGCCTGCCCATGGGAAGTGGTGAATGAATTACTTACTTTGCTTGCGTGGCTTTTGCTTTACCTATTAAATTGTTCTTATCTCAACCCTGGAGTTTTACATTCCTTTCCAATCCTCTTTCCCATCCCTCTGGGTGGGGGGCAGTGAGCAAGCAGCTGTGTGGTGCTTGGCTGCCAGCCGGGGTTAAACCGTGACAGTGTGAGGCAGGATGCATGTCCAGATTCTGGCTGGGCTGACCTTGCCTACAAATGCAGAGTTAGGAAAGGGGTTTTTTTCTGAGTTAAAAAGTTAGGCGGCCTGTGGTGAATTACTGGGGGTATTTCACTGGTGTGAACGGGGTGCTTCTGGAATAAAGTGGTTTGCTGGAAGCAGGGACATTTTTCTCCAGCTGTGATACTTGTATGGGCATTGTTGGAAAGCACAGGAAGACTGTGGGGATGTATCCCGCCGGTGCTGCCTTGCTTTATGAACCTGTACGTGGGATAGGAGTAAGGGAGGATTCAGTTTCTGCCTTGGCTGTTGCAGAATGTCTGTTGAACATCTTTTTTTGCTTGAAAAGATGCTGGCAGTGCTTTATGCCTAATGTGGGCCTCTTTGAATCATCTATTGTTATTACTGCTTGTGTATTTTTTAAATAATGATGAGGCTTTTTGCAGAATTTCTAAGTGTATCTGAAGTTACGGAAGCCCAACATACAGCTGTCTAGCAGCCAAAAGTTTTAGAGGTTTCTGCTGCTGTGCCTTGAAGTGTTGAGATCTATGTTGTGTTTCTTCCCTTTCTTTGTACGTTTAAACTGATAATAACAGAACATAAGCCTCTCTTTTGCGATAATACCTTAGTTCCAGTGAAAATATAGCTTGTTAGTATGACTATTCTCAGGAAGCTACATGCTAATGCCAGACTCTTCACAGCAACAAGAAGTTAAAAACCTTTTAAATACAAAGATTTCTGTAGCTATGTACTGTGTACAGCCTGTCTGGAGAAGACTTAATTGCATTTATTGATTATCATGAGCCTCTACTTCAAGCATCAAAAAGGCAGAAACTGGAGAGGTTTGGCCGCATGGCTTGAGTTGCAGACGCATTTTTGCAGGGAATGGTCAAAGGGAAGTGAAAAAGAGAACTCCCTGGTACTGCCTGATGTATAAATCGTAGGATCACGGAAGGGTCTAGGTTTGAAAGGACTCTGGGGTTCTTTAATCCAGTCTCCTTACCAAAGGAAGCCTAAATTCAAATCTAGATTAGACTGCTCAGTTCCTCATCCAGCCATTTTTTTTTTTCCCCAGGCATATCTGTTGAATTGTTTTCAGGGGCACAAGGTCTTTTTTCCTTTTTTCCAGGCAGAATTTCCCATGCTGCAGCTAGTGCGCTTGCCTCTTGTCCTTTCACTGTAATCCTGTAAGGTGAGTGCCCTCCCTCTTCCTTCTGATGCCTTTCCCTGGATAGGGAAATAATGAGTACAGTGCCCCCAAGCCACTGAAAATTAGAGGGAGGGAAATGACAGTCAGTACCATAACATAATGCCTCTTTAATTGTATTGGTCAGGCGATTAAAAGAGGATTCAGGTTGGAATGCACCCTGGTCATCCAGCCCAACCTCCTGCTTAAAGCAGGATCAGCTATGAGATCAGGTCAGCTTGTTCACATCTCTGTCCAGTCAGGTCTTGAAACCTGCAAGGATCCAGACTGCACAGCCTCTCTGGCCAGCCTCTTCCAGTGCTTGATGCTTGGCTGTCATCATGGTGAAGAAGTTTTCCCTATACCTGTTTGTACCTCTCATTACAGCTTAAGCCTTCTGTCTCTTCTCCTACCACCATGCACCACTGTGAAAAGCCTGGCCTGGTCTTCTTGGTAACTTCTGTAGTAGGTACTGGAAGACTGCAGTTAGCTCGTCCCACCTGAGCCTTTTCTTCAGGCTAAATAAGACAAGTCCATCAGTTTCTCCTCACAGGGCAAGAGCTCCAGCCTCCTGACTGTCTTGGTGGTCCTCTGCTGAACTTGCTGCAGTTGATCAGTGCCATTCTTGTAATGGGCCCTAAACTGGATGTGCTATTCCAGCTGGATGTTTAACAAATGCTGGTAATCCTTTCCTTTGAACTACTGGGTAGGGTCCTGCTATTTTACAGCCAAGGATGCAGCTGGCTCACGCTGCTGCCAGGGCACACTGCTGGCTTACATCCAGCTTTCCATCCAGGATCATGAGTCTTGCAGAAAAGCTGCTCCCCATCTAGTCATTTCCTAACCTGTATTGTTGCCACGGGTTATTTCTTCCCAGGTGCATACAAAACTTTGGTTTTGTCCTTGTTCAGTTTCACAAGGTTCCTCTAAGCCCATTTCTCCAGCTTGTCTATGACCTTCTGAATAGCAGCTCTCTGCCCTTGAATGTATCCACTAGCACAAGGAAGGTAAATTGCCATTATACATTCTCCTACAGGGAAAAGTCGGTGAGTCTTTGGTATTTGCCATTTCACAGTAGATTAATTTTTAATATGCAATGTAACGATGCATTCATGCAATTGACTGATAATGTAAATGATAATGAAATATAATTCTGTCAGCATTAACTGGCAAAAAACCAAACAACCAAAAAAGGAACAAAATATAAATATTATGTGCCAAAAAAATCATAACAATATGATAACTGTGCCATAGGGGGGGAAAATGAAGTGTTTTGCCATTTTGCAGAAAAAGAAGATTTTGTGACGGGCATATATATTGCAGCATAAAGGAAATTGTAGGATGCATGTGAAGCCTGTGGTATCCACAAACTTGTACATGTACAAATACAGTTGTCCAGAGGCAAGAGAGGAGAATGAGGAGATATTCTACCTATTACAGAGCATCACGTTTGGAGGCAATGGCTGTCCACCTCAAACATGGCATTGGTCTTGATATATAGAAGAAGCTGTAGAAGCAACAATTGTGTATTCTTTCCTTGAAAGCCTGCATCATCTTGATTTGTTGTTCAAGGAGCTGTTAGGTGTGTTACGTGGTCTTTCTTAACCTGACTTTCCTGCATCCTTCTGTTTTCTAGAAGATGCTCTTCTAGTCCTGTTCGTGCTGTGCTTTCCCCAGGTATGCCTATTCTGCAGTCTCTGAAGTGGAAAAGGTCTGGGAACATTCTTTGATGCTTTTTTTTGGTGATACTCACTGAAAGCTGTGGTCTGCTGTGTCTGTTCTATCCTTTAATCATGGAGAACAGAGGCCACAGCCAAGGGACTTCTTTGTCTCTTTCCACGTTTCTTTCCTATTCCTAGGTGTCCTTTATTCCACCACCACGCCACACACCCCCAAGTTGTCTCACGTTCATACCAAATACTTCGTCATTACTTGGTTGTTTGAAATTGTCAGTTGCCTTTCTCCTTTTATGTATAGACTGAGCTTCAGCATCTCAGCCTGTCTTCTTTTTTGAAGGGAAGATGAGTCCGGGAAGTTCCCAAACCTTCAGCTGACATTAAGAGAACTTAAATGCAAATAGATGCACTTGTAGCAGAGGCAGAAAGGCAGAGAGCTGGAAGGCTTTTTTTTTGTTTGTTTTTTCCTCTAGAGAAGGACATAGCAGAGCCCAGGGGAACCACAACACCTTGATATCTGGACTCATTTTGGACTCCAACCTTTTCTAGGCTAACACAGCCATGCATCGCTAACTGCAACATTGCATAATGACATTGAGGCCTGAGCCAAACAGCCAAAACACAGAGAACAAGATAACCTCAAAGCCAGTGAGTCTGCCAGCACCAGCATGGTTTCTCAGGTGTGACACAAACAGCTGAATGGGGCTGGTTCTCACTGACCCTGCAGCGCTGCTCCGTGTGTTTTTCTAATGACTAAACTTTGCTCATCACCATACTTCTCTTACAGTCTGTGTACTATATACATAGTTCTTCTGTGCTCCAGTGGTACGTGTCATGCCTGCACTGGACTCCATCAACCTGACATTTCAATATAAAGGTTAGTTCTATGCATAAAGAAAAAGAGGCTTTCCTATAACCTGATGCACTACTCTTCTACCATTCATTGCAACCTAGAAAAGGATGCAGGGATTACTTGCAACCTTGTTCAATGACTGGAGATAGCATTCCTGTCCACCCGACCTTTTAGTGAACAACACATAGGGAATGGCTTTTTTGTGCAGCCTCTCCATCTCTTTGCTCCCTGTGCTGGGCTAAGGTTATCTCTGAGGAGAGAAAAAAAAAATTGTGGAACACTTTTGTTCCCAGTTACTTTGGGCAGCAGAAGCAGCTGTCAGTAGTTTCTTCTGTGTCTGGGGGATGTAGTGAGCAAGACTGAGATGACCAGAGAAAATCCCACATGGTGTGCTGTGGGATTGGGTTGTGGTTGTCTGGGAAATCTGGAGAGGATAGTCATCCCTAAAAAGAAGCAGCAAAATTACATCCTACATCTCTGTGTATCCTCATGTTGTCTCTTTCCACCAGCACTCAAATGATGTATAAGAATGTACTTGGTCTGACTGAGATAGAGTTTATTTTCTTTGTAGCAGCCTGTATGGTGCTGTGTTTTGAATTTGTTCCTAAACCAGCCTTGATAACGCAGCTCTGTGTTGGCTGTTGCCGAGCTGTACTTGCACAGCATCAAGACTTTCTCTTTTCCCCTTCAGCTTCCCCCAGCAAGCAAGGGGTACGCAAGAATTTGGAAAGGACACAAGCAGGATAGCTGACCCAAACTGGCACAAGTGCCATATAATATCATGCTCAGTGGAAAAAAATGAGATGAGAGGGATTTTGGGACCGTAGCCATTGCTCAGAGACTGGCTGGGCACCAGTCAACCCGAGAGCTTTCTTGCTTTTCCTTTCCTTATCCTGTTGGGGTGGGAGAGGGAGTGAGTGAGATACTGTGTGATGCTTAGCTGCGAGTGGGGGTCAGCCCACCACCAAATGGGAAAAGGACACCTCCAGGATCTCTCTGCTGTACACACAGCCAGGCTTTCACACTGCTACAGCATGTTGCTGTACTCCAATGTGCGCGTGCATCCCAGCATTTGGTCTAATCAACTTGCTGCATCACCCCACTGTTTCCCCCTGGACAACACTGGTGCTATGAATTGTCAAGGGATGCATCATAGCTAGGTGAGCCTGAACCACCGCCAAGAGGAAACGGTGTGTGACACTGGCTGGAGGCTTCCTTCTACACGGCACAGAGGCACCCATCTACTGACCTTACTTGCTACCTCACACGGTCTGTTCCTTGCACAGAGGTTGGACTGAGATTGTTACAGAGAGCTCTAAGGTATGTCTGGACTTCGGCCTGCTCATCCGTATGTGCACCACTGATACTGTCAAGGGAGACCTTAACAAACCAAGTGCGGCTGCAGGGCGCTGGAGCCCAGGTGCTGTTCTCCTTGGTCATGCCAGTGGAGACGGAAGGCTTGGGCAGGAGGGCCCCCACCCTACGGGTTAAGGCCTGACCGCACAGCCAGGGTTGTGGGCAGAGCTTTGGCTTTTCTGACCACGGCCCCCCCGTGAGGAACAGGAGAGCTGTGGAGGCACAGGATGCCGCACAGGGGTGCAGCAGGCGCTTGCTTTCCAGCGGCCCTTCCAGCCTAATTGGGGGCGCTTGAGCCTGGGCTCGTCAGGGGATGGTGACCAAAGCCTGGAGAGAAGGGGAGGCACGGGGAGCAGGGGGGGAGCGCCGGGTGTCACGGGTGCCCACGCTTTAGTTGGGGAGCTGAAGGGGGGAGCCGGGGCTGGCCACGGCACAGGCAACGCCATCAGCGGCCAGGGTGCGCTCCCACTGCGGGGGGGGTGGGGGGCAGAGCAGGTGCCCTCACAGCAGGGTCCACCGACTGTCCCGGCCAAGGCAGGGTAATGAATCACATCATGGTCCATCCAGAGAGCCCAGTCAGGACAAGTAGGAGATGGGATCACCATGTCAGGGCCTGAAGTGCATCCCTCTTCCGGGAGTTTAGTTGGCTAAGTTGGAGTTTAGGTGGCTGAGTCCAAGTCCACCTCCTTTGCTGGCAAGAGCTCTTGGGAAGAAAGCTCGGAGGAGCGTGGGCCTGTCCCTCCTTTCTCTTGGGAACTGTTTTTAAGCAGCGGCCTTGCCACAGGCTCCTGCCTGTGCTGTATCACAGCTGTGTAGCAGCACTGTCTATGGCTGATCTTGTACCTGCACAGCCTGGACCCTGACCCAGACCCACCAGTTCAGCTTCCTGGCTGACCCTGGGTCTGCCTCGTCACTATGGACTTGCTGGGGGATTGCTGGCTGCATGTGACCTGCTGTCTTTGGCACTCATCGTGACCTGGGCTTGCCATTCTGCATTCTGGCTCCTTCTTGGTGAGGACACTACTTGCGCATGCCTTGTTATTGTGTTCTGCTCCTGACTAGCCTTCCATGGTGCAGCAGATAGCCCTCGCTGCTCTCTGACATAGAGGCAGGACTGCCAACAAAGCTGCAGTGTAGGTCCAAGGTCCACCCAGCCGGGAGTGAGACATGTAGCAAGATCATAGCCCTGGACTTCAGGAAAGCAGGTTTTGGCTTCTTGAGGTAATCTGGTAGGCAGTATCCCGTATCAGTCACCCTGGACAGCAAACAAGTCCATGAGAGCTGGTCAGCCTTCAAGTACAACCTTCTCAAAGCGCAAGAAGTGTCCATCTGTTGTGTGGAAAGTCTACCAGGCCTGGCAGAATGTCAGCATGGAGGGACAGAGACCACCAGACTGAGGTTGATAGCACAGAGGAAATGCATGGAAGGCTGAAGTGGGGCTGGGCTGCTCTGGAGGAATGAAGCCATTGCCTGGGTGTGGTGGGGTGGAAGCTGGAAAGCCCAAAGCTCAGCTGGAGTTGAAACTAGTGAAAAACATGGAAAGCAACATGGAGGATTCCTATGACTACATTGGTGGTAGAAGGGAATCTAAGAAAAAGCCCAAATGGGGCAGGAGACCTGGTGACAAAGGACACACATGGTGCCTTCCTTGCCTTGGTGTTTACTTGCGTAAGGCCTGCTCTTAGGCCTCAGGGCCCTGGGCTTAATGGCAAAATCTGGCAATGATGTGGAGCGTTGCCTGCAGCGAAGCATGACTATGCTGGGACCAAAACGGCTATACAAAAGTCCATGGGTCCACCTGAAACGTGACCAAGGGTGCTGAGGGACCTGACCAAAGTCACTGATGCTGTCATCTTGGAGAGGTCTTAGTGAGCAGGGGAGTTTCCTGATGATTTTTAAGAGGTACATAGCACACCCTTCTGCTGGACATCTCCCCCGAAAGGCAAGAAAGAGCCCCCAGAATTACAGGCTTGTCAGCCTAATCTCCACCCCTGGGAAGATCACAGAGCAAACCCTCACAAGAACTACCTCCAGCTGTTTGAAGGACAGCTGCTCCACAGCCTCTCACTGGCTGAGGCTTCACTGCCCTAAGCATACACTGCATGCACTGGGGTTCCTCTAGGCTGTCTCCTGCTTTTTCATTGTCCTCCAGCAGTACGGTGTGTTCTCCTTGGACTCTTAACATCTCTGCTTCTTTCTTTGCCTGCCTGAGACTGCTCTCTGCTCTCTCAGCATTCTTCCAGTATTTTTGCTGTATTTTTTCACCTCTCCAAGGCTACATTATGCTCTCTGGGTCTCTTTCTTGCCTACTTTTTTCCACCTTTCTGAGGCTAGTCTTTTTTTATCCTTCACATTTGCAGGCTTTATGCTATTTTCTTACCTTCTCTGAGACTACTCTGTCTTCTCCAAGTTCTTTCCGGCTTTCTACTGGTGTCTCAGGGTCTGCAAGGCTTCTCTGTCCTCTGGGACTCCTTCAACCTCTTCACTTCTTCATTAGCCTCTCCAAAGCTGCCTTTCAGGCTTTCAGTGTGTTCCTTCCTCTCACTGAGGACTTTGGAGCACTTTCAGTCTTTCTGCTGTGTCCTCCCGGCCTCCCATCCCTGTCCCTGCCACTTCTCTGAAGTTAAACTGGGTTTTCTGGGGCTGTTTCAGTCTCTCTTCAAGGTTCATAGCATCTCAGCAGCAACTTTTCTTTTTCCTGGAATGACATCAGCCTCCCTGTTTGTTTCTTCCCTTCTCCAAGGCTATTATGAGTTGCTCTTTTAGCCTCTCTTTCTTAGCAGCTGCAGGCATACTCTCCTAGTGCTCTTTCTGAATCTCTGCTACTTTCTTGTTATTGTCAAGGTCTCTGGTGTGTTCACCGTGGTTTTTTCAGGCCTTCTACTAGTTTCTTTGCCTCTGAGGCTACTCTGTATTCTCTGAGTCTTGTACAGAGTTTGGCTGATTTTCCCTTCTTTGACACTACTCTTTGGGGGACTTTCAAGCTTTCTGCCTTTTTCCCCCCCAGTCTTCTCCGATGCCACCCTTGGTACTACTGGGTATGCTGGAGCTCCTTTAATATCTCTGATACTTTCTTGTTATCACTGAGCCTCTTTGGTATTCTCTGGAAGAGTCCTTTGTCTTATCTATTTCGTTCTTAGCCTCTTTGACACTGCTACATTTTGTTTCCTTGGGCACTTACAGGCTTTCTTGTCTTCCCTGAGGAAACTTTTTGTTTCCTGAATCTTTCAGACTGTTCGTTGCTTTGTTGGCTTCTGCTTGACTCCACTGTTTCATCTGAGGATCTTTCAGACCATCTGCTTTCCTGGCATTTGAAGGGCTGGTCTGTGTTCTTTCTCTAGGTCAGTGTTTCCTTCTGAGAATTCTCAGTGTCCTCTCATCTTTCAAGCTCTCTACTACTTTGTCCTCTCTTTGACTAGTTCATATTCTCTGGGTCATTTGCAAACACTTTCCTATATTACCAGGCTCTCAAAAGCAGTTTGCTGTTCTTTCACACCTCTTTCTGTTTTAGTATTGTTTTGAAGGAGGATGGGAGAGAACCAGGGGGTGTGGATCTTTTCAGAGATGCAATAGCTTCAAGAGCTCTGGACTTTAACTGCATAGAAGTTGAAATAGATCTCTGCAAGTCACCTTTTGGAATGTTTTTGTCCCCTTTTGGTTTTGGTGGTAGTTGGGGTTAGGAGAGAAATGAGCTCAAAGAAGCACCTTTTAAAAAATCCTTTATTTTTGTATAATCCTAGTAAAAATCTTTTATATAAAGGCGAAAGTAGGTATTGCATAGAAGAAACAGTGGTGCAAACATCACCTGGTGGGAATGGCATGTTGTTTCTTAGTGTCTACTATCTACTGCACAACAGATGGGTAGCCCATAGGCAAAAATCTCCAGGTTTCCCCATGCCAGCTACAGAATGAAGCTGCTCAACTCTATGGAAAAAAGTTACATCAGAATTATGTGTGTCCTATTCCTCGCTGCTCCCAAGAACCATCTGCTGGGATAAGACCATTTTCCTCCTTGCCTTTTGCCCTTTCTATGTCTGGCCAATACATTGCTCAAGAAACATCATGAGAATCAGTTCGGCTGCCCTCTGCTTGCAGCCTTCCTGTGTGTGAGTTTGTATTTCATGCATACAAATGAGGGGTGAACACAGGACAGGAGAGTTGGCCTGACATGACCATAGCCCAGGAACTCAATGTATGACATATACAAGGCATCTTCTGTCATCTTGAGACATTTATGCCATTATTTTTATCATCTCATATGCTACTTGGCTATGGGCGCTTCTTTTGAGTGCCCTCCACATGGGCTTCTTGTAACTAACAGCCTTGGTACCATCAGGAGGGAACAGAACTCACTGCTATTACTTCAACAGCTTTCAAGTAGAGGTTCTTCTCCTGTTACGTCTCTGTTGAAGTTCTGCCGCAACTTCCAAGCATGAAGCACAGTGAGACAGCAGGTATGCTACAGTCTGAAGGAACACTCAGAGAAACAGCACGTTCACACTCTTGAACTGTGCTTTCAGGAATTAAGAGATACAGAAAGGTATGCATTTATACAAATCAGTATTTGTGTATATTAAAGATACTTTTACTCAGTATCAGCTTTTATTTAAAAACATGCTAAAAACTTATAGTTAAATAATCAGAGTGACATTTGGGGAAAACATACAGACAGCCACCCACCAGCATAAGCAAAAAAAGTGCATACATACATGAGCCAAAGCTCCCTTTGACCAGTTTACAGGACAGTTAGTGCCTTCTCTGACAAACTGACTGATGCAGCTTCACACTTTCCAGGGCTGTTTTTTGTTGCCTGGAAAATGGCATTACTTTTCTGCTCCTTCCAGGATGTCTGTCATCACCTCCCACGTCAGAGAGTCAGCTAGAGACACAGATCAGCCCTGGTTTTGACTCCCTTCCTGTAGGTGGCCTCCCAGAGATGAATACATGAAGCTCGTGTAACTATCTTGCCTAATACTGTGCTTAAAATGCCAAAAGTAGTCATTAAAAAAAGATCTGAGGATCTATGCTGCTAGATCATGAAATGGAATGAAGCATTCTAGAAAAATAAGTTTGGATGGAAGGCAAAGTAGCTGAGTTTGCAACTACACATTTCATCTCTGAGTTATTCATAAACATTTTTTATTTCCTTATTACTTTCACTAATATATTTTACCTTTTTTTTTTTGTACAAAAACTGACTGCAGATTAAAATTTAAGATATGGCAGGTACCACTGTGCGACCCAAAAGGACAGCGATGATGCTCCTGCTCAGCCCTGCACCTTGCTCATTTGAACGCTAGAGAAAGCTCAGCACCTCTATGCAAAGGGAGAATGCAGTGGAGCCATCAGATGAAAATCGTCCTGTCTTTTCTTCCAAAAATGGGAACGCATCTTAGCAACTTTGGATACAGTCTTACATGTAGCAGCAAGTACACTGGGCATCAGAGCCCCTTCTTCAACATGGAACATCCATCTTTAGTGGGGCTCACATGCTCCTGGTCCCAATTTTTGTTAGAAATGGAAGTAAAACTGGATTCAGTTTCTGTGCTTTCCCTGTGCTTCTTCCCTGACTCTTTCAAAGTCAATCCAAGTGAAATAGCTGAACCCATATGGCATTGTCTGCTACAGTGGGAAACAAGAACCCTGTGAAACTTTGGGCATTGTGCTCATATGGGCAAGGCCATGCTCTGAGAATAGTAACCTCCTTCACTGCGACACCCAAATTCATCTCTCTTCCCCCACACATTCACACTCCTTCCTGTCACACTGATTTCATAGGAACTCAAAAAAGTGACACATTGGCCACACAAAACACTATTGCTGCCAGATGTACAGATGCATGCAGGACCTACTAGGAAGATAAACAAGGGACTAAAACCTCCCAGATATGAAATGGCTCAACAGCTATTTCAGCTCATAAGGAAAAGATAGGCTGAACGATACAATGAAAATGGTATCTTTTCAGAGTTTTAAAGTATAAATGTTCAGACTGGATATTAAGAGAAACTTGTTTACCACAGGAATAGTTTGGCATGGCATGGCTCTGAAAGGCACAAAGTCTCCATCCTCAATAGTTTCTGAAACTCAGCCCAATAATGTTACAGTAAACTCCTATTCTCTCATAGATGACAGTACCCCTTTGAGAGTGACATTGGATGAGGTAACTCTGAAGGTCACTTCTGACTGCTGCTAATACAAAAAACAGTATTTCTTTCAGAGCTAAGTCAAGCCCTGACTGGGGTTAAATTAGAACATCCTCCAATATCTGAGCCTTTCCTTCTTCCTTCACAAAACAACAAAAACCTGCAACTAGGTGTAAATGGGGGCTGCTTGCAATGAAGCAGCATTCAAAGTAGAGAAATTAATGTTCAAGTTTTCTAACAGGAATGTTGGCAAAAATATGCATTGCAGTGAACTCTGAACTACCCCACTGGATGGACTTGGCAATCTGTCAGCAAGAACCAATTCTGTACTGAAGGTGTGACAACACATACTGTCTCTGAGACCTGTTTTGGAAATTGCCCCTTTCCTGCATCATTTGGTCACCTTTGATCAAACCACCTTTCCCAGCTCAGGAGACAGCTGTCATCTGCCTGAGGAAACCCCTTCAATGAAGGGCATGGCATGACAACGTTGCCATCAAATTGCCATCCCCTTCCCGCATATCCAGCAGCATGCCATGCCTTGGGCAAACTTTTTGAAACAGACAGCACAATCTGTGAAGTCTGCTCCAGCTGGCCAGTAGGTCAGACTGCAATCTCTCTCCTTCGTGCCAGGGAGCAGTAACTTGCTTAGTCAGTTCTTTTAGCTTTTAAACTAGCATGACATCAAAGCAGCCAGACACTGCTTTGGGTGAGTAAAGGCATTGGAACTTTGCCTCACAGGAGTAGGAAGCTCACGACATGTTCCAATGGGAAGACATTGCATTCCATCTGAGGAAAGAGCCTCTGATTTGAAAGGAACCACCTTTGTTACAGTAAGGGCACAAAGGCCCTGATAAAGGTAGATGATGCCTCCCTGTGGACTTGAGAAATGTCCTTATTTGCCTGCACCAACCGTCAACTTTGAAAAACATGTCCTCTGGAGATCGCACAGTGGTTCCCAAATTAATGTACAATAAATGTGTAAAACCAAAACCAGTAAGAAGTTATAAGTCAGGCAACTAAATTCTAAGCTATATCCATCATAATAATCATCACCATTATCATAATAAAAAAGTATACACCATAAAGTACAAGAAGCTGCAAAGCAAAGCAGCTCCAATTCCTAGGACTGTCAGTTACAGTGGCTTTTCCGAGTCTCCCAGTAAATTGGACATGAGGGTTGAAAACTTAATGGAAGACTGAAGAATTCTCCCTTGAAGTTGAACACACATAACTTTTGCACATATAGCATGGATTAGTAGAGCAAAACATTTTCTTAAGTTCAGAAACATTCTCAGAGCAGATCTATGATTTCGTGTAGAAAATCCATTTGTTTGGTGGGGGTTTCCCCCTCTTTGGCAAATAAATGGCAAATGTGAACAGACAAAAAAATGAGTCAAATAACAAGTTGTGATAATAACTGAACAAGTAAAAACAAAGTAGATCGGTCAATGGGATGGATTCCCTCAGCAGGGCTAGGCTTGATACTCTTTGCGGTCATTCCTTTTGTTCATTTTTATGAGACAGAAAGGTTGGTGTGATAATGTTTCAGAGGCTTTAGGCATCATATTTTTTGCCAGTCCTGTGAATCTGCTGGAAGAGCGTCATGGAGAAGGCCATGCCAAGAATCTGAAGGGAAACAAAGAATAAGGGCTTCAGTACAGGGAGGCTGCCAAAACTGCACTGCTGACCTGTGTTCATAGTGCAGCAGTAGTTTTAAAAGTCATTCTACACTAGTCATATTTCTCAGCCTTCAACACTGATCATCAACTTGGATGTATGTTGTTCAGGCACACAGTGATGTCCGGAGATGTATCTGTAAAGAGCACAGATTGAGGAAAAAGCTCTCCAGGCTCTTAGTCATACATGCAACAATTTTTCAGAATCAATACATACAAGTCATTCTTTTACTCCACAACTTGCGCTTCTTTAGCCAGATAACTGGGAGTGAAAACATCAGATTGAAATACTCTCCCCCAGAAGTACAGCAGTGATACAGGAACTCCCAAACCTTAACAGATTATGATGCTACTTCCGCACTTCTTTTTTAAAACATGTTAACCTATTCAGTTCAGTGGCCATGATTTGACTCATTTTGGCATTTTCTAGAACTTGCTTCCAAAATCTACAATAACCAGTTCCCTACGGGACAGCATAACAAAATGGCTAAACATGGGAAGTCCAAGGTGGTGCTCTGAAGTCAAAATGCAGGTAAGCAAAACCCCATTATAGCATGTCTTCTTTGTGGGACTGACTACCGACCTGCTTCCTTTCTCAGTAGATGGCCTTAAATGAACTCATAAAGCAAATCTGATGTTTTTGAAATTGTGATCAAACTCAAAGCAGTTGGGCACCACTTTTCACACTGCAGAATCAAGAAAGCTGACAGCAAATCAAAGCCATTTTGACCAACATCATACCAGTATTACCTGCATTATGAGGATGCACATCCCAATCGAACCAAGGACATGCTTGTTCTCATCAAACCAGGTCATAACTCTCTCATAACATCCCTGAAATGATGAAAGATGAAAACTGAAATCCCACGGTCACGTTTTGTTTCATGTGCATTCCCTCTACTTTCTTCCTTCCCACCCCTCCCTAACCCCTGACCTGGGCAAAGCAAGCCTTACTGTTTTCCACACTAGTTCGGTAGAGTTCCGTCCACAGTCTTGGGAGTTTTCTGTACAACATCGGTCTGGGACAGTGTTTTCTCCCAGCACTGGGTACCAATCCGTGAAGTCATTCACACCACAGCATTTCATCTACAGCAAAAGTAAAGGATTAATAAATTAACTAGCACGATTTGTGAATCATGTACCACCACAAACTTTTACTTCCATTAAACCACTGTATATTTTCAAAAGGGTTGCCACAACACTTTTGTATTTTTTAAATGCTTTGTGCTCAGTGATCACTAAAAGCAAATACTTAACATGAAAAAAAAACCTCGAAATAAACAGTCCCATGCCCAAGATATGTTAGTCTTCTTGTCACAGAGACATGAGCCCAAACAGCAAAATATAAGGTAATCTGCCCGCAAATGCTGAACAGCAAAAGCCCATCTGCAAAAGCTTCAGTTCTGCCTATGCAGGTTTTGCTGCTTCTCCTCTGTTTTGAATCATCTCTGTGCCTATCACAGGCACAGAGAGCATCAGAAAGAGGTAAGCATCTTTAACCTTACAAAGCACACTTTAATCCTGGGTTTCACAGTACTCCCTGGATGTTCAGGAGTGCAAAATGAGAAATCAAAGGCTGCATCAGCCATCTTTCAGACTTAGCATGGATGCCACATTTAATAGACTGCACCAGCCCTTATGGCCAAACTTTTTTTTTTTCTATTGAGAAAATGTTACCTCTGCTTGAATGATATTCCATGCATTTTTCAGTCCAACATTATTTTCTGAATTGTACAGCTTCATACCTTCCTTCAAATCCTTCTTTGCACTCTCACTGACCTGTATCATGTGAAAAATACAGAAAGTCAATGCACTGCTGTTTAGGGGAAAGGACCAGATGGTACAGACTTGTATATAGAATGTATCTCTCTTACCCTTTCTCACCACAAATTTAACATGGGTAGAAAAGCTCCATCATAGCTTTAAGACTCTCAGAAGGCAGTGTGACCTTTCAGCACTTGCCAAAGTCTAGTCTCTCCCTCACATTGCAAAATACTGTATTAATTCTGACGAGATACGAGACCAAACAGCTCCCCTCTGCTAAGAGTCCATTATACAGTCATCGTCTGATCCCAACTGACTGAAGAGTGATCAGCAGAAATCTGCTGAGCTTACTTTAACTTTGCCAGAGATAGCTGTTGGCAGTACCCCACAGCAATGCCTCCTGCCTGTAACCTATGGCCTACTTTAATTTGCTAATATCATAAACCCAGAGTTCCAGCCTCCCAACCTTAATATAATTATCCCTTGCACGGGTTCAGGCAGGCTATAATAAATGGCCCATACAAAATCAACTGACAAAGAGCTTTGCTATTGTTATTCTTGTGGGGACAGGCTTGTAGAATTTATGATTTTCAAATGTGCTCTTCTTTCCTTAGAGGAAAAAGCTGGAATGTGTAATGAGATGTCCTATTTCTTGTATAAATTTCAGTCCAAGTCTGGAGTCCTGGACGCAGGTAGGAATGTACCTTTGTTCTGACAGCAGTGGGCTGGCAGCAGAGAAAGGATTATGGGTCTTGGCATAAAGGTCAAGTGTATTGTAAGATCTGTTTCATCCCTCTTTGACATCTCATTCAAAATCAGAAGTTCACCTCAGCTCCCTGAAAGTGGCAGGCATCATAATGACAGCCTGGGAAGAGACACGAATCTGGTAGAAGCTCAGTTCTAACATCAGACATGCTCACACTGTAAGGCTCTGTCCTGTATTTAGCAGAATCCTCCAGTTCCCCAGAGATTTCTGAGGTTTTTTACCTATCTGACAGGCCAGCCAGTTGTGCCTGCTTCATTTAGTCTCTACTAGACAGCAGATTCCAACAATGGGCTTTATGAGAAGCAGCCTCTTGATCTGCTCTGCACCCTTGTCAAAATTTCTGGGACTGCCCATTCAAGTGAGACAGCTGGTGACATTTGGATTAACCTGTGAACATCCCTGACCTCTCTCCTCCAGTCCTGTTCAAAGGTTGACTCTAAGAAGCTAACCAGGTCTTAAGCAGGATCTCCCACAGCCAAGATCCACAAGATGACCAGCTTCTTGCAGAGCCATCAAACAGCTATGCTGAAGGCTATCTTAGATTTTAGAAGACTAAAAGGGAGGCCCTAGGCTATGGTTTTATTTCAAGGGGGGAACTGTAAAGCTCAGCGGGTTCTTCTGTGTGCCCTCCTCATCACCTCCTCCTCCCCCTGCAGAAGCGGCTTACAGAAAGTCACGAAGATCTCAATGTAAAACCATCACCAAGTGATGAGCAAGGAGAACCCACATACCTCCACTATACAAAAACAAACTGAACCTGGTTTACACGACAGTACAATTAATCTATATGGCATATTTGCTTACCTTGTCCATATAAACAAAGAACAAAATGAGTAATATCAGCTCTGCCAGGAGAATTATCAGCAAAACGATGAAAAACTAGAACAAAGAAAAAACAGACAGTGTATACACACTTGCCAGCTAAAGAGCAAACCTGGGGCTGCTAGAAACTGAAGACTATAGGTCTTGTCATCTAAACCCTTCCTCTACTGCCAAAACTATGCAAGTTTGGTTTCAAACTCCTCAGGCATGTTGATATACTGCCACTAAAGCTCCTGTAGGTCTCACCATCAATGAGGAAGCTCAGTGTCCTGCATTCTCTAATCTTAGATTTTGCCCTACTACCAGTTCGCAGGTTTCAGCAATGCTTTTGTCTGGCTTTTGTGACTGCTGCCACAGCATGCAGTCCTGGTAGACTCTTTTCTTCATACAGATTACAGAACAGATGCTAAACCCATTACCACAAAGATCAGTGTGATGTGCTTCATGAGTGATTCCCTAGCAGATAAGCTTTAACCACATCTGACTGCCTGTTGGAATAGTCATTACATTACTCAGCACTTCCATTCCCAACTCTCTGTAGTGGAAATCTCTCTGCAGGGGCATCCCAAGTGTGAGCTCCAGTAGTTTCTCACTAATTTTCATGCCCACTAATTGCCTTTATGTACTAGTGGACTGCCACATAGGCATGGCATCCCCGCCACAGACACTGGGGGAGATGTAGTATGCAATGCAGCAAGCTCTCCAATAGGAAACTCATGATAGTGTAGAAGGACTTTTGCAGAACCTTCCAATAATATAAACACTCTTAAAAAAACCCCCAAAATTCAGCTGGTGTTGCAGTTTGTGTAGATAAATGACATAGACCTCTTTACTATTCTCTCGTTTGCTTTCCCAGCTGTACAAAATACAAACCCAAGAAGCAGATAGCAAAAAACGAGAGCACATTTGTACTCCAGTTTAATTATCTGAGCTGGTTTAAGGAATGCTTCCCAGCTGTTCCCCAACACTATGTAAGGGAGACTTTTACACAAGGGAAACTCATGTGCTCCTTAATGTCACAGCACCTGTGACTAAATTGGAAGCTGTCTGCTCTGAAAGCCCTCCTCTCACCTTCTGCCACAATACCTCTCTCCTTGGGGTGGGGAGAAACATGATGAAGCCTGCTGCATTTATGCAAAAGGAAGGACCCGCACTCCATCTTCTGAGAGGTGTTCCCAACCTCTGTAAGACTGCCAAGGATCAGATTATTTTTTTATTTTTATTTGTAAGGCTTGGCAGAGACCTTGACTTCTTAACTTTGGGTCAAATGGTTTCCACCAACTTCTGACAAAGGCCTTAGATAAGGGCTAAGTAGAAAATAGCCACGAGAGGCTCTGAGCAGCATCCAAAACCAGCTGTGCTTAAGGTTTTTCAGTCAGTCAAACAGACATTTCCAGAAGAGCTATTCAGGTTGACCCTACAGTTCATGTTTAACCATTCAGAGGTAACTGACAGTAATTTGCTTTGCTATCTAATACATTGAGGTACACAGTAACAAGGATACGTTTGCTAATACACCAATGACATCAGTGACTAAAGCTGTGGGATGTCACACTGCAAGCATATAGAAGATTGAAAGCCAAGAACAATGTTACAGTGATGCACAAGACTACTTGGCACTGGTCGTTTAAATAAAGTAATAACAAAGCAACAGTCAATGGTCTTAGTAAAAAGAAGTATTGTTGTCTTACACTCAACAGGAGGCACTTGTTTTCCTTGATAGCACCTAGGCAGCCCAGAAAGCCGGTGACCATGACGACTGTGCCAATGGCAATGACTAGGTTGGCAGCTGAAAGTGATGGAAAGCTAGGAGAAAACGTGGCGAAGTTTCCTTGTGACACTGACAGCCAGATGCCCACGCCCAGCAGCCCACAGCCACATAACTGCAAAGAGATAAACAAAAGAAAAGGTTTCACCATTAAAATAAATGGCACTGGTTCCTTCCCCCAAACTCTGAAAACAAAGAATTCTCAAGCACCTCCTCAGGTAACTGTCCTGCAGTAATGCTCTCACTGGCTTGCTGCTGAAACAAAGTGAAACTAAATGCTCTAACTAGACTTGGTCATGTAACCTATACTTATAAATCTATCCAAAAGCCACTGAATGAAGGAATTCTCTTTCTAAAGACATAGCACATGAAACCAGCTACCCACTGAGCTCCCAACAGAACAACCCAACGCAGTTTTTTTGTAGGAAGGTAAAAAACATTATTTGAAAGTATGTTCCACTGCACTTATTTCTGCTGTCATCTACAATGTCTCAGAGTATCCAGCCCCATATTTCTTCATCCTAGGCCAGGCAAGGAAGTCCTGGAGATAATTACAATTACTAGCACCATTTCAGTAAATATTTCTCATAAAATGCTCAGTCCCAGTAGCCAAGTATGAGTTCTCATAGCTTTACTGTTGTTTGCCAGTGTTCAATGTCACAAAAATCAGGTTTATTTTCTAAGTTTATTATCTACAGGAAGCTCAACTTGTGCTACTCTCCGTCTGTGAGAGAACCTGAAGGAAACAGAAAGCTGCTAATAAAACATAAAATTAACTTCACGTTGCTCCTCACTCTTAACAATATCATGGCTGGTTAAGGAAATAAGGTTTCCCACCCTAAGTCACAGGGCAGGTCTTCAGAACAACGGCCAAGTGTTGCGCTTGGGGGGCCTGAAAGCTGGCCATCTTTTAGTACTTGCTCAAAACTGGTATTATGCAATTTTGCATCTGATCTGTGATCACTGCAGCGAAACCAGAATTAGAAGTTAGTTGCACTTCCATTAAATCTGTAAGCTAGTAAACAGTACTATTAGTTTCCTGCCAGATACAGCCTTTGCCAAGTTCAGAGGTGAAATTCACATCACTTTCACTGGGAGGGGCATTGGACCACACCCCACCCCACCACACCCCCTGCAACTCGGAATATTTTCTCCAATTTATTTGCATCACTGCATGGGAAAAACAAAAAAGGACTTAATCATGACTCACAGTGATATGCCAAAGCTGCTGGTGCTCACCTGTCAGCAGTGAGGAAGAAAAGTTCTTGCTAACTAGCAGGTTTGCCACACCCAGCCCACCCCATTGTGCTTGCATAAAATTACAACTTTCACTCAAAGTGGAAACTCAAGGTCAGAGAATGGTACGTCCACCAAAATAGGGTTCAGACCTGCCTTGTGATGAGCGCTAACCTGGCATGATGAAGAGCTACAGACCTAACTTTGGGTAAATATCCCCACTTCTGTCTGAGGTGATTTTACCAGCAGGGCAGATAGTTCAGGGCACAACTGGGTCCTTTTGGGGTTTTGCCGCTTCACAGAACATGAAAGAAAAACTAGAGTAGTACCTTCTTGAATTCATGTCACTACCTTATAAGTCAGGCTTATGTCTTCATAATCACATACATGGTTATTTCCTTTTACTTAACCCTGTGACCCTTCTGTCCCCTCTGAGCCCCTTTCCTAGTTTGCTTGAAGCTTTTGAAACTGCTTTGCATCTAGGGAGATTCACCTGCTCAGTGAACAACTGTGACCTGGAGTAGGCCTTATGGAAAAGGTGCTCACAGGCATTCCCACGGGAGGCAGAGTAAAGCATCTCCCAGTGTACCAAGTCCCCAAGAGCTAACATCATGCGAAGCATAAAAATATAGGGTTGTGTAGACAGAGAAAGAGAATTAGAGAAGGAGATTAACTATACTGCACTGGTGGTTATTTCCAGTCCCCTTTGCACCTAAGTGCTGGTTTAGCAATCCAGAAAAAAACCCCACAACTGCCTGTATCTCACTGAGTATATGCATTGAGTTACACAGAGGAAATTTTCAGCATTCTTGTAAGGAGGCTGGGAAACATCTCTCCTTCCAAAACTCAACACAGAACAACTTCACAGGGTGATTTGGGAAGCTTTGTGTGACTGGGTGTGGATAAACATCACAACATCTGTTTCCTCTGACAGAGCTGGATGCAGCTGCTACATGAGTGTAGGTAGCAGGAAAAAGTCAAACAGCTACTATCCCTGTGGAAAGACTGGTACAAAACATCCACGCGTGCAGGAAAGGGCTACAGGACTTTCATCTCTTCCTCAAAATCTGTCCTCTCCAATTAATAATCAATTGAAGTGATTTCTCGTTGTCTTTCATGGTATGTCAGCAAGGTCAATGTGAACTTGGAGTTAGTAGAGTACGGGGGGAGCATGCAAAACAGAAGTCTCCTGATCACATCCTGCTGCAGGACCCAGTGGACATCACCACAGGTTTAAACTGTCTGCAGTTCATGGAATCAGTCACCCCACTGCTCCTGCTTTAAATTTCATCTACTCCGTCCTTGAATTGCTGCAGCTTTGGTGCCTCAAGCTCTCTCAGGCATCCACTCCGTGGCTCAGCTGCTCCATCCGTTAGATGAGAACTGCAGGCAGCAGCTCAGGCTGATGGTTCAGGAGGTTAGAAGCAGCTCTCACCACACAACGTTCATTTCAGGTTTTCAATGGCATTTCTAAGCTGCCAGGGCTGTACATTGCCAATAGCTGATGGCACTTCAATCGATGACTTTGGGACACTCCATGGATGAGACTGTAAATGCTTCCAAAGACGTTTCTACCAAAGACTGGAATTGTTCAGTGTAACTTTCCTTCAGAACATGAAGGAAATCAGAGCCCTAGCTCAAGTGTTTTGAAAGAGGGCGGTGAATTCTGGAATCATCAGGCCAAAAGCAATAGAACATTGCAGACAAACAAGGTGGTGGTAAGAGCAAGACCAGAGCAAAAGGCTTACAGAGGAATGGCAAGTGAAGGAAAAAAGGAGTACATGCAATCAATAGGAAGACCAGCCCACGAAGAGCTGCACCTCAGTAGCCAGCTGCAATTATAAGGACAGTAACAAGAGGCAGAAGCAGCAAGCCCTTATCAGCACCTTTTTACCATTTGAAAAAACCTCAGCAAAATCCTTGACAGAAACTGGGTCTAGAAGAGAAAGGTGGCTAGGAAATTACTCTAGAAGGCTTGTGTTTATGTTTATTTAGACAAAGTTAGAAGCAGCTAGTTGCTTAGATAAGGGATGGGAGAACTACCTTCAAGTGTAGGAAATCAGCAAAGTGACAGGCTCACTGGTGCTCCGTGGGATGGACATGAAGACAGAAAAGGACCAAGAAGAGAAGAAGGATCAAAGCTGGAGAACAGAAAAGTGGACAGATGGCCTCTGTCCCTCTGACAGGGTCTCGGTTCAGGAGATCCTCTTTATACACTTCCATACAGGAGTGATCAATTCTTTACTTGTTTGTAGTAGCCACCCTAGTATTTTGGTAAACTCAGCGGCAAAACACTTGCTTTTTGGCAGAAGACTGGTCACCTACTGCACCTTTGCCTTTCCACAATGCCCCTAGGAGGGAATAAGCATTCAAGACAACGTGAAACATTTGTAACAGAGGACTTGTGGATTAGCAATACACCTGTGCTGTCCCTAGGCAGACCACTATGGAGATAAAACTTGAATGCCAGACACCCGAACATGTGGGAAGATGAGTCCTTCACAATGCAAAACAAAGTGTTATGTCAGCTGAGGCAGCAGACATGTCCACATTTGCTCTTTCATCCTGTAATTCTAACGTCCCGCTGAAGAATACCATGGAAAAAACTCCTTTCCAGCTGCTGTAGTGATTGGGTTGACATGCCAAAGTGCACAATGCGACTGCAGTTCCCTTCAGAGCTTTCTGACAGCACACACTAGTGCAGTACCGCAATTACAGCACAGTACCTGCACTGACCACGCTCTCACCATGGCTGACTCCCACTGAGGCCCACTGGGCAAGCCAAGGAAAGTTCCCCTTTTCACAGACATTTTACCTCCCCAAAGTAAGATTCTCCATCCCTAAATTACACTGAAAGTTCATATTACATAAAAAATCAGGTGATGGAGGGGCTATTAAAGCCCAAGGCTGATCTATGCAAACAGTGACTGACGAGAGTAAACAGGAAGACTTGGAAGAGATTTGATAAAAGACATGACATCCTAAAAACCTCCACACGGTGGCATCCCATACCAAACAGCACTAGCAGTTTAAGTCAAATTTTATTTTTCTCCTTTCCACAGCTCCTCGACTTTTGTGCTTTCTTCTCTGTTTTATCTCTGTCATTCTACTGAGCAGCAGTATTGTTGATGCTAAAACTTATACTTTAAAGCCCAGGTCCCAGGACACTGCTTTCTTCACTCATGCTTAAAAAAATCCCAAATAATTCCACTGATGTGGGACTTAATTGCATACAACGATACCAACCAAAGCTAGCTAGACTTCTATCAATAAAATAGCTTTCCATAACACTTCATTCTCTACCAATCTCGGTTTTTTAACAACACAAACACTGTAAAAATGCTTTCACAACTATTTATACTCACAGGATCCACCTCTTTCTGTTTGGTACAACTGAATACTGGAGTGTGATAGCAGCAAAAATATATCAAGTCATCTTATTAATTCCTTTACCACCATATAATTAAATAATATACACTGCCTGGTATTTAATAGTGTGAGAGTGATGGCACTGACATTCCTTCCCCAGGGAAATGGTTCAACAGCATAATAAATTTCACTGGATCTTTCTTCTCAAAAAATGTTGGCTCATTTCCCTCTCATGATTAGAAATCATCATCCTCCAGGCAACCATCAAATCTCTCCATCCCCTGGCATTTATGTCATGAAGGTAACTGCAGAACACTATTATAGTCAGTCACATACACAGATATACACACACTCTTACTTATGGGGTAATTTAGTCAAGCTATGGCACACATATTTTGAGCTTGAAAGCAAACAAAAGGAACACCAACTGGCCTCACAGTTTCTCCCACACTTTGCTATTTCACTGTCAAAGTGTGGATCCCTCTCAGTACCTCAACATATATCTGATGTCATCACTATGCCCAGAAAACATACAGCATTCTAGGAAACATTAAAAAAAGTTTCAAATGCTTCAAGGAAAATTAGGACTCCAGATAAACCCAGAGAGAGAAAAACCCCAAAGCAAGTCTTTCCCTGACAAGTGCCATCATCAGAGTGGGAAAGGGGCTTTTCTATTTTCTTCTGGATTTTTGAACACTGTGCGAACAATAAGAACTTTGACAATAGAGCATCATATCCAGGTTTAGTTGCTTTAACCTAAAGAAGATACAGTAAGAGTTTAGAAGACCTAGGGACAGACCACACAGATGGTCAGAGGTATGCCAAGACTGACATATTGTACAGAAGGAGATCGTGCACAGGATTATCTAGCCTGGGAGGATGTGAATGCAGTATTCACAACTCTAGAGGTCAGTATGAAAACCAAAGAGCTTGCCTCTTTCATTTTTTCCAATAATAGGAACAAGGGGAATATTAGTAAGCATTATGTAGTATATTTTGCTTTACATAACTGAGAAGTAAATTGATAAATTATGTCATAGGTGATTACAAGGATCAAGTATTGTGGCCACAACTGTCAGTGAAGGCTAGATAATTTTATTTATTGGTAACAGCACTTGTTGTTTGTCAGCATATACATGAATAATGACACTTCATGCTTCTCAGAGCAAGATAATGCATGCAGAATCCAGCAAAACTACCAAGCAGCAAACAAGTTGGCGTAAAGAAGTGGTAGGATATGCCACTCTGGTAAGGTTTATTAACAGAATAATATTGATAGACTTACCCTTGAAGTAAGTCACTGAACAGCATCAGAAAACAGGAAACTGATAGGGAAGGCTCTACCAAAAGGAAAAGGGACGAAGCCATACTCTTGCTGACTTTTGCCATTATTCCATCCCATGCACGCACAGTGTGATGGAAAAGCTGCACAACTAGGTGTGTGAGGAAGAATGAAGGGAAGATTTATTCTTTACATCAGAGTTTCTACTGCTGGTTAAATACCAGGGGAGCTCTTAACAGATTTGGAATAGAACAGAGACATATAGAAGCCAAACACTGAGAGATACCACTAGGGACAAAAGAAGCAGCAAGTGTCTCAGTTTGTACCTCCACTTTGAATAACATGCCCTGGGCCATCTGTGGCCCAGTTACGGAGAACAGAAATCTCCCCACCTTCCTCTGTGCTGTGTTAAAACAGGCGATCTTGCTTGAAGCAAAGATGATACAACAAAAAATACACGCAACAGCTTAAATACAGCCCCCACAGAACCAGCCAAAACTTACAAGGAATTACTAACAGTATGGCTGCGAAAATAAGTGTCAACGCTGCGAGCTCATTTCAGGACAACTACAGTGACAAAAGGACGCTTTGAATTAGGCTTTGACTGGCCTCTATTTAAACAATAAGTAAACATGGAGGCTTGACATTTATTACAATTATAGTTGGACTTTTATTACAAGAAGACACCAAAAAACAAAACATGGCCAAGATAAGAAAAGGTATACTTTTATATATGTATATATAAAAATATATAAATAAAAATACATATATATACATGCAATGCAAAAGGTAAACATCCTAATCAAGCCAAAGCAGTTTAGAATTCCTACTAGTTTTAGGGAAAGTTCTAGAATTCTATTTGCTTAGTTTAGTTTTGCATGTTTACCATCTGCAACAAAAAAAAGTATACGGGAAAAAACACTATGTCATTTTTGCTTATGCCATATGCACATCAGTACATCGTAACTGCAGTCCAATATGCTATCGAAATACAAAAATGGAAACCAACACAACTCCACTGAGCCAAATGCTTACTCTTCTTTAAGTGTCCGTTGTCCTCTGTAAAATTCCTCCCTAGATAAGGGAGGCCAACAGCATCCTGGCTTGTTCAGAAATAGTGCAGCCAGCAGGACTAGGGAGCCAGCCTGTACTCAGCACTGGTGAGGCCGCACCTCAAACACTGTGTTCAGGTTTGGGCCCCTCACTACAAGAAAGACCTTGAGGTGTTGGAGCGTGTCCAGAGAAGGGCAACGAAGCTGGTGAAGGGTCTGGAGCACAAGTCCTATGAGGAGCGGCTGAGGGAACTAGGTTTATTTAGCCATAAGAAAAGGATGCTGAGGGGAGACCTCATTGCTCTCTACAACTACCTGAAATGAGATTGTAGCGAGGTGGGGGTCGGTCTCTTTTCCCAGGTAACAAGTAATAGGACGAGAGGAAAGGGCCTCAAGTTGTGCCAGGGGAGCTTTACATCAGATATTAGGAAAAATTTCTTTACTGAAAGGGTTGTCAAGCACTGGAACAGGCTGCCTAAGGAAGTGGTTGATTCACCATCCCTGGAGGTACTAAAAGAAATGTAGAGGTGGTACTTAGGGACCTGCTTTAATGGTGGACTTCATAGTTTTAGGTTAATGATTGGTCTTGATTATCTTAAAGGTCTTTTTCAGCCCAAATGATTCTATGATTCTATGACCTGCACCAACAGGACAAGCATGAAAAAGCCATGTGGACAAACAGAATGTACCACCAAAGGCTAGCACAGAAAGGTTTTTCAGTGTCCAGGTGGCTCTTAAAACCGTCCCTTCTCCTGGGGTCAGCAACACTTTGGAAAAGCTGTAATATTTTCCCTCTGTTTGGTAAGTCCTACGAGATAAAGGTTACGTATCTTAGCTCTTCTTTTCAAGATAGAGAGATTTTCCAGCATTTTTCCAACTGACTCTTACACCAGTCAGTGTGCAGAGGAGGAAGAGAATGTCCCTCATGAAGCAGTACAGTCTTCTAAATCTGTCCTTAGTTGGTTTATTATTTTCATTTTCCCCTGTCCTTGACTTATGGAATCTCAATGAGCTCACAGGTTTCCTACGGAATCAAGCAGCAGCACATATTGGAAAACAGTTTGAAAGGCTGTTCTTTCCCACCATGCAGGAAATTTTAAAGAAAAGTTCTATGAGATGATGACTTCTATGAGAAGATGGACATCATCTTCTTTAGCAGCTGGAAACCTGATTCAAAGACTCTTCAGATCAGCATGAAGAGTTCACATCTGTGCATTTTGGATCTGGTGCTTCATTTGGAAGCAGTCTGGTGTGGAGATTCAAAACAGTAAGAGCTACTGTTCAAAAAACCAACATCCTGTTTTCTTGTCTCAACAGACACAGTAGTCCCTGTTCTTGTTTCAATGTGCACTAAGTTTTGGAAGATACTAACTTGACTGTCCAGAAATACTATCATCACAAATAACAGGATTTTTCAAACTATCACAATGCATTAACTGCTTTGTTGAGAGCCCAACATTAATCAAAGCAGGGGGTGGCTTAAAGGGGGAAGGGGACTCAAAGTTCAACAGTGGAGCCATTCCATTCATTTATTGTCAGAGGTGCTCATCTTTTGCTTTTGCAGTGTTCTTCCCTGAGCTACAGATCAGAACGGATGTTCTGGAAGGGAGCAGGTATGGGTAGTACATGGTTTCTACCACTTCAAAAAATGAGATATGCTTTCTGCAAATTAAGTTTTTGGATGCCAACTGCCATCTCTGGATTTGGGTGGTTCATCCATCTCTGGAAAGGGCTGGTGCTTAAAGGAGATTTTCAGGTAAGCCCAGATAAATTTTCCTGCTCTGTCTTGATAATCCACAGGATTAATCAAAACTGCAGATTAACAGCTGAAAATCTCAGAGAAAGTCTCTTGCAAAACAAGATCACCTTCTAAATATGATCCAAAATATAGCAAGGGCACCTAAATCTGATAAGTTCTTCAGCCATAGACTAGAAAATGAGAATGGAGTATGGAAGTGGGTGAATATACTTAATAATACCTACTTAGTGCTACTGCCATAACAATATAGCAAAGACTTTAATTTCTCTACAATATTCCTGTGAACTGGACATTAAGGCAAGACAAAGGAATTATTTCAGTGTCTCCTTTGAGACTAGTGCAGTAACAGCTGTAATGACAGTCTGTGTGGAACAGAACGTACAGAACTGGAATTTGTGCAAATGCTGAACCTCCTCAATTCATCTGCCAGAGAAAGCAGTTATCCTCTTCCTTGAGTCAACCACCAGCAGTACTGCTGGGATGGTCTTGGAAAACTGAAATGAGGTATCAGAGACTGTGATCTTTGGGCCTCACAAAGAGAGAGATACCCTGAGGGGCACTAAGTTCTGAAACTTCTGCCAGTGTGTTTCTGGAATGTGTAAATAGGCAGCCAGAAGCCTTAAGCTTTGGCTTGGATGCTCCTACCTGGTCACATTGGAGTTTTCAATAAAGGACGTGTTTTGCAGAAGGAAGTTCTAACAACAACTGGGTTTCCTTGGATTGTCAAGGACAGCTTAATCTCCTCTTTACTTAGTTGAAGGGCAGCTTGGGTAGTTTATGTTGCACATTATGAGAAACTTTAACTGAGAAATTAGCAGAGCACTGGATGAAGTTACCAAGGTGGTGTCAAAATCTGCAGTCTTTGAGGTTTTCAGTGCTTTGCTAGAGACACTCATGGCTGACCTGACCTACCGCTAGCAACAGTACTACTTCAGTATGACTTGCAGAGATTCCTGCCAAGCAACAATTCTGATTTTACCATTTCCTCAGCTACCATGTTCTTCCTAATTTGAGAAAAATCCAACCACCACGACATTTCTGATGAAGACAACAAATCTCTTACCTTTGGAAGCTTTATGGAGAAAGCCCTCATGCCCATTCTGGGGAATCAGCATAGCTGTGTATCTCTCTCCAATGCCTGTACACCAGCGCATGCAACACAGGGAACAGACAGGAGAAATCGTACATCTGGGTGCAGTTACAGGGCTATGACATGACTGCAATCACAGAGAGAGTGGGATAACTCACCTAACGGGTGTATTGTGATGGATGAGTACAGGCTCTTTAGGAAGATCAGGCTGGGAATTTGTACCTTATATGAGGAAGAAATGGGAATGCAGAGAGGTCTGCCTTTGGTTGGGTGAGGAGTCAGTCAAGAGTTATGGGTCATAGTAGTAGGCAGACCAGTACAGGTAACATTGGAGTAGCTATCAACTATAGACCTCCTGATGAGGAAGAAAAAGTAGATGAGGCCTCCTTCATACAACTGGAAGAAGTCTCATGTTCACAGGCCCTGACCCTCATGAAGGATTTCAGTCACCACAATGTCTGCTGAAAGGACAACATAGCAGGGCACAAGCAATCTAAGAGATTTCTGGAATGCACTGATAACAACTTCCTAACACAGGCGACTAATGAGTCAACAAGAGGAGGTGCTCTGTTGGACCTGCAGCCACTTGATGCCTTTGTAGCATTTTCAAACACGTCTAAAAAGAACAGGGCCTTGCCAGGATACATCTGCTTGGCTGGGGACACAACTTTGAGCTTAACTCAGGGATTCTGAAATAACACCATATGTTCTCTTTTGAAGCGTGGTGGTGTGGCTCTTTTTACTCTGGCAAAAAACATTCTGGACAACGTCCACGACCTAATGCTCCTGCGATTAGCTTTCTCAGGTTTTTTGCTCTCATAAGCAGAGTTCATCAAATCATCAATCACAACTATAGTTACCTCATTAGGGAGAAATAAATGGTTATCACTGAGAAGTTCAGGTAAGTCTTCCACAAATTTGATAAAATGATAGTTACAAAGCAGTTCCTGTTACAACAGTTGCCAACAACTGTAATACCACATAATATTCTCAGTCATAACAGAGAACAACATTCTTGTTTGCCATTTTTGGTTGGCATTCTTCAAAAGGCTTTTACAAAATAGCTTTTCCCATAGGTGCTAGGCCCTGCCGCAACGGCTGTCAGTCAATCACCGAGCAGTATGATGATTAACAAAGTGGCATCAAAATGGCATCACCCTGTCATAAAATGGCGGCCAAAACAAAATGGCGCCCCCCGTGTACATATGGGGGAGGGCCTTCCGGGTCAGAAATACTTCCAGGCAAACCAGTAGGGGGTGGCTGGGCCTGCCTGCCAGCCAATCACAACAGACGTGACTAGAAAAGGGGAGTGGCTTCTGCGGCAAATGGCCCTGGAGGCTTCTGCGGGGGCGGCGGGACTTCTGCCAGGGCCTGGGGCACGTGCTACTTCGTGTGTTGTGTATCAGTGGTACCCATACTACCGATCTGCTCGGGAGACTCCCATGGGATACAACCCTGGAGGGCAGAGGAGGCCAAGAAAGCTGCCGATATTCAAGAATTGCCTTCTCCATACTCAAGAACGGACAAGCAGGGAATTGAGGAAAGACGGCAGGAGGTCTGTGTGGATGAACAAGCAACTCCTGACTAAACTAAAATGTAACAGGGAAGTGTATGAGAGAGAGAAGCAGGGGGACATGAGTCAGAAGGGATACGGAGACAGTTCAGTCACGCAGGAATGAAGTTAGAAAAGCAAAAGCCCATCTAGACTTGAATCTGGCAAGGGATGTGAAGGGCAACAAGAAAAGATTCTACAATACATAAAAAGCAAAAGGGAGCCTAGGGAAAATATGAGCTCATTGCTAAAAAATGTGACGGGGGCCCTCATGACAAAGGACACTGAAAAGGCTGAGGTGTCTGATGCCACCTTTGTCTCAGTCTTTACTGGTCAGACCAGGCCGCTGAGCCAGACAGGGAGCCTGAGAAGGATCAGGCTATGGAGCACTTAAATGAACTGGACATTCATAACTCCAGGGATGGGGCATCCACATCTTCTCTGGGCAAACTGCTCCAGTGTCTTACCACCCTCACAGTAAAGAATTTCTTCTTAATATCTAACCTACGCCTGGTAATGGTTTAAAACCTATTGCTACAGGCCCTACTAAAATGTTGAATGATAGTTAAACTCAGAGGGCAGGGAGGAGAATGAGGGCGGAACATGGAAACAGTGCTAGGTCTACGGTCTACAAGAAAAAAAAAAAAGAAGATTAAGAATTACAGATAAACTACAGAGACTCCTAAAACCAGAAGGACTGATAGGACCCTAGTCATTCATCTGCTGGGTGGAAAAATACACAAAGACCAAACAGAGTTCAAAATAACCAATACAGAAAAGGAATTATGTAGTCGCTCCACAGAGGCAACCCGATCAGATGGGTATTTAACATACAAATCATAAAGGCTATGTAAATTGTAAAGGCTATATAATTCATAAAGGACTTGTGGCTCCTACAGAAATACTAACCTTATGCATATATTAGAATGTGCAGTTATGCTGTTCTTGATAACAAACTTGACAACAATAGTTCATTTAAAATACAGTAACTAAGCATTATACATAATCTTTGTATTAAACCATTTTCTCATTAGTAAGCAAGGGGAGATAGGAGCAGAACAATTCTCTAAGCAGTTCATCATAATGAATGAAAATCCCATCAGCCTAACAAAGCAGTTCTGAGCATTAAACCCTATTTCCTAAACACACATAACTGTAAAGATATCTTTCTGAAATGTAAAGTTGGGGGATTAAATTCAGTCTCTCTTTAATTCTTGCAAATGAGTCTGTCTACACAGACTTCAAACTGAAAACAGGAAACAAATTGCAATGCTGTCTTTTCATACACCACTTTCTGAAGCTACTTTTCAGAAGATGTAAGTTTAAGGCTTTTCACTATGTAATATCATTAATTAAAAAATGGAAATCTGCCATGATTTTAAAATTATTTTATTTTATTTTCCTAATTATTTCCATAAAGTTAATTTCACTTGAAATTAAAATCCAATCTGAAAAACAGCTGGAGAGGAAGATCTCCTGAATTCAACTGCTTCATAGGAAACATTCAGATCTGAGTTTGATAGCAAAAGGAAATACATGTTGCTGCTTAATCCCATTAGACCTGCAGAAGAGAAAGAGAACTGAGTTTTGTTCTTCCAGTTCTTGGAATAATTACAAGAATATTTTACTGCAATCCCTAATCCCCGTGCAAGCATAGCAGAGTACAAGATTTGTACATGTTGGCAACCACGATTTGGCTAATAAAAATATTTTGCTCTATCTCATTATTATAACCGCTTTTCAAAAAGATTTGATTCGCAGACTCAAAACCAGCACTGAAAGCTTTGAAAGCTGGAAGGAGACCTCAACTACTTTCATAGATATCAGCAGGAAGAGACAATTTTACCCAGACAGTTTTCAGAGTAACAATGTATCTGCAAGAGCAAGCAGCATATCTAAATCACGGTCCAAAATCCAATATATAAAAGCCCCAAGAGAAATGCATTGGACAAGACAGGTAATCCTATTTTATTCCATTGATAGTAGAGAGAAAAACAAATAGAGTCATGATCTGTTGAGTTCCCCCAGCGCTCTAATTTTAGAGCAGCTGCATTAAAGCCTTTTGAAAACAGAACTGTATAGCTGTTTAAAACTATATGCCGAATTCAAATGTTATGTATTTGCACAAATGCAGGGACATGTACCTGCAGCACTTTCGTCTGAGACATATATCCCTGCCTATTTATTTATGGACCCTTTCTACCCCACAAGGAGCACAGTCAGTTTGTGGTCAGCCCACTGTCAAACACACATTTAAAATGTTTAGGATTCACTGGCATAACTTCATGAAATCTAGGCACCTCTGTTGGTCATGTGTCATTAATCTCTTTTTTCTTGAACCAATTCTCCTGAAGTCTCTTTATCTTCTTTGTCCATTTTAGCTGCTTCATTCTGCTCTATCTCTTAATACCAAATAAAAGCAGTAGTAACACAAAAAAACCCCCTGAAACATCAGATGTTTCAAGGACTTGGGCAGGGGGGCCAACAGTCAGCGACCCTCATCAAAATTTGTCTAAAAGGACCGAGGACCTTTCCAGCCCCAAAGAAGTTCCCATATTTAAGATACTCTCTTGAAGATGTACTACTGAGCACAACCAAGAACATAGCATCTTAAACACTTGGTGATCTCCATCAGCTCAAAAGATGCTAAGAGAGGCTTAAACTACCTTCTGCAAATCCACTTCTACCCTTCCCTCTCAGCTGTTGGAGGTACTTCTGAGAAAAGGTGCAAAGAATCAGTGTGAAGCAACTACCTACAGGAGCTATTTGTAAACCAGTCACTGCATATGTGATTCTTGTGCTGAACAGGTTGGAGCACCATGCACATGTTTCTCTTGGTGCATTTTTATGTTAAAACAGCACAAAATTCTAGGGGATGCATTCCTCTCTTTAATTCATGGCACCTTCTGGTACTACTGATATCCGACTAAGGAGTAAAACTGACTTCCAGTTTTACTTGTTTTACATCAGATAGTAGCATGGCTTCCAGTTCACATTTTTTAAGCTTTCAGTAGAACTAGCATGCCAATACTAAAATACAACAGGAACAAAGACAGGAAAACAAGTTGTTTGCCCTCAGCACTATCTGCTCTTCTTGGTATTGAAGTACAATTTTGTGATAAAAAATAACAACGGTAATAAAAGGATGGATGTTTTTGCTCAGCATTCATTAGAAAAAAAAATATTAAAAAACTCAGTAACTATGTTAGATCTACCAGAGCAAAAAGAAAGAAGTATTACAACTGACTAGTTCAGTACAGATTTAAATTGTCTTTGGTACTATTCAAAGTTATTCTACCTCTTTCTGTTAGTATGTTCTATTTTTAAGCTGCTACCTAGCAAATAACATCCCCCAGGGAACTGGGAACACCTCCTACATATTTTTGAATACTCTGGCAAGAGATCTTCAATTAAAAAGATGTTACATGTTATCCATCCATTGCCTGGATCATCTGTATCTCATTACTTTCAAAGGCTTAAAAAAAGCAAAGGCAAGTGAAACCTTCCACCTGCAGCTTGCTGAAAATACTACAAGGCTGAACCTGATTCTCTTCAGAGAGACTGCTAACAAAGACCGACATTATGAAGGGGCCACATAAATAGAAAGGGGTAGGAGAGCACCTGTGTGCTACAGTGAGGAGAGTTATAAGCATCATGGAATAGGCAGATGACTTGTCAATTAATGCACTCAGAATCTTGCATTTCCCTTCTGTCCAGAGATTTGTGTTAGGGAAATTAAAAATTTCTCCAGTTACAGGTAGACGAACACCTTTGCTATCCCAAAGCAAACACAGGACGGTGGCATTAGACCACTTAACAAATACAGATGCATGCTGCAAACTGTCTTTGAGTCCTGCATTCCTTCCAAGAAAAAACATTTTGAAAGCTTTCTTTGACTTATCTGAAAGGAGACTGAGGACTACTTATTGTGGAAGCACGAAAAAAAGAAAACACTCCAATTCTTATCTAGAATGCTTTAACAGTAGGTTCCTGCCAAACCCACTACAAGAATAACGAACCTGCAAAGAAACAGATGACAGACCAGTTTAGTTATGGGAGCACTGAGGTCAGATCTGGTCCTGCTCAGTGTTGATTAACTTCCATGGTCCAGCTACCATCAGAGCAAATCCAGCTTCCCATTGTATCTCCCTGTGTATTTAAAGATACTCCTTAGTATTCCCAAAGCTTTTATTCACAGAGCCTTCAAATAGCAGGAAGGATCAGCAAAGACCAATCTTAAAAGATTTAGGATTTAGCTCATAAAAGAGAACTGTGTCATGGGTCTTCTTCAGATTCCAGTTCTGCCACATAAAAATAGGCAGAACTGAAGTAAAGAGCAGAGTATTGCAACAAGGCTGAGAAAGACATGGGGCTGCTTCATCACCATTATGCCATTTTTTTCCATATACCATGATGAAACAATCTTCCTATCAGAAAAGCTAGGCAAGAAGTCACTGTTGCCAGATAAGAGCTGTGATGTTATGGTAGTATCTGAAACGTTGAACAAAAAGAGACTGGGACAAAAGAATGTCTAGCAACCAACTCCAAATCTCAGCAGTATGTACTGGGTTTGGCTGAGCCCCATCACAGCCCTCACAGCGCTGTGCTTGTATCGGTAGTAGAAAGGTGGTGATCACACCCCAGTGTTTTGGCTGCTGCTGAGCATCGCGTGCACAGCACCAAGGCTGTATCTCCAACCTCCCCCCGCCCCCCTCACCCGTGGGCTGGGGGTGGGCAAGTTGGCCAGGACAGCTGACCCAAAGTGCCCAATGGAATATTCCCTACCAGTTGACGTCTGCTCAGATACAAAAGCTAAGAGAAAGGGGGTGGGGGTATTCGTTATTTACAATGTTTGTCTTCCAGAGCAACCACTAAGCGTACTGAAGCCCTGATTCCCAGGAATGGTCAAACATCACCTGCTGGTGGGAAGTAAAGAATAACATCTTTTGTTTCCTTTCACTTCTGTACATGTGACTTCTGCTATTGCTTCATTAAACTGCCTTTAGCTTAACCCACAAGGGTTTTTTTCCATCTTATTTTCTCGCCCCCTCTTCTGCTGAGGAGAGGAATGATAGAGTGGCTAGGTGGGCACCTGGTGTCCAGCCAAGGTCAACCCACCACACAATGACTAACAGCTCTTGCAATTATTGTAACTAACAAATAAGTATTCGTTATGTGTATACATTTAGTCTTCAGACAGGCACTGCTAATAAAACAGATGGCAGTTTGTGATGCAGTGATTTTAGAAGAATAGGACGTAAACCTAAAAGGGGCAGCCCTAGAAAAGGTGACAGAAAGCCCCTAGAACAGGTGGACAAACAAGGCCATGAGAAGTGGAAGATAGGCTCATGTATCTTTTTTCCACAAGCCAGACTGAGGAGGAATTGAGTCAGCAAAGAACAATCCAAGCCTTAAGGATCCACAACTGGTAAAACACTACCGTGAAGGGACTCTGCAAGCAGTATGTATCACAGTGACACCTGATGTCCCTGATACCTAGGGAAAAGTGCAAGGAGTGGCTGGTTTATCTGTGGTTTAGACTGTCCTTTCACTACTACATGTTCAGTCTGCTAACACAACCAACGGATTTAATACTTCAGGTGACAGACATTCCATGCCTTCTGTGCCTTTAGCAATCTAACTGAAACTAGTACTAAGGAGAGAAAAGCGCTTCCCATTGGACTCCAGTTGCACTGTAGTCTTCCCAAAGACAAATGCAACGGATATAAACGTACAGGAAAACACTAGGCTAACAGAAACCTACAATCTCAAAAATATCTTAAATAAAAATAACTTGCTGTACAATCTGTAAGGTGAAGTTACAGGTCTTGATTCCTGCTGTAACACCAAAATCATTGGCTTTCTGCAAGTTCTCCACAGACTTCCCATATATTCTCATTTTTGGAGCTGTATTAGATTCACAGAAAATATTAGCAGAAGGACGACTAAGTGAGACTGGTGTTGGCTCATCCTTCCCTCTCCTTCAGTGAGCCTCTCTGGCCACCACACAAGCTCAGTGAAGACAAAAGCTGCTGTTTTGACAGCATTACATTTGAACACGCTCACAGGACTGCAGTGGTCACAGTTGGGAAGTACTGGGACTACAGAAGACTGTTCCATCCCACCATACGTTCTCTGACAGATTTCTTTGCACTTTGCACAGATCAGAAGACTTACAGAGCTTTTACACCAGACAGACTGAGAGGAGTAAGTGTGGTTTATTTTGGAACTCAATAATTGTCAGAGGTGGCGATTGCTGCATGAGGGACAGTAGCATAAAACAATTTCCCATAACTCTTTTGTTGACAAGAGTTACAAAGTATTCTTAATGCTTTGTTGTTATCAGAAAGAGCAATAAATTAACTAGCGGTAACTGTGTTGAGGGAAATAGATCCTCCACAACTTACACTCACTTGACTATGGCTTTGCACTCAAAATTACTTGTATTTACTTTGTGCTTTTACCTAAAAACAGTTCCATAATGTGAGTGCAATTAAAAATGCCTTTCAACAATCAATCAAGATAACAAAGCAGACTTCATTATAAAATGTTCCAGAATAAGATAAAAAAAAAAGGTTTTGGCTACATCATGTAGGACATGTCCCAATCTCTTATTTCTGCTCTGCCACTTTCACACATGTGAAAGCCAAAATAAACGTACCACATACTGGAAATGAAAGGTAAAATGCAAAGCCCTGTCTCGTGGGCATATTTTACTGCTTAAAAGGCTCAACTACTTGTAACAATACACTGATACTAGCTGCAGCATCACTATTTGAGAAAATCACTACCTATCTACATCATATGCACACAGCAAAGAAAATCAGCATTCAAATTCTGTAAGGAACAAAAATCTGTGCCCACAGGATTCATCTGGGTATGATGCAGTGAAACTATTCTTAAGGACTCAAGTGTTCCATGGCAACAGCAAATCAATGTCACATTTCCTATGTATGATTCTTTCCACATGCAAATAAACCCAGCAGTTCTTCAGACTGATTTATTTATTTTGGCTTACAGGAGGAAAATATATCCTCAACAACTCCTACTCACTTGACTGTGGCTTAAAAAAAGCAAATCACTCTGCCACAGAAGACATAATGAAACCTGGATTTCTATAGATTTGTGGCTCGTGATCGGATTCTCAGCTTTTTGATCCATTATGAACTAATGTCTGTTACTGAGGGCATGTAGAACAACTTGCTTCTTGATTCTTTGGCATCTAATAAAGTTGGAGTTCATTCTGTAGGCTTCCTCTAAGGGAAGCAGGGTCTGTGGCCACTAGCCAGTGACATCTTCAGCTTTATTTCTGTCCCTGCAGCATTCATTAAAATGTAAATTATGTTCTACTGAAAAACCGCAAGACTGTTAACAGAATTTCATCCATTGCATTATGCAGATAGCCAAAACAGACAACCACTTTGAGCTAGTCACGATATACAGTGAAAGTTAGACTCAAAGGTCATCTCAACAAGTACACACTAGGTTTGATTTTTTTCTTACCCCAGGTGCTAATTGTTTGGTTTATGGACACATGCTTGACTAGGAAACTTCACAGATGGAAGGAATTAAATCCTTCAAATGCAGCCTAAAAATACCTCCCATTTCCCCACCTCTAATTCTTTACTCACAAGTTCACTGCCCCTTGAGGAGTTTTTTTCCTCCCATTTCTGCAGGTCACCTGTAAGTAATTTACCAAGAAATCAAACATCTTAGGTACAGAGTAGGCTGCTCTGGTAGTTAAGTCCAGACCACACTCTCCGGTAATTTCTTTAGCTTGCTTGTTACTAAGAACAAGCTACCTGATGCATTTATCCTGGTGTCAGAAATAGTTCATGGTTAACCACTGAGAAGAAAACCAACAAATTATGGTAATGGACAATCACTTATAAAGCCCTATTTTAAACATATTTATTCCAAACAAAGGATTCATTGCCCTTCTTAGTTATTTCATCCAACTTGGTTATGAAAAAAAAATTAACTGATAGGAACCTAACACAAGACTACCAAGTAGACCCTCTTTACATTTACAAGCATAACTGCAATGTTACATTACTTCAGTTTTTACCGAAGTCAACTGCCTTAGTTGTCAAGCTACGAAATATTCTGTAGCTATGGAATTGACTAGACTTACACCTGCTAATGGCAAATGTGACTTCATGAGACTCAAACGGAACTACTTGGTTACAAAAATTATATCCATGATGAAGAGAAATACACATGTTTTCAAGTTATTCCTAGGCAAAAAGCCTCACTACCTTGAAGCTAAACTTCTAAATTTAGGGCAGTATTGCATTCAAGAGGGAGCTGACTCCAGAACCAAAACCAAAGAAATAATCAAACCTCTTACACAAGTCTCACATCACTACATGGAAAGCTTCAGCAACTTATACAGGAGACCTCAACTGAAATCCATTCTGTTGGCAAAACTTAGAATTTCTCTGTCCTATAATGTTACGTATTTCTTAAGGCACTCTAGTTAAAAGTCTCATCATCCTGGACTGCCTGTACAGACAAACATGCACACCTTCAGAAGAAGACTTAAGCCACCTAGAAGTAGTGATGCAGATATGCATCTGCATATGGATATGCAGAAAGTGGATACCAGCATCCTACACAGCCTACAAGCAGAGACAAGAGATGATTCACATATACAAGTTTTGTTGTCTTTAAATTAAAATTGTGGCATAAAACTGCAAAGCTATATTGCACAATATTTATCAGGTGGAACCAGAATTGGAATGCACCCCGCTCCAGAATATGTGCTGATCTACACTGCTGCAGATAATCTGTTTTCCAATTCTACAAGCAACACAACTTGTGCAGATAGATAGATATAAACCAATATAGGACAGTTGTAACGGGATAAGACTCTGTGTAAAACAAACTGGTATGAATTGTGTTTGGACTCACCCAGCCATCTTCTGATTTTTTGCATCAGTTTGGATACTACATACAAATGAGCCATTAATGGGAGCAAAACTATTGTACTTCAGTACTGTGTCTTAAGGGAGTCACAAGCCTTCTGTTATTTCTAAAATACAAGATTCCCCCATCTAGAAGATTAAATAATAATGCTTCTTTACCCTGCAGAGGTATTTGCTTTCTCTAAGTACAATATCCTTAAGAGGAAAACCAAACAACTAAAGCACCAGAACAAACCAGGGAAAAGCTTAGAAACAAAACCAGAATACACAGAGTATGAAATGAGAAAACCCCCTCCGTCTTATCATCCCACACATTACACTTTTTTGTGTGCAGTTTTTGTGATTTTTTTCTACTCGTATGACACTTTTGTAGTGTCTACAAACTCTGAGCACAGAATCCCTCAAGAGGTAAGCGTATCTCTTTCCAGTTATGCTAGTTACCTTCACAAGCCTTACACTGGGAATCACCTCAAAGGACTGCTCCTCACCGAGTCCAATTTCTGAGTGGCAGTCTTTCACTCCCTGGATTTTCTTGATGCTTCTCTTCAAAATATCATTTTGTGTTTCTGTATTTTGGCCCATTGTTTCCATGGCTTAAGCTGATGTTCAACACTACCTATCAAGAGCAATTCTAGCAAGGTAGTTCTTTGATACCAATGATGGTTTCACTGGCTTTACACAAGGACAGATACATGCAAGCCATGGGCATGGCTGAGGCCTACAGAGCCATAAAAAGTCTCTAAAATAAAGTAAAACATAACTGTAGGCTCCTAAATCCAGATTTGGCTATCTTTGTGAGTCTAAAAGCCAAAGGAATGAACACTTAATCAAAATGAAATTTGTCAGTTTTCTTGAGAAAAACCCAAATCACTCCAGGCTAAACTCACTCTAAGCCTGGATCCACCCAGAACATCTTTTCTCTGATGTGTATTTTCACCCAGAATGATTTTTCTTCCTTATGAAGCCAGTGGGAACGCACAGCCGTACACACGTCTCCAAAAACAGGTAGACTTTCATGAAAAATAGCAAAGTTTACTGCTGTGAGGGAAGCATGCTTACTTGTCTTTATTGGCTGCCACCAGATACCTCAGTGTGCATGTAACAGGACTAATGGATTCTCTGGAAGGTGACAACTCATAACACCCACTATGTGGAAATGTGTTTACACAACTCTACATGACAACAGACGAAGGAGCTGTCAACATCAGGTTTTGAACCTCAGTGTCTTACGGTATATATGCCTCTATGCTTTTAGTGATCGACTTGCATAGCACAAATTCAGCTATCCAGAAATGGCAATTTCCAGAGTCAGAAGTTTGTTATCTTCAGCTTCTCACAATTTCGTCTCTGGGTTTCCTTTCTAGTCTTCCTTCCAAGCCTGGTATACCTGGAATGTCCTTTCCCACATGGGTTTGCCAACTCACCAGCCTTTATGCATTACAGCCCGTCTGGAGGGACCTTGGGTTGTGCTGAGACTGCTCATTTACTATATATAGGCCTGAGAATTATCTATGATTATGCACAGACAACATACTCAACAAGACACAAAGATGAATCACAGAATCACAGAACAGCTGAGGTTGGAAGGGACCTCTGGAGGCAATCTGGTCCAACCCCACTGCTCCAGCAGGGCCAGCTAGAGTCAGTTGCCCAGGACCATATCCAGGCAGCTTTTAAATATCTGCAAGGATGGAGACTCCACAACCTCTCTGGGCAACTTGTTCCAGTGCTTGGCCACCCTCACCATAAAAAAGTGTTTCCTGATACTCAGGTTTTGCCCATTGCCTCTTCTGTCACAGGGCACCACTAAAAAAAGCTTGGCTCAGTCTGCTTCCCACCCTCCCTTTAGTGGGCTAGGACTATATCTCTGAGCCTTCTCTTCTCCAAGCTAAACAGCCTTAGCTCTCTCAGCCTTTCCTCACACGAGAGATGCTTCATCATCTTAGTCGCCCTTCATTTGACTCTCTCCACTACGTCCATGTCTCTCTTACTGGGAAGCCCAGAACTCCAGGTGCAGCCTCAAGGGCGCTGAAGAAAGGGGAAGGGTCACCTTCCCTTGACCTGTTGGCAACACTCCTAATGCAGCCCAGGATACTGTTAGCCTTCTTTGAGGCAAGCACACATTGCTGGCTCCTGTTCAACCTGGTGTCCACCAGGATTCTGAGGTCCTTTTCTGCCAAGCTGCTTTCCAGCTGGGTGGCCCTCAGCACGTACTGGTGCATGGGGTTGTTCCTCCCTACATGCAGGACTTGACATTTCCCCTTGTTGAACTTCAGGAGGTTCATATCAGCCCATGACAACCACCTCCACATCAAGATTATATTTTGGTTGAAGCGGGAGGAGCTCACCTGAAAGTAAACTGGGGCCCTCTGTAGCTAAAAGCACAAGCTGATATGTTATGAGCTAAACAGTAAGGGCCACCAAATGGGCTGCAAGCAACTTGCTCTTCCCACAAGGGCACACAAGAGACAGGTCTGCCACTCAAATACAATCATTCTTACGGCTTACACAGCCCATGAAGAGTTCATCATCTGGCAAGCAAAAGAAGGCAGAAGACAGAACGAAGAGCTGCCAGCAGCCACATCTGAAAGCTTAAGCAACACAGAAACAAAATCTCCATATCTGTAAGAATGGCAGTGTTCAAACAAACTCGGAACAGCAGTTCTACCCATATCAGAGGGATCTGTCGTCCAAACCACGTGCTGGGCTTGGTTACCTTCTTGTACAGTCAGGATAGCCTGTTATCACATGTGAATCTTGAGTTTCCTTTACTAATTTTGTAGAATTCATCATAAAGCTCCAGTTGCTGACTGTAAATCTGTACAGTGTAATCTGCCTGCATTAGACTGCTTGTCATGATAAAATCATTTTGGGGACATTTTCTTACATGACATCTCGGTACTGACTAGCCTCACACAAGATATCTCACTGGAAAATGCAGTTAATCCTAAACTGCAAACTGTGCTATAGATTGTAATACAAACATCGATTACATGAACACATTGACTAAAATAATCTTCCAGCAGAGAGGTAGCCATGGGATTTTGACCTTTCCAGTGTCTATCCAGAAAGTTTTCCAAAAGTTCTTCCTGTTCCAAAAGTTAAAATAGCTTTTGCTTCAGCTGGAAGACCCAAAAGCACAGCCCTTGCTCACCTACCTTCCTATAGACTTCCATCGCTTTTGCCACATACTCCTAAGAGAAGCTACAGTGGGCTCCAGTTATTGCTGCCAAGCATGAAATCCACCCAGCAAGAAAAAAAGTCAGGAAAGATTTCTCTAATTCCCAATTTGATTTTATATATGCTGACATGTTTCTCCCATCATCCTCTGACTTCATACACATTACAAAAATATAGAAACTTAAGCAGTGAGTGCTTTGCCATTCGCAGCGCGTGTCTGACTGGGGCTTGAGCCCAGTGCCTTGCTAGCACGAACCTCCTAGCTCATGCTTTACTATACAAATTAGAATCCAACTGAAGACACCTCTTGGCTATAAGATGGAGGGCAATACAAAAAATGAAGCTGGTGCTCGGTTGTGAATAGCCCTCTACTCCTGTGTAGAGTCTGAGTGTTTAGCTCAAACCACCTGTTACTTCAGTTTACTGTTTGCATTTGCAGCAGGCCTGATCTGATGAAAAGCCAGTAAACTCTGCGACAGTAACTAACATCATCACCTCCCACGGACTGGCAGATGGTATTCTTGTATGGCTCCATATCTACTTTGTGTTTAAAAGGCAGTTCAGCTGTCTCCAAGACGCACAAGTTTTGTCTGTTCACCTGCTTTAGGAGAGAGGGGAATGAGGACGAGAGTGCTCTACAGTTTGAATGAGTCTGTAAACTGAGGATCAAATAAAAACAAGGGCCCAAAACAGTACCTGTTAAAAAGACTTGCGTATCTCCACTCTGGAGACAAAGTCTAGCTTTGCTTACTCCAAATATAAGACTATGAACAGCATGTGGATTGTAGCCATGACAGCTGGAGAGAGATCTCACCACTCTCCCCAGATGTGGAAAAGGAACGCTTCTGCTATTTCTACGAGGAACCTTTTAAAGCAACCTCTGCTCTCAAAAATGCTTTTCTGGTGGGCCAGAGTCAGTGCAGATCGATTTAAATCACAGCTATTTAGACCACCAACTTCAACCATAATTTAAATCAAAAGCAAGAAACTTTGAGTAAGTCAGGGATTTTAATTCTGTGTTGCTTTTGTATCCTTCACCCTGGTTCCTTCCGTAGGTATTTTTTAATGCGTTGTTTTGTCAGGCCAGAAGAGAATCGATGTTTATGCACTTAGTCATCTTTTTTTGTTGTTACTATGTTAGAGAGTGAACTATATCTTTTCATGTGGTTTTTTTTTTCCTTTGTTGTTTTGGTGTTTGTTTTTTTGTTGTTGGGGGTTTTTTTATTCATGGTAACTGAAATTTGGTAGAAATCAGAATTTAATAGAAAGACACAATACAACATTTCAAAAATATACACTATTAGTTACACCGTACTATGTCTAGTGTGTTGTATGGAGAAGAAACCAGGAAAATTGCCAAACCATAGTTTTGATTTAAAATGGATTTATTTAACAGTGGCAGTATTACCTGTAGTTAATGAACTGAACATTTCTGATGACCAAACTCCTTAAACACAGAGAAACAGTAGCTCTTATACGCTAGTACCTCATTCTCTTTATGTGTTCAAAAATGGAATGCAAGCTTGTCTGCTTTTTCACCTACCAATTTTTCAGCACTGAATGAACTAATGTTGAGAAGAACTAAATTAATAATCTGAAATGAAAGCTACTGCTGTCAAAAACTGGCTTAGGCTTTCAGTCAGCTTTGCTTCCAGCTGCTGAGACTTCTACCTGGCTTTTCGCTTGCCTTCTTTGTAGAAATTGTCAGCAAGTATCAAGTCCTTGAATATTTTTATTTCACTTTCATGTTCAGAGATTCTAGTCATAAAATGGGTTGTCAAGATTTCAAATAGGCTTAGTTTTTTCAAAAGCACTTAAGTGGAGTTAAAGGTCCCTCTTTTTTTTCGCCTCCACCTTAGAAAGCATACTGTTAACTAGCAAGAATCTGAGAACTATCTTGCCAAAGTATGAAGGAATTCTAGTAATTCTTTATGTTGTCCTTAATCTTTCGAGTTCTCCTCCTTTTCAAAAAAAAAAAAAATTATTTTCACTTCTTTATTTTAAAAAAGCCCATCTCCAGTAGTAGTTGTGCTGGAAGGGCAAAAAATAACCGATCAGACGCTATAAGGATTCATGCTGCAGTAGGAATGGAATAATCTCTCTTCAAACCATAGTTAAAAGAGCAGCATGAAATTAATATCATATGCAAATTCCCTCAGCTATAACAAACAAGGAAAAATATTTCCATAAAAAGCAGCAACCTGGGTATAAGAGTACAGACGTTAGCCCATGTCTATTAGCCTCCTGCCTCACTGTTAGAACAGCACTGTTTCCGTTTGCTTATGGGGTTTTGTCCCAGATATAACTACGATGATTTTGCAGTCCTACCTCAAAAGTTACAGCGTCCCTTAAAAAAAGCAGCCAAACCAAATGCTCTAGAAACACCATAGCATTTCCACAAGTGAAAGTCGTTCCTTCTTCCCTACGCCGCAAACATTCTTGCTATTTCCATTTTTCATTTTGTTTTTTCTTAATACACCCATTCCAGATCCTGCATTAACCAGAGAGAGTTGCTCTCCATATGTAAATAAAGAAAAGCATGAAACACTGTATTTTATGTGCAAAGACATGACTCATTTTGATCTGAACCCGGAAAACCTAGTAGTACGGACTACGTGGGTGAGACTTCATACAGGACTACAAAGCTTGTACTGCATAGTAAGAACAAAAATAATGAAATAAATTATTTTTTGCTTTTGTAGAATTCTTGCATTATTATACATAAAATTTTACTAGCTAAGGTATCTCTTCACTTGCTTCATTTATATGTCTGATATTAAATAATTGGTTCTCGCCATAGGAAATAGTACAAAAGATGTGATTACAGGTATGGTCAGGGACAGAAAGGGAAGAAAATGGAAAACTCCAACTGATGATTCCATTATGCCATTATTAACCATGAGAACACAATAGATTACACTGGCTCAGTATGCATGAGAAGAAAAAAGGGGCACATAGATGAAAGACCTTGTGGGGTGTTTTTTTTTTTTCAAATAATAATAAAAATAAATATGAAATTTGCATAAATAAATCTTCAATACCTAGCTTATAAAAGTAGCAGTACATAATTGAAAATGATACCGATTTGTTTCACAGCATTAAAGGAAGGTGTAAAATGAAAATTCCTACAGTTTATCATTGTGAAGTGATAATTTTACTTGACAAATATTTGTGGAATGTTTCCTGGAGACATACATTATTTGATCCTGAGATCCACCAATCCTTTCCCCACGAAAAAGACCGTCAGAATCACTCTGGCATATGTCCGGTACATTTTAGACACTAAATTAAACCTCTGTGATGACCTCTAATACTTTTCTTCCACTTGTCTATTTCTCTAAAAGTAGGTAGGGTAAGGCTTGCACCATCCTTAGCACTGAGAGAATGAAAGCAATTTCCCTTTACACAGTTTAAAATAGAAATACAAACCTTGCCAGAATGATTTGAAAGCATTGGCAGATGGATGAAATATTTCTGAATCTGCATCGTGTAACATTTGGCAGCTAACATAACTACTGAACAGCTGACTTTTATGCAATGACATTATTAATTATATCTTCCTTGCCAAACGAGCACTGTAACTGAGCCTTTGCAGTATTCTTTCATTAAGCAGTTCATGCATGTCTGCTAAACTGATCATATGGTAAGTAATGTAGCTGTCCTGTTCCATGCCTACTAAAAACATCAGTCTGAGCCAGCCAAACTACCATCTGACTGCAAGAGCTACTATATATGGGCCAAAGACAGTGTGGTAACCAGAAGGTGGTATGTTCCACCCATCTCATCAGACACGGGACAAAAGCCATTCTCAACATTATTCCTGGCTTGCCAAGACCACCAACAATGCAAGACAGTCATTCATGCCTACCGACTAATTTGCATAAAACTTGCCTGCAGGCTGAAATGTCTTTAGTTTGGACGTTTTCCATTTCAGGATTTTTTTTTAAAAAAAATTGGAATCGGTAGAAGCATCTCAAAAGTCCATGTATGCCTGCAGACATATATTAACTGAGCTTAGAATTGCAGTGTGCAAAATTAACTCAATAAAAAGCCGGCAATTGTTTCAGGAAATAGAAAAGCTGAGGGAAGCCATCGTGTCCCTAACCCTTACTGCCTTGAGGCTCAATATTGTGCAAAGATGGCGAGCCTTCTCACTTCAGGCCAACATAAGAAATATTAGATAGATGTGCAAGTGTCTGCAATACTAAATTCCACCAAAGTACTCAAATATTCTCTGTCTCAAAACCCAGCAGCCACGCACACACAGGGGTCACGTTAACCTATGCCTTTGACTTCCCTGTTTCACTTACCCAAGAGTCAGCAGTTCTGCTGGCTTCTGCAACCCAGTTCCTGGTGTTTGACACTATTTGCTTCACACAGAAATTCCTGAGGGCTTCTCCTTCTCCAATACTTTCACTTGAAACTGATGGTCACCCTTCACTTCCATGCTAATTCCCTCCTAGGCAGTCAAAAAACAGATGACAGGGAGCACAGACCTGATTTTTCCTCAGGCAGCAGAAGCTTTTAGCCAGCCACGTGCCCTTGAGCTACCCTGGGTGATACATAACCAGGGTGGGACTTCTGCTGTCCTCCAACAGACCTCCTAGTGGTACAAGATGCAGCGCATTCAACTACATGTCAAACTTTGCGAGCGGCTCCACAACTCCATAAACTTGACTAATTCTAACAGCAGCTTACTGGAACGGGGAAGTTAATAGAATTGGATTGATGCAATGTTCACAGGTTCCTGAAGTCATCAAAAAAAAGCACTGCATCAGTTCAATTTGCTTTTGAGTAGACCATAAACAAGCACATTTAGATGAATGACAACGTATGGGTACGAAGAATGCCACGAAGCATCATTGCTGCCATCATTTCTATACTTAAACATGGAAAACACACAGTACGGTTCTAACTTTCCAAAGCTACAGAAGAACCTGTTTTGAATATCCAGCAAAGTGCTGACTGCCACCATGGGGTCACTCATCTTCCTCGCACTCTGAAAATTTCTCCTGCTTTATCACTGGATTTCTTTATTTGTTTACAATTATATTCAAGTATACAATACTACATTTGAGTTCACAAGCTCTCCATCCTATGTGTTTCATGGGTCATTCCCAGTGCTATACAGTAGGTTTAGCTGTATCATCATAATGTTAAAAATTAAAACTGTACAAAGGAGCCAATATCAAACAGAAAATCAGAGCAGTGCCTTGCACAATAGGAGGGCACAGCAGACAGATTTCTGCCACTGATAAGCCCGTTGTTATTGGTCTTGTATCTTCACAAAGAGACACTACTTACCACAACGAAGGGTCTACCTTCTGTTTCCAGAGAAGGAGGAACACTAAGAAGCACAGATACAAAGGCATGACTCAGGGGATGCCAGTTCCTTGCCAAAACATTGGCATTGACCAAAACAGCAAGAAATGACCATCATACGTTGTGATCAAGGCTTCAGAGCCACCTCATAGATAAGGTTTGCATGCATCTCTGAATAAAACCACCATCCGCATAGCAGAAAGCACCAGGAAAATGGTGGAAAGAATCCACAGTGACTTCAGTGACTTCTTACTCAATTTTTTTTTTTTTTTTTTTTTTAATGTAAAAGGTGGAAAACTGGAAATTCTGCAATACTCCAAAGTGACAATGCAGACCAAAGGAGCAGGCAGGAGTGCTAAAGGAACTCCCGCTTTATGGAGTTTGTCTAATAAACCCTCACTTCTGAAACCGAAATCTCCCTGCAGGTATGTTAAAGGCATAAATAATGGATCATATGGATGCTGTTAAACTCTTCCGTTTCTGGGAAGAAGCCTCTGTGAAAAGGACAACACACTTTAAGAGGCTGAACTGACAGAACTTACACTGAATTAAGGCACTACATGGATGGTTAATTATGTCCCTTAACTCCACTGTAGTTCAGCATGCTCTTGACTTCCCATGCTCAAAGGATTTGCCTAGGAAAGTTATATTGCCCTAGTCATAGAAACTATTTACTTTATTATCATGATGATAAACTTTATCACCAAGATTCCTCTTTTTATGGGGCTGAGAAGAACTAGTCTCTGACAATGGTTTTGCTCTGTTATCATAATGGTTTTGTTTTCCTATTTGGAGATTATATTCACCTGCTGTTGTAAATACCTTTGAAAAAAGCTGAAGAAAAGCAGCAGGACTGTCCTAAAGAGCATTCTTATTTCCTGGGTCCTTGCAAATGCATGGTTTCACTTCTGGAATTACTAACCCACAGCTCCAGTTTAGAAACGTGGAACGCAGCAACCCCAGAAAGATTGAAATGAATGAATGAAAACACTATGTTGCTGTTAAACTTCCCCTCCAGTTGCAAAAAAGCAGCTATTTAGTCTTAGCTAAAGCAGTCCCCCATTTTATTTTCCTCTGGGAATATTTTAGAAACCAAACCTAAAAGAACTCTGATTCCAGTTGTATGGGGAAACAGAAGAGGCAGACAATATTCAATCCTGCCAATGTCATAGTGTTTTTATACAACACAAAATAATCCTAAAATAGGAAGGCTGTACCAAACCTACATAACTCTTATGGGGTGAGGGGGGGAAGGAGGAGGAAGCATTAACACAAACTAGCTATTAATCATTAAAGTATAATATAGAAGTCTCTGCTTTCCATCCTGAAAAAAAAAAAAAAGGTTACTAAACAAGGCCTTGAATACATCTGAAGACAGCACGTTAATGACTACTTTAGCAGCCTCTTTTCATTATCCAAATGAAAATTTAAGAGTCAGAAATAAAACCAGCATGGTCTGAGCTGCAGTTCCTTTCCTTACTCACATAAAAAGTGAGAAAGACAAGATCATGTGTTTCTTCCTGGAAGAAAAATCTGTTAGCACAGCCTGCTGGTGTTCATCAAAACTGCAAATACAAACATTAAAATTTTCTTTCTGAAATATTTTTTCTTCTGAGGGTCTCTCTTCTTGAATATTCCTGACTGATAAAGTCATACTACATGTGACCAAGTAATCCTAATTTTTAACTTACTCATCTTGAAGACAAGGCTGCACTCAACATTGGAAACTACTGTGGTAGACATAGTATTCACACTATTCTGGATTCAAAGTTTACTTCAGAAATAAATTTTGGTGACATTTGGATTCATCTCCTGCTCAAAAGAAAGCCAGCATAAACCAAGTAACTCTTGGCCTTGTCAGGTTACAAATACATCCAAGGATGGAGAGTCAAGCATCTGTACGCACCCATTTGAAAGTTTAACTTCCCACAAACTAAAAACCCTTTTCCTAGTAACAACTCACGATTTCCCTCGTTCCACCTGGCACCTGTTGCCTCTTGCACTATCACTGCACACCTCCAAGAAGAGACTGGCTCCGTCTTGTTTACGTCCACACATGAAGTAGCTGCAGAGAGCAGTAACTGGGCTCTCTGGATGGACCATGATGTGATTCATTACCCTGCCTTGGCCGGGACAGTCGGTGGACCCTGCTGTGAGGGCACCTGCTCTGCCCCCCACCCCCCCCGCAGTGGGAGCGCACCCTGGCCGCTGATGGCGTTGCCTGTGCCGTGGCCAGCCCCGGCTCCCCCCTTCAGCTCCCCAACTAAAGCGTGGGCACCCGTGACACCCGGCGCTCCCCCCCTGCTCCCCGTGCCTCCCCTTCTCTCCAGGCTTTGGTCACCATCCCCTGACGAGCCCAGGCTCAAGCGCCCCCAATTAGGCTGGAAGGGCCGCTGGAAAGCAAGCGCCTGCTGCACCCCTGTGCGGCATCCTGTGCCTCCACAGCTCTCCTGTTCCTCACGGGGGGGCCGTGGTCAGAAAAGCCAAAGCTCTGCCCACAACCCTGGCTGTGCGGTCAGGCCTTAACCCGTAGGGTGGGGGCCCTCCTGCCCAAGCCTTCCGTCTCCACTGGCATGACCAAGGAGAACAGCACCTGGGCTCCAGCGCCCTGCAGCCGCACTTGGTTTGTTAAGGTCTCCCTTGACAGTACCAGTGGTGCACATACGGATGACAGGCTTGGTGCCATGACTGCTGCCCTGGGGAGCCTGTTCCAGTGGCTGACCACACTCCCGGTGAAGAACCTTTCCCCAACGTCCAAGCTGAACTTCCCCTGATGCAGCTTCACGCCGTTTCCTCGTGTCCTGTGGCTGGTCACCGGAGAGAGGAGATCAGCACCCCCTCTCCGCCGCCTGCCTTGAGGAAGCTGCAGACTGTCAGGAGGTCACCCTCAGCCTTCTCTTCTCCAAGATGAAGAAAACAAGTGGCCTCAGCCACTCCTTGTAACTCTTGCCCTCATGGCTTTTCACTGCCTTGGTCACCCTCCTCTGGCCACACTCTAACGCTCTCATGTCCCTCTGGTACTGAGGCACCCAAATCTGCACACAGTACCCACGGTGGAGTGGGACAGTCACCTCCCTGGACTGGCTGCCTATGCTGTGCTTGATGCACCCCAGGACACGGTTGGCCCTTTTGGCTGCCAGGGCACACCGTTGGCTCATATTCAACTTGCCATCAGCCCAAACCTGAGGTTTTCCTTAGTCATGGTGTCATTCTTGCTCTGGCCATTTTTAAGCATCACAAAATGAACAACATAACTGCTGCAAAGAAATGCAACCCAAATGTCATGGTAGAAGCTATGTAGCAATTACGTCAGGCACATGGCATTCTTAGACTCAACTTGTAATTTGTCTCCTGATATGTCATATGACCCCAGACTAGTCAGTTCACAATCTGAGCTACATGTATTGCCTTCTTTGACCTGTAAAACTAGATCTCTGAACTAGCAAAGCAACTTCATTATCACTCTGTAAGCATGTTAACTTCCTCAAACATTTTATCCATTGGCCCAAAGTTGTATGAAACCAAAGTACAGATCTGGATAGGCACATAGGTGGCAGACAATTCAGTCAAGTACAGTCACCTTGAGTTTACACATCGTTCCCCTCCCCTCACCCCATGCAAGAAGAAAATTCAAGATTCTTTTCAGTACACTGTACAGGGACAGCACAGTCTAGGCAAGCTAATTCTGACACTGGGTGCATGGGGCACCTCTACCAGATTCGGAAGAGGCAGTGGAGAAGCCAGACTGACTCCAGACACGAGCCAGGAGGGCTGGGCTGTGTTGTAAGTGGACTTACTGGCTCAAACCAACACCAACTCAGAGGTCTTTTGGTTCTGCCTTTACTGACCAGCATAGCCAGCCTGCTGTTGGAAAACCCTTAAGAAGGACAACTTGCTAAAGGCAAAGTGACATTTTTGTGCAGTAATAATGTTTTTTCTGCCTTGCCACTCTGAACCAAATATCTTCTATGCTGTTTTCCCAAGCTATTTTCAAGATTTCTCCATTCATCCTGAGCCCATGCAGATTTTTTGGGGACACATACTAAACCACTCGCCAGTAGATGTACAGCCAAGTTGAAACTGAACCACCAGAAACAGCTCTCCCATTTTTTCTGTAACCTCTGCAATAATGGTAGAAACTAAAAACGGCCACTAAGAATTCAAACTGAACAGCTGAAACTACATAAAACACTGAAGGAACACGGAGGTCAGAAATGAGGCAGGCCTAGCAGCCATAAATGAAATGTGCTGGGATTCTTTGTTTATGCATCACTTGCTTTATGCCTGACAAGAATTAGATCTGTCCAAGTACATTTATAAGGAGGCAGCTCAGGATGAATTTCTGGCTAAATGAATCCTTTCTTGGTGACAAGCAGTACACAGTGATTCCTCTGCTGCAGCAAAAAAAGTCAAAGGCTATTTCCTCCATAAATTCCAGAGAAGTTTCTAGGGCAGGATGGTTTCTGATTTCATTTTCTAGCAGTCCTTGTAAGAAGGTGAAATGTTCAAAGAAGCTTAAATATTTCTTTGATAAAGGTGGCAATGGCTCCCACGTAACATTAATGCAGTCATTTCACTTATTTTCAGAATGACAAAAAGCCTTAAGGAGCACTTTTGTAAGGAAAAGACCAGTGTCCTTAATAAATACAGATTGTAAATAACTTTCCAAACAGTTTTTAGGTTAAACTTTCAGATTAAATTAAGGCTTGGCTCACCTAATCCAGAGATCAGATGTGTTTTGTGCAGGGGGAAGCTGGCAGAAGTTCATTTGAGGAAGGCACTACATTGAAATCCACTGTTGTAAACTTACTTCTGAACCAGTCTTTTTGAGCTCATTGTCACTGCCATATATGCATGTGTGTGAAAATCTGTCACATGTATCTGAAATGTCTAGGCCTGGAAAATAACCTACACAGATGACAAAGACTTCAAAACATTCCATTCATATCTATCTTAATTTCCTCATAAAGAAAAAGAAACTGATCCATCGTTTCCTGAATGGCCACAAACTACAGGTAGAATACTTAGCTGCGACTATAATGGGAAAAGTAAGTGGTAGAAGCGGCTGAGCACAAACTGTTTTCGTAAACAGAAAGGATAAAGTTCTGGCTGCAGTGAAATCAATAGCATAGCTTCTGATGACTTCAACAGGGTCACAGAAAGGAGAGATGGAGGCCAGCCTTCCTGATCCTCTTCATGCTGAGTTTTTCATAATGCAAAGATACAAAACACAAACGTCAAAGAAATCAAGAGAAGAAGAAGGAGATGATAAGAGGGGCAGGGCCCCTAGCTTACCACTGGCAGCAGTATCCGAGCAATCCCACTGCCCCATTTCTGCACACACAGAATTCCACTTCTCAGCACATTAGCTGAATTGGTATTTTTCAAGAAGAAATAGATTAACTGCAGCTCACCACTTTCAGGAAAAAAAAGATTTCGGGAGCTATATAAAAAGATATAGAAAATCACTCTCAAGCAACCAGCTTCAAAAATGTAGTTATCTATTTTCTTCACATTTTAGAGACTAGTGAATTGAAGGACCTTGCACCTTGGAGGATTTTTTGGCGAGAAAGACCAAGTTGGAAATGGAATCATTAGACCAAGATATTGGTCTAATTGCTACTTAGCATGTTCCTGACACCTACCAAAAGGGAAAAATTACACATGACCTTTTTAGTACAACAATTAACAGCTGAACGAAAGAAAAAGCAGCTAAACCCAACTATTTCACATACAGAGACACAGCCGAAGGAGCACAAAATTGCTGATTTACATAACATGGGTTTGCTGTAATACGGGTGCATAGCAGCACTCAGAGAATTTCAAGCACTTTTGAAGTATGAAGCATTGCCAAGTGCTAGCTCAGATGTGTTAAATACATTGTCAGGTGGCTGTATCCTGGTTACATGCAATAGAAAATGACCACATATTCTACAGCTTGTAGCTTTCCAATGATGTAGAAAGAATGAACTTTATGGTATGCAACTAACAGAGCAGGGCACCAACTGTTCCACTTAGAAAGGTAAGTGAAAGCACAAAACCACGTACCTGATCGAAATTCCTTCCTTTTAGGCCTTGCAACTGAAATAAAAGCTACTGTAAAGTAACGCAGAAAACTATTCTGCTATACACAAGGATAATTCTCTAACTGCTGTCCATACATCTTAGTTTCTTCACCCCAGCCCGTCAAGCTCCTCCCCACCCCCACCCCCCCAAAAAAACCAGATAAAAAAGAAGTCTTTTTACTTGTTAACTTCTCCCTCTCTCAGGGCAGTGGATACCTTTCCAATCCCAACGTGGCTGTTTAGAATATTCAGGGAATCAAATTAAAATAGACACTCACATCAATAGTTTGGATTTTCTCGCCCTAAATGCTAGTCCCTGCCTAGAGGCGCTAAGATTGGTACAAGATTTAAGAGGACCTTATTTGCAGTTTCCTAATTTTAGATCTTCCCTGTGGACTATACACGCAGCCAAGAGAGAGGTAGACGGTCTTTGGCCATGCCCTAGGTGGGCTGAATTTTCAAGTGACCCAAGCCTATGGCTCTTTCATGTGGGCGAATTTGTGCAAAGCAGCCCCAGAAAGACCTTAAAAGCAAATTATCTTTTTTTTTTTTTTTTCCCACCAGCCAGCTAGAGAATGAAGATGTTCTACACAGCTATTCATAAAAATTTCCCAAACTGTTTCTAGTCCTGAATGAATTTGTAATAACAACCTAATATCTACATGAAGAATCAATGAATGAATGGAAACCAGAAACAACAGCCTCTTGTTCACTTAGTAAGCATTACAGATTGCTTCCAGACAAATTACATTAACCTTTTTCTCACTTTATGAATGACTTTTATATCTGCAACAAGAAAACAGAGGGAATATATCATCAGAGATTTCCATGTTATCAACACCCATAAATCACAACTTAGACATAATTCTCATGCCATATCTATTACAATATTCAGTTTCACAGTATCGATTTGATGAGAACTAAGTCACCTCATTTCTGGACAAGGGGTCCAGACTGATCTTCACCACTTCTTACAATGCCTTTCTAATCTTTACAATAGGCATTACAGCACATGCCTATAAATTCAGTCTACCTGTGGTGTGAACACTTTCAATATTCAACTGTGTACAGAAAAAAACACAACAGCTTCACCAAGGGACCACAGCTTCCATGTCAAAATACAGGCAGCTGGGGGCATTCCTGCTAAGCTGGGCTTCGGTTTTTCAAATACTGGGCATTCAAAACTCTGGTCGAAACCAAAAGAGACTGAAGGTAATCAGCTCCTCGTTAAATTAGTCCTGATGTGTTAGCGGATGCACGAACAAGGGAAGAGTGTGACTCTCAAGCCCCAGATTCTATCCTCAACATGTTGCTGGCCTGCTGGAGGGCTGGCAAGGAGGGATTTCACTGCCTCTGACTTGATTTCTCCATTAATAAAACTAGCCTAAGGGTATTCAGCTCTTTGAAAAAGCACTTTTTGATCTGCTGCTGAAAACCGTTACAAAAATCAGTCCTGCTCAATTCCTGACTCTGTATTTGTACAATAAGAACCTAACTAGGGCTCAAGGGTAATGTACCAATGAAAACCAAAGTAAGTATGATGACAGTAATCACCAGGAGGAAATTTAATCAGGTCATTCAAAAACCAAACCCCAACCATCTGAAATGTAGTAGTCCCTGTGCAGGTTTACCTTATGCTACGGCACTAAAACTGAAACATGCTCTTACAGAATCAACCCAAGCCCTTATAGCGGCAAAGCTCTTCTAGGTGGTCTGTCATTCACAGAGCCGTCGTGCCCAAACCTGCTTAGTTGCTCCATACAATGAAAGTGAAGTTGTCAGCATCCTGCTTTTCAATGGGTGTTGGGCTGGCTCCTCACCAAGTTTTTATACAAAGAGGCAGGTATAAATAAGATGGTGACAGATCTGTTGCTAACAGCCTGGGCTGGATTTGAAACTGCCCTGCTGCAGAATGCTTTATATCTGTCAGATGAGCAGTTCCCTTCTCCCTCTGTATCGTATGTAAAAGAAAATATTATGGTGGTACGCTTTCATAATTTTTTTTTCCTTGAATCTCACCTCATTACATAGACATACATTGCCCTTTGCTACCATACCCTCAGCCAGACGGCTGTCTCTGAAAATGCTCTGGAGACAGCAGCTAGCCAAGATACGTGTTGATAATGGACAATTTGTATGTCCTTAATCAGATCATTAAAGAAAAAAATTCCACAAGTAAGCAGCACATGGATACTTTTAAGTCTCTAAATACTAGTAGAGGACTAGCAAACTGCCCTGTTGGCTTATTACTGGTCTTAATTTTGCATTACTGGATGAACAGCCCTTAGAATGCACTGTACACAGATGCTGCACTCCCTTAATCCAGTACAGCTCTTGCACTCTTATCTCAAGAATCCTTGCAGACCCACAGATTACTTTTTTTGGAGTAGAAAACCCCCACAAATTTCATACATGCTATATAACAATCAACATATAAGTATAAATGAATCCTCGTGCCTTACACAGGACCACAAACAAAAAAGCAGTCAACAAGTCATGACCCCCACACCAAAACACAGATCCCCTCGGGACAACTTGGGCTGTCTCCTCAAAAATGCAAGAAGGTGGTTCTGGTGCATTTTCGGAAATGAAAAATGAAAATTCAGGACCAAATCTACTTGATTTTCAATGAACTTTAGTGTTACACACACCTTCTGGAAAATGTGGTAAGCAGTGAGACTAAGGGAGATTCTTCAGCGTAGACTTAGACTAAGTAACATATGGACCGGATGAAATCATGTAATTTACTAACTTTCTCAGTTCTAAACCTGGCCAAGCACTGCATCTCAATGAAGCTGATATGCAGTCTTACTTTTAAGAGTCTTTATTTCATTCACCAGCTACTCCTGTATAATAGTAAGGAAAGCTTGTGGTTTTTTTCAATCTTCTTGCAATGACAGATGATCGAAGTATACACTCGCGATCTTCTCCATAAAATTTAGGAAAGTACAGAAATGTCTGTGGGTTAGAACAGAAACCTTATTGCAACAGGGAAGTCCAAACATAGGACAAAAAACCCCAACCAGCTGGTGTCCTTTTTCCGTCTCCTCTTTTGCTACTCTGTCCACTTAGGCATATGCATACATAATGAGTAAGCCATATGCTTTGTCAAAAACAACAACAAAAAATTAATCTATCCCTGCGTCTGTTCTGTGCAATGCGTGTGCACATAATTAAAATGTGAGATTACACTTTGTATTTCAGTAGATTCACACAGATGACAGGAGATTGCCATTACAAAGGTCAACGAAATCCTTAGCCATAGAGCTAAGAACATTTCAATATCTAAACATTATTTCCTTTTGTTAACATCTGCTTAACTAATTCATTTTAAATGGGCTGAGGAAAAGTTCCCCTTTCTAAATAGCTCCACATTTGCTCCTCAGCCAAGGAGAAAGTCAGAAGATTCCAGCATCTTCAAATACAATAAACAAAGGCAAGCAACATCAGTCATCAGACTTCATTTGACAGAAGTTGATCACGACATTTGTTTTCATGAAGAAAAAATAATCCTGACTTTTTGCTTTCTGCCTATACAATAAAGAATGGAAGACAAAAGCAGAAAAATTGTTTTTAACTTTGTCAGTCTCCCTGAATTCTTACAGCTAATGTTGCTTTTACTACATCCCATACATACACTTACTGATTGAAAGTAAGTTACGCAATGGAAGTGATGCCCACTAGCTTTTAAGAGCCCACAAAACTGAAGGCTCCAGTGTAAGAATGCAAGGATTTTTTTTTTTTTCCTGGTCACCTTAAAGTAATTTTTCCTTTTATGAAATGTTTCATTGCTGGCTCTTCTGTGAAGTTAGAATCCTTACAATCCCAAGTGTGTTCACCATGGTTTCACTACCCATATCTACAGCTCACTTGATGCTTTGCTAGTATGTTGTTAGTTCTGTCTTTCAAATGGTTGGGTTGGTTTGTGCTAGTCCTGCCGCTAAGATTAAAGCCGCTAGCTCCCCTCCCCTTGTGGAGCAACACATTCTTAGGGCTCCTGACACGCCTAAGTCCCACAAGAGAGTCCAGTAAGAGAGACAAAGGCTCCAAATTATTTACAGTGAAACCTGGCCGCCCAAGTTCTGTACACTAACTACTCTCGCAATGATGAAGAAAGATATTTTTGAAGACTGCAACTATTATTTGCAGCTTTCTTAGGGTTCTGTGTAACCAGTAGCATTCAGGTCAGAGCAAAGTGACTATATAAGAACCTAAAAAAGCTAGACATGATGAAGATAAACAGAAATGAATATTTTTTCCCATATTTAAAAAGAAAATGTAGCGCATAAAAAATGACAAAAGAAATTACAAGCAAGAACAAAAAGGATCATTAAGCTTGTACTCTGCATTTCAATAGATAGAAGAACAAGAGAGATCCTCAAAGCAACCATGTTTTATTCAGTATCCTTTTCCACTGCACTTTAGTAGTAAAACTTCTGGGCCATGCTTTCTCACAAAGGTATTCAAATGATATTTATTCCCTCATATTCTATTAAGATCCCTCTTAATCAGTGTTATTTTAAAACATACACACAGGACCATTTTATAAATGCAAGAGGACATCATGAGGCAAGCGCAGGATACTGTGAAAGTACTGCTTCATAGCTGGTATGAGAATGCTGCTCCAAGTGTCACCTTCATTTCTCCCTGCTTAAAGACCAGCAATGCTGTAGCATGACAGTACCTTAGTCAGCCACGGCATTCCTCCTGTGTTAGCTAATTCTATGCCACTGAAGCTGCACTACCGCTACTTGTAAGGTTAATGGATATTAATTTAGATTGCCCCTAACAGCAATTGCTGATGCCTAAGAAAGCAAGAGCCTTTCTCCTATTAATATCAACAGCGCAAGACATAGGGAGGATCAACAACTGAAGTACTTTGAAACTACCCCACAGAGGGTGGGCAAATCCAAGTAGGATCAGAAGCTACCAGGACATGAACTGATGCCATATGGCAACAGGAAAGCACAGGGTAAATCGTCAATCACATTTCTTATGCCAAGTTCAGTACCATAATTTCTAGGATTCTGCTACAGAAGAACTGCCATACTAGATCAAATGTTAAGTCCCCGTCACTGCAGTTGCTTGCCTTCGACAACGTGTGAAAACCAGACACATCCAAAGGAAGTCCAACAAGCAAAACGCACCTGTAAAAGTTAATCTGGCAACTGACATCCTAGAAACAAAGATCAGATTAAGTCAGAGAGCAAGATTTTCTTTTCTTCTGCTATTTGGCCAGTCTCATCATAGATAAGCCCAAATTGTCTTTGAATCCTTTGGTATTGATATCATCTTAAGCAGTAAGTTCCACAGCCAAAGCATGCACCATGAGAGCAGCATTTGGGAACTTTTGGGTTTTCAAGTGTGTTGCATATTGATTTGCCACATGCTGTGGAACAAGATCAAGCAGAACTACAGATTCCCTTCTCTATCAAGTTTCATTATTTTGCATTCTGTTACAGTGTTATTTATTCAACTCATGTCATTTCATTACTCAACTCATTTCTGAGACAGCAGCAGTCTTCTCAGGCTCTCCATACTTGTTCCATCTCTTTGAAGCAAAGAACAGAGTAAGCTTTCTCCTTCAATGCCAAAAGTATCTTTGAAAAGAAGCAGGATCGTCCCTTCATCTAGGAAGGGAGACTTTTAGCCATCCTGTCCCCAGCACAGATAAAGCTCGAGCATTCAGCGGGCACAGCCCAAAAACCAACTACCATCTCACTACAACACACTGGCGCGTTCTGGGTCAACCATAAGCAGTTACAACTGCAATGCCAATAACCTCTGCAATTCACCACTCCAAAAGTCTCCAAGACAAATACATTTGTTTTGAGCACAGACAAGCGATCGCTATCAGTTTTTAAAGGCCAGCAGCTCAAAAACAAACCAGAAAGCCAATTATTAGGTTAATCCATTTCAAAATGGTATCACAGATTGTTTCCTGGTCTTTTCACAAAGTAAAGCTGCTCCACCTCATTTGCTGACGCTCACCGAAAATGCAGAGAACTTTTACCAGGAATTGGACCGTTTTATATCAAGGTCATGTGACTGCCTCCCTCTGAAGCCCATCTATCAAAGCAGGCAGCTGCTAGCCTGAGAGTGGAGCGCAGCATCTATTTTCACATAGGAATTACTGTGTCACTTGGCAGAATTCTGTTCTATATTCAGTGGGTGACATAAACCAGAGCAATGAACCCTGGAAGCTGAGTCGCTCTCGCTCCCCCCTGCACTGCACTCAGAGGTGAAATGCCAGCAAAACGAAACCTGTCCTGTGCCAGGGAAGCGTATGCTGAACAAGCATTCTCTCTGTCTTTCTTGGTTCTTTACGTCAATAAGGAGAGGTTGGGCTCAGCTTCATTAAGAATTAAAATTAGATATGCATAAATTATGTTCATGGCAACTATGGACAGGTTAAGCCAACCAAAGTGAGAAATAATCCTCGAGCAATACATATTTCAAAATCCCGTACTCAAAACCACTACTCTGTGCTAACAGACTGCATGCTACTGATTAAGAATTCTGTCTCAGCTACAAACTTTAAAAAAGATTAGAACAAATTTCTTTCTCAATTCTAAACTGACATGAACCAGACAGGAAAAAAAAAAAAAAAAGAATCAGAAAAATTATGCTGCAGAAAGAGTAAGACAAAGCTCCCTAGCAGGAGAGGAGCAGTGTACACTTAATCTTAGAGCAGATTTCCCGCCCCCCCCCCCCCCCCCCCCCGAGAAAAGAGAGTTTTGGGGTTTTCTCATAATTTATTTTTAAAATTACACCCATCTCATAAAATGTAGCTTTAAAATTGGGATATTGCCAATGATTTTAGGCTTAACATTCAATCTAGTAATAAAACTGACAGATTGAAGAAAAGGACAGAAATGAATTGAACTACTATAAAGACAAATGGGAAGCAATTCACAGTGATTATTCCTTTCTAATGCACAAAAACAGAACAGGGGTTAACTGGCTTGGCAGATGTTCCACATGGACAGATCTCGTTGATCAGATTGGGCAGTAAATTGAATACTCAATCTGAATGCCAAGATTATAATCTTCCTAAAATGGAAAATGGCACTGTGGCACAGCAATCTCAGCTGATGACATATGCACAGGAGAGTTTATTTATTGAAACATAAATCAATGTATCAGGCTGGGCTGTGTTTTTAAAGCTTAAGGCAAATGCATGGCAAATGGGTTTTCAGTTCCTCTTTAACCCCCAAAAGATAGAGGGCTTCATGTTCTGATGGGACTACTCACTAGCTAATACAAGCTGGGGCTGCAGGCTACCACCTTGGCTTCCCAAATGCTGGAGCCGAGGTGCCTCACCAGGCACCCATGCCTGGAAATCTCAGCCAATATTTTATTGGAAAAATCCCTAGACATGAAAATCAACTCAGCAGTGCAACTAAACTTACACTTATTTATTATACGAGTCTCTTTATATTGCTTTTCCCCTGACCTTTCATAACTATTTACGTATTATTCACTTTCTAGTCTTCATGTTTCACCTGTCATAACGAAATGTGGCAAAAGCCCTGCATTAAGAAATGAGTATTTTTATTTCTTTTTCCTTAAACAAGCCTCTCTTTCTTTAAATTAATCTAACTCTATGCTTTGCGATGAATAATGCCAGTGAATGTGGGGCTATAATAACAAACAAGTTTAGAAAGGAGAGATGATATATGCACAGCTGAGTGGTCTACTCAGAACGTGGAAGGCTTACTGAAAAAGAGAAAGGAAAATCTCATTTACCTGTTAGTCAATAGAAACAGAATTAGGAATCCAGTTTGATCAGGCTGCTGCAGAGGGGTTAAATTTAAGATGTATTTTGTCCTATGGAGGTGAAGAAAATGGAAATAACAGCAATTTCTATCAAAGAAGGGTAGACAATGAGTGCTAGGAAACTGTAGAGCCATGATGACCTTGGTGACCCGAGGGTGAAGGAATTCGGTCATTCTGCAAAATGGGGGGAGGAACGGAGGATCATCAGTTAACAACTGAGCTTGAATGCTGGGCACATTTTGAGACATCTGGTTTTTCTTAGAATGATAGTGTATTTTTTTTTCATAGATGACAGACGAAAAAAGCTCAACTAAACAAACTCTAAGCTAAGAATCCAAGGCGCAAAAAACTCCAAAGTTTTAGGAGAAGGACTTGGGAGTGTGTGGTCCTTGGTCATACTCTGTCTTCCTTGGACACCCTGTGCTTCACAGCACACAGTTACACATCAGCCAAGAGTCAAGCCCTCACCCAACACATCTGCCCAAGGAAGCAGCCAAACTCTTCAATAATCCCACCACCTGCCCTGGTCACCAAGCAGGAGAGAGAGGGAGAAAGACACAACGGCAGAGGACTCCGTACCAGACTGTCTCTTATCTCCTTGCCCCACGGGTGTCTCACCCCTATCTCAGCACGGTAGGCACTGTTAGTTCAAAAAGGGAGGGAGGCTAGAGAAAAAAAAGCAGCTTTCAACCTTTCTATAAACAGCCTGTACAAGCCACTCCTTTCAACTTTGTCACAGGATTGTCTTTCACTTCCCAACGCCCATTTCTGATGGTCCTGAGGTTAGCGCTGATGTTTTACTGGATTTGTGGCTGCACTGTCACATGTGAAAAGCTACCAGCTGACTCTCACATTTCAGCTTCTGCTCTGTCTCCACCGTTGGAACCAGGCCACCTGCACGGCTGCCCCATTTAACAGTCACAGCAGAAAACACTGTGCTGAAGCACTCCCTCACCTGAACTTTCCTGTCTTTCCAGGGGTTTAATGCTGCCCAACAACCAGAGACCACGCTCCATCTTTTGCAGAGGCTCTGACTGTTCACCAGCAGTGTAGGTATCTATACCAACAACTGCAGTTAAACCTTCTTAACGGCTGTAAAAGCCATAACATTAGCATCCACTTTGTAAAAATTCAGTCCAATTTCTTTCTTTTCACACCACCAAACAGCTGCCTTTCAGCACAGATGCTTTAGAAGTGCTTAACTATGGGGTTTAAATTACATACAAATTATTCACAACGAGCAGAAATGAGCTAAGAAAGCACACAAGTCTCTGGCAGACCCTTTTTCTTCCATGAAGTGAGTAAAAGGGACATGCTTTAATAAAGAGAGCTTCCCCAGTTAAATTCCTGTGAATTATTAATGCTCATCTCAGATGTTTTGGTACACGTCCAACCATTAGATTATACATGTGGTTTATCAGCAAGAAATGGAGAATCACTCCTGCAGGGAACTGGAATTACAGCAGAGTCTAGCCAAGAAGAAAACGTAAGCGAGACAACAACTGCTCTCCCCTCCTGAAGTGTTCACATGTTCCGAGTTTGCCTGCAATACAGAATACAGTTTGCACATAAACCAGAATTTATGCATACAATTGCATTCATAATTCTGCACTTAAGATCACACTAAACATAGGAAACCATCCTCTCTGTGCACAAAGCCCTTTCCTTTATGCAAACAACCTGCCTTCTTAAAAAAAAAATAATAGTGAGTTATACATGTGATTTTTCTAGCTGGTCCTTTTTCCACTCATTTTGAGTAAGAAGGTGGTACTAACGATACGATAAGCAATACATTTCTGTGCCACTTTGAAAGAGAAGTAAATGTTGGTATACTGTCTTTCTATCTGTGCATCTGACTTGGACCAAGGCAGAAATGCTGCCTTCTTCTACATATATCCATTAACAGCATTGGCACAGCAATTATACATAACAGCGTTCACCCATTATACCAAAACACCACCTAATTTGTATCAAACCCTACCAGTGAACACTGGCTGATAGGACTGTAAAAGGAAACAGCATGAGCAGGCAGTTAAATGTGAAGAGGGAAGGAGGGAGACAGCAGCTAAAGGAAAGTCTGGGAATGGGCCAAGCTCTTCTCTCAGGCTGCAACGTGCTCGACACAAGAAAAGAAAACCCAAGTTTGGCCACTTCATGGCAGTAAGCCTACTGAGTGGTGAACAAAACGGTTAACTACAGATGAGAGCGCCCAGATATGGGCACAGGGAAACAGATCACTGAAAAACACACGGCTTTTGGAAGTGCCGGAGCTCAGCACCTGAAAGGGAGAATAGGGTGACAAAATGGTGAAGGAGTCTGGGGGCTTGGAGCAGAGTTGTGAAGACACCGGAGCTGTGAAGCAAACCTTGGTCACAACCCAGCAACCACTCCTCATTTCCCGGCTTTTCAAGTGAAAAGACAACCAAAGGCTGAAATGAGAACAGTGTCTTTAAACCATCAAAACCATGAACCCGGCAGTGAGGATGCTGGATGCAGTTACAGTGCACAGTGGGGCTTGTTTTCTTGTTAAGCTTTATAAGAAGGGCAAAAAAAAAAAGATGTGTTTGATGTTTCCAGTTAGAAAATGTAACCTAAAGGCATGCCAGCTAAATGCAAGCTAGAGGTCTGACAACTGAATTATTTCCTGGAGAAGCAAACTCAAGAAAACAATGGGGAAAAGGAAGATGTTGACCCCCTTCCCTTCACCTTCCATGTTCTCAGCCTCTTCCTAACCCTCCTTCCTCATATTCTTCCTCCTCATTTCTTTGAAACCACCCAGATCATCTGCTTCTTCCCTGCAGTCCTCCTACCACCTCATCATTCTGTTTTTTACTGCTCTGTGGCAGTCAGCTTTTCTCATTTCCCTTCTTGAAAACTACACCACAAGCATGTTGCCTCACTCCTCCGTTCCCTCAACACGTATGATGTGACTGGTTTGCATAAGAGAGAACAAAACTGCCTGTCTTTTACTAAAGCAATTAGCTAGTACACAGAAACATGAGCTTTCAACAACTCTCAGATGGGGCAGAGGAGATCCCAAGTGCCAGGTCAAGGAGAGGGAATGGAATTGCCATTAGGGAGTTAACTACCTTGGACAGAAAGGCAGGCTGTGGTGTCAGCCTCCCTCCCTTGTGCCCCTGTCACAGACCTGGAGTTCCTTCTGAGATCTACTGAACACATCCGTGCTCTTGCCATAGTTACGGCGAGCGCTCTTCAGCTGCATTTATGCCGGGGAGTTATAGGCAAACGTGTCACAACAGCTGCACTGGTAGAATAACCAGAACATAAATATTGTCACTGTTTAGCAAGGCTGAAATTAAACCACCTTGGACTACCAGAACGGAAGAGTTCTACACACATACTGAATCATGAAAATTATTGAATTCTGAAGCGTGACATACCACAGAGGGGTATTTTCTCTTTATGTTTTACATTCTCTGTAGGGCAAATCAGTAATGGAAGTTTTGAACAGGAGCCAAAGCAGACCTGAGCTATACTGTTCCTGCCGCAACCCTCTTGCTTCCCCCCTATCCACTGTCATTCCCTTAATCAGAATCCTATGCTTATTTTGGAAGGAACTAGATAATTTTTCACGTTATCTTTCATGGAAACATTCTGAGATACTGAAGTTAAAACATACTGCAATCACGAAGTCAAGAGATAACCACTGTAAGGCAAAGCAGAGTGATACTTTCTGTATTTGCTAGAGGAAGAATTAAAAATGTTTAATTCCACTCCACAAATTAATAAATACTACCATTTTTTAAAGGTATCGTAAAGTGGGTGACTAAAATATAAGACTTTTTTCAGACACGCAAGATGGATTTGTTTCTACCCCAGCACTTTAATTTCATTTTGTCATAAAAAGCTAACTACTAATACAGAAAACAAGCTTCACTTATATCATATAATGCTGATTTTTTTTATGGTACCCTCTTCTGCAATAGGCACTTGGCAATGCTACTGAAAAGCAAAGCAGGAACACCCCCAGCGCAGCTGCACCTGTCCGAAGGACCCACTTCAGCTACTTCAGAGTCACTGGAAATCAACCACAGCTACACTAGTGAGTTCCTACATAAATTCTTTGTGCTATGACAAGCTTATTATGTAACTGTAATCACACAAATTTGTGGAATGGGAAGCTCTATCTAATTTCTTCAGTTATATTTAATGTAAGGTCCTTTTGCCAAAATCTACTAAAATACTCTGCATTTTCCATATGTGTATACACAGAAGTAATTTCTGTAGAGGCAGAAGGTTCTGTGTTGTTTTCTTATATTGAAATTTCATTGGAAACTTTACATTAACTAGCAAAAAACCCCAGCATCCACAAAGGCGTAGTCTGAAACCTTACGGCTATGAACAGGCTTTTACACACAGATGATGTTAAATGGAACCTCCCATACCAGTAGGAGGAAAGGGGCGAAACACCTAGAAAGCAATTGCATACTGTCATGAGTCACTTAAAAACAACTGCCAAAAATACAAAAAATAAGATGCTATATAAATACATTTGATAGCCTTCTTTCTCCTCAGTCTTCTCTATTGCCATTCTATGGCACCAAAAGGCACAGAAAAATAAAGCTGGAAAAAAAGCCCAAGATGACAACCCAGTGAGAGTTATTAAAAAGGAATAAGCGGTTTGCATGGAACCTTGAATTTTTATAGCTAATTATTTTCTCAGGTTTGGAATTCCAACCTGCAAAGAGTACATCTACAGTCCATAAACACTAAAAAGAATTTTGCAAAATTCATAGCTGTCACAGATGGCAATGGTTGTACCTTTCAGCACAACTGCAACGGCTGGCTGTGTGAACTACAACCACCTGGATAAAATCCACTTTCAAGACAAGCAGTAAAAACTACGGACAATCGTACTACCTCTACTACTTTCATGTCTGAGAATCAAAAAGAATGTGGAGGAAAACATGAAACAGAACGAAACCAGACTGAACTAGTTCAACATCTTCTGAAGAGCTTCACTCTATCATATCAAAAATATACCATAAAACAGTATTTACAGAGAAGACAGAAACACACTTGTGCTGAACATTCAGTGCCAGTGCATTCAGTTATGTATCTGGGAGAAAGATCCATCAGAATAAACTGCATCTTCGTCTGTCACACTCGGCAAGAGTTACAGACCTCTACAAGACTTCATCTTATCATAAGAAGGTATATTTGCTATAATGAATTATGTTATTTTAATGTATTTGGCTCCTGTCCTAGCTTCTAACAAATTAGGTCTCAAAATAAAATTAGTTCTAACATCGGTTCAACTTGGGTACTAATATTCCTTTAGCCATTAAAGCTAATAACTCATTACTCCACACAACAGAAGCATGCTCACCAGGTTATTTGTCATACAACTCATATGACCACATCCTATGTAAGTACTGCAATAACAAGGTAAAAAAGCTGACTTGAAATTCATCCAAGTACCTTCTCTGACACTCGTACTTTCTTCATTATTTCCTAAGCATTGAATTTAAATGAATACATAAATAACTAACCACTGAAAATGCAATGTACCTGGCTTTTGTGCACTGGAATAAGTGTGCGTCCATTTCTTACACTCCTCTGCTTTCACTATAAGCAGGATTTGTCCCAAGTTATCAGATCATTATACAGCCATCAAATTCAGTTGCCTCCGGCAATGGTCAACCATATCTAGTTGAATATGAATAAATCCCTTACTATGCAAAAATACACCTAGCTGAAAACAGAGTAGTTAGAAAGCATGCATTTAACAAGACTCCAAACTCTTTTCTCTTTAAAGGATGTTCACTAATAAACTTCAATCATCTAATAAACTAATAAAAATTCCTCTTATCAAAGAAAACTTCTGACATGTCTGAGCCCAAAAGAAGGAATCTTATCACGTACATCCTTACTTATGATAACAATGCCTTTGGTTTCAGTGGGACCGCATCTGCAGACAGACTCCTCAGGAATAAGCCCCACTCTCAGAACTCATGTGTTTTCTTACCTACTCATATGAGTCAAACAAGAAGGTCGCACAAAATCCATCCTATGCCTACAGATAGGTGGATTTCCAGAATGCTGGGGCTACACCAGCTGTTAACGCTGGACAACATTACTGCAACGCCAACTGTTACGTGAATGCCTACTTCCTGATTAAAAAGAGACAGTACTTTGTCTCCCTTGCAAGGCAGACTGCTTTCACAGTTGTTAGACCCCAACCCTTTGTCCAAAAAGGATTTCTAGGCTACTAGCCTATTTCCAGATGTTGAACCACAGCAGGACATAGTGCACTGTACTTAAAAAATGCTTGACGCTTCCTACATGACAGGGACAAGGGCCATTTACAAGGACAAGTAAAGAGCAAAACATACATAGTACAGGGGACTGAGACCCTTCCATTCTAGCGGTAGAATAAATTATGATAACAATCACCAAACACCACTTCTTTGAAAGCTTCCATAAACCATTACAATTTTATTTAGCTTTAATTAGAAGAATTATGTCTGTTGGAGTAACTGTGGGTTTTCTCTAACCTGCAGCTGAAATAAAGAGCAAGACTTCTAAAAGACAGATTTCACGCTCTGTCAACTCATCAGTCAGCCAACTCTACAGGTAAGAAAAGTTTTTAAAGTTTTTTTAAGTACAGTAATAGCAAGAGGAAGTCTAAGGAAAATATTGGACTCATACTTGTTGAAGATGGTCACCTAACAACTAGGGATGAAGAAAAAGCAGAGGCATTCAATGTTATTTTGCGTCAGTCTTTAATAATCCCAATAGACCTCGGGCTGCCTGGTCCTCTGAGTTGGAGAACCATGACTGTGGGAACAGTGACCTTCCATTTGTGGACACCAAAATTGTAAGGGACCAGCTGTATCAGCTGAATGTATGAAAGTCCATGAGGCCTGATGGGAATCATCCCACAGTACTGAAAGCGCTAGCGGACGTTACAGCAGGACCCATCCTGATCACCTACCAAAGGTCTTGGGAGTCTGAGGAGGTGCTCACTGACTGGAAGCTACCCAATGTTATTCCAGTCTACAAGAAGGGCATGAGGCTTCGAAGACTCAAGAAACTACAGGGAGGGTGGGTGGTCAGACACTGCAACAGCTTCCTAGAGGGGTGGTCGATGCCCCACGCCTGTCGGTGTTTCAGAGGCATTTGGACAAGGCCCTTACTAACATGCTTTGACTTTTGGTCAGCCCTGAGGTGGTCAGGCAGTTGGACTAATGATCTTTGCAGGCCCCTTCCAACTGCAGCCACTCTATTCTGTTCCAAAATTGTACCCTTACATGAAGCACATTCAGTAGGGCTTTACAAGTAGACTATATTCTGGTCTTCTGTTTGAAATCTCTGCTGAAATGGAAATCCTCAGGATTCCTCACGTGCTAGGCCAAATAAAGCACCCTCTGTAGGGCCTGGCATCGCCTCTTCCACGGACAGCAAAGTCTTCATCCTGCAGCGGAGGTCTCCATGTCGTTGAGTGGGTAGCACCGTTAGATTTTCATCAGACTCTCACGTTCACCTCTGCCACCGAAGTTTTGTATTTGTGCATCTGTCCTTTGACAGTTAGGTCCAACACGCTGTCCCGTTTTGGATCATGTTCTGACTATGCACCTCTCAGACACTGATTATTTTTCTGATATTTACCTTTCATTTGCCATCTTTCTCCTGTTCTTTTAAGGATATTTGAAATTACATTTCAAATAATTTTTAGCATTTATTCTCCCAGTTCAAGCCTCGTGTTTCAATGCTGTTCAAGTCGCTCGAGTTCCCTGTACACCCTCCGCTTGCCAAAATCTCCTTTAGTGCTATCCGCAGATGAATTTACCTTGCTGCTTTCTCCCTCCTTCAGACCACTGGTGAGGTTAGAAGAGAATGGGTCCATACTCATCTTTCTCAGTACACACCCTTGCCTCATTTGTCATCTTTGCTAAAGGTCATCTTAGTCACTTGCCAACGAAGTAACTACCCTTTGGAAACAAAGGATATAGCACATTTAGTGAAATGTATCATCCTCCTGTCCAGCACCCACACATGTGAAGTTCATTTTGATCCCTAGCACGACCGGTGGAACTAGGCTTGACCTGACTGCCTGGTGAGAAGGAGGAAGGGCAGATCCGTGCTTTCATGCATCCAGGAGAACAGCCAGGACACAGGGAGGTGCTAATGGAGGCACTCTGCCCACAGCAATCACACCTTTGCAGAACTTCACAGATAGGAATGATAGTATCAGTGTATGTTTGTACCATTACTGTTACCTTGGGATCACCGAATTCTGCATCAACATTAACAGCTGCCTTAGCCCTACTCTTTTTACAGGTTTGGTCTCACATGACAGAAGCCATCTGTTCTCAACTCAGGACAAGCAGAGCTGCAGTTGATGCCCTGACTGGAGTCCTAAGCCTGCTTCTTTTCCTATTTGTATCCATCAGTGGCACCCCATTTCTCATTTTGAAGGCACCCCTGAGAAGCAGACACAGTAATGCATCTGAAAGAGGTGTAATGGAAGGCGCGCTGCTCCTCCAAAGGGCTGCTAACAGGCCTGCTGTCCCTGCACCCAGGCTACCATGCCTCAGGTCCAGGCAGCTCCGTGTTTCCTGAGTGCACCTGAGGTGTGCAATAACCAGGAACATGGGAAATCTCCAAATACAGAAAAGCACTCAAAGGACTCGTAGCTTCAAAGCGATGGAGCTCAGGCCCAAGTCTCACATGCCTTTCCGGCGTTCCTTTCTGTTTCACAACAGGGAATTTAACTTCACATTTTACAAGCTTGTCAGGCATAGGATTAAAACCTCCTTTTCCCAGATGATGCTTCAGAACAGTAAAGCTAGGCTATAAACTAAATATGTAAGCTAGAAGTAATGTACAGTATGAAAGGTGTCAAATAAAATGGCCATTCCAAATAGATCACTTCAGAATCCACATGCAAGATACCCTGCATGCTGAGTAACACAAGTCTCGCTGAGCATAAATTAATGCCACACTCCTCTCACCCAAATCAGAAGCACTACCATTTAAGCCATTTATTTTCAGCCCATTAGCTTGCCTTTAATTAATATGGGTATGCTCATCATTTTACAAGTGATTATTTTACATTGATTATACAATCAATGGAAGTTTTCCTTGTGATTCAGATTAATAAAAATAACCCCCAAATCTGCAGCCTATACACATAAGGAAAAGCCAGAAACTCAAAGGAGATTGATACACAGATAAAAGGACTACACACAGATAAAGATGTACCTCAGCGGATTTGACACACAAATCACAATCAGGTCTGATGAACAGAAATACCGAAATTGATTTTATGTGCAGAAGTAACAATTCAGTAGGTCTTGAAATGCACACGCCAAGCAAAAAATTAGCACTACTTATTACAACACACTAAAAGGTATTAGTAAATTACCCAAGGAGTGTTTGTATGTCATTACAATCACTGTATTTCAGGAAGAATATTGCTGCAGAAGAAAGCAATCTAGATTACTTCATTTTGTGGGTCTAAGATGAGAAAAAGTTGATTGTTCAGACATGGCAGTTAGAGGTCTGACAAACAGAAACCAGCAAAATGTTGGAGATGAAACAGACTCAGAAAAGAAAGGAACAATAATAATATTTTTTAATTATTATTTTAATGAGATAAATAATAAATTTTAGATGGTACCTAACTAAATGATACACTGAAATACAGTCAGTATTTCTGAACTTCAGAATTAAATACACCTGTAAACTTGACCTGCTTTTGCCCAAAATCCTTTCTCCTCCCCATCAAAAAAAAATACTTCCTTTTTAATAAGGTTTCATGTTGTAAAACTGAATGAGTAACAGGTACAACAATAACAAAAAACCATGGGGATGATCCTGTCTTGGGGAGACACCAGCATTGACTCTGGATATAGCTTCCTTGTTTCACCTTCTCAACTGTTAACCATTTAACATTGCTAAGGCTTTTAATTTCAAATTCCTGCACCAGGAATTCAAGCAGAAATCATTTTAGTTTTGCAACCTTGACAGTCCTGCAGCAATAGTGTGTTTAAACAATGAAGTCTCAGTACCTCCATGACATGGGTACCACTGCATCTTTCCGCAAAGAAATCAGAGCAGGCTTTACAGTCCAGCTAAAATGTCACAGCAAGTCAACAGCAGCCCCTAAAACACAGGTCTTGCGATTCACTTCTCTGTCCTCTGTCCTCGTAAAGAATAAATGGTATGCAATTTATTTTAAAATCTATTTTCAAAGGCACAAACATGAGCAAGGCACCCGACTTCCACTGAAAGACAGCTAGAACTGGTATGTGCAGGAGAGGGAACCCAGGTCTCACTTAGGTCTTCTAAAATCCCTCTCCTTAAAGTACCGCAGCCAAAACTACGCTGGGCAAAAGATGAGTCAAAAAGTAATTAAAGCTGCAAGAAATTTTGGAAGGAAGTGAAATTAAGCTACGAATTGTTGGGAGCTTAGTGAAACCCTTAATGGGTAACAAATCCCATATAAACTAACCCTTAATTAATTTTATCCAGTGGTGGGATGCTCCTCACAGTTGAGGAGGGAGCAGGGATCTGCACTGAACCCATCGGGGTGGGCATGCAGCCGGCACATGGCCGCAGAGGGGACACAGAAGGGACACAGAGGGGACACAGAGGGGAGGCAGGGCAGCAGGCTGCTGCGTTACACGCGATAATCCTCCTCATCTCGCAGGACCCGAGGCAGTAAGCTTTTGCAAAACTCAGCGGTTAAACTGGCAGGTCACAATGAACTCCTCCAACATATAACTTAAGTAATTACCGTTTTTCAGGAAGAGGCAAAAAAGTAAGAACACCAACATAAAACTAGCTTTTTAAATAAGTAATGAGGAAGAGATACAGTGCTGCAGATTTCTGGGCAGTCTGCTCTCCTAAGAAGGTGCACAACCTAAGTCTGTTTTTTTCAAATTTATTGCATGTAATTCCACACAATATATTACCCTGATTAACGACCCTAATGTTAACTAACCTAATCTGCACGTTGCAAGCCTGGTGCACTCAGCTGTAATTCCTTTCTCATCCTCTGCAGTGCTTCAGGTCTCAGGCTAGTTGAACAAAAATAACAGAGGGCGGGAAGATTGAAGATATTAAATGAAGGACTTAAGTATAGAGGTGGTGTCAGCCCTGGCCACCTGAGGAACAGGTGGGTCTTTCAAGCCCCCGCTCACAGTGACGCCAGATGGAAGCACCCAAGAACATCAAACAAGCCTGATGGCATCTTTCAAAGAGAGTAAATAAAAAAGTTCCTGATGCATTCCCTATTTAGAGTTCTTTCAAAGTTGTTGGTTTTTTTAATAATAAAAATTATAATTAAAAAGCAGGAATCCTTTTGCTGATTCACAGGTCTTTCAATCATTCCCCAACAGCTGCCTGAAGTACACCAGGATGAAATGAAGCCATCTTCCATTCAGAACACCTGCATTCAGACCATCTTTTCACACAATTCTTATCTCACTTCCAGGGGTTTTTTAAGGTCCCCACACAACCTGCCACTTTGAAGTGTGTTTACTACTAGTCACTTCTTATTCTTAGTTCAGAAGTTTTGCTGAGGCAACGTTTCAGTTGATAATTTAACAGTAAGAAATCTCTGGGCCAAGAGCATGCCGTTATTTACGCAGAAAGATGCACATTCCCCTCAAAAATATTACTAATTTTCCATAGCAAATCAACATCCCTTCCTCCCACACCTATCAAAAGCATCAATGACTTATTCCTAGACATGTTAACTCTATTAGAAATATCAATAAACTCTCCCTTCTTACTTTCCTTTTTCTCCTTTGAACTAACACAGGAGCACAAAGTGGAGATTACACCTTTGAAAGGAAAAGCAATCATTATTGACCAGCACACTTCGGATTCCGCTGTGTGTTTCCCTGCTTAATATTAGAGACGGGAAGCTGGAAGGCAAGGCTTAATGGTTCTCTAGGCAAAATTCCGTCCATGGGCTGTATGCTAGACACTCCACAACTGGATAGGCAAGACAATGAAAACAAAGGAAAATAAAGTTTTCTCCGTTCTGCAGAAAGGGAAGCAAGAAAAAAAGAGACAAAAATATCTCCCATAACATCACCCCAGAGGCCTGCAGCAGAATCAAGAACTCAGTAAAGGTATTTCCAAGCCCCACCCAAATTATTCTTGACCTCGTCCAACACAATTCAAACCTGAAAGAGAATTCAGTACTAGAGAAAGAGATTGCACATCAGCTGTGAGGATCATGTTGAAATTTCAGTTTATTTGGGGAACAAGAGGCAACTGATTCCATGGCAGAAGTTGCATACTTGTCAAGTAAGTTGTGACTGTTTTTTATCTCTACATTTGCAACACTAGTCAAGACTTCCCAAACTTCACTCCTTCTAGAAATTGTGACATCCCATGGAAAGGACTGGGATATCAGATGATGTCCTAGAAGCAAAAGCAGATGGAACAGCAAAGCAATAAATGTACTTTCACAGATATGGTTCACACAGTCAGAGAGGAACAAACTGCACAGATACTGGGAACATATAACCAGCTGATGAAAAGCATTTTCTCCAAACAGGCTGCTTTCTGAAATTTTCCAAGGAAACAGGTATCTTCAGCTGTTTAGGGTCACCGAGCAGGCTGTCACTGCAACTATGTAATGTACAACATGTACAACATATTAAGAGAATGTGATATTTTATAGCATAAGAGCAATATTGCTACTGCTGATCTGGGATGCAAAACCTCCTTTCTATAACCTTCAGTACCAACATACCCAGCTGCATACCTAGAGAGATAAAGTAGCAGTGGCTTTAGGACAGATTTAGCATTTTTGAATAATCCTATTCTTTCAATTTTACAGTCCCATTTAGCTGGCAGAATGCCACCAGAGTATGCAATTTAATACAGTCATAGCTGTCACAAGACATACTAGATTGCTCTATCTATGGACTGTCTTCTATATATAACTGATAAGAGCTTGCATAATTAAGGTTGCATTTAGAAGTCTCAGCTATGTAACTAACAGCTCTTTGCAGTGAGCTTGCATTATATATGGAACACAAGCTTTCCTCACAACAGTCATTTTTCTTCTCCAAAAATTCCTCAAATGTTTTGATGTTGTATTTACAATAATCTTCAATGTTAAAAAGGGCCCTAATTTTAAATCCCGGTGGAATTCTTTTGAACTCTCAATAGTAAACCACCAACTTTTTCTTCATATAGAACAGAAACAATTCCATATGAGTGTTAAACAAGGAAAAGTCTGTATATAGTTATTACACGCTGGATTGTACAACTGGAGACTCCTTTTCCTGAGGCTCATCAAGGAGTCCATCTCACTTCACACACAGCACACAAAGAACCTGTCGAAGGCAGGAATACCTGGAAAGCTGACAGTAAAAAGTAGATTTTGTGCAGAGTTGTGGTACTGTTACTCCCAAAGGAAACCAAACACATCTAAACATGACACAAGACTTTCCCTTCCCAGGCAGTAAGCAACATGTCACAGGAACAAAATTTGAGATGACCAATATAAGAGGTATGACACTGCAAAACAGCTCACGGGAATAGTTATTGCTGCATCTTTTGCTTATAATTTAAAGGGCTTTCTCCATCAAAGGAACTCTAGTTTGTGTGTACCCGCTATGCATGTGGGTACTAATCCACAGAATAAACAGAAAGCTATTTTGCACCGTGGAAGCTAGGCAGACTAAATTCATTTTGTAACAGTAACTTTAGAACAGTCCAATCCTTTTCTTGCTTGGCACAGGACAATGAAAATAAGTTAGATGTTAAACACGGTACATATTTTACAATCAGTGGAATCTCACCACCTTTGCAGCAGAAATAGGCCACTTCTTTGGTGGTCAAGCAATCCCCCAAAGACATCTGTTTTCTTAGAAACAGCAGCTGCAGGATCTGAGCTATGCCACATCCTTACCATTACCCAAGATTCTTTTCAATTTCCTTTCAGCATTATTTGTTCCTCTGCTATTTCTAGGAAGTTGGCAATAAGCACCCAAAATCCCATGAAAGTAAGTGGTGGGTCTTCTAACAAACTTCTACAGCTACTGGAACAAAATTCAGTTCACCAGTTCTGCTTTCCAGAGTTACATTCATGCCAAAGCTTTGGTTACTTTCAGGTTTTCAGGACAATTTTTGGACAGGCTCTACTCTGTTCGTTTTTAAATAATGTTAAGAGTAGTCTATTAACCTCAGACGAGTATGGGCCATTTTGCCCCTATTGAAACGTATTCAAAGCAGTCAGAAATCAAGTGAACTGAATTCTCCCTTATGCAACTCTATTTTACTGTCCAAGAACCAATAAGCCAAAGCCTCACCTTCCTTCGCTTCCTCTCCCGGCCCCCAGGGGTAAACATGCAGTTGGAGTCTACAGTAATAATCCCTATATGGAATTGTGACTGTTGTCCAAACCCTTTAATTTCACGTGTTATGGCATAAACAGCTACCATCACATAAAGTAAAATACTCGATCCTTAGGATAATATTAGAAACGCACACAACGTACTCGGTACTTTATAGGTCACTTGAGACCAACACCTGCGCCTGCTGAGCCTTTAAAAAGATGTTACAATGAGACGTCTGTTGTGAGCACCCAGGTAACCTCACCTTCAGGTAGTACCATTTGCATTTATTTATCTATCTAGATACTTACGTGGCTCCCTTACTGTATTACTAAGGCATTTCACAGGCACGAATGAACTTCTCCAGGAAATACCCTTGCAAAAGAAGCACCGTTACCTCCAACTGAGGGGTGAAGAACTGACACAGGAACAGAGCGTACTCCTGAAGGTCACACTGAAAGTCTATACGGCCACCATAATCAGACCAGAAGTCTCCCAAAATCACAGGTTGGCCATGACTCCTCCCATGCTGTCCTGGCCGAACAGGTCCAAAGGAAGCAGGAACGTGACCTTTTGCTTCTCAAGTTTGAGACAAAATTATTACCTCTAACTGAAATAATCTTAAAACCTTAAGAAAGCTAAGATTTTCTGGATCATGCCATGCAAATACCTTAGTATGAATTTATCCCCAATATTCTTAATCAAAGTGCTTCTACCATAATTGCGCCACCAATCACTGCTGCTGCTAGTGGCAGATGTGCCAGAGCTGAGTAACAGTGGCTATTTTCATGATGCAGAAATAATTCTGCAGCAGCTCATATTGAGTTTATAGCATTCAGGAGCAGAGATGACATCAGCCTACCATTCAGGAGCTTTTTAGAGTCCTCGTCCTGAATGACCAGTTTTTATTAGCTTTAAATCCGAGACGGGTGTATGTCAAACCTGGCTGTTTTCTAGTAAAATCTATGGAGGTGATTTGAAGAAACGTAGGGATGGGAGGAATTCAAGTCTAACAAAGAAGTTGTATGCCTGAAATCATCCCCTTGTTGGGGAGGTATCAACTGGTATAAGGAAATAAATACGTTTCCCTGCGAAGTATCGCTTGCTTATAGCCTCTGACCTACACAGGACCATCCTAGACCACTAGAAAAAACCTCAAATGTTCATGTTAGAAATCCCCCACTGCAAACACCCTGAGAACACTTGGAACGACACTGGTAAGCAGGAGTATTTATAGCTTGGCTTTGATGGCCATTCTGTTTCTTTGGGAATATAAAACAGACTATGGTTTTGCAGTGCTCCTAGCACCGAGAAACTACCAGAAAGCTTGCTGGTGCAACTTGACTATGAAAGCAAAGTTAACAGAATCACAGATTTAGGCTTAGAAAGGAGTTTTCCTGAAGCAGGAATTCTAGGATCCATGGGGGTAATTTTCGTACTCTCTAATACGGTCCACTCGCAAAGATCACACAGTCATTTCTGCTTAACTGTGCACCACCGTACAGACCTAGAATTCTAGTACTTTCCTGCAGGTTGTGATAGCTTTTTCATATTTTTCATCTTTTGTATATAAGAGGTTTAGTTTGTTTAATCTACAGAAGTGTTTTATGACTTACACATGCGGAGAGCAGGTCTGTATAGGTGTTCAACAAGCCCTTCTGCACCATGCACATACCCCAAGCTGTCTGCCTGAACAAATCCAATGAACTTTTTTCTGTCCTAAGTTCTTGTCCCATTAGCAAGCCTGAGAAAGTGCCTGAAGCAGGTTCATCCTCCGCATACCAAATCTGTTATCTGGACTGCAGATACTGCAGACAGCACCCAACAAATGTCTGATATACCTTGGATGATTAAGAAATCAGCATGTGATCTAAAAATCTGTAAGCTTTCAACATCACGTACAAAGGCCAGCTGCAAAGAGTGCTTCTCAGGTGCACCACTTCTCTTAAGTAGCTTATTAACGATCAAGGCACACTTAATGAGTTTGAAGCAGCACAGGTTGGGCATGACGTGGCTCAGGCCATCACAAGGAAGACAGATTCAACCAGTAGCTGAATGTCTCCCCCCTTCCCCATCAGACAGACCATCTTGCAAAAAAAGCTAATTTATAATGGCCAAAAACCATTTCACACCAAACAGAAATCAGCTGATGCAGGAACTACCTCAGAGTACAGGCAATGTGTGATCCTTTCACACCCTGTACAGGAATGTAACCGGCCATCCAGTCAACCAGCCAACCCTTCCCGATGCATCATAAATCAGCATCACAGTTCAAACACCTATCGTTGGAGACAGCACATGTAACAAATGGTAGCACTGAGATTAGAACCTACTACTGTTCTCTGGGTCCTCCCTGTGCCAGAGAAGGCTTTTAAAGGCCAGGTAAATACATAAACCCCCTGAATGAAAACTACACAGGTCAAAAAAGGATGTCATCTTAAAGAGATGACAATAAAACTTTAGCCTGAAACTATGACAGCTGTAAGCAAAACCAACTCATCATCTCAGCAAACTTCTCATCATAAGCTTGTGTACTTGTGTACTACTAAATATGTAGTACAGCATATTTAGCTATTTCTGAATGGGAACACAGAGCACCATCTGCTGATTCCCAACACCAAATCCTGCAGCAAACAGCCTCCCTCTAGGATCACCCAGTCTAGTCCTCATCTTGCCTAACTCCAGCATAGACTGCAAGATCAGCTCAGCCCACCACGGTGTGATATAAGACTGTCAGATTCCACCATCTGGTGTGACAGAAAATTGTTTTTCATTAAAATTATAGAAATTTATTGAGTGCATTTTCTTCAGTACCTATTTTCCCGCAGAAGGTTTCTGGATTGTTTAAGCATCCCAAGGGTCCCTGAATCGTTTATTCTAACCATCTACTTCCCCCGGAACTCCTCATCCTCACCTTCCCCTTTGTTAAGCATCTAGAACAGATGCCAGCATAAAGGATCTTCTTTTATCTTCCTCTTGACACTTTCCTACATGTTTAGGGTAAGATGAGAGTTTTTACCAGTACTGATCAATCCAGTGTCACCTTCAGCCTCTGCCCCTGCAATGGGTGGATCACTCACTGCATTCCTCAGGAGAACTGGGAATGCTGGACCCATCCCCTTCTTCCCATCATCAGCTGTGGAGAAACGTTCATGAGCAGTAGACGTTTCAGCTTTTTTAAATGTTCATAAATTTACTACATTTGGGCATAACAAGAGCGATGGCACCGGAAAGAGACCTGTCTTAGCATCCCTTTTTTGCCTCCTTTATCCTACCTGAACTCAGGTAAAAGATAAAAGTGCTTTCTTTCCCCTACGTGCATCCTTTAAAGAATGTGCATCGTCCTTTAATTTCTTAGGGTACTCCACACATCCTTTTGATGCCCTGGTGGATCTCTACTACCATTTTACTAGCACTCCCCAGCAAACCTTAAGAGGCCGCAAAACAGAATGCCGCCATACTTTTGATGTAGATGGAATGTTACGGTTCCTTCCTTCACAAAGGTGGCTGCCGGCACGCACTGCATACTCACACGAACTTATATCCTTCATCTTTCCCTTCCACAACGACAGGCTCATTGTGTTTATTAAAGCCCTTCAGCTTTCTCAAGTGTAAAATATATTAAATGTACGATAACTTTAGCACAATAATGTAAGACCTACAGCACGTTAGCTTCAAGTCAGCACTTCCACTGTCAGCTTCTGGCTTTGGTTCTGAGGTCTATCACTAACTGTTAGCACTTGCACCCAGCTCTCGTGTGGTTATTCAATGGTTAGCAACTTGCTGTGTGACCCTGGCCACATGATTTCAATGACGCTTCCCATCTTCCTTACTTGTAAAGAGCCTGTAATTCTTGGATAGAGGAAGCCACTCATTCCAGATGCCAAATATTCCTACAGTAGAGCATGTCGAAGTCCAATGATGAAAGGCTCTACAGAGGTGTAAAGTGATAGTGAAATGTCGTTATTATTGTGCATATGAAGATACTATCACCTGAACTTCCAAGCAGCTTTTCACCACTGGGAAGGACATCAGAACCAAGAAGCAGTGCTGCAAGAAAGCTAGCAATTACATGAAGGTTACAATAGCAATAATGGATTTTTTTTTTCTCAGACCAAGACAGAACCTTTTCATTTTTTCAAGTGTTAACATACAACATTAATGACATTTTTACAGTTCCTGGCATGAATCAATACTAGGAGAAACAAGCAAGGTGGTTTTCCTCCAATAAAATGCAACCAAAGAGAGAAAGAAATTCTAGCTGTGAAAAAACAGTAGTAAAATGCTGACACGCTGATTTAGCTCTGTTGACACTCATATTCTTAACTTCCTACTCACCTACAGAGAAAATTATCTTTATAATAAAATAATTTGAGTTGCTGTGCAGCATAACTTCAATCTAACATTAAAGCCATAATACACACACGTGCACACTCTCCTGTACAGCCAAACCAAGCAATTCACTCACGGAGTGATAAAGTAACTTCCAATTTTTAACAATTTTGCAAAGTGGAGGTGCGTAGATACATAGCTGGGTAACCCAAAGATGGAATCAGGTCAAACCTGAAATTAAATGCTTTGTGACAGCTGTCACTATTTGTCTGTCATGCATCACAGAACATCAGACCATACTATGATACCAGCTGAAGAACATACATCCTTTTGCCTAAGCCACTGTCTAGTTCAGCGCTTTCATGACAATTCTTGTGCCCGTTTCTTATACCTTTAATTGATACCTGGCAGGAGATCACAAATGAAATTCCACTCGCACCTCTCCCCTGCACCTTTCCTAGTAGAAGTATAAATACTCATCGGGACACAGTCAACTTCAAGCCTTGCCAGGTAAAATGCAACAGCACAATTCTAAAGCAATCTCCAATCAGCCAGCACCTACGCCAGAGGCCTTTCACTGTCTCTGTGGATTTGCAGTTACTGCTGTTTACTGCTCTCCTCTACCTACACAAGATCCACAAGCATCGTCAGAGAAAGGGAGACGTAACAGCACGTTCTCATTGCTTGTACCCTAAACTCTCTGATACGCAAACAAGGTGACTGAAAAAAAAACCCCACTTTCGTGGAAAATACTTCAAGTACATATAGCAAATTAATTTATAGAATCACTGCTGACAGTCACAGAAACCAAACAATTGCATCTTCTTTATTTATTACAGGAGGAGCAGACACTCTCCACTATACCAAGCAACTTGCTTTGTTAGCAGCAACGTGCCAATTGCCAGGAGAGCTTGGGAATGTGTTAATGTAGGTACACCAAACACAACCGGTCATATTTGTGCACAATGGAGTTGAAAAAAATGGTAAATAAGAGGAAGACAGGCCAAACTGTAAAGTTACAACAGAATACAAATCATAACATCTGAAGATGACCGAAGACTTTATAACAAATGAGGCAGCAGATACGTGGAGGCAGACATCTGAAAAACTGCATCTGGAGGACAGACCAGCAGTATACCTGTTTTAAACAGAATGCTGTTGCAAGATGGTTAATCAAGATAGCTCAGCCTGATGTTTTTCATCCCTCTTTCCATAGTAACCAACTTGCAAAGTCTAAGAACCTATACTGTAAAAATTTGTTCACATTAGTTTGGAAATGGACATGGAATTTAGCTGTAATTGCTTGTGTTTGTGCCAAGTATTGCTGCTATAGCACATTCCTCTTGTTAATGTCTTTAAACTATGAGCACACTGCAATTACTCTGCATCGATTTTAAACGCAGACTTAGCACAATAACGTCTCCAATTTGTAAGCAAAGCAGCAGCACTATAAATCAAACTGTTAAAGTCACTATTTGAGCCAAATATGAGCAAAACAATAAAGAACAAGCATGGAGATGTGTCTTTAGATTTCCATATATTAAAACTGTGGACTTTAGCACCCGTTACACTGTGCTTTATGTCATTCACATTGCATAGGAAGAGAACTGCTGAGTGATGGTAGGTTTCTTGCCGTGTCCCTCACTGTGACTCAGTACACACAGAACTGAAGATGACTTGCAGGTTCTTCCTTCTGCAATGTTAAGAAGTGCAGATGCAGGAAAGCCATTTGCTTATGTTACAAGCCTTTCACATAGGGCCTTACAGTGGGAATGCTATTAAAATGTCCAACCATGTGCCATGAAAGTATGACAGAAAAGCAGGATGCTGAACAAGCAAGTGATAATTTCTTTATGTAAGACTTAATCAGATTAATCTCTCTGTGTAATGTAACAAAGCACTTCATAAGAGCACAAATCAAGCCTCCAGCACACTGCCAGCCCAACAAGACTAGATAAATACATTGTATTTAGTAATTTATGGCTCAGAAGACCAGAGATATTTTATGGCTAAACTTGTGATGCTTGCAATACCATACATCTGAGAAAAAAGGAACAACCAAAAAAAAAGACTCCCATTAAAATAAGGCTCTGACACCTTGTCATCCAGAGCAAATGTGTCAACACACAAACAAAAAGCTTATTTTTAATCCTGCTAGCTTCCAAAATGACACCATGGTTCTAAGAGATGTGCTAGACCTCCTGATTTTTGCCTTATCCGTAACAGAGGTGTCAACAATTCCCTTGTCCGTGAGATACACAGCTGAACAGAGCCCCAGCACTGCACGGGGTGCTCCCCAGGCACCGACAGGTCGCAGAGGTGCTCTGGACAGCCAGGGCTGTGGCTAACACACAGCCATGGCTGGAGTCGGAGGTACCCCCCAGCCAAACCCCTGCTCCGAGGGAAGAACAGATAGAGCTGCTTCCTGATTCCCAAAAAGGGAATCTTGAAGTGTATCAGGTATGCTGGAGAAGGACGGAATGCCTTCTCCAATGGTCCTAGCAGATGGACACAGAGAAAGTTGTCCTCCAGAAAAGCAGGAGGCAGGATCCCACCAAAACAAAACAAAAAAAAGCCAAAAACCACCACCAAAAAAACCCAAAAGATCCAAACAACCCCCCCAAAAAAAACCCAAACAAAAAAACCCCAACAACAAAAGAAGAAAGAAAAAACAATAAAAGTGCGTTTCCTTTGACTGCCATTTTAGTACCAGAATAAGAAGCTGCTGTTGCTGCACTTTAACCAGGCAATGACTGCAAGGCACTTAATTTTCCAATTAATTAGATCCTAACTCTAAATGTAGAAGTAATTGATGTGTCAACATAGGCAAATGAAACAACTCTCAACATAAAAGCAATAGAGTTGCTTTTACCACTCAGCACTGGATGATGGATGCTATTTTTTCGTAAAGAATTGTTTCTGTGAGAAGCAATGCCACTGCCGCTCAGCAGCCGTGCAGTGGCACATTTCTTATGTAAGGTACCTTCACATCATTCCACACTTTCGCTGGGAAAACACTCCTACAAAACTGACCACCTCTCTACTACAGCTGTAAAAATTCCTTTATCATGTTTTGAACATGTATGGTTCACCTAAGAATTCACTGACACTTTTATCTTCCAAACACTATTTGCTTTCTTCGTTGCCGAATACACTGCACGGGATCAATTCAGCCCTTCAAAACGTGAAGATAGATGCCTGGTCTTCCTTTAAAAACTCACAAAAATAGCAGCCAAGTGCTCCCAGCATAGATCGACTGTCACAAACCAAGACTTAAAGCACTAAGAACCTAACACACAACAGCGAACTTACTCCTTGCCCTTAATTTCACTTTTTGGCTGGGTATCAACTATCGCATTCAGTCAAATTTCTTAACTACAGTCTTCAAGGGCCAAGGGCTGTCTCCTTTGCTTTTACTTGTAGGGACTGCTACAATGGGGGACTTAACTGGGTTCTACCAAACCTCACTGAAGTAATAACCCTGGCAGTGAGGGCTACAGGCAAGCCAAAGCAGGAGTTACTCGGGAAGCTTATATAACATCAGAGCGATTCTTTCCTGGATTTTCTTTTTTGTTCTGTAAACACACATACACACACGTACACAAACATACACAGAGCGAGCACTATCAAGAATTGCTGTAAGTTTTTTTTGTAATACTAGTCTCATTTTTTTTTTTTAATCTATCTAAATTCCTACCTCTGGGTAGGAAACTTTGACTACTCCTAAAATGCTTGCTGGAAAGCTGGAAACTCACCTGCAGTTGAGGTATTACAAACAAAAATAGTCACAAACCCTTCACTTGAGCCGTGCAGCTACTATAACATGCACTGTCAACGTGCAGTACGATGCTTCAGTTTGGAATACCTGAGTTCCTTCAGTTCTACTACCTTGCTCACGTATCACTCCTCATCTTCCTTTAAAAGAAAAACGTATTAACAGGATAACGGAAATTCAGTTGTAACTGGGGGAGACAGGTTTCAGTAAGTTGAAATGAGGTTCTTAAGAAAGTTACTTGATAAATGTTTTTTGCTTTATCCATTTAGTGCATGCAGCCATGAAATACAAGGCACCATCCAGTCTTTCAGCATTTGAACTATAAATGCAAACGTGCAGGGCGGGGAAGGAGCCAGATGGCTCCAGGGAAGACAAGCTGGTCAAAGGATATTCTGTCTTTTACCTTATCTAGGTCAACAGTTTGAAACAGACTGAAAAAATTACCGGCTGACAGGGAATGACCTGCCGGCCCATCCCAGTCCCCACGTTGCCCAAAGCAACTGGCAGCTTTTCTAACATCTGATCAGCAATATCAGGGATGAACAAACACACGGATGACCTCATCCAGTTCCCTCTGGAACACCATCAGGGTAAGATGTACAGGTGTAGGAGGTTTGCTTGACAGAACCCAAACTCTGTTCTGCAACCAAAAACCTGCTTACGTTAGGCAAGCAGACAGTTAACTTTTCACTGATACTGAAGGCTTCAACAGAGGAGAACAGAAGGGAATTGCCATTTCAAGGAGTTAGTAAAAATAGCTCAGTCCCTTCCCCTGGCAAGACCGCCTTACTCAAATGTTTTCCAAACTCTAGCACACAGCACCCAAAAGAGAGGAAAGACTGATTCAAGCCAACTTTTATTTCAACTCTTTCTGAAATTGCCTAAACAATTGCCCTCCTGTAAAGCTGTTTAAATACCAGGAAACACTGAAGTAGTTTAAATACCAGGAAACATTACTTTAGCCCTGTGAAACGCTGGCTGAAGGACCACCACACATCCGAATTCTGGCACACACGTGGCTTTGACTCCTCTCTGTGCACACATCAGATACAGGAGGGGTTACACAATGGTTCTTCCAAGCCCATCTGATTAGCAAGCCCTTTTCTAGGCATGTATCACAACAGTCGTAAATAAGTATAAATGAGAGCAAATTCCTTAAGAATCCATTCCTACAAAACTTGGGGGGAGGGCGGGGGGGGAGTTCACTCCTCCTCTGAATTACTACCAGTTCTGAGACACTCCTTGCTGCAGAACAGCCAGTGACCAGGTTTCACAACCCTACAAGCAGCAAAACTGCAGCTCCTGACTGTGGCGGAGCACTGCAGACACCCAGCACAGAGCTGCGGGGGTGGGCACGGGAGCAGGGGAAACAGGCTGGGACCCTCTCGCAGGTGGGAGAGCAGAAAACAGCAGGACAGCAGCAGCTTTCCAGAGCTCGCTGGTCTAACACACAATGTGCTTGGCTTGGAGGTGTACCCCTTAACTTCAAGGTGTCAGGTGCAGAAGCCCCCCAAAGACACTAGTTTGCTCCCTTCCATGGCTGGGGACTGGATCACCCAGCAGCCTGCTCCTGCCCCCGCAATTAAATCCCACGCAGTGGCTGATCTCAAAGCATTTCAGAGCTATAAAGAAGCTATCCTGAACTATATGCTTTAGATACTGGGCCACCGAGTTCTTGCCTAATAACAGAAAGTCTGCCAGAGAAAGCAGTAACAGACACATCTTACTTAATAAAGTAAGTAATACAGTGAGCAACTGTGGCTTGCAACAAATCTCATCTCCCTGTTAATTCAGGTATATTCAAAGATGCATACAACCAGAGACAGCAGTTAAAGCAGCTTATGATATGGCTGAACATAAAACCCTATGAAAATATTCAGAAATGTATTTAAAATTTAATCTTTGTTTAGAGGCATTCATTCCAAGATGCTACTAATGTGTACGACAGACAAGCACCACATCTGGTATTCTCCAGTATTCTCTAAACATCTGTATTCTCTATACATCTATACATATTCTCTATTCATCTGTCTCTATACATTATCTATTCTATGCGTCTCTAGTATTCTCTGTTCTATACATCGCTGTTCTCTGGTATCCTCTTAGTCAGCACGGAAGGTGCTGATGAAGCATTTGCTCTTTTTGTGGAACAGATTTCAGAAGTAACACAGCACAGGTGATGGCTTGTTTGAAGACGGAAACCAGCCTATGCCAGGCTTCTGTAAGAAATGTTGCCGTGTGGGGAGAAGGACAAAAAAGATCTTCAACTTTACCAGCATTACTATTTGTTTGCGTGTACTAGCACCCATGACAGGCAAAGCACTGCTGCAAAGCACAAGGAGGCAGAACTGCTGCCCCCAAAACCTCCATGTAAACCAGCACTGCAATCTCAAATCACAGAAACACCAATAAGTATTAGGAACTATTTCAAGAGAGCGCTGCTGTGAGGTGATAAAATCTGCTTTGGAGTATATTGCTTTGCTGTCTCCTTCACAGCTAAAAGTTGCTCCTCACCATTACAAGTGGGAAAAGTTTTACTGTCCTCTGGAGTTCTTAATTCACCCCTTTCAGCTCTCTCAAAAAACAGATCGATGCGAACATGACAGCAAAGTGCTGAGTCATCACTCAACTCCCACTGAAAATACAAGGAGCTGAGCATCATCAGTCAATGGAAGGACTTACTCTTAAAAGTCTTTTAGTTGTAAGTTACTACAAGAGAAGCCTCTCTCACTTCCAACTTCATGGCAGTTCCTGCTATTACAATAGCCCGATTACTCGCTTTCCAAATGCACACCTTCTCTTCTCCTCTTTACTCCCTTTGTTTACAGTAAAAACTAACAGTCAGGCCTCTCTAAAATTCATGTTTAAGAGGGTTTAAAAAACAAAACAAAACCAAAAAACATTGGCTTTTTATTAATTAATATCTTCTGGGTTCTTTTTTTGTCTCTATTTTTCCCCCTATACGTTTTGACTCGTGTTTTCAAGCTTTTCTTCAAAACTGCGAGGGTTAATGCTTTGTCTAGGTTTTTTTGTTTGGTTTCTTTTCAGCTAGTATTCTGAATATTCATCTGGCTCTGAGATCCAGGCCTTGAGATAACTCTTGAATGACTGGAGACTGAAAGCCACAATATCTGACAATAATGAAACCTCTGAAGTTCCAACTGCGGCATCACCATCTTATCGTTTGCTGGTGAAGTCATCCCAACAGTCTTACCGGTGTCAAATGGAGCTCTAATTCACTCAAGAGAGGTAACATCATTAGATGTCTTGCACCTACCCATACAGCGTTAGTACACACTTCGTAATAAAAATGAGCTACTACACAAAGAGAAGGAATTTATTTTGGATCAAGAAGGCAGAACAGCAAAACCAGATCAGGCTAACACTGATGAAGCAAACAGCTCAAAATAAGCATGCATTACTGCAAGCATTTAATAAATTTGATTTTTTCCCCCATAACTTTGAGAGACTCTTCATTGCTTAATTTAGTCAGAACACTGTAAGCAGGCTCAAACACCAACCAACCAACCCCCACGATTTGTAAGAACTTATCTCTTCTCTTTTTCCATGCTCTGCATCTCTGCTCACTGAGATAAGATACACTATAAGCATTACTAGACAATACATGTTTCTAAAAGTTTAAAACTTAACATTTGCACAACACAAACAAGTGGAAAGCTGTTCTCTTGGGTGGTCATGTTCTGCTGTTCAGCAATGGAGTAACTAAGGAATCTGAAACGAGGACAAGATTCAGAAAAAAACCCAAAAACAGAGTCTGAGTAGCTGAAGTAGTGAAAATACACTGGTTTGCCTCTCATCCAAAGGAAATAAACACATCATCTGCTACGATGGCTCCTCTCCGTAAAGAGAACATGGTTAGATAAAACATAAAACTCAGCAGTCCAAAAATAAATCTAGACCTGTGCATTTTGTCAGGGGTTTGGTTTCTGACAATAAAAAGAGCTCCAAGAAAAATGTGCTGAGCTCTCCTAATTGAGCACAAGTACTGCAACGAGTGAAGAACTCTTCTGTCCCTCAGGACAGGCTACTTGAAATGTCACTTGTGCTCACGTAGGTACGGGGGCCACGAGAAGCCAGTGGGGGAGAGATCTTACACCTAGGTTGGGCCACATCCAGGCCAGCTGCTGTGGTTTGCACAAAATGACTTGCCAAAACACTTAGCTTTTTATATTTGGTTGCTAAAAGACAAGTAATCAGCAAGTTCTATGGGGAATGACTGAATGAAAAAGCCACTTTTTCAGGGTTAATTTTTACATAAACTAGCGTCATAAAAAGTAACTATACTCTAGGACACTAACAAAAACAGCAGACATGTTTAAGGCAAGAGTTCCCCAGTATCGCAAACAAATAGCAAGATCTTCCACAGCAGCTGGAAGAGAGCCACTTTGCGAGCAGGTGGTCCGGGGAACAGTCCAGGGTTCTCTTCTCAGGACTTTTCCAATCGGAGGATATTCCTCTCAAAGTAGCAACACTAATCTGAAGCTAAGAGCCCTTTTCTCCTTGCTTTCAAAGGCAGAGGATAAAGCACAGAAAGCTGGCCCACCTAAGCTGCTTCAAAAGCTCTGCACCATTTTCATCAGTGGCACAGGAGCTGCGCTGACCAGAGCGGTCTCCAGTTAGGTGAGATGCTCCATCCCAGCACCTTTCTGCACCACGTGCTCATGCAACGTTCAGTGGAAAATGAACAAAAAGGACAAGGTGGGACTATCTGTATTCCCCAAAGCTCTGGAACAAGGTGCTCTTCCCCCTTTTACGTCCACAGACACGCAACAGCCTTCCACAGTCGCCCCAAGCCATGCAGAGCTGTGCACAAGGAACCCAGACCCAGAGGCCAAGCAGAGAGAATGGGCCCCAGCCTGTTCCACCGCAGGCGACACAGGTACTGGCGATCACAGAGTTTCACTTGGAAAGTTTCTTCCATTGTTCCGATCAGCCACTTGCTTGAACACCAGCTTTCACAACCTGCTAATCTCTGCTCTACACAGTTTCCCCGTCATCTTTTCCTAGAGGGCCAAGAAGTCCCATCTCTCCTCCACTTCTTCTCCCTCCCTATATCTTGTGAATTAACTCACCACCTCCAGAAGTAATTCCACTCCTGTTTCACCACCAAAAGTTCTACCTGCCACCCCATCATTCACTCTTACTGCACACACTGGTCCTTTCACCTGCCTCATCTTCCAAGTGTGTAAGAACTCAAAACACACCCTGCCTATAACTCTGCATTTACACAACACCTTGCGCAACCAAGCTCGGGTCTCTACTAGTCATTGTTCTGACACTTACATTAAGACTTTTTTCTCCAACTGTGTTATTTGGTCAAATAAAGATGTCATCTCTTCCTACAAACCTCAATACAATGATAACAGGAGAACAGTAACGGTGGTAAACGCAACAGTGGTAAGCACTGTGTAAGATCTACATAATCAGCACAAGGCAGATCAGGGAAAACATCTAACTGTGATACCACGATTGGGATGTGAATTGAAGAATAGTCAGCCCACTCAGACACGATGTGGAATTTAAGAAGACGGCACATAATTACCCGAGCTGGTCTTGGCTATGATGCCAGGATTAGCACTCCAGCACTTCTGAAAAGTGGCCAGGAAGGCTGTTTTGCCTCTCACCCAAAGGAAATAATCCCATCATCTGCTAGATGGCCCCCAAACACTATGTGAGGCGTCATTTTTACACAGATGTGAGAAAAGTGCCTTTACTGATCCACCTGAGTGACTTGCAGCATCAGTGCATCCCTTAGCAGTGCACTTGACCAGTGTCAACCCAGAAAACCGAGTGCTCTTCCCTGGTTCATCAAAAACACACTCTTTGCTACCTCAATTTTTTCTGTAGATTTCTCAGCCAGTTACACAGAGACATTAAAGGAAACAGTGACCCAATTCTGACACTGTGGTTTCATAACATAAAGATAACCTAATTCTTCAGTAGTCCCAAACCCCCGCTTCATGATAAATGACCTTCTCTCTAGAGCATTTAATATTACTCTTGGCAATAAGAAGACTGAACAGAATATGCATACTGGAATTCAAAAAGCCTTGCTTTTCCTTGAGATCAATTAGGATGACATGCACAAACACGGAAAGAGAGAATGAAATGCACTAATTTGCAGCTCTGCATCCTAAGATATGGGCAATCAAATCTCTTGCTTCAGTAAACACTGAGGTCAGAGGTCACGAAGGAAAGTTGTGTTGTGTGTCGCCCCTTGCTACAAACACTGCTTAACTGCTTAGATGCATAGAATTTTTCTTTCATTTTCTTCATCAACAACAGGTATTGGCCCTATATAGGATCAAGAAAGGTTCCGGTACAACAGTTCCAACTAGAGTTAGCAAGTGCATATAGGCAAAGACATTTAGATAGATTCCTAACATATTATAAATCTGATCCAAAAGGGTTTACATTATTAATTAAAAAAATCTTGGCCACCAAGAAATAATTTAAACAGAAAACTGCACTGAAAAGCAAAAATTAGACAAACCAACCAGACTGCAGATCACCTTAGCATGACTTACACTCATGCGTGGCTTGAAAAAGTGGAGGAGAGCAAAGTAGGGAATGGTCGTGGACTTTTCAAGGAAAAGGCTAACTGCACAGGCTAGTTAACCCATCCATCAACCACAGCTAGTAAAGCGGAGAAGAGCTTCTATAGAGCATGGTGCTGGGCATGAAGAATCAGCATTTTCAGAGGAATGCTGTTACTTCAGCAAGTGCAACAGATGAAGGGAAGTTTTACCTTCCACCACTCCTGCATTACTATGAGTGCAAGTAAAAAGGGGCTAACTTCTCTCAGAGCAACATCTTGTAACTATTACACCACCGTACGCAGAATCTTCACACATCCCCACACACACCCCCACGTACCTATTTGCAGCCATCATTAAAATAATTGGATTATTTAATTTGATTTCATAAAAACACTAAAAATAATGCTAACAAATACTTCTATTAAAATGATGGCTACCTTTTTGGATTGCCTTCTAGCCAGAATGCTTGCTCAGGATTCACTCTTCATTCGGCAATCTTCATCCCTTTAGAAGGCCACATGTGTGCATGACAGCCTCATGTTACCTTATCTGTGAATTTCATTGCACAAAGCTCAGTGCACTTTCTTTGAGAAGTACTGTTCATGAGTTCCCAAGATTTCTTTCCAATGGCATCAATGGCGTACGCACTCATGCAGTGTAAAAGCAGCAAAGTAAGTCTTCCACCCTGGCCTAAGAACCTCAAATAAAATGTTTTTTGAAGTGGTAAGAAAAAATGCCACACTTTACCACAAAGACTTTGGTCATCTTGGACAACCCCCACTACCGGAAAGCATGAAAGGAAGTTTCCATTTGCTTAAGGACAACTCAGCTACTAAGAGCAATAGGATGAAACTTCCAGAATCCTCCTGGCTAACACCTATTATTGTCGTATCAGTGAGCAGCATCCTCACTGAAAGGTACACACTGTATCTTTTCTCTCTCCTTCACAAGTACTCTCCTCTAACAGATGGTCAGTTTACATGTGGTAAAGATCCACTGTAATTAAAAACTCTGTTCTCATTAGCCATCCTCCAAGAATATGACAGCTCTGGCTCACTTTTTCGAATGAGTATGTGCTTCATTTCATGGTAAACAGCAGCCAGGAAAACAAAACATACAGTCAATATCTACCCTGGCGTTGTGTGGAGGGGCTGGATTGCAGATCCCCAGGAGACAGTCAAAGGGACCATTCACTAAGGCTGGGAACCCCAGCCTGGGGGTCAGGACAGACCCTAGCCATCACATGTGAAGTTCATCTGTCTTCTGGAAGGATTCACAGCGTGTGATTCATATTCCCTTCACTGTTCAATTACTTTTCTCATTTCAACAGCTTTCACCACATTTACAATCAACTGCTCCACAATTATTTTTGGAACACAACAATCACAAACTAGAGAGAAATTAGCAGGACTCTGGCTTTATAAAGGCACAGATTGGCTGCTTCCCTCTTCCTGCAATTCCTCTCCTCCTCTCCAGTTGCAAAAGCCAGAGATAAATCGTGTTTTTCAAGAGTCATTTACCCTCCACAAAGTCCACAGGCTATTCTGGATTCAGCATCACTTCAGAAAGGAGACATTGTAGACTATTGTAAGTGCCTGCAGAATTACAGACTTCATAAAACCTCTAACATCCTAGAAAGTTCATCGTCATCTAGAGGTCCTAAGGGGAGGAAGAACAGTATTGCAGCCAAGACCTTTAACCACATCTCTGGAAACACGGGTTCAATTCTCAGTGCTCTCATAAATCATTTTCTATAACTTTATATTCCAGCTCACTGTATGTAAATATGTATGGAGAAGTACTTCCCATTTCAGATCACAAACTCCCAGCTGCCGGGAGCACCTTCTACGGTCTTTTCATTCAGAATATCATCAAGCAGAACCTCAGCTGCTGAGTGGTATCCTGAGACGGTTCTTTCTGCACATGACAACACAGGCAGAACCGCACTGTGCCCCACTCTAGGTTACCTGCAGGGTGCCACCAGGAGTAGTAGACTCAGACAAAATCACAGAAGTTAAAGTTTCTGCCCAGGATAAATTGCTTGGCTGGCAGGTACATACTACGTACCAGGGCTCAAGTTAGTTTTAGGCTTCTCTTTGCAGCTCACCAATCAATTTCTCACTTGCTTCAATTTTTGAATGAGCCTAGCAAAAACCTGACTGCAACAACCTGTCTCAGAACATTTTGAACCGAGTATTTGTGACCCATATGCAACATTATTTTAAGTGCCAGTGATCACACACAATCCCTCTCGCAGGGAACTCTATCTTCCATTTCAAGCAAATAGATTTTTCTGTCCTGAGCATCAAAAATTTAAACCACTCCTATTCCCCAGTGTCTTGCAACGACCATGGCTCTCTTCCACGAGGCAGTGTCAAGAAGCAGTAGGGAGGTCCACTATTACATTACATGTCTTTTTTTGGTTTGGGTTGGGTTTTTTTCCCATCAGTTGTGCTTGCTTTGCAGTTATCAAATAGAGTTTTGTGGGGGCTTTTTTCTGCTGATTCTGAACCCTGAAATATCAGCCTTGGGTTTTAGAGACTAGCTGAGCTATTTTCTTCTGTCACACTTTCACCGATAGCCATGCTTTCACATGCAAGTTCTGTTCTTCAAGAAGCTGGTGCAGTTCTGCTTGCAGGGTCTCATTGCCTAAACAAAGCCACTGTTTCTGTGAAACGTGCAGGTCTGCTCCTGGGCTAAAGAAGCACTAAAAGGCCAAGAAGTGAAAAGCTCTCCAAGTTACCTCAGTCACCAAAGTCAATAGACATGACGACCTACATCACAGATGGCCAATTTACAGCATTTGAGCCATGTGTGGCTTGAACACTTCAGAATGCAGATGACACTCATGGCTCAGCCCTGTCCGACAACATACCCAGGTGAGCCTCACGCAGGAACAAAGCAAAAAGGGACCTAAAAGATATTGCTGTCACCTCACACTCCTGAAGTACTTATAGAAACCTTCCCCCGATCTCTCCCCTAACCATGAGGTATGTACCCTGTGTCATTCCACTGCTGAGAAGTTTAATTCAAGTCTCAGGAAGAGCTGGACACCTAAAAGACACAAATGGCTGCATTAAGTGTCACTTTTATACAGCCCTCAGACCACAAGCAATGTTGCTAATAAAATGCCACCTCATCCGCTTGCTAGTCCAGAGGTCACTATAACTACAGGAAAAAAACAAAGGGGGGAAAAAAGCACAGGGACGATCTGTAGGAGCCAGGGACCTGACTAGAAGGGAAGTACCCAGTGCTGCTCTCAGGTCTGTCGTGCCCTCCTGCATGGCCCTGGCTGAGACAGTCAAGCCCTCTGTACCACACGTGCCTACCTTTGAAAAGTACTATTTGTGACTTCCCAAGACTTCTCTCCAATGACATCAATTGTAATTCTTAATAAACGGCTTTGAAGTTTGAAGAAGAAAGGTGTCTTAACACTCCTCCCTATCTTCATCTTGGATTTTTTGTTAGTTTTCCTTTCAGGAGGGTTAGCAGAGGAAAAGTATTAGTATTAGGCTTCTCCTGAGTCTTCACTTTATTTACTTATTTCACTTATGTTCACGAAAGGCAGCAGTAGAAAGCAACTTGCACTTAACCACAAAGCAAACCCAGTATCACCCAAGTCCTTGGGTTCTTCCCACTTCTGACCCCTAGTTTTTCCTTAGGAAATGAAAAAACTGTAAAGCCTTTCATCTACAGCACAGATTAACACAAAGTAAGACACTCTCACGTGTCCCTCTGCCAGCGTATCCCAAACCTATTTGGAAGGCATCATCACCAGGCACCTTTTTGTAAGCAAATCTACTAAAGAAAAACTCTGTAAAGAAATTGCCTGAAGGTTACAGCTCAGTGGTAGCTATGGCAGCGTTCCTGTGCTCCTGGCTTGCACTCACTGTGGAAAGTCCCCATGAAGTCATGAATAAATGGAGCTCTTTATGCTTTTGCCATGGGATCACATGGGCGTATCAGTCCAGAACGAGCAGGAATCTCTTTTACAAAACCACACTATTCTGAAGACAGAAGAATGGATTCATTTAAGCAGGTCTTCCCAATTCAGTACCTTTGAATAAGAACTGTTAAATAAAAGCTCATGTCACTTGTCAGCTGAAATGTATTTTCTATCCCTGTTGCTATATTTTAATGACTAGGCTCTGAAAAAAACTTTTAAAAGTCTCCTCCTAATTAGTAACTTAAACAGAGATAACTTGGAGTCATCTGACTTAACAGCAACTAAATCAAGGTGAGAGTTTTTGCTTAATGGCAAAGACATTTTAAATTGTCTCCCACTAAATGACAGGCAACTATGTATCAAAAAGAAAAACAACAAAAAAACAGTTTAAAAGGCTAGAACAACTGCATGCGCCCTGGGAGTCTGCAAATGGAAATATCCTCGTCATTTATCACTCAGCATCACATATGCCTATCTGAATATTCAAGCTAAGATCCATCTCACTTTGCTTTAGCCATCTACAAAGTACCAAAGCAGAAGCTCTGGTAATCATGTTTACCTGTCTGATCTGAATCATCTACATTAGAACAAGTTTAGCCATAGCCTCTCAGTCATCTATGAAGGAAGCTTTTGGGGAATCTCTCAGATACAGCATCTATAGCACAGATCTCCATAGCAGACATCTGTTGGCAAACATAGATAATTAAGGCAAGATGACTCCTGTCCACGGAGCTGGAAAGACAAACAACGGAGTTTTCAAGACACAAAGAACCCTGTCACAAGCTGTTGGGAACAAGCTTAACAAATCCTCAGGCACTAGCATCTGGCCAGTCACTGAATGGGCTACCAGGCATACAGCAGTTTGAAACTGGCCGTCAATCCGTTCTTCTTTCAGACAGCTGACTCCAGCAGCAGCAAAGCCCAGTCAGTGATGAAAGCTTTCAAAAATCCTACTTTTGATTATGGATGTTTGAGGTCAGGACTTCCCTTGAAGTTGTTGGTTTGGTGGTGGTTTTGGTTGTCCGTTTTGTTGGGTGGTTTTTTTTTCAATTGATGGCTCAGGTCTAATTTTCTAAAAACGAGTCTCAGGTAGGACTGGAGTACAAGGCTTGATTTTCCAAGTACTTGCACGAGTGTTACAAAATAACAACTTTACTGAAAACAACAAAGTCTATCAAAAAGGCATATTTTAATGGGCTCAACTAGTGTCAAGTACTCAAGAGCAATTTAAATTAAGCATATTCATGACTAAGACTATTGGGCACAGTCTTTCTCCAGTGCCCACTGTTTTACCCTGGAGAACTAAAAATATTTGCATCCTCTTCTTGCTCCTTCTTCCTGGAACGCTAGGCAAAAGGCTGCCTCTGCTCAGCCTCAAGAAGCTGAGCTGTGCCTTATCGTTAAAACAATCTCACTCAATCACGTGTAATGTCATGCTCTCTGCGCTTTTAAACTATTTTTATATGAAAATAATGGGGCACCTAACTTATGCAAAACAGGCACCACAAATACTACCTAATCCTTTGGAGGAAAAATAATTCAGGTCCATCCAGCACAGTGATGACACTGCGATGTCTCTGTGGTCCCAAGGTTTTTCCTTTCAAGCGTATGTTCCTGATTCTGTACACTGCCTTTTGTTTCAGCACTGCCGTGCTCATGCCAGCCCTAAGACACATCTTAAGTCTATATAGTCTATATAATCCTAAGCAGCCATAACGCAATAAGCCTGTTTTTCCTCTTCACGCTATTGGGTTTGAACATTTTCTTTGCTAAACCTGCCCACAACACGTAACACAGATAACCTTGAGCTGACTACCTAGAAAATACATTGCATCAATGCCCAGACATAAATCTGCACTGATACTGCAGCAAAAAGAGCCACTGCTGAAATGAATGTCACATCAGGTTGCAGTCTTGGAAGGACAGAGAGAAGCAGGAGACACTACAGGACAGAAAGAATGAAGGAAGAAGTTTCCCTCTCCCCCCCAAGGTGCAATGAAGCAAAAAATTATGCCAGAGACTGTCATTAAAGTGGTATTGTAACTACAGCTTCTAGAACCTTTTACCAAGAAGTTGAGGACAGAAAGAAGGTTCTTTAGAAGGTGTTGAGTTTCTTTCAACAGCAACAGAAAAAAAAAATCTACCAATTATCCACTCAAAACCCTGAAGTCATGTCAGAGAACCGTGTGCATGCAGGCACAGCGCTATCGGATTTATAAAAGCAATGCCTCACACAAGTGCAAACGAACCCTCTCAGCTTTCTCTGATGGAGGCTGGGAAAGCAAGCAAATAAGCCAGCAGCTGTTATTCCTCAGAAACCTGATCATAACCTCATCAGGATCTTTCCTTCCCTCGCTCAGTTACTCAAATTTTGAATCACAAAAGGGCAGGTACGACTTTAGCACCAGCAAGGCTGGGTGTGGAGAACAGCTAGGTAGGTGTACAGCTAAACTTGGGGCAGCAACACATTGTGTGCTGGGGGTTCTGACAAAAGAAAGGAGGAGGAAGAAACCAGAAGGGACAGAGGGGAAGAAACTATGGATGTTTTTACTTCCCCCATTTTCTTTCATGTTTCTTTATGATGCACACAGTAAAGCTTTAAAAGATAAAAATACTTCTACGTATATGCTCCACAAGCAAGAGCCCATATAGAATTACAATAGTGTTGTTTTCCTCTTTTTATATTAGTTTTATGCACACCCTTCTTGATTGTGTTTGCTGGAGAACTCTTTGTAGATCCAGAATCAGGATCACCTAATTGCAGTTTTAAGAGTTCTTGAATAATAAGGAAACAGAAACCATCCGGATTCAAACAAGAAATTCTTTCTCCTTTCCATTGCTCTGGCTCCACTCCCCTATCTTCCTGCTGTGCCATAATGCTCCCTGTTCTTTCGTGCTCCTGAGAGTCTCCCAAGACACAGAAACTAGAACATCCAATACCTATGTATACACAGAACCCCAAAACAAGGTGGGACACCACCAAAAAATACCAGCATCAGGGATACACGTGATAATGACAGCCTGGAGGAAGAATAAACTTCCTCCCACCTTTTGCATGGCTCCTTTTGAGATAAAAATTAGTGGATGCTGCAAAGAAATAGTAGTTTCATGAGAAACACATTCCAGGGTGGGAAGCACAGAGAGGGAAAAAAAATATCAGTGCTTAAGAACCAAAAAAATTGGAAGTAACTAACAATTTAAATGTAGGTGAAATTTCTGGTAATGTGTCTTAATGGTACAGCACCGAAGAAAATTCATTTTTAATGTTCTAATTTGGATTTATGGGAGACACGTAATTCAGTGGATCTTCAGCATGTAACATACAGCAAGTATTTAAGCTTTCCAAAAGCATGCGCTGCTCCAGTCAGGATACGCCATTTGGAATAGGTTTTGGGGAACTCATTAAATCACTTGTTTATTATTCACACTACAGGAATGTGAATTCTATTGGCGAAATGAATCAATCAGACAGCAAAGAGCTATTCTCTGGAGTCTACATTAATCAGCCCGACAAGCTGTCACTAAGGATTGGGTCAGGCTCATAACATAGCATCCAACCGGTGGGGAAAAAAATCCCCGCGACTGCTGAAATAGGGAACAGTTCACCCATTTAAAGTTGTCCCCAGAGGCTTCTGTCAACCATTTATTACTGCTCACACACAGCTGCAGAAGCTTTTAAGTGAGAAACCTGCAGCCTTGGACGTTCCAGAACTGTGTGTGTTGTGGAAACGTGCTTGATCCCAGCTATTTCTATGAGGACAAGCAAGATGAAGTATCCTGAAAGAAATACTGTTGGGCTCTAATACAGCCCTCTAAAGAAAATACATTCAAGAACTTGAAAAAGGATTAAAACTAGGACACATGTCAGAACAGATACGCTGTTAGGAAACACACAGAGTTGTCATGCAGTCTGCACTTCGATAAAACATGTAAAAAACCCACCACCTCTGTTTCTACAGGCTGTTTTTCAGACAGACACATTGTTTTCAAGCTTTAGCTGTTCCCCAACCGCCCTCAACATAAGCCTAAAATAGAAAGTATCATTTTAAAAAACGCCACTCATGAGAATACACAAATATATTTAGCTTTTTATTTAAAAAAAAAAACAAACCACACACCCCCACAACCATTAATCTGTTCCAAACCCAGTCCTGTTAAAAATAATGAACTCCTAAAATCTCATGATTCTGAGATACACCTTCTTAATGAGTCTAAACAGAACAGAGAAAACAAGCACTAGCTGGACTGCAGGAGCCCTGACCAGACCAGAAAAATAAAAGTACTGTGGAAGAAAAAAAGCAGTCAGCAGTTCCGATAAATACCATGAAGCAGTGTAACACATAGCAATGTATAAAATCAATATACCGTACTAGAGAACACAATCGTACACTGCGGCTGCTTGGAGAGGGGGTGGTAAGATCAGTGTTTTTGTTCTTGTCAGCACTTGCGCCAACTGTACATTCAAGCTGGATGGAGTTTAAAACTAAGTATGACTTACAGTGACACAGCTGCAGGATGGGCTACAGAAACTGCTGAATGGCTCGAAGAAGCAGGAATGTTTTAGCTGAAGTGTACTGCAGGAGAGGCTGCAAGGGAAGGCAGTCAGATCTGCTCCCGGAGGGAAAAACAATAAAAGGATTAAAATGTTTAATTGCAGCAATGTAATATGAGTGTAAATGCTCAAAAGTGAGGAAGAAAACATTTCTGTCCTCACAGTAAAGCTGCTTCATCTCTATATGAATGCTATAGGGAGTGCTGTGCATGCTGATGCTCCAGACGTGATGTTAAAAGCCACACCACAGTCTACCGGGGCAGTATAAATATTAGTATAAACATTTAAATCCAGCCCCAGTCTGCACTGGCAAGACTATATCCATCAGCTCAAGCAAGCAAGGGATGTGGTTATTGCACTCAGCACTTGCAGACCATACCTGGACTACTGTGTCCAGGTTTGAACGTCCCAGCTCAAGAAACTGGAGATCATCCAGCAGTGCCACCAAGGCAAACAACAGACACATGTTGCTTCAGGGAAAATTTTGGTGCCACTATAAGAAAAACTGAGAACAAAGTGAATGAATGGAGAACAATTAAAGACTGGAATAAATTATCATGAGAAATAGTGAAATCTCTCTTGCTATAAATACTCAAGGCTGAGCTTGACAGCGCCTTGGGTCAGATAATTTAAGGCCTTGCTTTCAGTAGAAGGTTGGACCAAATGTTCTGTAGAGGCTCCTACCAACCCAGAGTTTTTCTATGATTCTATGATCTACACATATGCTATGCTAAGCACTGCTAAATATTACTTGTTCCGTAACATTTTAAGTCAGAATTTCTCTGATTTTTCTTCCTATTCCAGTAATAAATTAATTAAATAAACAACAACAATAATGACAGGCGGAAAGGAGGACAGTTCACTGCTTTCAGAGTATCTTTATGGAAATTATCCAGCAGTAGGTTTAAGAGGAAGTTCCCTTTCACAGAATAAATAATTAAACAAGCAAGCTTACTGCCAGTGAATTTAGGAAAGCCATAGGATAAACGACTCAAAGGAGTTCCATGAATGTGCTCAATTCCTTTGGTGTCTGCTAAGCATTCTTTATCGTCAGCTTTCAAAGACAGGATATACAAACCTTTGGTCTGATCCGATAGATCCAGTTTTACATTTGAGCCTCATGAACGGGAGATAAATCGGTACACTAGAAGTCAAACATAGTCCTAACTGTCTTAACTTGTAACTCCACTACAGTTTATTTGGATCATCAGTTTAAATGCTCACAGCAGAATGATAGAAGTTACCACTAACATCTAATAAATCGTAAAGCGCAAGATTTATTCCAATTGAGTTGTACACGGAAGAACAGGCTAAGAAGCAAAACAAGGAGAAGATCCAATAATAGCGCCAGCTTCCATTTCTACTTAAAGGCAGAAAGAAAGAGTTAAAATCCCCAAGAAAATGGGATTCCAGCCTGCCAAAGTAACAGATAGCTCTATCACACCAAGGTCATACATCATAGCCACCTCCACAGGTCACTTCTATGAGCAGAGTCGATAACACCTAAAAAAAGCCTAAACAAACACAAAAATAACAGAACAGGATCAAAGATAACACTAGCCATCTGCATTTTAAAGGGCATCCCATAAGACACAAAACCAATGTTGCACTGAAAGACATAAACCCAACATCCTCCCAAACGCTGACTGTGGAAAAAAAGATCCCACCAGAGAGTTCTTTTTACATTCCAGACACTGAAAAAGCCATTAGAGCAAACACTGCTCTGACAGTAGAAGACAAACATATGGCTTGAGGGGCTATGGAAAGTAGGATTTTTACTGCCAGGCATGCAACAGGAAACTTCTTTGTCTTCTTATCTCTACCTTCTGTAAGTGTTAAACACAATGTTGTTTATTTTTTATTTATCACTTACGGAATTATTTTATTAGTTGGTTTGGAGTCATAAAAAAAAAAATTACAATGGATGCCATAGAGAGACATCCTACAGTCTTCACCTTGACAGTCATCTATTGGATGACAACCTCAAGAAGATAATTTCAGTTTTCTTAGTGACACTTTGCAGGTGACGGGGAGGTTTAGGATATGTGTTACATGTCATGAGAAAACTTTCACTCTTCTAGGTACCTCTGAAGTCAGTGAGATAGATGCCAGACCTCTGGAGTACGCAGCCAGATAAAAGGATCCTCTACAGGTCCTAAATGTGGAAGGAGCTTTGTGCCTGTGGAGCATGCTGCACCAGCATGAGGAGTTCAGAGGTGGCTTGCCTGCATCAAGTCTCTCAAAAGGCATGGCACGGCATGTAACAGATGGTGCATTACTTAAGACACTTACCAAGGACTTTAGAGATCCAGATTCAATTTCAGTTTAACTTTGTACAAGTCTCTTAGTAGGACACATCTACACCATGGATATAGACAGATTTAAGCTGTCTCTGCCCAAGCTAATCTGGAAATGAAAGTGCAGGGAAGACCGCTGCAAAGACACCCAAGCTCCAAATAGGTGATGGGCAGGATTTCGGAGCTCATGGGCAATGCCACGCAGAACTCAACACCAGCCTACCCCTGCTGAACTGCCCTGCACGTGGACTTGCTAGTTTTGGTCTCTAATAGCTCTCAGCCCTCTACCCTGTGTTCCACTACAGATATTCCCTTTGTTTTGGTAGCTCAGCTTTCCATCTGTATCAGGAGGATAAAAGCACAGCCCATATTTCCAAGGTGTCAAGAGGATAAATATATTAAGTGGTCCTAAGGTACTCTGAGATTATGGCCACAGATGTAATGTAAGTTTCTTAAGGCAATGACAATGGAGATGACAGGGCAATCAAAACTCTAAGGAAAGAACAACTGAGCACATAAAGTTTATTTTTTTCTAATTTAACTGTGTCTTTGCATCCAGAGGACACTGCAGAAGAAAAGGCACTGTCTGGGACACAGCAATAGCTAGACGAAGCAGGAAAAGGTGCTGGGGGCACAGAAGTACAGGATAATCAGATTCTTAACCACCAATTTAGTTTAAAACTACTATGAAATAAGACAAAATGAGATGTTTACATTTCTGAATTACAATCCATTGACAGACAGCTCTTTTACCTGCTTAAGATGATAATTGGTTGGAAACTCTCCAAGACAATATAGAGGAAGAAATGACTCTTGGGAAGAACCCACACTACTCAGCAGTGACACAGTGACTAACAAAATGTAAGTATTCAGCAGCATCATTTAAAGAAAAGTGTGCCTAATATATAAATCAAGAAGCTTAAAAGAACAAACCTCTGATTCAGAAGCAGCTCTTCTAGTAACTTCCAGTTCTCTAACATAGCAAATTAAGTGAGACAATTTGACTGAATAGTACAGCGCCAGTTCTTTTCCCTCTGTTTCATTTCTGCATCATTTCAGACCCAGTGATTGTATGTTGTGGTATTCGGAGATGATTATATATGACAGAATTACCCCAAGATAACTGCTCCCACTATTAACCATTACACAAATTACTTGCAGAGTAAACTGCTTGGTTTAGGTTAACATGCTTTGCATCACATGTGCAGCACGGTAAAGTGTGCACAGAAGCAACTAATGCATCTCTGCTAATGACTAGTAATTCGTTAAGCTGATGAAGCCCTACAGCTTATAGTCATCTGTTCATAATCTTATCTCCATCCATAGCTCATGATTGTCTTGCTTCAATCTTCTTCACCATAAAAAAATTAAAAACCATTAAAACCCATTTATTTTGGGAAAAAAAAACCAACCACAAAAAAACAAAACACCACAAAAAAACACTTCTCAATCACAAAACCTTAAAGTGTTAGAAGTTAATAATTCTGCAAGTAAGAAACGTAGCATACCAGTTTCTGCTGGTTTTAATTCCTTGCAGCAACTCTCAATACCCATCATACACTTTTAAGAACCAACAGTACTGTGATCTGTTCCTACTGCAGACCTATAATTTGTACCTACAACAGCAGAAATTGTACCAGAATGCACATAAAACAGAAGACATATAAAAGAGATAAATTCAATCTCTGATATCTCATGACTTGCCAGTGTTATATGGGAAGAGGCCAAGAGACACTAGTTTAATGTATTTTCAAAACTACGTATCCCTGGTACGTTGATTAGAAACAGGAAAAGGAATTTTCATTCAAGAGAGTCAGAAGACAGGTGAAGCGATAGGAGCACCAAATGCAGCTTGCAATGAGGACCAATACATTCAACAAGAATCCATGGGTAAAGAATTCCTTCCCCACTAAAGCAGAAGCAGTATTTGCAAACATTATTAATTGTTTTGACGCTGAAAAGTTAATTCTCATTTACTGCATTTAACAACAACAACGTAGCAAAAACAAAGAGGCCAAGAAAGAAATAAAAGAAATCACACGCTCATCATTCCATGCTTCAGCTTGCATCCCATTTCCAGGGATGCAAGGGGTAACAACCAGCAGCAGACAGCTGTGTCCCAGACAGCACAGAGGCTCTGGGCGAGAGACAAGAGAGCCAGCACGTTAACTGTGACACTGAACACTTAAAGATGGGTTCACATTGGCTACTGAGATTGTGGGGACGTGACAACCACAAACATTGCCTGGATGTATTGTAACCCTGTGGAAAACCTGGCCCTACTTGCATTACCTGAGCAGTGATCAAGCTATCGGCCACGGTGCCAAGTTTTGCAAGATATTATTGAAGATGAGCTGCAGATGACACTTACAATTCAAACAGGCTGCAGGTCCCATGAATATTCGCAATCCCTGCTACGCTGGATGGAGTAGTTCAATGGACAGCCATGTGAACTTTGGCCCAGCTCAAGAAAAGCAGGAGGAAAGAACAATCATCCCAGTCAAGTTTTCGAACACTTGGAAGTTCAATTATCTCTGCTGAATAAATTCAGCAATTTAAATTGCTCTTAAACAGCAAGGGACTGAGCGGAATGGAGATCTGAGTCGATTTAAAGCTAATTTGTTTCAGAAAGTTGTGAAATAGCTTTGAGTTCAGTGCCTGCAGCCATTTCTGTAAAGGGATATTAAAACGATTAAGTTCCATGCGACAAGTCCCCAGTAAGTTCAGCAAACATCCACCGTTTAATAACACACCTTCAGCCATGTTAGGTTCCTTTACTTTGTTTGGAAGGTGTGGTTTATTTATTTCTGCAAGGTATTTAAAGCAAAACCCAAGGAATCGAGCAAAGTTCCTCCTTTGAGTCACAGTTTCCATGAGTTGTTGAAAGGTTGGGTAACTCTACAAATTACATGGGATAAACATAGAGGAGCTACTAAGTATAGTATACTATACTACCTGTGTCAACTTGGCTGCCCATTAGGAACATCCTAACCTTACGTACAGCAAAACCCCAACCAACTGAACTTTACTTTCCACAAATTGGACTGCATCCTTCCATCTTTTCTACCTAGGTCTCATTCTGTGGCATCAGCATTTAAATAAGCAAATTAGATGCCTCCTCAGACAGCCAGATAATGGAGTTACAAGCTCATCCTCTACTCACATGTGGAAGACTATACCCCTTTGGATCAACCTCTTGCAGACTTACTTGGAAGGGAGCAGGAACGACCAAAAGGGAACATGCTAACCAAGGTCAAATCAAGTAGCTCACTGAGATGTTCTGCACGGGTCTAGGAGTCCAGAGCTAAGTAAGAAATACTACGGATATTAAGCTTATTCAAAATTAACAATAACTGCACCCCATGATTAGAACCATCGCTTTATAACAGCTGATACCATCATTGTTTTTAAAGGTTAGGGGAAATGTGGTACAGAAGGCTGAAGAAATTTGCTTGAGGTCATGCAGCTGGAGGATACAAGGAATAGAACTTGAGTCATATATTTAAAGACAGATTTAACTCTGGGAGTACAGGGGGGCAGGGATGGCTGGAAGGGAGTAATTTGTTTTCCAATTTGAAATTCTTATTCCGCTTCTCACTTTCAATGACTATAAACCTCCTCATATACAAATGATTAAACTATGTCCAGCAGGCTACATCATAACAGATGCATACAACAAATCCGCCTTTGAGTCATGAATCAAACCATCATTTATCCAAAATAACAGACACAAACGACTCTCACACCTACCTACAGCTACAGTAAAAACACTTTCACATTGAAGAAAAACAAAAATTATTTAAAAAAAAAACAACACAAAGACCAAATAAAAAGAAACAACCTGAACAGAATATGGTGTTAGCAAAGAGCAGTTACTGAGAGGAACGCTGGGAAAAATGCCGTATCAGGTGGCCTCCCTGTGAAGTTAAAACAGCTTAGACCCTAAAAACAGTTATGGGGCCCTCACCACCCGGACTAAGCAGGCTAACTCAGCTGTGAGGCAAACTTTGCTACTGGAAATTAAAACTAGTCTCAGGACTCAAGTAATGTCCGAGTATTAGTCCGTCATGTCACCATACAGGTGTTTTAATAGACTTCATTTACATCACATTCATGAACTAAATATTACCTTTCCTTCTCCTCCCAGCCAAAACACTGACATGGTAAAACATGTAGCTAATTGTTCTCCCTCGCTGAGGTCCATGGTCGCACAGGCACACCAACCGAGCCATACCATTTGCAGGAGAAACTAAAACTAAAGCTGGAATCTTTTCACAGCTTATTGAATCCCTACTAAAAACCAAATTCTTCCTGCTAACACGATTGAAAACATCAGTTTTTTTCCAGATTTCACTGTCTTGCTTGTTTCATTTGGTTTTGTTTGGTTGGCTGGTTTGAGTTTTTTTGTTTAGTTGCGGGGTTTTTTTGTTTGGTTGGTTTGGGGTTTTTTGTTTAGTTGGGGTTTTTTGTTTTGTTGCTTTTGAGTAGTCTTACTTTCACTGGACTGTACAGCAACTGCTACTGCACTGCTGACTTACAGCATTAAAGTCAGAATACGACAGAAGTAAATACTGCTATTATGTCAAGAGAGAAGCATCCCAGGGTCACTCACTGTCTCTCCCTGTGTCAGAAAATGGGCAATATCAGATAACGCAGCCAGGGGAGGACAATTAAAAAAAAAAAAAAAAAAAAAAAAAAAAAAGAGAGAGAGAGAATTTGAATGTTTCCTGTTCTAAGCTGTACTTAGCTATTTTGTTCTCATTTCAGGGACAAACTTTCCGCCCCTCTTAAACCTCAGAGGTAACTCTGTTACGCGTAGGGACACAGTCTCTTCACAAGATTTAACTGTCTGTCCAACAGGTTCAGCTCAGCATTAGAGCTTTGGACCTCAAACTAACCAGTACCCTACAGCATGTGCTCCCGTTTGATATAAACAAGTATGGATTAACTTATATAAACCATTCTAAAATTCTGAGCTGCTTCCTCAGTACCAAGAGCTGTGCCAGCAGCCAGACCCAGGGCATGGAGACGCTGCCTTTCTCTTAGTGTGACCTGAGACTCTGGTAAAAGTCACCTGCATGGCTGCGGTACTGCTGTCTTGATGCTCACTGCTAAACACACAACATCATTTTAATCTACAGAAAAAGAGTATTAATTACTTCCACTATAAGATTAAACAAATAATTAATGTAGAAAAAATGCTCTCCAGGAGCATTATCCTGTATCCATTATTTTAATAACAGTGTATCGATGAAAAATTTGCTGTATTTGACTTTTTGCTGCTACTTCTGGACCAGCAAGTTTCCAGCCCATATTTTCCTCTTCTAGTCTTATTTTTTAGTGACAAGAAAATGCCCCCAACCTATTACAAAATTTACTTTGAAACTGAATATTATATATCTGACTTTGTAAATCTGACTCCATTTAATTTAGATAAGTTATAACTTCTGCTTATAATTACACCATTAACTATAGGTATTATTCCCATTGGATTTTTTGGGGGGCAGTTTAAATATAAACAATTTAACACAGAAACCACATTAAGGATCTTCTTGACTATGCTTAGCTTTTCCTTAGCTCTTCCCAAAACACAGAAGATCACAGATTTAATAATCTTGCCATAAAATCACCCTAATAAAATGCATTTTATAGGGACTTATGAATGAATTAATTAAATTAATAGAACAACCCAAAATTTAACCATGGCCACCATCTACTTGCAAAGTTCTCTAGTGATGTTTTGACAACTTATCCCTGTGAGTTAAAAATTTCCCATTGAGGATGCTATGAAATTCTCATTTCACAAGTGAAATTTCTTTTAAAAATTATGTTTTACAGAAATTCCATTTTATAGCCACTAAGATTTGCTGATACATTTTGTGAAAATAATTACTGTAATTCTTTTATCCAATAAAACAATGATGCAAAATCTACCCTAGAAAGTCATGCATCTTAAATGTTTGTATTTGGCGATTACCTTTCTTGACAATTAAGCTGCGATCTGTAGAAGCAAAAATCGGTATTTTATTTCTTCTGCAGAGCTATATTGGCTACTTTGCAATCTCCATATGTTTGCACATAAATATTTTCGAAGAAAAACTAAATCAACCAACATTTGCAGTTGCCCAGTCCCTTTGCAAAACATATTATGCACTTAGGATGAATTCAGTGTAAATCATCATCCTAGCCACACAATTAAATACTCTAAGCTTCCTTAACCCTCAGCTCAGACTTTCCTAATCTCTAAAAGAAAGCAATGCCAGATGGCCAAGAACAACTGTTAAGAATCAGAGGGCCACAGAGAAATACCTGAAGCTCTTAGTGATATGTTGGAGAAACACCTTCTGTTTCAGCTTAATGCTGGGTCCCACTTAGATCCATTTGCTTTGCAGAACTCATATGCGACCCTTCCACGTTAAATAATACACATGCTACTAATTTTCAAAAACTGTATTTTGTTGTCATAAATATGATTCGCAAATGCTGAATTCTTGCTTGCAAGAAGCAACCACCACCTCTTTATCACAGCAACACTGTCTGCTACAAAATGACAGATAGGATCCACCAATTGCCGTTCTCCTCCATTACCTTCAAACATATACATGTGCAGACATATATATGCATATAATAAAATATTTTAAAATATATTTATTATATATTCTATCTGGTGGATCAAGGTTTTGTTGTAAACTACTCTGAAAAGTACCTGACACCTTGCATTTAGCATTTTTCTACCATCTCTCAGATACACCATCCCAGAGTATCATTTTCATTCTCCATAGCCTGGTTCATACCAAAAACACGTATAATAGATAACATGCATATATAACTGGTCTTCAAGTATCTATGACCTGGCTGCCAGGCTGAAGGAGTAGTACAGCTCACTGCCCCATGAGGAACAGAATCGGTCCCAACCTCTTCCTTTGTGTCAGGAAGCAAATAACGGGAAAAGATTCCTCTTTTTTAGAGAAGAACATCCTTCTTTGGGCCAACATTGAGTACCATTCAAAACAATAATGCCCAGCATTCTGGGACACCAAAGGATACCACCAGTCTTCATTTTCAGAGGAAGCACCCCAGAAACACCATTCTACCATGGTGGAACAACACTTCCCATGAGACGGCCTTTCTGCTACCGCAGGCTCAAGAACCATGTAGCTTTGTGGCAAGCAAGCTGGTCAGCTGGATTGCCTATTGCAGCTGTACAGCTGTGAGGCTAGCATCTGTTTAAAGACTCCCTGGAACACCGTTTTCCCACGTTTCCAGTTGCCTACATAGGTTCCTGTTATAATAACCCCCAAACACTGCTTGCCTTTGTCAGAAGATAACAGTGTCGAAGTGGTCCCCTTGCCTCTGAAGACCAGGAGTCACATTCTGCTTGGAATTACAGGTTCAGAAAATTTCATGCTTAAAAATGAATCTTCTCTTTTTAGAAATAAATAGCTTGCATCGCAAAAGGTGACAGTCACTGCTCAAGAGCAGATCACAGCTTCATGGTTTTAGATTTGGGTTTCTTAACAGAAATTCAGAAGGAAGCAATGAGAACACGCAATCCTGGGAATGGAAAAAATGGGTTAAGAAGAAAGACAGGGCTGAAATAGCAGAGAATGCTTCAGGACAGGCTGGGAGCAGAGGGTACTGGCAGAGCTGTGTGGAGAGCCCAGGGCTGGGCTGGCAGGAGCGTTCAGGGCAGGAGTGAGAAGTACCTCAAGTACACGGTGTCAGCAAGGAGCACATACGGAGCCAAACATCCAAAACCTGTCAGCCAGCCATAGAAGAATTAACGTAGACTCCAGGTACAAAGCCAGAGGCGGCAAACCACAGAACACCTGCCTGCAGTATGCTTCATTCTAGCTCGCATTTCCATGAGTAAAAAGAGGTGATAATGTTGTTCATTTGAATGGCTCAAGACAATAAAATAGCTAGGTAAAAAAACCCCAATGAATCTAGCAAGACTGCAGTCCTCTGGAAGGATGCACAGGAACATCAAGACTGGCTTGCAAAATTGAGTATAAGCTAGCTAAAGCGAAGAAAGGGGGGCTTCCGAATAATTGAAAACAGGCTGGTGGATCAACTTTTTGTTGTAAACTACTCTGAAAAGTACCTGACATCTTGCATTTAGCGTTTTTCTACCATCTCTCAGATACACCATTCCAGAGTATCATTTTCATTCTCCATAGGCTGGTTCATACCAAAAGCATTTCTAGAATCTTATACAGAGACGTGGTGACAAAGTTTAGAAATAGAAAGAAAAGTGGTGTAAGCCTCACAGCAGAAGACATGGTGGGAAGTGGGCAAAGGGAATTAAGAGGTAAGAGTAAGAGCTGAAGCAGCACAGGGCACTAGAGAACTGTTCCAGACCGTCGGCTAGCTTTAACCTAAGCAGCAATAGCTTTGTCCAGTGGGAGCTGAGCAGAGATGAGCATGCAGATGAGGTCTGAAATATTTTTGCAAGTTCAAGGAATGGAAAAAAATGGACTCTTGACAGTCTGATGCAGAGTCAAGAACATTGCTGCTTGGGAAAGAAAGATACTGCATCTGAGGAGGTGAGGGGTAAGAGATACTTAATGACTGATCACAGAGGACATGAGTAACAATACCAGAAAAAAGCCGTTCCAAAATTAAACACAACATATAGCACATGAAAAAAATACTTCCAAGGTGTCAAAGTAATGCAGCATTGGGTCAAATAGCCAGTTTGCTATAAATATGGTGTGTTCAAAGTGATTTATTCCAGAAATACTTAAGACAACTTTCTGGTAGGATTGCTGTACAGAAAAGAGAAAAAATAAAAAATCACAAGTGAACTTTGATCAGGTGTTCTTCAGTGACCAGTTCTACCCTTCTGTTTACGCAGGATGCCCACAAGTTCAGTGATTGTAGCATTTTCAGATAGAAGCTCACTGTTACTTGAGTGGTTCAACACCGTACCAAATCTCCCATTAACTCTTGCTCTTAAAGGTTATTTCAGTAAGTGGGTCAAGATAAACAGAGAAGCTGCTAGTAAGACTCCTAATTTCAGCAGTGATCTCTCTACGCCAGAGGCATCTATCTGAACTAGACTGTTGATGTCCCTTTTTCTAAAATAAAGCCAGGGGTGGTGTTTTTATTTATTTATGAAGCTTACTGTATACTTCTGGAGCAGAACCACGAATGACTTTGTTCACGTGCCCAAGCTTTGCAACCACCAGGACCATTTCATGTTGGGCTATATTTATGCACACTCAGTATTTCACTTAGCCTGTGATTTCCTCAACAATATTGTTCACTCGAGGCTGCCTAGCTGCCAGATGACTTAACTTTTCCTCCTTCTCTTGTACGTGACAATACTTTGCTCAAAGTAGCCATTACGCTTTTAACTTGCTTGCTGAGGCTTTGTTACAACTCCTCATGCCTCTTGGCTGATGGAGGAAAATCAGTTTTGATCCCTCAGAAGCAAGTGCAAGTCTCCGACTTCACACACCAACGTGGACAACTGCAGCTGAAACTGCATCCAGATTAATTCACTGTTCCAGTCATGTCACATTTATGCTGATACCTTAAAAGGTTAGAACATACATTATTTATTGTTTTAAATTGGAGAAATGGTACAGAACTTCCTTCAAATGGAAAAGCAGTTTGTCAAATGAAGTTTGCAATAAGCAAATGAGATGTATGGTGACAACAAGAATGTACGTCAAATTTAAATTAACCTGCAGTTTAATGCAACATGAGGTATTACAACAGAATGCGAAAATCCTGCCACTGAAGGATTTTAATGCTACAATAATTCTGCTCTTCCTTAAAGGGCAACATTTCTGTCCTTTCTTAGATAACCCGGTTCAAAATACATATTAGACCAGCAAGTTTGAGGAGTTGGTAGCCAAACTACAGTAACCAGGTAGTAATAAAGATACAGAAAACATGTACGTTTTCCCAGTAGACACAAGTTTAACACTGAAAATATTCTAAGCAGGTATGAGAGAGAGGGAGGGAGGGGAGGGGGGAACTTACTGTACTGCTTCAAAGATGCACTATACACATAATGCAGCAGTACAGGGTACACTAACATATGAAGGCAACTGAAAAGGCAGTACTCACCCAAAATATTAAATTGAAAAGGAACATCATGTATTTCAAACAACACAGGCAGCCTCTTGCCATGTTGCACTTCTTAAATTCTAAAAGGAAAACAAAGGATAGATCCAGGTAAAAGACCACGTATTTGCTGCCTTTGGGTGCACTGTATTTGTCACTTTTTACGCCAGTCCCAGTCCCAACGCCGGTCCCGGTTCCGACCCCAGTGTGGCTCTGTGTGCGTGATCCAGTTGTACCATAGAAAGCTCCAGCCGTAAAACCTCGACCAAATTGCCTCCCTGAGGTAGAAGGTTTAGCAAAATCTGAGTCTTTGCTATCCAAAGATGGACTCCGATGAATTGAAGAATCCTCACTACTTGACTTCTCCATGATCTCTCTTTTCACAGTTGTCAGATTTAATGTATAGCATCTCTCAGCATTAAATGCAGTGCCTTGCAAATGCCACAGTGCGATAAGAGCTGCCTGTGTTTTGCTTCTCTTTTTCTTCGTACATAAATCAGATAATCACTGCAGAATTTATTCATTGCATTGTTGGTGGTTTTATTTTTTATAGCAATGTAGGCTGTACTCTATCTGTAGCATGGATTTATACATTAATATCCCATGCAAGAGCATACTCATGATTTAGCTTGATGAATCAGTTATGCAGAACTTCGATTTTTATTCAAGAGAGCCATAAGCTCTTTCTCTCCACTCCTAGTCTATAGGCAGCCCTCTAATCTATAGGCAGCAGATGGTCCTTGCATCCATTTCCAAAAAGCTTCTGCAGTACACCTGGGAGACTCTCCTTGAGCCGGAGCACTTTCCTTGCTCTCAGCTTCCCTCTCTGTGTCTCTCTGACTCTCTCTCACAAGCTGTCTTTTTTCCTTCCACCCATTTGCAGTATCTCATTCAGTAACCAGCTACCGGAGCGCACTCTGTGTTTCACTGCTGTTGCCGTGAAATCATCAGCAACTGCAACCACTGGGCATTTCCCACAGAAAACCCTGACCTAACTATCGAGTAATAAATCCACCCTCCTGCTCGCCCCTCCCCTCTGCTTTCCATCGGGCCAGTTAGCAGAAGCCTTCTCCCCCAGAGCACGCCTCCATGACATAATATCTTTAATAGGATTAGAATTACTCTTGACTATACAAGTGCACAACAGAAAATCTCTTTAAATGTCAAGTACTGTTTAGCTGTTTATGAGCTAGAACTACGAGGCAGTGATACTCCTGTAACGCAATAAAATACTGGAAAAGTATGAATTAGATAGACAGGTGCTAACCTCTCCCTGCTCATTAAATTAACAGCGATTTACATTTCTTTTCTGGCTGGAACGAATGCCACGGGACAAGGAACTGGAATAGAGTAGCACCCAGCATACACTGAATAGGCACATGCCTCAGTGATACATGCACATTATGTGACGCCATCACCTCTGATATAATTAACCATAACCAGAAAAGCAGAGCTGCTGGCTCTTACAGGGTCATCAATCAATTCTTCAAACTCTTGAAATGTAAGGGTTTCTGCACCTGCAGCTATTTACACGCTGTTTAACTAGTATGTCAGAGATTGTTCTTGTGTATGGCAATAAGCCATCCTAGATTGCAGGTAGTCTGTGAGCTAGAAACACTGACCCAAATGCCACATGTCCTTTCCAGATAGTAGCACAACGTGCCTGCTAGGACTCCTGAAACAGAGAGGGCATGACTGTGCACATGTGTATGTGTGCAGGAAGAGAAATATTTCAGGTCATGCCTGGTGCTTCCAAATTCGTCACTTTGTCATAAGCATAAAAGCAGCACACTGATGGTGCAAAGTGATACAGCAGATTTCAAATGCAGGTTATTCTTTTCTCTTGGTAAAGAAACCATATTAGGAGGGCGCTATGAATGAAAAACAGCCACCAGGAAAAGCAAAAATTATGCACAACTTTCAACTGACCCTTCCATATCCACATTATAATGCACTGTTAATTATTTTATCAGGTGTATCTTTGCGAAAAGATAATTTAACATGGATTCAATCTTAGACAGCTATGCCCAAAAGCCCCTTAAAATTCTGTAATGTTTACGTAACAACATCAGAATCAACACCCTAAAGCAGTGCTGTACCTTTCTTGACAGGCTTTTTCTGAGAAAAGTTCCCTCCACCATCAAGTACTTCACATCACAAAAATACCCAGTGTCTGTATGTGTCACATCTTTCTCTCACCTCTTCCGCTCTAGAATAACACGTTAACAACAGACAGGCCCGAGCCTGTATCAACAGTGTTTATTCACTTTGCTTTTCAACCGTCATTTCAGAACTACCTGCATCAAATGTGCCCATCAGGAAGACAACTGCAAGATGACCACTCAGTAGCGCGCACCATAGCAGAAAGGCTACACGCAAAACACCCAAGATGATAAATAAAAAACTTTAGCTGTGACCAAAGCCAGGCATTTCGATCCGCACCTACGGCGCGCATACAAACGTCCACGTGAGCAGTCATCAAGAACTAACTTTCTTAGAAAAAAACATGGAAGAGATTTGTAGACCACGGCCAGGTACCCGCCTCACACACTGCAGCCTGCAGGGTAAGTCGCATCCGAACACAGGGCAAACAGATGTCTTGAGTATGGTTTTAGAAGTCTGAAAAACCTATTCTGTTTGAAATTCACTTACTGCACTGTGAAGTTGTGCCTTTGCAATCCTGTGCTGAAGCAGCTACTTTCAGGCTTTTTACTTGCCACATGAAATCGAGCTCTCAACCAAAAAATTATGAGAAGGTACAAGTATTTTAAGGCATTTTTTCCTGTTGCACCCATTGGTTTGCCACTGATGTAGACTAGCTACAGCAAAAAAAAAAAAATAAACAGTGCTGTGCACTTCTGAAAACTAATGCAATATAAATATTTGCCTTAGCTTCCCATATGAAGATACGTAACAATAATAATAAATCCACAGTCCTCAAGGTTAAAAAACTGAAAGAATGTTTTGTAATAAGCAAAAATCTCCACAAATCCATTCAGAGTTTGTAAATAGTGTAAACATTTCTATTAGTGGTTAAAAATAATAATAAAAATTCGTAATAAATAAAAAGGCAACATAACTGTCCCTCCAAGCTTAATTTTTTCAGGTTTTCATTATTAGACTTTATCGAGGCTTTCCAGTTTTCTGTTTCTGCCTTCCAAGGCTACAAAAGATTAGTTTTCTTTACATTACCTGTAACGCACCTTCCATTACGTGTTCTCTATGACCGGTCTGCATCACAGTCTATACTTCAGAGCCGAGAACCGAAGACAGGTAGAGCCGGCAGCCAGCTTCAAACCCAAGCCTGGGCGAGGAGCACAAGGGCAACCGCAGCTCCAGATCTGCCTGCCCTCCCGCTGTGCACCAAGGAAACATACCACCCTCTTAGGGTTCTGCTCTTCCCACCAGGAAGACTTTACAAGCTTTAGTAACCTTCTGCCACTGGAATTCGTGGCCACGGAGCAGCTTTACAGATTAGATGCCACTTCCTCCTGCTGGAACTCTTAACTCCGTTTAGCTGTAGCTCAGTTAATAAATCACACAGAACTGCTGATTTGCTGAAAAAATAAACGGTGCAAAACCTGTCAGCAATTCATCCAGCTGTGTTTTGACTAGCCAGCGCACTTCACTCTGCCTCCGACTGAGACTTCGGTGGTAGGTGTTGCGGCGAGTCCATTCAACACCACCTTACGGTGGTCCCACTCGACAGCGTAACCTCAGCACAGGAACAAACACGTTTTGCTTCACTACGGATCTCGTCTCTGTTAAGTAATTAGGGCATGAAAAACGTTCAAAATCTCACCCTGTACTTCATTAATCTTTGATTAGTGAATCACAGAATTTTCTTGCTGATAGATGTTTCCACATCAAGAAAATAATTTCAGACCCATACACAAATGCCTGGGACAAGGCAATGAACATCAATGAGTCCATCGCACCTAAATGGCTCAGACAAGTAGTAAGGGTAAGAATTTAGGCCACTTTCAGATACTGGGTAGGAAAACAGATGTCACAATGGCTGTTAGCAGAAAAATGGAAAGGAGGGGTATTACTAATAAGACCCAAACAACATAGGCTGGTTCTCCTGCGGAATCTGATTTACTTGGTGCCCTCCCAGGAACAGTCCACCATAGCCCTCAAAATACAGATCCCAGCAACTTCAGTTTTTATTGGAAGTCACAAAATTATTTAGTGCTTTTTCTCAGCTCTTGGTTTTATCTCATCAGAACTTCAGTGCCAATTATGCCAGCTACGCTGGTTCTGAACCCTTCTGTTACTCTTCGCCCTCTTCAGCTGTTTTTGCACAACTGGCTTGTGGAACCATACTGCAAAACAGAGCACAAGCTGACCAAGTTTATGCACATATTTATAACCATGTATTTATAAAGACATATTACAGACATAAAATGTATTTCAGCGACATATAAAAGTGTTGTTTATTTTTCCCCTTGTAAAAGTTCAAAATCCATTTTACAAGACACTCCCCTTAAATGATCTTGCTGATCCAGGGAGAGGGACAAGGCAACAATAGGCAAGAACAGGAACAAACACAGAAGCCTGAGCAAAAATATCTCAAGCTTTTGTTATAGTCCCTCATGATTTCTGACTATGAAATTTGAAACACTAGGAGTTTTTTAAAAAGGAAAATAAAAATTCCGGTCACCACAACATACAAACCATTTTACAACTTATTATATATTTTACCTTGCAATTTCTATTAAGTAGGATAGTGCTACTGTCACCATTTTAAATATGGGGAACTTGAGGACCAAGACACTTGCTGAGGATGAATAGGAAATTGCTGTCGGATAAGCAAACTAAATCTGTGCCTCACATGGCCTCGGCTAGCACACTGACCATTGCATCATTCTCAAATTAATTATTTTTAGAAATTGTGAGCTTGAGTAACTCTACCGCATAACTTCAGAACAGTACCGAGCCCTGAAGAGAGACAAACGCATGCGTACATGATCAGGTCTTCGAGGGATACAGTTCTTAAATTCATTCTTTTCTTCTGAATGATATTAACCAAGAAGTCAATTACACAAGCCTTCCTCAGAGTACACTAGGTAGACAAAGAACCAAGATCTCTGAGTATAAATTCAGTGACTAAATCTTTCCAGCCACTTCTCCAAATCCTGAAAAGCCATGAGGAGATATGGAACAGGAGCTGGAAAGAATAGCTTATCAGTCTGGCATACAGCTGTATACAGATGAAACCTCAGATTAAAAAAACCACACAACTGATTTTGGAATAAGCTTACAGGGAAAAGAACGTCTGAAAAAATCAAATTGAAATTAGTATCACATGAGAGGCAAACCCATGAAGTTCTCAGGACTTCTATGCTCCTGGTTCCACAACAAAGAGCTTAGTCTCCAGCAAGCCAAAATACCCGGAGTTCCAGGGCTCCCAAGGCTGCAGGATTTAACCAAAAACCTGGATGGGTTGGATCCCACATCCTGAGGCCTTCCAGGTTCCCCGCCTGCATGTTGTAAATCCAAAGCATTTTGCCCACCGTGGGACTGGACAGAAGCAAGGTAGGTTTCAAGGACAACTTTGTATGGTAGACAAGTTTTGAAACCTGCCTTTGTTTTTCAGCACTAAATATCCCAAGCCATATTTTGCCCTTCAAATGCTTTCATTTTCCAACAGGAAAATTCTTCCATCGGAAACAGACAGAAATACTGTAACATCAGTTTTGGAGTCTCCAATACCCGATCACAGCTTCCCACATTATTCAGAGCAGATATGAACAGCTTGTTTGTTATCAATGCTAGAAAGAATCACTACCAAGTGTTTGGAGAAGAGTGAAACACACAGTTTCCCTACCAGCTTGAACAGCAGCCATTTCTAATACCCTCAGAAAACCCTCATTTCCTTGGGCACTTGATGGACAGGCCAATGACGGAGGGGCAGGCTGGATTCATCTGGAAACTGTCTTCCTCACAGCTGGTGCCTGCGATCTGACCAGTAAATAATTCTCCTCTAATGTTTTGTGAGAGAGGACAGAGACAAGCTCGTGCCCTTCTCTCTTCACTCAGCGCATTCGACAGGCACCTCTGACCCTCAGTTCCACCTGCAGAAGAAAGGCACCTCCAGAGGCCAGGTAAAAGGATCTGGGACAGGTCAACGTGCACACGGTGTAACTTGGAAGGAAAACAGAGACACCCAGATGGGTTTTTAGAGGCTGGGCTCCATATTCTGTGACTCCACCTAGCATTGGCATGGCTGAAGGAGAAAGGAGGCCTAGCAGGGATACAGGAGTGGGACGGCGCTCCAGGCTGCAGGAACAGCGTGAGGGAGCACCCCCGAGAAGGCACTGAGCTTGAGATCTGTGGGGAAAGGATTTGTTCTTACGGACATAGGGACTGAGTGCCTAGCCACCTCAATCCAAATCCACCTTCATCAGTCCTGACTTCACCCCAAAGAAATTACCTTTGTTGATATTGTTACTGGAAAAGAAATTAATTAATCTGTTTCCTCTGACACAACAGCATTACAGCTTGCAGTTGCCTCTGATGAGTAATTCTCCTTGTCCTCCCAAGACAAAGAGGTAAAATATCTTTGAATGGCCTAAATCACTACTTACTAGTTTACACTTACATATACCAATAAGAACAGTTTATCCTTCCACCGTGAGGTCCTCACTGGATGGATGATCAAGAAAATAAGACCCTATTATAAGACTTCCCACTGTGTCAAACATTCTGTGTCATTTGGTCCCTGGGATTTCCATTAAAAACCATTTACTGCTAACAGTGTGTATGTGGCTGAGACTTCTCATTTAGGATTTCGCAACAGAGACAGAATGAGGTTCTGTCTCAAAACTGTACAAAGAAATTAGTTGTAAACTATGTCAGGGACCTTAACCCACTGTGATAAGATGCAGGAGATGACTTGATAAACTAACGCACAGGAGACATGCGAGGTAAGGGTCAAAGTGCAACACGGGGTCCAGAAGCTTAGAAATTGTGAATGTCACCTTCATACCAGTTGTCCCCTCAGCAGCCCTCAGACTGAGCAGAAAGCATGCCTGAGTTTCCAAAGCGACAGAAAAACATAACTTCATAAACCCCAGAAATCCTGCTACCCACGTTTAAGCTTTTAAATCAAAACATTTGCACTAGCACAAGGGTCTTTTTAGGGGTTTTGTTTTCACTTTACAAACGACATCATGAAACATGCTAAATCTGCAAGAAGTCCTCTAAAGATTATGTCAGAATGCAATTTACCATTGATATTTTCACCTTTAAGATTGTTGTTTGATTCTGAGAAGCCCTGGAAGTCAGAGTCTTCTTGGGCTTGGCAGCATACATAGGGAGATCAAATCAACCCGTACAACAGCATACGGTCCAGACAGAAAACAAGATATTAATAGCTGGCTCGGAATTCAATAACTAAATTGGACATTCTTTTTGAAGTCCCAAAACTACCTTAAAAATTCACCCACCAGCAGGTGGGACAACATAAAAAATATGAAGGGCAAGAAAAGAGCATGTGCCCAAGCAGACAGGCCTATCCTGCTGGACAGCAGAGTGCCAGATGCTTTAGAACAGTCTGTTTATGACTTTCACCAGAAGAATCTGTATCCCTGTTAATTACAGGGTGTTTATCTCATCTTCTGTGGTGGTGAATACATGGTTCCATCAACAGCTAATCCTTCTTAAATTCTGCTGAGAACTCAGCCTCAGTATCTTACAGCAGTGAGTTCTGCAGGTATGTGTTATGTTAAAAATTTCAGCATCTTCCTCTTATTTGCTATTGTTAAGCCTTCCAGCTCTGTCCTCTGTTCTGGCATTAATCCTCATCCCATATTTCATTATTTTGTAATCCTGTATTACAGCTCATGTAATTTGTCCTTCATTAAACTAAGCACTTATCTTTCCAGTGCCTCCTGTTATTGAAAACTCTCCAACTCCCTCATAATTTCAGCTAACTATCTTAGTGCTTCTTTCTCTGTTATGTTTATACCACAGTCTTTTCCAATCTGCTGATGAAAAGATCGCCTTTTTAAAGGATAAGAGTTAATATTCAAATTCAAAATTAATTTAACCAATTCTGTTTCTATCAACACCTTACCTTTACAAAAGTGAAGTCACCCAGATGCAACTGACCTTTCCTCATCATTCCTATTCTGTTTTTTCATTTCAAAATCAAAATTTAGTCTCTGAGAAGTTCAGCATTTCACAGCCTAACAGGAAAACCCTTGTAGTTTAAATTTGTATCTCACCTGTAGGAGGAAGGGGAGTTTTCTCACTCAACAATGTTAGTATAATACTAGTCACTTGTAAAATCATCAATAAGCCCATCTTCAAGTCAGAGACTCCTTGTAAAGAAGCTAACACAAGCCAATCCAAGCCTTGGCCATCAATGATGCAAATAAATGTGTGGTACCAGCTGCTGTCCCCTCCCAATACACAGAAAAGCATATGCAGAGAAGCGCTTTTTACTGCACGCACAAAGAAAGCAAGATGAAAGCTGCGAACCATGGACAGGAAGGCAGCAACATCATAACCCTGATATCCCCAGCGGTTAAACATCACAAATCAGATCTCCAAAACCATACTTTAAAAATTAAAGACAAAAAAAAAGAAAGCAGGGATGAGGAAGTGAGAGAGGTTCTTCTTATTTACCACCTATTTTTTGCAGAGGTAAAGTACATGATCTGAGCGCCTCTCTTCTCCCACTTCAAATGACAGTTTCGATTTTTACATCTTCCATATTGACTCCAGGTTAAAAAAGGCTAGCAACTAGCAGAAGACTTTTGCCTCTCATGTGAGATGGCATCCCTTCTTCCTCTTGGACAGTGTAGGGAGACTTAATTAATACAAGAACTCTTCTAACCGCATCCAACATGTACAAGTCCCTTGAACAAAATCAGGTGGATATTCTGTAACCTGTGTTCTAAAGAGGCTGTATGTCACCAGCAGTCTGCTATTCTGAATTAACTGACAGCTGGTGTCTATGTATCAGCAGAACTATGTAACTTAAACGTAAAAAAAAAATTTACAAACCTCTCATATAAATGCCTCCACATGAAGCAAGACCAAGAGAATGATGTGAGCCTTCAGTTTTAAAAGGCAGCACACATCTCTGAAACACGCTCAGTTACGCCATGAAGGAACGTTCACAATTGAGTGAATTCCTTCATTGCTAAAATATTCATTTTTTGGCACTTAAGCATAAACAGGTGTGATTCCATGAATGGGAACATTTAAAACCACTGTGTCAGGGCTGGCAGAGACCCAGATGTCTACAATGGGCAGCAAACTTACACCGCTGTGTTGGGCTCCCTTCCCCATTGCCTCATCACCAGCCCCAGCCTCCAATTTAAGACATCACGGAAAGTGCCAGACTTGGACTCACTGGAGAGCCATCACCTCAGCGATGTGTGAGTTATCAAAAGGCTGTTTACCAGCAGCACTTCCAAGCCAAAGCTGATCCCAGGTTCCACCTTCAAGTCAAAGAGATGCACAGCTTTCATAAAGGAGTCAAACCGGCAAATCAATTTAAGTACCTGCCCAGAGCGAGGAGCCTCACAGCTGAAAGTTAGCAGCAGATTAGGCTGAGTTCAACCCACGGTACCAGGTTCCCCTCTGCTGGGCCCCCAGCATGACCCACGGCAGAAACATCTGGAAGCAAGGGTGGGATCTAGCCTCTACAGCCACGCGGCCCCCAGGCTACTCTGGGCCCTCCCTGAGGTCCACCAACTGTAGTAAGAAGCTACATTGCCTAATGATTCCCTGCAAATACCTCCTTCTGTCCTCCAAAGGAGACATTCCCGAAGTCATGAGAAACAGTTTTTGCATAATTCAAGATAACTCGAACATACCTGAAGCGCCAGTAACAGCACTCCTCAAGATCTGATCAAACCACGGCACAACGGCCACGCTTCATCCTGCTGGTTTGCACTGGGCTCTGTGCTATGGCTTCCAACAAGCTTCTACAATGTACAGCTAGAGCAAAGCCCACGGACTCCGTCCTGTCTTGAAGCTCTTTAGGTTTATAAACACAATCCTCTCTGAGCATCTGCATCTGCCCTTGCAATAAAGCTTAGCTCCCCTCACAATAAAGCTTCTTGCACTTTGTGTGGTGATGCTGTGGGATATGGTCATTTAAAATAGCATGTGCCTGTAACATAACAGTCATGCAATTAATGCATTTTGCTTTGCCGAGAACAACAAAGTCAGATTTAAATCCCAAGAGGACGCAGATACTTTAGCCACCTTACTCATCTCACAAGAATGAGGCTAAATGGTTCTCATCTATTCTGCATGAGATACAAGAAAAGCGTAAAAATGAAACCAAGGTAAACCTCTCACTACAATCCAGCAGGTTTATGTATATGGTGCTGCTATTCATGAGCTTTCTGATCGGTGTCACCTCTTACTACAAGGGTTGGGTGATTTAAAATGACAAAGGAGGAAATGAAAGGGAAAAAAAAATAGAGTACAGTTTGACGTGACCCTGCCTGTCAAGCCGCAAAAAACTACGCAGCACTTCAGTCAGCTGATTTACAGTAGGAGCTACTTACCTTTTTACAGCTTTTTAATTAATGATCTTTTGTAAAGGCAGAAATATAATGGCAAAAAAGAGTTTTATGACCTTATCTGCATTAAGGGGGACTCATTTACACTTGGTGAGAATGCCGTGTGCTAGCTGCAATACCAGGCGTTCAGAGCCTGACATGGGGTGTAAAGAATGGATGCAAGCATGTTTGACTCTTTCCCAAACGCCAAGCCCACATGCACTCGAGTTTTGAAAAAGTTTATTTGTACTGTCAGTGTCTCTCAGAGGTGATAAAACCACGATGCCCTTGATCAGCTGCCAGAAACTAAGCACCTTGCAAAAAATCCTCATAGTGGCATCTGAAAGACAAAAACGTGGGTTTTGGAGGGGAAAACTCCTTGTGTCATTCAATCTGCCCTGATCTGTTTGAGCATGTAACAAGTATGCGGTAGTTACAGCATGAAATATCAATTGGCCTTTAGAAGCAGCACTTCGTTAATTTATCACAGGCAGATATTTTCCATTTACAAATTAATTGGGACACTGGCATTTTGTTTCAGAAGCAACCAACATAATGCTTCATGCTATGCTCTTCACACTGGTTCAGAGGAGTCTATAAAATACATGGCCATTAATGTTTAGTAAATGGTGTGCATCCAGACAGGTTTTTAAAAAACATGAACTAAACTAAAGGCTTCCAAAATGCAATGCCACATAAGGGTAGACAGTGCTAGTCTGGGTCCAAATATGCCTTCCAGGAGTCAAATCTGACGCCCACAGTAATGGTATCTACATGCTGTTTCTCTCTTCTCTCCTACCTGTCCAAGTCTAGACTTATTTCAAACCTAATCTAATTTACTGAAAAGCCTTTCCAGCCTTCTTCCCTTCAGAATAACAAGCTAATAGTAAATCTGCCAGAATATAATCCATGTGGTAATGTTTTGTTGGCTTCTGTTGTTGTTTTAACCCTGTAATCTCAGTGTCTGTAAAACAGAGCTATGCAGGTTTGGACATCGATGCCCCTGACATAAAAGATACTTTGTCCCCTGGATTTTATCCAGCCTGTGGGTTCTCCTTTTGTGTTATTTTTCTCATATGCTCATTTCTTAAGTCACAGTAGTCCCTTTCCTGCCAAGCATCTGGCCAGAAGAAACATAAAATCCTTTCAGGCCACCCAGGCATTTTCCAGAGAGTTTTAAGAACTCATCACCCTATTCCGTATCTGAACTCAACTTCTCTAAACTGATCACATCTCAGTCTTCTCCTCCCCCACCTCTCTCTGTGCCACTGGTTTTATGACAGGACACTCCTGTATAGTACTTAAGTGTTTCTATTCCAATTGCACGGCAACTGTTATATTAAATATTTATCGGTAATGTGGTTACTCTCTTCTGCTGCAAGCTGAAGCAAGATAGTTTGGCAGACACGATCATTAAAAGATTCTGTATGTTTGTCTCTTTTTGAAGAAATACTATACTCAAAATACACAGCTTTAAACATGATTCCAACCAAAACCTGATCACATACACTGCGCTCTGAAATCCGATGTTTCTTCAATTACAAGGATTGCTAAATTAAGTTAGCTCAGTTCCCACTGTGGTTTTTTCTTTTAAATCAACTTGAATGCTTTCTGCCCCATACACCGAAAACAAAGGTTCAGAAATTGGCACTATGGTAAGTAATTTGGCCTGAGATTGAAAACAAAGAAGAAAAAAACCCTCTTCTCACTCCCTGACAGCTGTACCACTGGAACTCTGTAGGTTAAAGGTACCAAAAAGCAATAAAAGCTTAATCAATAGAATCAGGAGTTATGGATCTCTGAACATACAAAGGGAACAGAGCTGAGGAATTGGAAGGTGCAGTTTCTTTTTCCAAACGGAATGATGCTTTGCACCTGTCTTGTAATTCAATGCCAGGTTTATGTGTTATGCTGCAAAAAAAGACGCAGCAAGTGCCTTAATCATTTCAAAGAAACCTTATTCCAGTTCAGTGCCTCCCGAAGAGTGCCTATTGCTGTTCTGCAGCTCTTTTAGCTCCATTTATACAGATGCCTCAGTTTTGTCCCTACTTAATACATCTGTTATGTTTATATAGTCTCTCTCAAATATCGATGATCTCTGACTGAGTCTAAAAGACTACATCAATACCAAGCTGTAGGCGGGGAGGAGGGAGTAATGAATTCTTCCCTATGTATTGTTCCCAGGCACCAGAGCCTTCAAAATGTCTATCACAGAACTATCTTCATACATTTGAAACATCCCTCATATTTAAGATCCGGTTATTTTTGTTTTAATATAAAGCACAAATACTTGAAAGCCAAAAAATACAAAACAGATTTCTACACAGTATCCTGTGTTCTCAAGCAGTGAAAAAAACCCCAGATCACTCAAGACCTGACACAGTACACTGCTACGTTATTGCTGCGAAGTTCTGTGAACCAGATTCCCTCTCAGATTTCACAGGCTGGTCACCAGTAGCTCTTATGCACAATCTGTAAATCACATTTTTAAAGCAACCAGGGGCCCTTTGAAATTAAAAGCCAGATACACGTCATTGATGCACAGTACTCAGTACTGGGAAATCTTAAAGCGCTGACTTCTGTTATAGAAAAGATACATGCTTAGGAACAGAATTCCACGTGAAGATACCCTCAAGAGATGCTATATGCTAGTTTGAAATAAAACTTTCAGCTCATAAAATGTTAATATCAGGTCTTTATGCAGGCACTAAGGTCAGGACAGATGTGCTGCCTAATACCTAAAAGACTCTCCCTTTCCAGAAGGCTAATCAATGTCTTCCAATAGCTAAAAGGCAGTTACAGAAGACGGTGGTACTTCGTTCACAGGGATGAACATTGGCAGGACAAGCAACAGAAATAAGTTGCTCAGGGGACAATTTGGTCTGGATATAAGGGATAAAATACCTTCAGTGGTAGAACAATTAAACATTGGAATACATTGCTTAGAGAGGTGGTAGAATCTCCTCATTGGAAATATTCTCAGTTTGACAAAAAGTCTCAGTTTGACAGAGGCCTGGATAACCTAAACTGGGACCCTTCTTTCAACAGAAGGTTGGCTCACATGCTCCCCAGCGTCTCCTTCCATCCTAGACTTTGCTGTGATTCTAACATTTTGTCCTAATGTCTAAAACCTGAGTCAGCCACTGAGCCCAAAGGTGGGCTGTGCGATTCCCCATCACTGCATAACACCTCCCTGGAGTACAAAGACTGACACTGAACTCCAAGGCGCAGAGTTCTCGAAGGACAAAGTAGTACTGACTTGGTCACAATTTAAGTACAATTGCAGGGACTATAAAACCTGGCAAATTGAAATTGCTATCAATCTGATGAGGAGGGGGAAAAAAAGATGTGTTTCTTATCGGTACCTAGATTTGACAAATTAGGAACATCCTCATCCTATCAATTGAATATCGACATATCATAAAGCCTGTCTGATCTGTGTGAATTAATTTGGTAGTTATCCTTTCTAATCTGTTAACTACAGTCTTCTTGAAAAACATGTTTAACAGAAGAAAGGACACAACAAATTGCAGTCTTTCCCATCACCATGTTCTGCATTTTTTTCCCCCCCTACTGGGCTGTGAATCCTATACAAAGGTGTATTTGTCAGAATGCAGGACCTTCCCCAAGGCAAGGAATGCAACTTACTTGCAAAAAACAGGGATTAGTAATTATTTAAAGGCAATCCATCTGCCCCTCGAGATGTACCGGCTGCACAGATGAAGGGCTGTTTTAATCTCCTCAAGAGTAAATTTTCTGAAAGATCCCAAATGAAACTTATTTATATGGGAGAAGAAACCTTGATCCTTGAGCACAGATACGGTGGAATTGCTTTTGGTGTTACCACTATGTCATGACAGTGGAAAGCTATTTAAGGACTTTGATCTGACAAGCTGATACAGTTTTAGATGCACCCATCTCCTTAACTGGGCATTATCAACAAAATAATGTTAGTTTTTACAGCGTACAACTTTGTTTCAGATACATCTTGTGTTGCAAGTCTCTCCCTACAGCTTTCCTACCATACTGTTCTCTTCGTACAGCCCCAGTGAGGAAGAGAGGACAGTCCATGAAACTTTGCACAAAAACAATCAACGAAGAGGGGAGGGAGAATACAGGATGGGTAAAAAAGAACAGAGAAAAATTCTTTAGCTCACTCAAACACCTTCATTCAGGGTATCTCAGATGATACTGTAATAAGAGTGAATAAAACTTTTTGGACAGGAGTCTGACTTCAGCAGCTGTTGTTCCTTTAAGTGCTAGAAAAGCTATCAGATTTGAGTATATGAATAATGTATACTAGTCTGATTACTAAAGCTTTTTCATCAAAATACTGAGTAAAGGACTAGTCTTTCAAAGGAAAAAGGCAATTTACCAAGCAAAATGGTGCTATCTCTGGCCACATCCCCAAATAATTGCTTTATTGTTAGAGCCTTTAGCGGTTACAGGCAGTCTTGTCACTGGGCTGAGCCCACTGAGATGTTTCGTTCTGCAGCAGACAGGCATGGTGTGTTATTTTCCTTGGGATTTTGAAGGATTATCAGTCACCTCTAAGTTTTCTAACCAGTTTTTTAACCTCTTTGCCATGAGCTCTTCTAATGGCAGGCATTAGCATATGGAAACACCTCCTCTGCAGTGTTTTGCAGTCTTTACTGTGCTACATTACAAGGGGCATAAAATATGAAGAAAACAAACAAACATGGATTTATTCCTTGGGTGCTAATAACACTAAAAAGCTATTTTAAAGGGAACGGCTACAAGAATTGAAATCTTTCTAACTTCCCAGCTTTCGGTACTCATGTGACTATAAAACAATTAATTTTGAAGATCAGGTTAATGAATCCTTTGCACATACCTTCAAAGTGCTGTACATTCCTTTCATTCTTACAGAATCAAATGGATTTTCATACCCTGACATGCTTTATCTTTTCAAGGCTAATCAGGGTGGCTATGCAGGTTGACAACTGCGTTTCTTCCCATAGCAAGTGACCATTTTCGATGTTAAACTAGCAGTGCCTGCTGTAACTCAGAGGAAAAGTAACTCGCTACAGTCCAAAATAAAAACCCATGGCATAGTTCCTATAGATTTAAAAAAAAATATGCATTTCTTCTGTCCCTAACAAAATCAGGCCTCTTTTTAAGTCTCATTTCAGCATGTCAATACAGATAACACTTAAAGCTGTTACAGGAGTCAAAGAAGGGGATGAACACACAGAAGATTAGCTGAACTTCCTTTTTAAGCTCTAAAACAAACACAGCCAGCAATAAACCTAAGTCATTTCGTGGTCAATTCTAGCTTACCCTGGTGGCCTCTTTGCCTCCACACTTCCCGAACAAACAAACAAAAGAAAACCAAAACCCCAAAACAAACAAACAAACAAACAAGCAAATCCACCTCTTCGCTATAAATGAAGTTGCAACACAGCAACAGATTCTCTCCACTCTTCCCACCCCAAATCACCATTAATTTTCACTCCAGATTTCTAAAGGAATAAGATTTATGCAACCAGATTGCCTATCAGCCTCAGTGAAACCTGAGGGAAGGGCGCAGGAGTCCTGGAAACCCAACCCAACACACAGCAGCATGTGTTCGGGGTATCCATAGCAGTAAGGCGCAACAGTCCGCACATGGCTCGAGGCTTGCACGCTGCGCACCGAGCTTCTACCCTGCAGAGCCCTACCAGAGGGACACGGGGGAGATCTGGGAGTCTGGGGGGGCGGGGTGCAAGGTAGGGAAGGAGGAGAGAAGTCTACAATCCGGTCACCCATAAAAGTCTGCAAGAAAAATCAGACAGAACTCATTCGTTCTGCTTTTGGCAGAAGTTGAAATGGTGAAAGAACGGGAGCTGGGCAGTCACATCGTCACCTCCAGCACTGCGCAGAGGAGCCCCAAGTACACGTAGCAACAGCAGCAGAAAGCGCGTATCCATAAGTCGGGTCATGGTCATTTGACAGCTGTACTCACAAAAGTTAGGCACGTGCAGAATGACCCAGGCTCTCCCTTTCAGGGCAGGGCATTCTGCAAAGAAATTTACGGACTCCCACCATAAAGGGGCCATGACTCGACTGGATGGCAGAACCTTCATGCATTAATGAACATTTTTATTTCTATGTGTATCAGGATTAAGTAAATATTTTTTTCTTTTTTTTGCAAATAAGTGAACCTGATTCTTACGACCAGGGACAGGTATCCCTGGAATCCTAACAGCAAGCAGGAGCTAAAAGAAATTACATGCCTTATATGAGAGCCAGACCTCTGAAGCTGAGACAGTGTTTCACTAAAGACATTAGAGGGAGTTTGATTGAAGTTGTCAGCTGAGCAGCAGTCAACATGAACGCAATGATCAAAGCAGCGTGGCTAGGAAGAGATGAGGCAGAAGCTCACTTTAAAGGCTGCCCTCATGTAATAATTGAAAAAACAATCCCAAAAGACCCAAATATTGTAGTCATTCCACACACAGCTCTTGCAGTTCTCAGGCAATACTCAAATAGACCACTCTCAACAACATACAGAGCAATTTTTTATACTTTTTTTTTACCACAACTATTATTTGCTACAATGCACACAAAACCAGGTAAGAAAACAAAGCAATACACTCTACCCTAACTGCACTGCATCATCCAGAAAACAAGAGAAATGCTAAGATGAAACTGAACACGGAAAGTACTAGTTACAGTTGAAGCTATTAAGCTTATATACAAAAATAAAGTCACGCTAATATCAGCTGTGTATCCTTATTTCTCTATTTCAACTAGGTAACGTCTTTAAGAGGCCAGCACAGGCTTGCAACTGGGATCCAGTTCTCATTCAATACATTCCCCATATAAGCATCTCTCTCTGGGCTTATGTTCCGATTGAAATTTACCTCCCCCAAAGCCCTGTGACCCCCAATTTAGCTAACATGTTAGCCCCAAAATTCTTCCTCCAAGCATAAAACCCACCCTTACCTAAATCTTAGCCATCCTAATGCTCCTCTGGGTAGGCAGAGAAGTAAAAAAAAAAAAACCAAACCAAAAACAAACCCCAAAAAACAAAACCAAAACAAAACCCAAACCTGGCTATGGATTGTCCCAATCCTTATTTACCTTGAAACAAATAATTATGCCAATTTGTGGTTAAAAATTCTTTTCAGGTTAGGAAGGTGAGGCACACTCACTATCACTTTTTTTTTTTTTTCGTCCAAACCATGATCTTTCATGCAATCAGATCAAACATACATACTACATCCTTTCAAGTAAATGAGAATAATTCGTGCAGCTCTCAACTTGCACCTGGCATGGTGGAACTGAACTCCTCTGCATGTTAGAGGGCCAAGGGCAGCTGTGACCAGTCATAAAGAATTTGTGGGGTATCGCAACAGTTATAATAAACTCTGAGATAAGGATCATTTTCTGCTTTGTGTCTTACAGCTCTTAAGTCCAGTTTCTCACTGCAATTTCCAAGGCAAGGCTCAAGCACAAAAAATAATCGGTTAAGCTCTGGCATCGTACAGACCTGTTTTTAGCAGGTACACACAACACATATTGAGAACAGTGAGCTCTTGCCACTGTGGTGGAGTCACGGGGTTGAACAGGTTGCACAGTGCTTTCTGAGAATGCACCGTAACAAAAGACATATGCCAAGAACATCACTTAAAAAGCGGCGTTCAGAAGACCTACCACCAAAACACACTTTCAGCTGTGTATGCTTTTCCTCGCATACCTCTCATCAGAAGCTGTGACATTAAGCCCCCTATTCCCATTAAAAAGCGGAAAAAGTGGGGAAGTTCATTCAGTCCGTTACCTGAACGGCTCTGGGTGCCATCATTTCCGATCAGTCATTTTCAAGCCGATCTCATTCTATCAAGACAGGCACTTCGAGACAACAAATCACAGGTCATCCTAGTACCTTCAGAATGCTCTTAGAGGGTATACTGATGCATGCAGACAGGGCAGAGTTTATTCTAAGTGATTTCTGCAAACAACGTACTCTCTTGTTCAAGCCTGAAGGCATGGGCAAGGGGAGTAAGGTGACCCTGCCCAGTGACAGGGGCAAGACCACGTTTTCTGCTCAAAAGGGGTTCTAGGATGCTAGCTACCATTTTCAGCACCACAAATTCGTATGTCTCTTTTGAACACCTCTTTCCCCACATCCATTTAGGATATATGCTCCAGATAGCATATATGCCCCCGATTTAACAGTTCTCCAAGTTTAATCCCATTTTATTTTCTCTTCATGTAACTAAAACCCCTGCTCCCTTGCTTTTCTGCTCTAAGGCTCACAATTCCCAGTTTATTTTCAAAGATCATCATCAAGAGTATTTTCTCTCTCCTTCTGTCATATACCGTTAACAGAAATGTTACACGCCACCAGTCTAACTTCCAGCCTATATAACCATCACACTGCTGTTGATAATCAGCTTTCTTTACTTTCACCCAACTTTCAATCCACCCGATAGTCTTCCTACCCAAACCAATTTCAATTAATCTTCACGTTAGAAAGTAAACATACTTACTCCTCTCTTCATTCCCTAAAATCATTAATTTTGCAATTCTATCAAAAAAGGCAATTACATTGTCTGGCAAGATTTACTTTTTATGAACTCATGTTGTTATTGCTGACAATTCTGTCACCCTGCAGACTCTTAGCTTTGCATCCTCTTTTAATATCAGTCCCATTATTTCACCAGTGGTTACACTGTCAGGACAGTAATAGCTAAAAAAACCTTGCCACTCTTTTGAAGGTCAACACTATAGCTGCCACTCTTTATTCACACTGACACTTCATTTTTGCTACCTTCTCACAAAAACAATAATCACACAACAGTGGCACTGCCAGAAGGTTTGATAAACACAAACTATTTAAACTGAGGCGTAAGGAAGAGGAAAAAAATCAACCTCTTTTTCACACACTCCCTTAATCAACTCTTTACCATTAGAAGAAATGTTAATTTAATGTTAACATTCTGCTGCAAGCAAGAACTCGGTAATACTGTCTGGACTCACAGAATAATTCAGGTTGGAAGGGACCTCTTGAGATCACCTAGTCCAGCCCCACGGCCAAAGCAGGACTAACTACAAAACTGTATCATATTACTTAAGACCTTGTCCAGCTGAATTTGGAAACTTCCAAGGTTGGTGGTTCCACAGCTCCTTAGACAAACCTCCTCCCACAGCAGCTCTCCCAAGGAATTTTTTCCTCACCTCCATCTGGGACTTAGGCACCAAGTGTGACCACTGCCTCTCATCCCTCCTGTGAACCTCTGAGAAGAGTCTGACTGCATCTTCCCTCTCACCCCCTCTAGGTAAAGTAAGAGTACCTAAATCACCCTGGTTTTCAGGCTAAATAAATCCTGCTACCTAAGCCTTGTATACAGTGTGTGCTCCAGACCCTTAGAAATCTCCGTGTGGCCCTTCACTGGATGTGCTTGTCAGCATCCCCCTTGTACTGGGAGCCCTAGCACTGGGCACAGCACTCCCCATGTGGCCTCACAAATACCGAGCGGCAAGAAACAGAAATAATTGCTTCCCCATTGCTGTTATAAGGCATCTAACTATAGATTCTCAATCTTACTTCTCCAGGTTTTCTCATAGTGGTAAATTTTAATATTGACTGTCCTTGCACCGTATGCAAAGGGTTTCTAATCACAGCCAAAACTCAATCTTTGAACTGATACATTTGGTGAAGCTGGCATTTCATAAAACAAATTACAAAATCTGCACTTGAATATAAGCCTCTGTATGCTTTCAAGTAGTTTTCCTCAGTCGATCAAGCAACAACAGAGCAAAGTGAACAGCAGTTTTTGAAATGGCTAATGTACAGAGAAGAAGATATTTGACCAAGGTCCCCTATTTGTACCCTAAGTGTTGGAGAAATGGAAGACAGGGAAGCTGCAGCCAGGATCACCAGGATCACGCAGCAAGGGAAAGCTGAACAGGTGGAAACAGACACCAGGCAGAGCGACAGGGAAGACCTGCAACAAAACAGGCCAGGTAAGCGATGGGAATTCAGACAGAGAATTTCCTAGAAATGCAAATACATACAACAGAAGAAAAAGCAAAGGCGCAGGGTACAAACCCTGTTGTTACGCCTGAGGGAGAGCAGCACAAAAGGGAGGAAAGGGCAGGGCAGCCGCGAGCAAGCAGCTGCAGCAGTTTAGTCAGTTCTGAAGGTTCAGATTTTAATAAGCCAGGAAGGGGTGAATACATGAAAAAAAAAAAAAAAAAAAAAAAAAAAAAAAAAGGGAAGACTTTCTCATATGTATATTTAGAGCCCAGCAATATAAAGCTCTACCTTGGCTGCGCTTTTAAACACTTTCTGTCTCTGCTGTTTATGTTAGATCGGGAAAGCGATTTCTCAGTACTGGACATACTGCAGGGAACATGGAAGGTGGAGAAGAGGAATGAGTGAAGATGGTCTGCTTTTCCACATTCACACTCTCACAACCCAAGAAAAACCGAGGTTAATGCTCTTCTGTTACATGGCACAGACCAATGGCTCCAGTGACAACAGAAAATAATAAATAAAGGGGTGATGCTGGCCACTGTTCATAAAGGGACCTATGCGCTGTACAGTGTCTTTGGTTTTGAATGTCACTTCATTTATCTTTGTTGGGATGTGTACATCAGCCACCGCTTTCCTTTCTGCGTTAATAGCAACGCCCTGATGAACACAGAATAGTTCTGTTATTGTTTAGGAGTAACAAAGACTAATTTTACTCTCAGGATATTTATTGCATTCATATGGCGGCTTTAACAGAGAAGCTGAAAAAAGCAAAACAAACAGTAAGAAAATAGAATGGCTTAAAAAAAAATGTTCCTTTGCAAGCATCTGAGGGCTATTATAAGACAAAGGCCTATATGCTACACAAATTACAACTTCAAGTTCCCTCTCTCACAAGAGGCCAGCTGTTTGGGGCAGCTGTTTGGGGAGCCAGGCATAATGTTGGGTTCTGGCTACAGGAGAAACAGAAATACACAACTCTCACAGGGTCTCACAACTGAGAGGGGAGCTCTCTGAAACCAAGAAGCAAACCAAGTAATACCTAGCCCAGTAACTATCTCACAAAAAAAGTATAACCTATTGCCATTTTGATTGTCTTCATTGCTAGTACTTTCAAAGTTCTTGGAAAAAGGCTCAGGCACTAAGTAACACCTGCAAATGCTTCAAAAACATTTCCAGCATAGTTACAGAATACAACAAGTGCAGTTCTATGTTTGGTGACATACAGAGTTTTTATTTTGTAAAAACCTGTGCAAGAAAAATTTCTGAGCCAAACTCCTGGTGCTTCATCCATTATTCTATGTTCCAGCTTCACAGTCTGGGATCACCAGATGAGTCACACATGTTAAGTGGACAACACAAAATCCACTAGAAGTTATTTTTAAATAAATACACTTTTATCACTTTTCAGCATTTCGAGCAGCATTCTGTACTGTCAATAGAACCAGCTGTGCACTTCTGTGCAGCCTGCCTTCATAATTAGATTTGCCAAGCCACTTTATTCAGGATGCCCTAGGGTTCAGGCATCCTGTGTCCTGGAAAAGTTTAGTGGGGACAGACTAATGCTGTTATTCAACAGCAAGATGTCAGAGATGGACACAGGCCAATTGGAAGTGCCAGAAGGAGGTACAGCATCTAAGACACGTCAGTGCAAGCCTAGTTCCAGTTGTTAACACAGGCAAACCTCTAAGAGTACTGTGTGACAGCTCATTTGTGTAAAAGACAGAGAATTCTTTATGAAATACTTTGTTCTCAAAAGTTCAACACAAAAAAGAATAACCTACATACCAAACCAACCACCTTTTCACCGCTATTCCCATCCTCAATATTTAAACGTCAGATTTCCAGCTATCCAGTTAGAAAGGGTAACTAGAACCTGCTAAGAGCTGCCAAATCTGATAGCCCCATAGAGTCAAGGCTGCTGCAGGCTCATGTCCCCACATCCAGCCAGTAGCAAGGCCAGGCATATATTCCCAATGCACATGCACACACACACATATATATATATCTATAAATGGCCAGTCACATAGATACAGACAATAGGAATAGCCTGATTCTGTGCCTCTCACTGGCTGATTGGGAAGAAAGCTCATTAGAGTGAAAACTGTACTATCTGCACACATACACAATATGGATCCCTCCAGCTGCAGCCCTTAGATGCTTAGTCTGTCTAGCATCAGGTCCCTGGTGTCCACTGTGGCTGATACCTGGGTCTATCACCCCTAAGGCCAGCAACACCTCTCCAGTAGTTTGCACTCAGCCCCCCTCATCACAAATGCACATACATGTGCACATACTATGGATCCCTCCGTTAGCTGGCCTTACACACACACACAGACACACACACGCGTGTATCTCTCCAGTAACCGGTTCAGACCCATGGCTTCCCCAGTAGCTGATTCCCCCTGGTCTCTTACAGTAGCTGTCTTGGACCTCCCAGTTCCTCCAGCAGCTGACACTAAACCCTCTGGTCTCTTCAGCATCCAGTCCAGACTTACAGTATCCCCAACGCCTCAGATCTTTTCTCTCACTGCCCAGCTACTTTGCCTTATGGCCAATAGCAGTTACAATAGCAAGCTGACATGCACCCACACACAATATGCACAAACTGCAGTCTCTCTACACGCTGGCACCATGGATGTATTGGACCTTATGAACCCTGGCCCCTTCCCTACTTGCTGGCACTCAGACTTCATGCATACACAGAGACAAGCGAGCCCCTCACCCATGGAAACAGTCAGAAACAGAATTCCAGGAAGACGATAAGATAAACTGCAGCGATTAGGAACAGGGCATGGCCATACGGGTAGAGTAGTTCCAGTTGGAAGGGACCTACAAGGATCATCTAGTCCAACTGCCTGACCACTTCAGGGCTCACCAAAAGCTAAAGCATGTTCTTGTTAAATTTCACGCCACGGATGATTGCAAACATACTGACCAGCCTCTCGTGCCCACTCATCTTGACAGGTCTCGCACCCGGACCACAGGCTGATCCCTCTCCGGTGACAGCCCGAGGTGGAGCCAGACCAGGGCGCTCCCTTCGCACTACGGTTAGTGGGGTTCCCTCACCTTCTGCTCCTTTGCGGTTATAAGCCTTTTATCGCATAACCTAACAGATCTTCTGAACGAGCAATGATGAGTGCACTGTGTTTCACCACTGCACTTACTCCTCCCACAGAACTAATCAAGGGAAGCAAACCAGGGGCCAAGTGCACAGGTTATCGCGAACGTGCTGCCAGTTTATAAAAACAACCCAAGACCCCTGTTAAACAATGACTTTAAAATTTAGCACTTGATCTGAAGAATTCATACACCCCCTACACTGAAGTTATAGTGTGTGTTTATATATACATATATTACAGTATATATGAATGACAGTAGCTATGAATTAAAGTATTTTAATATCTGCTGCCAGCAGGGACACTACAGAAATAAATGTACAGCCCCAGACATACTTTTCCCAGAGATTTGTTCTTATGAACTATTTACTCTTCAGTGAAATGCTGCATTTACCAGCACACTTCCCCACGCCTTTAGAAGGACTTGCTACAAAGTCCCCGGCCCTGCATGCTGGAGACCATGTCAAATCAAATATGTTATTTTCAGTTCCTCCCCACCTTTTGCTTTTTTGGTTTGGGGGCGAGGGGGGAGGGGGTGTGGGCACTTGTAGCACCTTGGAAAAGAGCAAGACAGGGAAAGCAACGACCTACACAGTCAAGGTCTATAGAAATACAGATCTATACAGAAATACAGAAAGACCAAGTCATAGAAAAGGACTACAGCAAAGGAAGAATAACCGCTTTGGAGTTCAGAGGCAAATGCTATGAGCTGCACAGCAGAGCGATAGGAGGAGACTCAGCACAGGGAGGTACATTCAAGAACAAGAAACACTGGGACTGGGTGGAATATACATTGTGGGTGGAGGATGAAAATTTCTCAACATACTTAGGGTGAGATGGAGAAAACTAAGAATTTTACTTTAAGACACTATTCTGTACCGGCTTTCGAGCCAGGAGGACCTGCACATGATATCTGTGAAGAACAAGGTGTCTTTGTACTGGTCTGTACATGACTGTTTATTCAACATCACTATTTCATCACTAACACTGCAATCTGCTTCTGGGTTGCAGGGTTTGGGCAATTTAAAGACATTGCAAATCCAAGCTCCTGAGTTCCTCTGGTCTCCTCACTTCCCCTGCAGCACCCCATCCTGCCCAGGCACTGGCATCCGTATCTATTCAGTGAGACACCTCAAAAAGCAGAGCTGACCACAAACTATCCCTATGAAAAAAGCACCGCCAGTCTGGCCAGGGCAGCTCCACAAGGCACTAGAACACAGAGGAAAACTCGCTCAGGGGAAAAGGAGGGCAGGGCTGGATCCCAGCAATCCCATTTTAAGGTTAGTTTCAAAAGCTGTGCAACCACAGCCTAGATGTGTCCATTCTTGAAGATATACCCTCTGGATATTCTTGTGCAGCAGGGCATGCCTATTATCCTATTTCATGGATAGCAAAGAGGTGTCAAGTAAACTGCCAAAGCTCCCACAGGAAACCTCTGGCAAGAGTGGGAAGCTGAATTTAGGCTTGTCACGATTCAAGAAGCACCACCTCCAACAACTGGACCCTGTCACTTGAGGCTGTCTCTGCAGCAGAGAGCTGGAACCCCAAGAGACAAAGGAAGTGCTATTTTAAAGATGGGAAGCAGATACCCATGTCAGAAAAGTGACTTTCCCAAAGTCAGTTGCAGTTGTTCTGAACCACAGGCAAAAGCCACAGCTGACAGAACCACAGGCAAAAATTAACTTGGAACTACAGAAATCTGTGTTTACCAAGACAGTACTTCCCTAATATTATAGGATCCTAAAATGAAAAGTAATTTTATTTTTTTTTAACACCTTAAAGTTCATTTTTTCTGATGGGGAAGAAAACAACAGCTAAACAGTCAGCTAATGATCAGAATGTATTCTGAGCAATGTTTCAGTTCCGTTGCTTGGTTCTTGAGAAGACATCTTTTGGTAAAAGCAAAAGCAGCAGATGCCAAATAATTTCCTATTAAGGGCAGAGAGGAGAATGAAGAGACTAAAAATCCTTGTGTATCATCATTCTAAGCCTCGTAAGGTATTTGGGGGGGTTCCTACGTCTATATGTACTAAGAAAAAGACAGGTTCTTTCCTCTAGCTTAAAGAAAATTAACAGTACAGTGACGGTACCTCAGAACCAAAGACGCCTTGAACTTCCATCTCTTACAAAACTGGCAAGTTTTTTACGTTCTCCCTGTCACCTTTCTCAGCTTTTGATGATTCCCATGCTGCGCTATCTATGGTAGTGGAGACAGTTTTACCAGAGGCTTTAGATGCTAAAAGGGTATAAGGAAGCAGGTTATGCAGAAAGCATCTATTTCCAGCACAGGAATGCAGCCTGTAACTATCCCATGACAGGCAGCTCAGCTCAAATAGAAAGTGTAAGCCCAAGCACATCAAAGCACCAGGAGGACTGTATCCTGAGATACCAGTGGGAAACTGTGGGGGTGGGGTGGGGGAATGAACACAAAACTGGTCTAAAACATAGGAAACAGTAAGGTAGATCCTGAAGTTTCGTAAGAGAGACTGAAAAGCACCTCAGTACACAGTATATACAATACCAGAAAAGAAGTCACAGAGAAAATGCAAAAAAAAAAAAAAGCTACAGTGGAAAAGTTCATTAATTTTTCAAGGCGCATTAGCATTAAAGCTCTTGTTTTAGCCTCAGATACTTAAGACAGCTCAAAGCCAACAGCCTTCCTTTCAGTATCCAAAGACACTCAGCACTCCACAGCTCTTCCACATGGAGGACTTAGTGTCTCAATAAATATTGACAGGGATTATGGATTTTGAGGTGACCACGTGAGAACTAACTCATTTTACAAAATCTATGCCTACGTGTAGCCCTCCCCCATAACTAAAATGAAGCAAAACAAACCTTGCAGACTCCGCGCTGAACCCAAGTATTACATAACTGTTTTGAAGGTCACATCTTGAACGAGTTACAAACATTCAGGCTATGCATACATTTTAGGAATACTGATAGATCTTCATTTCAGCTCTCCCACCCTACTGACAACAGAACTGCAGCTTTCCATTTACACAGAGAAAATGGGAATCACGCTGCTGCTCACAGCCCGTTCAGGATCTGTCGTTCTCATCAGCTGCAATGATCTTTCACACTGAAGCCTACAGAGCTCAACTCTGATCACAGAATTTTCACTTGCTCACGTGTGTGCTAGAACACAAGTCCAGGTGAACACCTCTATGAAAAACGGTAAATATTTAAGGAAATAATTCATAATTATAGGTTGCCTCCTTTATGGAGGGAGCGAGTAAGTATCCTGAAATTACTCTGCGACAGAAGCACTCCACAGGTTGGTCTTAGATTCTAAAAGAAAGTAGGGAGGAACACGTGTCATTATTAGGGAATTAAATGAATCAGCCTTATGAACAAGGGAGGGACATTCAAAACATCACTTTATCCTAATGCACAGTGACATTTTGGGCAAAATATTCTCCCAAAAAAAAGGAAAAAAAAAAGGAAAGAAAGAAAAAAGTAGTGTTTATGGTCAGATTTAATGAGAAAACATGACAAGTGAAGAAAAGACAACCATTTCATAATTATCAGAATCAATCCAACAAAAGGCTGTATTTGCAGCGATGAAAATAGCAATACACTTATTTATAAACTTTGTCTTGTCTTCAAATGGGACTAAATACCAGGGACGTGTTTCTGCATGTCTACTTTCCACATAAGATGTTGGTTTGTCAAACACCTAGAGGAGGAGTTCTAAAGCTCACCAGACTGGTGTGGAAAACCCAGCTGCTTACCCCAAAAGCCCACAGTGGCACAAATCAGCAACAAACAAAAACACCGATCGAAAACACTGTGCAGCACAGAGACATGAAAAGGCCAGAGGAGAAGGCGGCGACTAAAATAAAACCACAGCTACACAAGTCACCACTGCAACTTGATAGTAGAGACAAACTTATATTTGAGGGAAGGGGAACTTCCTCCAAGAAAGAACTCGCTCCTTACCAGAGTGCGGGGTGAGACCCAGCTGCCTTTTTAAATATCCCACTACACAGCTCAGAGCTGCAAAGCCTAAAGGCGAAGCGGCCGACAGAGGACAACCGCCTGGCAAACGCTGATGGAACAGACACCATCAGCAAAAGCGGCAGAGAGGAGCGCTGCGAACCTACAACTGCCTGCCTACCATCCCTGTTAGCAGCACAACACATATGGAAGGCTTGAGGGGGATTAATGTTTGCTTTTTGAAAACCTGGGAAATAATACGCTGAGATCCACATTAAAAGGACATTGCAACTGCAAATTCACCCACTAAATACTGGGGACCATCATCATCAGCCCACTGTGGGTTCGCTCATGCAATCATAGGTTTATTTTCTCTATGAAAATAAAGTGGCTTCCACACTCAGCGAGCACAAGCAGCTTGCTCCAGGGAGAAAGCAGTACTGTGTACAACCTACTCAAGCAACACCTGAGGACACAGGTCCTGTGATGGTGAAGGCCAGGTCTGCACAAACAGGAACCGTACTCTGACAGTCAAGGCAGTCAACTCCTGTCATTGAAATCCAGCATGATCCTTGCATTTACCATTTGCGAAGCGTAGCAAAATTCCTCACATAGTCCTGTCTTTACTAATCACGTTCCTTGTTTCTTAGTTGTGTTACTTGAGACCAAGGTTGCTCTGCAGGCAGAATGGCCAAGCACTTCCAGTTACAGCGGGACCTGCACTGTGAACACAGGCCGTTATTTAACACCAGCTGTTCTGAAAAAAAACACAGGATCTAAAACTGGGCAGCCAGGAAAAAAAACCTCCACTAACCTCATTGTGTCCAATTCCCATGCATTACAATGGAGAAAAGGCAACCCTCCACTTTCCCTCAAATGAGTACTCTGAAAAATTAAGTTCCAAAACTGTATAAAGCACTTCAGTTTTATCACAATAAGTTCACTGCAGGCTGTCTTCAAAGCAGAGTTACAACAGCACATAATTACTACCGAACACTGAGTAAACAGCAAAACGGGTGCTCCTTGGCTGTACGGTGTCGCACGCTCCCCTTGAAGACAATGAGATGGGATCTCAGGAACTGAAAAGTGGCACGACACTGAATCCACACAAGGCAACTGAACAGAAGCCATGTACCTGAATCCCTTGGTACCCCTAGCTTTCACAGAACCAGACTCAAAGCCAGGTAAGGCTCAACAACTCACGTAGTACACCCTTCTCTCCAACAGCAGTATCAACAGAGACATGCTCAGCGGGAAGCTGTGTCCCAGTTCCAGCTCTGTGAGATGCTGCATGCCACACTCACAGTGGGGAAACAGCAGAGATGTCCTGTAACTGCTCCCCCAGAGACCAGAGGAGGAAATAAAACACGGCTTCTCACAGCTCTGTGGGAAATCGTTCGGGTCTGCCAGACCTCACTAAAATTGCAGAAGTGTCTGCTCGCTGTCCAGGGCCGTACTCAATATGTGTTCCTAAAAGCCTCCAAGGCTGGAGGCTCTGTACCTTCTTCAATCGATCTATGCCAAGGCTGTTTTCTCCCTGCTGTTAAAACAGCCACCACAAGCTCCCTTTGCTTTTTACTTCTTATCAGTGCTTAACTTCTGCAGCCTCAGTAATGTTCTTCCAGTTTCCTCCTTAGTATGTAAAACCAGTACAGTTTATTCCTATCACTGATTTTACTGTATTTGCTTTTAACACCTTGTTATGTGAAAGCTATATTGCTGTGTTTGTACAAAGCCTATTTGCGGTCCAGCCCTCCCTTACAGTCTGTTCTGAAGCACGTGCAGTTATTTTTCGTCAACATAAATCCAAAGGAATTCAGTCTCCTGGGTCTCTTTCTGCCTCAGCACCTCTGCCGATGCTCCAAGATGCAGCGAAACTGCATTTCTCTACCAGAAACAACTACTCCCGACAGCCTGGATGGTAGCTCATTTCTCACAGCCCACCAAAAAGCTATCAGCTGTCAACAGCTTTCAGACCTTACCACCTGGGCTGGATGCAAACCAGTGATACGGATACGGAGAGACTATTATAGATCATTATGTACATGTCATCCATCCTTCTGGCATTTTTTCCCTTAAACGCAGTGGAAGGATGGATTTATGGGTGAGGTCAAAAGGAAGATGGCTAGCAAGAAAAGGCAAGCTGCAGTGCTCTACAACTTGAAGGGTTTAAGAGCAGTTCAGAGACTTATCCTCAGGTTTCCGCATGTAGAATCTCCTCTCAGGCAGGGGTGACCCAGAGAGGCTCTTTCAACCACCAAGATATACGATTATTCATAATTAGCATTACTTCCAGAACTACTTCACCACAGCAGTTTTTTACTTCAGTACTTGGCCACCATGACTACATGGGAAACTGCTGAAGCAAGCTTTAAACACAGCGATCTCACCACAATATATATTAAAATGGAAAGTTGTCTTATCCCTTAGGACCTCATCTAAGTGCTCACCAGCCTCCTCACATCAGCAAGGCTTTTGTTAGAGAGATCCCCTGATGGAGAGACCACCCATCAGGTATTCCCTTTAACAGCTGCTCTTGTGCAGAGGTCCCTAAGGTTTATTTCATGATGAAAAATTTTTGTTTTTATTTCAGTTTTTCCAGAAGACAGAGAGATGGTATTTATGTTGTTAGGTACAGCTTCTCACCAAACAAGGTAATAAAAATCCCCCCAACCATCATTTATAACATCTAACAATGGAAATTAAGTTCCACATTCAGAAACTGTACCAACTGTTGCTGAAAAAATATGGCAATTGTAACTGAGACGGATCAAAGCTGCTTCTCTTTTATGGTCTTCCTTTGCAAAGGACCGAATATAACTGGATTACGGATAATGCAGTACAGCTCAGAATAAAAGGCCATTAATTTTCTTTGTCTGAAAAAGGCTCTTAGCTTTTTTTCTTGCAACGACACCAAAGTGCAAGCCAGCTCTAGGGCTACAAGGGACCAAACGTGAGGAGACCAACAGGAACAAACCTTCAGTGGGACTTGAACTTGGGAAAATAATCCCGGCATGTTCAGAATGAGCAACACTGCTTTCACCTCCTCTGATGAAAGTTCACACAGCTCAGATCTACGAAAGCATTTGAAACAGGAGGGAGGAAGGGAATCACAGCAGGATTGAGAGGGAATGTGCACTGCCTCTGATGAATGGCACAGTGCCCAGGCAGCTGTTGTGCGAATGCCAAAAGTGGGACCTTCGCTGCTTCAGCTGGATCCCTCTTGAGGTTTTGAATTACAGACAGATACCTCGCTTTATGGGATTCTGCTGCAACATGGCAATGCAGAGACTGCCTGCTACACGTGTCTTTTTCATTCTGAAATTGAAACCCTGATGGGAAACTAGCCTCTCCAACAGTCTCGCACAGCAGCTAAAAATATATATTTCAGCACTTTTATACCAGATCTTGCAGGAATTAACATTATCCCAGATCTTTGCTCATCCTTCCAATGCGAAAAGCTACATCAGTACCATAGTCGGCTTCAGACAGCCATGTCTTAAAAACAGAACCTGAAGAAGCCAAGCTGCGCAGAGTAACTGAAAGAAAATGAGTTATTTAAAATACTGTGAACAACTTGGAAGGTGGTTGCTGCATTTTAAATAACAGCCATGTAATTTTCCACATAGTAAATACCGTAGGTAAAAGAACGAATCACAGAATCATAGAATACCTCCAGTTGGAAGGGAACCATAAGGATTATTGAGTCCAACTCCCGGCTCCCCACAGGACTATCTAAAATGGAACCATATGACTAAGAGCATCATCCAGATGCTCCTTGAACCCTGCCAGGCTTGGTGCTGTGACCACTTTCCTGGGGGGACTGTTCCAGCGACTGACCACCCTCTCAGTGAAGAACTTCTTCCTAATGTCCAAGTTGAACTTCCCCTGATGCAGCTTCATTCCATTTCCTCCTGTCCTATTGCTGGTCACCAGAGAGAGGAGATCAGCATCGGAATTACCCTGTCGCAGGTGGAGAATCCGGCGCTTGCTCTTGTTAAATTTCATGCAGCTGGTGACTGCCCAGCTCTCCAGTCTATCCAGATCCCTCTGTAAGGCCTCTCTTGCCTCCAGGGGGTCCGCAGCTCCTCCTGGTTCAGCATCCTCGTCAAACTTAATGTACATTTGATTACTATGTCCAGATTATTTATAAAAATATCAAAGAGAACTGGTCCTAAAATTGAGCCCTGGGGAACCCCACTGGTGGCTGGTCCCCAGCCAGATGCAACCCCATTTATTTTAACTCTTTGAGCCTGACTCATCAGCCACTTGCTCACCCAACATACTACAGACTTGCCGGACAGTTTATCCAGAAGGATACTGTGAGAGACTGCATCAAAAGCTTTGCTAAAAAAAAATAAAATTAAAAAATTGGCTTCCCTCGGTCAACTAGATTGGTGACTTTGTTATAAAAGACAATTAAATTGGTTAAGCAGGACCCTCCCCTTATGAACCCATGCTGGCTACGACCAATGGCTGCATTGTCTCTCAATGCTTTCAGTTAATCACATACCTGCAAGTATAAGGCATATTTTCATCTAAATGAAATTATTAAAAACTCCAAGTTATGACAGCTTCTAAGATCTAAAAATTGCCAAGCTATTAAAATATTTTTAATTAGATAAACATATTCAAGTATTCCAGGTTTGATGTGAAATAAAAATGTAGAATAGAATGGGGGGATGTTACTTTTGACAGCAGCAGTATTTTCTGAGAAGCTACTCTTCTCATGCCAGCCTCATCAGCTAGTTCTGTTTCATCACAACCTGTGATGGTTTGGGCTGGGATGGAGTTAATTTTCTTCAGAGTCGCTAGTATGGGGCTGTGGTTTGGATCTGTGCTGACAACAGGGTTGATGACGCAGGGGTGTCGTGGGCATTGCTGAGCCGTGCTTATCCAGAGCCGAGGGCTCTTCTGCTTCCCACACACCCCAGCAGCGAGCAGGTTGGGGGACAACGAGGAGTTGGGAGGGGACACGGCTGGGACAGCTGACCCCAACTGCCCAAAGGGATCTCCCACACCATACGGCGTCATGCTCAGCGTATAAAGCTGGGGGAAGAAGCCAGAAGGGCAAGATGTTCAGAGCAATGGCGTTTGTCTTCCCAAGTAACCCTTACGCGTATGGAGCCCGGCTTTCCTGGGGATGGCCGAACGCCTGCCTGCCCATGGGAACTGGTGAATGAATTCCTTGTCTTGCTTTGCTTGCGTGCGTTATCTCAACCCACGAGTTTTCTCACTTTTACCTTTCCGATTCTCTCCCCCATCCCTCTGGAGGGAAGCGAGCGAGTGGCTGCTGGGTGGTGCTTCGTTGCCAGCTGGGGCTAAACCACGGCACCACCTCACATGAAGCTGCAAGCTAACAAAACAGAACAAAAAAATAAGAGGGTACAGGGGTGGGAAGCTTGGTTTCTTCCCATCTAAAAAAAACCCCTTGATACACAGGGATAGGTTCCATGTTTATACTTTAACACAGTGACTAACAAATACAGCTCAACATACCACAGATACTTTGCCCCAATACTAACTTTAAATAGAAAGCATGTTTTTAAAAGCTTTTTTCTTTAAGCCTCCAGCATAATTAACGTAGCCTTATGTAACATTACAACAAATTTTTATAGTTTCAACTCATTTCCAGATTTCAAGCCACATCCAATTTTACATAATCCTAAATCAAATATTACACCAGCAAGCAAGCAATTTTTGAGGTTTAAACATAATGCAAACCACATGAAAATTGCAATTCTTAATCAATGGACCATTCATTACATTATGAGAAGCAGTAAAACCCATTTTCCTATTTCCCCCACTTCCAGCCAAAATGAACACTAAGGTTAACACCAAATCTGTTTTCCCCCAGAGAAAAACAACTAAATTAATAATGCAAAACAACATTAAACCAGATCATTTCCATTATATCCAGATTATCATAAAACTGGCAATTTAGAAGCGCACTACAGAAAGAAAAAAATTTTGCTTAACGTGTTTTGGATTTCTGGACCTCTTTAATATAGCAAAACAATAAAGTTTATTTTTCACTCTTTTCTGAATTTTTCACTGTTTTCTGAAAACAGACAATTCTGTTGTGGATCTGTGGTTCTTCCATCCTTGAATTTCTCAATGAATTCAGAAACTGCTAGAACTACATTTTAAAGATATTTAAAGATAGAGATACTTTAAGTCCCTATTTCCAAATTCATTTGAAAGATGTGATGCCACTGCTCTCCAATTACTGAAAAGGTCTTTTGATGTTGAGTCAGATCTGAGTTCCTATTGTTACGAGTAGGGAAAACATGGAAATTATATCCCAGGTTTTCTTTAAGCAGCACAGACAAGAGAAAAAAATCTGAAGCAGCTCGGTTTTCCTTCTTTATAGGTCACCCTGCTATAGGTCACTCTATTGCAATTGTCAAGCATTTTACAGTTCCTTCACTTGCTTTAACAAAGTTTGAATAAAATTTATCTTAGAAGAGTCCAGCACAGTCCCACAAAAGCCTTTAAGTTCACACATCTTGCTTAAATCACCTGAAGACAAGTAAATTTATATCTTTCACTGTAACTATTGCTGACTAGTAGCCTTCTGGAAGGCTGGGATACCAGAGCACCAATATAAGTTTTTACATCAGCATGCCTCTGTTCTGGCAACTGCTACAGATAAATAATTTATATTTATTTTTACCAAGAAGCTTAGAATCCTCAAAATTAGAAATACATAAATAAAAATGGAGGTCTGATATAAAAAAAAATATTCATTCAGATACACCTATTACAAATTAAACTGGAAGGTTCACCTCAAATATTATGTTTGAAGCTCCTATCAAAAATTTCTGGAACGACTGGGAGCTGGTCCACCAGTGTCATGCTCACCTGGAAAGAGCTGCTAGTAAATAGCATCAGCCCTTCGTTACTCCTCCCCCACTGCACTTTTTTCCATTTCTCTTTCAACATAGATGGTGAGTGAGAAACCAAAGGGGCAACTCCTTGTGATGCATTGTAGACATCTCTCGTTAACACCATACTTGCACTCAGGGTCCTTATGTAAGGGCACCACGGAACAGTAGCGCAAAACGTCTGTAACACCAAGTGAGCATCCAACCTGCCCTCCACTTCCCCCTCTCCTCTCCAGTTCCATTGCTTCTGCTTGGGCTAACACCAAACCCAGCCTTATACAAGTGCAGGCTACTAATAGGTAAGGAAAGCTGATTACGAGCTAACGAGGCACAGCACTGCACAAGGAAGGACTCCTGAGTGATGGGTGCTGCTGCTCCATTTGGCACAGGCTTGACACATGGCTTGAAACGGGCCATCTCCCAGCATCGTTTCTTTGCTCTGATGACTGACTGTCCAAGCTCTTTGGTTCAAGTTTACCCCTTCAGGCTGTTCTTCACAGCAGATGTAACTGAGTGGGGGATTTATATTTCTTTTAAGCCTTTTTTCATGGTTTACTAGTATTTTTCATCTAGACTGTCATATAAAGTCAAGTACTTTGCTGGCAAACCCAACCTGTTTGCAAGGGTGAGGACAACACAACGGATTGCTTCTATGCCCATAGCCTGTCAATGGTTCCCCAAGTTCTTCTTGCCCCTGCAGACCTCTCAAACCCCACACCTCAGCGGGCGGACAAGCTCTCCTAGAGTCAACCAGAAGAGAGTCTGGATTCCTACAGCACAAACATGCCCCCACAGAGACTCATACAAGAAGCTGGTTCCCTGAAATGAACAGTCCAGCAGTCTTGGGTTCAAACTCAAGGTGTAGGTACTCATGCCCAAGTGCTAACCATCAGGTGTACCACTATGGAACCATGTGTATACACAAGACCTAGTAATTTTGTACTTCTGAGCATCACTGTACCCGAAATAATCCCCGCCCCCTGCAATCATTGACAATTATTATAATTATAGCAAGTTTACTGGTGAGTCAGTTCAGATCAGACTACTGCCCATACTCTTAGTCAATATGAAAATTTAACAGCAACAGAGACATCGCCAAATTTCAACATCTGTATGAACTGTTTCATCGTGTGAGGACACTTTAAAAAAAAGAAGGTAAAAACAATGTAATTTCTCCACAGAGAGCAACTCCCAATTCCAGTGTTATGATCTATGACTTGACAGCACTTCATCTTCTTGTGTGGGGTTTTTCTTTTCGATTTTTTTATACAGTAGCATAGTTTCATCTTAAACAATAGACTTAAGTAAAATTCAGTCATTCATTTTCTTAAATGGTGATGCATCATCAGCACCGTATAATTATTTTCCTGTATGAACGCAGTAGTTCAAAATAAAAGTCTTAAATTTATGCAGTCTTACAGCACCTTTGACATAAATCATATGCTCCTAGGTATTTTGCATGATAATTCAGCCTGTACAAAACCTGCCAGCTCTTGAAAATGCCTTGCATTATACACTACCCAGCAACAGATTTGTTACATTTATACCATTCCTATCAGCCAGTACTATGCAATTAAATTAAATATAAATTATCACAATAAAAAATAAGATCTAATTAAGTTCAAACTGCCAGCCAACGAGAGTAAAAGGACCTTACTAGAATCTTACAAGAGCTAGCACTTCTAGTTTTTATTATTGTGTCACATTTCTTGCATATACTTGCCTACCTGTTGTAGACTCACTTGTAAAAAGTATACAATTACAACACATTCCTCTCTATGTATAGGTGTTTAACCTTCAGGGTTGAATATTGAGACTAGAAAAACCTGAAAATCCTGAAATTCCCAAGGTGGTTTTTGTAAGAAGCCCACGACTTTCCACGCTCAGGACTTCTATCAGCTATAAGCATCCCATCCTTTCAAGGAAGAAAGTTCCAGTCTCAACAGCTGAGGCATGCAAGAAGGCTTTCATCCAGCTCAGGCACTCAACCATGGAGAAAGAGAAGAATCCTCGAATGCTCAGGAGTGCAGATAATGCACAACTTTCAACACTTATGCTCCGAGACATGCCATCATGCTGTTACACCGCAGCTAAAAGTGGGGGCATCAACAGAACTCCCTCGAACCCAGCCATCACCCAGCTTGTTCTCACCCCAGCACGGTGCTGCAGAAGGTCCTGACCAGCCTGCTGACTCACACAGCAATCCTTAAGACGATTAAAAAGTCACCAAAAGATATCAGAGATTCAAGGTAAAATCCCTGATGAATGTGAACTACTTAACACTTCTCAGGTGTTCTAGCAAGATTTTGAAACTGGAGAACAAAGAGATGATTTGGGGGGTTTGAGAGAAATTAACCAGTAAAAATGTCGAACAGGAACTCCTCAGATAAACCTAGAAACCTCACATCCCGAGCGTAATGAGGATTGGTATGGTCCAAACTAAGAATACTGACTAACTTTTGAAATTTGTCTGTTTAAAGTTCTGAAATTTATATTTACGGTCTATTTGTAAAATGGTCAATTCTCCATAATCTTAAAAAATATATATTTTAAGGAAAAAATGGCAATATATTCAAGTCTGTATTTTTTAAGTGCAAAAGTTAAAAAATGTTGGCCTAAACATAGCTCTATCGACAGAGTATGTTATCTCGTCTGTTTTGAATCAAAAGAAACTATGAGGACTAACTTTGGGAATGAGACAAAAACGTAGAAGTGAGACTAAATACATTTGTCCAATTTTCTTGAAGGGGAAGACAGTTTCAAATTCAATTAGCTTATATATTCAGTTATAGTTTTGCATTTTTTTGTCTAGTTAAACTGGACTCCGCTCTTAATAGATGAAATGTAACAGTTTTTGATGCTGATTTTTGTGGATGAAAACTTTTGAATTGGAAAAAAAAAAAAAAGCTTTCAGGTGAGATTCAGACACTAAACTTTAACAGAACCAACGACACTTGCAGGAAATAAAGAAACTAGAGCTGCAATAATCCTATTTTAAGATTAAAATCTTGAACTAAAAAGTTCCTTGAACACATGCAATGATAAAGTGGCACTAGGTACCTTTAAAACAAGGTGGGAAAGACATATTTCACCATATGGTCCTTTACCCAAATGGCACTGATCCGTCATCATACCCTCAGTTGGTTATTCTTAGAGGTATACTAACACTTGGAACACAGAAGGCACTAAAGTTCCTGATGGTGACAGGAAACCCAGCAGAGTAAGAAACTTTAGACAAGAGTTATTTACAGATATTTTCCTGTGAGAAAAGAATGGTAAGAATGTAGCTTGAACATTAACAAATCCACTAAAATATTGGCCTGCCTGGCATAGTCAGCAGGTTCGGAAGGGGATTTAGAGGGGCTGGAAATTCAAACTTTAGCTTGTAATCAGAAAAATCCTACTTTAGAAATTTGAACCAGCAGCTAGAAACATGTAATATAATATAGAACTCTCCCAAAAAGGTACCCAGCTAGAGGGATCTTATCCTGTGCATGTGAAGTCTATGACTATTTAGCTATAAAAAAAAGCCAGTGACACTGAAGCTTTTTATTATTCTGCAGGGACCTATTCATAAGTGAGTGACATGGACAAAATCTGCATTTCCTTCCTTTTTCTTTCCTTGGGAATGGTGCTGTAGATCCTGTCTGCAGTTTCCTCTATTAGGATGTTGACCGAGCAAAAATCAAACTGAAATAAATTTCCAACCGAAATAGTCTAGTCTATTCTATTCTAAAGATATGCTCATGGAAAATAAATTAGAACAACTGAATTTTAAAAGCAAATTATTCAAAATGTTTACTTACGAAACAATTACTCGGAACGCTTAGGTGACAGTTTAAATGAACTGGTTACTAGTTACTAATGTTTTACTGTCAAGTCAGAAGGAACAGGCAGTGGGATTCTACGGGAGACCCCGTTCACATCCTGCAAACAGCCAAGAATTTCACTGTCGGCTTCAGAAATCAGAAGTTCAGTACAACGCAGGAAGCCCAGAATTAACCACTTCCCTGTTGCTTTAGCTCAGCAGAGACATGCAAGACCTATTTCATATTATTCTCCCACGACACCTCCACACCCCTCAGCAGCATCACTATGTAGCACTGATTTTCTGGAGTACCAGTGGCTCTTCAAAGAACACTGCCAAATACGCCACACAGTACAGAAGCTGCTATGAGGTTCAGCCAAGGAGCAGCTCACGTGTAAGTCTTTTCAGGCTTCTTGGAGAAAAAAAAGAAAAAAACCTGTTTGTTTATTAAACAAGCGAATAAACAATGAAAATGAAGGAACAGATTTGGGGATTATTAGGAAACATTTATTTAGCAGGAGAAAGGCGACAGGACTTTATGAGACTTTTAAGAGGTAAATCCATTAAAAAAAATCGTTCACAGATCGAACCAGTTAAATCCACATCCCCAAAGCAAGCTGGTAATCAGTTTCCAACACCTGTTTTCAGACCAGTAGCTGCAGTTTCAATGCATTGTTTAAAGTGATCTCCCCACAACCTCTAGGTCAAGAAACACAAGGTAAAAATGCACGCTCAGGATTGCTCGCTGTGAACATTAGCCACAGCAGATGCAATTTTCAGCCGACAGCATTTGACACCAGGTGGAGGAGGGCTGAGCTTCCTGTCCTGAATGGAACATACCAGAATCACATGGCCAACAAGTTGCAGACCACTGAAGCAAGCAGGTCCCTCCTGATTAGTAAAATTAAGAAACAGAAAGGTCCATCCAGGATAGTCACAAAGCTATGTTTATTTGCAAAAAACTCACATTTCCCTGAACTCAAAATGTGCTGAGCATTACTCGGGTACTGGGAGGCAACGCCTGCAGCCCTTGGGGCTTCCTAGAGTCTCACAAGGATTTCCATCTAGGATCTTTTTGACTTACAGGATCAGAGGTAAACATCAAAAGTAGTCATCTGAATTTCAGCCTATCGGCAAACACTCTGTAGGGTAGGACATCCTTCCTGAATAATTAAAACACAGAAAGGACACATACAGCCTTCATCAGCGGGGAGTTCCAAGGGCCCCGAAGTGGAGGACACTCTCTTAAGCTTCTTACTGCATCCAACAAACACTTTTTCACCCTAGGTCACATGGCAAGATCCTGCTTCCACTCTGAGCTCACTCCGAGCTCCCGAAGCAAACACGAATTTCAGGAACCTGTGTCTGGTGCTACCACTTTCTCCCCTTGAGAAGTTTGCAGATGATACAAAATTAAGAAGAGTGGCTGATCGCCAGATGGTTGTGGCACCACTCACAGCAACCTTGGCAGGTTGGAGAAACAGGCTGACAGGAACCTCATGAAAATTGACGCAGGGAAATGCAAAGTCTCGCACCTGAAGAAGAACAACCCCATGCACCACTACGTGCTGGGAGCAGACTGACTGGAAAGCAGTTGTGCAGAAGCAAACCTGCAGGTCTTGGTGGACGAATGGGTTGAACATGACCTGGCAATGCTTTGCAATTCCTGCCCTCAGGAATATGTCCTAAGCCCGTGTTAGTTAGACTAACACTGCAAAAGGAGCTGCATCCTCTGTCTCTTTGCAAAGGATTTAATGGAATGAACATGTTAGAAGAGAGAAAAATATCGGGTGTTGTCAGTGTTGTACAAATACCCTTGCTACTTCTTGAGAGGAAAGAATAGAAGATGACAAGCACTGCCAGAAGTATTTTGCTTTACACTTCAGACTGCACAAGGTACGGTTGTATTTGCACAACAGAATTCACAATTATGCATCCAGTATAGAAATGAGCCAATACACAATGGCATGTAACGCTGAACACAGATGCATTCAGTGCTTAGGTGCAAAGAGGGCAGAGCTTGCATCAGTGATCACAGATGACCCATGACTTCATTTTATACGTTCAAGGTCACAGTTTCATTTGGCACATATATACACACGTGGGCTACACATGCAGGTATATATTATCAATGTGCCTCCTACCAATTATGACTGAAAGGCCTATTCTGTTCCCTGGAATGAGGTTCTCCTCCCCAGTGGTCTAGTAAGTTAAATCTACAGGCACGGTCCTAGGACTTTCGATTTATGTTCCAGACACTCTCTCCACCCAGGTATTATACACTTTAAAAAGATCTAAACACCATGTCTGAGGAAATAAGGAAAGAGAACCTGAGGGAACTAGTCATGTGGATCACAAATGTGGCAAAGGCACACTATAATCAACTTTATTTTAGGGCATTTTTATGGTACCTGCAATGCCTACTGCACATGTGAAAAACCTAAGGCTTGCCCAAGGTCTCTTCCATCCACAAATGATGCAGTAAGAACTGTGTAGAAATGAAGAACAAGACTGCAAGATGGAATCAACGTTCAAATAATTTAGAACTCCAAGCTGACCCTTGAGTCCAAATTAAGTTGCTCTGCCAAGTTTGCAGAAAGAGTCTAGCAGAGACTCTGTAATCACAGGAGACTATAAGGAAAGAGCAAGGGCACTGCCAGAGATTTTTTGGGAAGCCAAGATAAGTGCAAAATGAGTATGAGGCAGAAATGAAGACACCAGGCAGAAAGAACTTCACAAAAGCAGTTGATTCAAAACACACACATCTACACAAACCTAAATATCAGCTGAAAAAAAAAAAAACCCTCAACAGATAGACAGACGTATAGATAAAGAATATTAAAATGGGCAGTGGTTTCATACCTGCAAATCATTTTTTAGGAGAAGCCATCTAATATATGACACAACTGTGACAGTCCATGAGTGACACGGCACTAAAACTGCCAAAAGGAATAAATATGCTGGCATTCAGTGTTAAATCTGATACTGATAAGGCTAAATACGTGCAAAGGCATTTGAAAAGCAGAGCACGGGGGAAAAAAAGCCTTAACCATTTTCTGCCAGCAAGTCTGCGAATCTCACCCTTCAGTATTTCTGCATCTTATGTGTGACTCTTACCAAGGAACTCAGCCTTCCAGCAGTCAAAGGTGTAAGTACCGCTTTGGCTGCACATCACCTAACAATAATACACATGCAAAGCACACAAATGGCATTCCCCTTAGCACAGAAGGGGCTGTGGTGCTAACGGGAAATGTGGTATTTGGAGACAATGATGAAATTCTAACAGCTGTGGCAATTGGAGGGTGAAGAGAGAAAAAAAAGAGAGAGAGAGAGAAAGGGGATAGGGAGGGGGGATACTGGAGAACTGGAGCCGAACTAACAGCTGGATCAAAACAGCTTAAGACGAGAGGTATCTCTAGAGTTCCCACACCCTTTTCATCATCCTTATATTTTACCAGTTACAGTGAAAAAAGTAGTAGTATGTAAATAAATTACTACTATTGTTCTCATCACCCCTGTCAGGTTGTCATTCATCACATCATGGATCTTCTTTCTATAAGCATGTAAACACACTGTCTATGACCACTACAGAAAACCCTTTAACAAAAAAGTAAATGCAAAGATGAACAGAAAGCCAAGCATTGATCACTGTTATGTCCTACATAAAAAGGTTTTGCAGCTACCCAGCAGTTAGGAGTTGTTGCATAAGAGTCATACAAAAAGAGAAATGAGGGAGGAAAAAATTAGATTTCTTCCCTCTGTGTGAGAACGATCGGTAGCCAAAGGCTGGTGCCTATTCATGTTCCTGTAGATGGAGCACAGAGAGGCAATGGCAGGTGGGGGAACCCCAGAAACACCCAGGGCCATCACAGGAGAATGACCATCCCCTCCAAGGCCTTTACGTACACATACACATATATGAGCACAAAAGCACAGTGACTCCCAAAAACTCAGTCAGGAAAACAGAGCCCCTGCTAGGGCTACCCCAGGAGAGCCACCAGCCCTACTGCCCAGGTGTGACACCCACCAGATGGGTCAAGTGGAGAAGCCCTCAGGGTCACCTTAGAGACTACAGGGGGGGTACTGCCCAGAAGTACGGGACATGTTATGGGATGCAAAGGAAGACCATTTTGGAATTGCATAAGGATTGTTAGGGCAGGAAACAAGCACAGGAAAAGGGTGGGATCAATGTGATTCAGGGGGAACAAGCATAGGAAATAGAGGGACAAGAGGATCAAATGGGCTGGTCATACGTAAATAGGCGTGCTGCTTGGAGTGGGACTACAGGTCTGAGAGCCCACGTATCTGTGGTGCCTGCAACTACAGCGAGTGTGTAATTGCTAGTTAACAAGTCACAGCATCCAGCAACTACTTGCTGGCTAAGCAAGTAGTTAACCCAAGTGGCTTGGTAGACAGGTACGTGTGTGTCTTTAGGAGTAAAGCAACTGGTGGAACTGGCTTCTGGAGAGATCGATGTGGTCCTGGACAACTTTTGGAGAGACTCGGCTCTGGAGGTCAACTGGTAGAGCTGCTTCTGGATGGACTCTGTGTCCAAGACTAACTACTGGGGGATCCACAATGCAGGGTGCGCTGGGGTGGGGGGCTGTCTGTGTGTGTCTGTGAGTGAGAGGGTCTATGAAAAAACCCAGGAGTGGGGCTGCAGCCTTGGGGACTTCAGCAGCTGGGAAAACTGGGATCCGGGGGCCAGCTACTGAGCAGGCAGTGTCTAAACCCAGGTACTGGAGGGAGCGACACTTCACGTATGTATATATTTTCCACTAACAAACCCACCCTGCTTAGTGAGAGAGGGGAAAACAGGATGAGGCCATTGGTGCTGTTTGCATTTGTGCGCCTGCTGTTTCTATGTTGATCTGTGTGGCCAACCATGTGTATGCGTCATACACGTCTGTGTGTGTGTGCCCCTACTGGGAATACGTGTCTGGCCTCGCTAGCGGTTGCACCTGGAGACACAGAGCTGCAGCAGCTGCAACTCTGCCATGTTACCAGATGTGTCATTCCCCTAATAACGACCAGGCTGCCCAGATTTCCACACAGAAAGCAGCAGAAAGAAGTCCAAATACGTGCACCGTGCAGAAAGCAGCAACCATCAAGAAATCAATGGCAAATGGCAAGTTTCTCTTTTTCTGCCTTGAGAAAACGAAAGCCAAAAACCAGCTCTTACTTTGACAGGGAGACAATTCAAATGCTCATGTCACCTACAAATCCCAGTGTGTTTCTAGTATGCCAGTTTGACAACATATTTAAATAAGAACAGAGGAAACCAACAGCTACTGGTGGGAGGGAAAGAATGGGTGGAAGATGGGAGAGTCAACTTCACAGCCACCTTCCGTAAGATGAGGTGTGCAATACTAGGCAGCACCAGCGAATGACCACAGTTCCTTATGCACTAGTACACACGTCCAGTGTTACCTCCTGCTGGCAACTTCACAGTTGTACTGTATGTTCTGAAACTACATATACTTTTTAAAATTCTAGTTTACACTAGCAAAAGTAGGTGGGTGGGAAGGGAGTGGAGATTCTGGTTCTGGTCTCCAGGGCTGTGAAAAATAAGCTCAAAAGAGTGAACTTTAATGGAAAATACAACAAACGCAAAATAGCTTTAAAATAAAAAAGGACGAGTGGCAGAAAGAACAGACAAAGCTGTAATGTGCCCCCTACTCCCTTATTTCCCATCTCTATTTCCCTCACTTCATACTAATGCCAATCTTGCTTCCTGCTGGTGCATCTGAATTTCTAGTGTAGAGGGACAATTAACCTAAGTAAAAAGAATATATAAAAGAAACTAACCCCTTTAAAGGCATTCACATGGTACTAAAGCAAAAAAGAGACCGGTTTGGGTTTTTTCCTCTATCCTTTATTTTCACATTATAATTATTATACGAGCTTTAGAGCAGACAAAGAAAGAGCAAAGAAAGCAAGCTTACAGGAGATCATCCTTAAATACATTACCGGTAATTATTTTGTGATTTTACACTTACCTTCTATTGAACCGATTCTTCTCACGCATGCTTACAGACTAAAAAAACCAGGCTGCAACTAGAGTAGCAGCAGCCACATTTAGCCTTTGTTCTGAAAGGACCAGGATTACAGGAATGCATGCATGTTTTTCATCACACTCTTTTTTTTATTATTTATTTATTGCATTTAACTACATTTTCGGACTATGCTGTCCTGTCCTATATATATACTTAGGCTACATGAACAGACACAACATCCCTTTGTGTTGCTCTGTATCTTGGACACTTGCACGCTCCTGTTCAAACAATGAGCTGTCGGGAAAGGGAGCTGATCTTAACTCACTGAAGAAAGAGTTCAGTGAGACATGAAGATGCACAGTGGGATTTTTTTTCCCAATCTAAGGTTGTCAAAACAAGGCTCCAAATGAGCCACTGTCTCACACAATACAGTTTTGTTCAGCGCTTGTTTGATTTTTTGTGGGGCAATTTTTGTTTTCATCTTATTAATGCAAACTGTACACCAAAATGCTTTACGTCATTAGATAACAGGAGACAAAAGCAAGAGGCACAGGCAGAGGGTACGGCTCTGCTGAGCCTGGATGTGAGAGGGGAATTCACTGAAATGGACAAACACAAAGATTTCAGCGGTGCAGAGGCAGCAGCTGTTGCTGTTGTACTGACAATAATTAGACTGGGCTGAGGACCTGAGGAAGGGAAATGACAGAGAAGGAAAAAACAAAAGGCAAAGGGCGACGGGGTTCTTTCTGAATCGGCAGGCTCCTACAAGTTCTGAAGGTGGAGGAAATAAAGCAGAGTAATTCTCCCAAGAATGTCAGCATCTTCTTTGTAGAGACAAAAGCTTGTTCAAAAGCAGTTAAACATGTAGTAGTGATCATGCATTATAGGAAACAACAGCAGAAAAAGTTTAGGTTACTCCTTTGTTTCATGTGGACACCCTTTTTCTGCATACTGGCTACACAGACTACAATCCCTAGTAACTGGCTGCATGACAGTGAATTTCACTTTGCCAAGTTCAACACATCTTACAAACAGGATCCTATCTAGCAGACGGGAATACTGAAGCAGAGGCCAACAAAACTACTGTACCAACATCACCAAGTGGTTTAAAGAACCAGGAACAGAGTTTCCCCATTCCCTCAGATTATATCCTTTTGCACTGGGTCATGGCTGCCTTATACAGCCACGCACTCCTCATCAGCCCAGGCTCTTAGTAAAATGCTTTTTGATGATGCTGACAATTCTTCTCCTTCTTCCTACATTCCCAGTTCCTGGAGTTTTCTGATATAGCGGGCGCTTTCAAGACACCCAACTGAGAATCAGTTGACCACCATCTGGAAGGCAATCAGAAGCTCGCTCTAGCAAATGAATATGAACCAGAACATGAATCCCACTCCTGTTCTGCAGCGGGATAGGAATGCACAGCTGTTACTACATCTCATTGCAGAGAGGCATCAGAAACTTGACATTCATGACCACCACAAGCACATTCTGAAACTCTGCCCTACTCAGGTCCTCACTGGCAATCAGCCAGGCCCTTGGTGGTTGGGACCACTGCATGAAACATATCAGATGGCATATTGCCTTTTGTCATTTCTGGGAACTGGATTAAGTATGAGAACTGCTGCAACACTTCATCTCGGTCCCACTGCCCTCCTACCTCAAATGGAGATGGAGCATTAGCCTATAGTCTTACGGAGATGTAGCCAACAGATAAAACACATCCCAGCCTGCACTGCATCCCTCTGATTTTAGTGACTCTGAGTTGTGGAATAGGTGATGACAATCCACAGCAGACAAATAAACATAATGCAGCATTTTCACTAAAAATAAATACCCCTAAACAATAATTCCTTGCTGCCTCATCTTTCAAATCAAGGAGGTTCTGTTTAGCACTTGTGTGTTAGCGAAGTTCTTTGTAGAAGCTGCAATAGCCTAGACCTTGCACACATTTTATTATTATAAAAAAACAGGAAGACAAGCAGTAGCTAAGTGAACAGTGAGTAAACTTTTCATTAGAAGACATACTTTCAAAGGAAGGCATGTAGTTTAACGGTTCAAGTAAGAAACAACAGCACAGCAGGTACAGATTTTCAGCTTCTCAGTTACAACAGAGTTCACAGGTAGCTACATAGGTTACTTGGTGCTACCAGTGCTTTGGGATCCCACATCAAGAAAGGGAACGGTAACAAACACCCTTCTTTATAACAGACTTTGGGATCTTCAGTTCTATGCACCAACAAAGCTTCTGTCCTTCTACTGTCTACAAGTCAAAGCTCAGTTAGTCTACAGAGAAGAGGAAAAAAGATTAGGAAATAGCGGGGGGGGAATGAAAGGTTTAAGTGGTTTTGCCTCTCGGCTGTTTGACCACCACATTGCATTGCCTTTTTTTTCTTTCAAGAATGTTTTGGCACTTCCCTGTTCCAGCTGTAGTGAGGAAGAAGCTGATGCAGCATCTTTGCTGCTGACAAACAGTTGGAAGTTTTGAGCCAATGAAAACAGCAATGCACGCCTAAACTGAAGGTTGGAGAACGAGCCACACAGCAATTATGGAAATGAGCCCTTTGGCCAGAGGGCAGGATTTACATACGGAAAAGAAACAGTACAGTTTAAATCAAGAGCTCAACAGTATCCCCAGCAGATTGTTGCGATACTATTTTCACTACAGACTTTCTCCTCTTCTGCAGCTCCCCCTGAAGTCATCTCATCACCACTGAGCCCAAGTTCAGTTCTGGTTTCAGTTCAATAGAAAATTCATTTATGAAGCATATCTTGGACCCCTTGGTGTCAACAATTTAATTTTTTCTTTTTTAAATGAGCCAAGTCTCACACTCTTTGTGCAAAGGTATCTCCTGAAGCTCTGTGCATTTTACCACAGGGTTGAGATGCTACACTGTAGCTGGCACACAGGACTGAGATGCGGAGGGTAGCTGACACTCATCAAAGCAACTATGACTGCATCAAGCCACATCACATCACGTAGTCTGAACAGCTACAGCCTCTACTACTACCTCAAGGATCTCCACTTCGAGCTGTACTCTGCAGAGCAGATCCAGCCTCCCACACACCAACAGTCCTCAAGCCACAGCCTTAAACAATGCTTACAGAAACGGGAAAATGCAAGAAGCTGAAAGTAAGACTAGATAAGAGCTCTAAGGGGCAGTACTGACTGAAGGGGCCGAGTACAACACCGACCACCAAGCACTACTTTAGCAAGTACTGCCACCAATAGGCCAGCGAAGGCTTGGGGTCATCCCTCTGCGCTTCAGTTTTGCCAGCAGAGACATGCTGTCAGCCTCACTCCCACCCTTACATCGACATAGATTGGAAATTTATACTGTCTGATCACATCAGCAAAATTCAAGTCGCCACTGTGCATCCTTCCACTTAAAGAACTGATTTATTTAAACTGCAGCTCCGACAGGAAGCTTCCTGATACACCTCTACAAAGGAAAATGTACACTGTAATAAATAAGCTGCAATACTCGGCTCCCATACGGCTATTACTGCTTATCCACAATGCATTTACAGCATTATCCTTTTTTTTCCTCCCAACTCTTAACGTTCCAATTTGTTTTCTGTGATACTGAATGGCTACTACTCCCGAATCTGAAAGCTCCCTTCTTGCATACCAGTTCCTGAAACATAATTCACTTGGTTGGCACAGACATTGCACCCGATTACAGATTTTCCAGTCTGCACAAACCTCCTGTTTTTCCTGTTTACCTGTAGAAACCTCAAGCTCTTCTACCACAAAAAGATTCCTTTCTTTCCAATCTCCTGTCTTCCGAGAAGTTCTGGTTTTGAATTTTCTCTTAGGCTGCCTTAAACAGTTGAATAATTAGCACCCCCCAGCTTCTTTTATCATCCACACAACCCTGAATGTTACTTACCTGTTCTGGAGTTACTTTATCTGCCCCGGGAACTTTAAAAATGTGAACTTTAAACATTTAAGAAAGCAAATGATGAAGAATGGCAAGACTGCAATCTAAATACAGAGAACATCTGAAGAAAGTACTATGCGTGACATGTGACGCCTGTAATTACCTGGGCCATCCACAGAAAATCCTGCTAAACGCTCAGCCACCTCTTCCCCCTGACCCAGACATGACAGTACTGGGAAGAAGCTGATGTACTGATTTTTTATTTATTACTAAGAAAGCTGGTGCCCAGTCAGCACAGAACCACTCTAAATAAAACCACTGGCAAAACCCCCAGCACTGGGCAGAACAGCTGGCAATCAGCAGACCCAGTGACCAAAAAACGCACCTTTCCAGCAAAAGTGAGGTCTTTTCATGCCACTGTTAAAAGGGTTAACGACATCCCCAGACGTTCCTCTTTCCCCACATAGCTGATGGAGCTTAGAAGTATCAGCCGCAGCTCACTGGTCCATCTTCAAATCCACCTTGTTCTTGATGAGGTAACTTTAGTTACTATGTGTTTTATATTGCTAAAGGTAACTGTCATTAATACAGTATAGGCAGAAGTAAGGTAGCAACTACCACACTATCATACTCTGCAAGGCCCTCTTGTTCATTAATTACTGCAGCAAATTACACAAATACAAAACTGAAAAAAAAGTCTTGATAGCTTAAAAAACACCCCATAACTACCTTAACAGAACACTTCTCCTTTGCAACTCTTGGATGGTCCTGTTCTCTCCAGCTATGCAGAATATACTGAATGAAAGAGAGTAGGTACCTGCCATTTTAACCAAAACCAGCACTCCTGCTAATTTCTAACCTTCCCCTGTCAATCTAGTCTTTTGAAGGTCTGTGCATCTTTCCATGCAATACCAGAAACAGCTAAAATAAAGTTGCCCATCTGGACCAGCCATTAAGGAAAGTATTGTTTTGCTATTACCTACCAGAGGGTATGCTCTAATGGATGTGCATGATTAAAAAAACATGAAGAGCAACTTGAAACTGGAATTAATCATATAAACTGCATGATAACTGTGTTCTGACAGACAGAACTCTAAATCCACCCTAAATTATCAATCAGATAAAATTGACAAATGTTCTTCACAATGGAAAAAGCATTATCAAGCAAGAAAATTTTGCCTCCCAAGCTACGACTTGCTCCCAACAAGTACTGAGGAGGTTTGATACAATATATATGAGGTGGGACAAACACTCACATTATGGGGGAATTCCTATGCAGTTCAGAAACAAAACACACAGAGAGGTCATGAGCCTTCACAAAAATGTACTGAAGACACCCGTTACCTAAATGTACTACAGAAAGTAAACATTCTACATATTTTTTAGAAGGACTGACTGTGCAAAATGCCTGATTAAATACTGCAGGTGATTTTGTAGTCATTATCAAGATTTTATTTTATTTTTTGAAACAAATTTCAAGGAAAGTTTCAAGATACTGGGCATATTGAGTAAGTAAGCCAATTTAATTAATTTTATAAAAGGCTGATTCAATTAACCTGTTCCGAGGCCTCCTCTTCCCACAAACTGGTCCTGGTGTTTGTATTCGCTCTCTAATCCAGCTGAGCTTGTATTCTGTGACTCCAAGATGTTTTTATCTGCTTAGCACTTCCCTCAACCTTTTGTTAAACCTAAAGGGGAAAAAAGCTTTCACAGCCTTCCTATCTTATTTACACAAGCTACTACATCCCTAACTACAGACAACAAAACCATTTTCTTGCATACTGCATTATGATGCAATTAGAAAGGGTCCTGATAGATCAATAGATAGGAAATAAAAGGCTGAGAATTAATTAATGGGCTCATTCCAGGAAATGTCAAGACACTGACCAAATAGAAGTAGTAAAGGTGGGCATCTTCTTACTTTTTGGGAAGCTTACTAAACGTAATGGCTGCAGGTTTAACATCTCTCGTGCAGACGTCTGTTACTGCTGGTTCTGAAGAGCACATTAGCAGCAGTAATTAAATGCAGGGCTTTAAAATAGGGAACACATCCACCTTATGCCTGTGATAAAGGAACACAACAGAATTTTCCCTCATCTGCTTTTCCCAGCTTTCCATTCACAATAAACAGAAAGTCAAGGCTCCGCAAAGCTGTTGTCCTTTAACCTCGAAGTTTATCTTCTATCTATAATTAAAAATCAAGCTCTTACAGCTTGCCTGGCTGGGTAAGAGACCCCTAAATGAGCTAGCTATCCGATTTGAAGCGCAAGACTTCTGGACTCTCTCCTTCTAATGTTGGAGTGATAGAGGATTTAGAACTGTACAAATCAGAGCGCCACAGTTCTGCATACTTAATTAAAGAGATGCTCAGCAGGGAGGGGAGGGGAAAAAACAGGGACAATGCGAGGTATGCTTTGGGTTCAGTTTACATCCACTCCAGCTGAATCATGTACACATCACTGGAAAGCAGAGGAAAAAATGTCTACACTGAACCAGCTACTCCTCTAAAGGCTCTTTACTCTTGATAACCAGGCACCCAAAAATTTAAAAAATCCCACTTAAAGTTAGATAATTAGTTTCTTCCTTATCAAAAGTCAGAATCATCATGCTTCCAAGAACACGCCTTTTTGTTAAGATGGAAGTTTTGTTTTCAATAAATCTACCCATCCACAGAGAGTAACTACTTGAGATTTGAGGAATTTCTATATTGCCAGTCTTCATGACTGTATTGAAATCTCACACTTTCTCTCCTAAAGTCTCAGCTTACGCAGTCCTGCAACGGCACAGGTTCAGATATGTTTTTTCAAGTGTTTCAGATTCCAGAAATCATTGTTTCAAAACACTCTGTTGAGCTCAAAACCAACAGAAAATAACCGCTATTTATCTCACCACAGAAACAAAAAGAATCTCTAATTTTAAGCTGTTGCATCGCATCAGGGAGGGTTGACTTACACTTTAAAAAATAAGTAGCATGAAGTATTCAAAAATCTTTCCATCTCCAAAGGAAAAACATGTTTTACATGAGAAAATCCATCCTCTAGAATGCACATTGAAAAGTAAAGCGTGTCTAAACTCTTGTAGAGATAAAACCTATTTCCTGACCAACACTTCCAACCCGTATCTCAAATACCTGCAGCCACACGCTGTGGTCAGGGGACAGACTGATGATGCTGTGTATCCCAGGTCAACAGAATTACCACGGCTAAAAGCTGCATTGGATTCCTTAATGAGCTGAACTCAGACTGTTAAAGAATTATAGCTGAAGCCACGGATGCTCTGTTACGCTCTCACTGCCAGTACTCTGTCTGTAGAGACTATTTAAAAAATGTTGGAACTTGATGGCAATTTCTTCTATTAGCTTCAGTGCCTCTGATCTCTACCGCCCTCCAAACACGCTATGAAGCTGCAACGTATACAAATTATAGATACCACCACTTACTGCTACTCATCTCATCCCAGTAAAAAGCCAGATGGAGGACCAGGCAAAAACCAAACAAAAGATAACAACAGCTGAGAGTGAGATTATTCCCAGCAATATGCAATTTAGGTGAAGCCTTAAGAGTTCTTGGCACACTGCCCATGAGAATGTTGCTTAAGCCAACTTGAATACTTCCAATGTATGGATGTTTACAGACAGACTTAAATTACGGAGTGCTACAGGGTCAAATTAATGACAGTAAAAAAATTAAATGCAGAAAAAAAAAGCCAGCACTGGACTTAACTCTGTCAGCTCTCCTAGCTATGGCTGAGTTATCCATGATGTTGAAAATAGTTTGCACTCTTAAGTATTTACTGATTCCTGAGACAATCATTCATTCAGCCTAATTCTTCTTTAAAATAAATAAATATATCAGAAAATTTAAAATTGAGGAAATTAAGCGGTTTTGATTTCTTTTTGATAGCTTCAGACATACATACTAATAACAGAATACACAGACTTGCTGAAATGCCCACCAATCTTACATGTTCCACATATTAATTCTAAAGCAGGTGGTCAGTTCTACAGAAGGGGTGGGGGGAAGGGGGGGGAGGGGAAACCCTACAGCTACAAGACTGCACCTATTGCGTTTATAAAAGTTAATTGACATTTTCTTTTTTTGTTTTCTTTCTTCCCACCCACCCCTCCCACCTCCATTTCTTTTTCCCCTTCCTCTCCAACCGCCACTTCGCTGAGAGGCTTAGAGAACCTACAGTCTCTATGCAAAGACAGAAAGAAAAAAAAAGTATGTACAGCTTGTGCGACACTGCCTAGATCTGAGCATAGTTCAGTTTCAATAGTTTCTGCAGGAACACTGTAGGGTACGAATCTAATCTTTACTAGGTTTTTCTGGATTTTAGCAAGGCTTTTGATATGGTCCCTCACAGCATCCTTCTGGACAAGTTCTCCAGCTGTGAGATGAGCAGGTCCACAGTGCGCTGGGTGAAGGACTGGCTGAAGGGCAGGGCGCAGAGGGTTGTAGTGAATGGGGCTACCTCTGGCTGGTGAGCAGCCACCAGAAGTGGAGAGGGCAGTGACGGTCTCTTCTCCCTGGGATCCAGTGACAGGATGCGTGGGAATGGTCCAAAGCTGTGTCAGGGGAGGTTCAGACTGGACATTAGGAAGCATTTCTTTACCGAGAGGGTGGTCAGACACTGCAACAGCTTCCTAGAGGGGTGGTCGATGCCCCACGCCTGTCGGTGTTTCAGAGGCATTTGGACAAGGCCCTTAATATGCTTTAGCTTTCGGTGAGCCCTGAAGTGGTCCAACAAGTAGTTGGACTAGATGATCCTTGTAGGTCCCTTCCAACTACACTATTCAATTCTATGGGTTTTTTTTTAACTTTTGCCTGTTAAATTTCTTCCAAAACTTCTGAAATTCTGGCCATTTGTAATTAATATAGCATAAAGCTATACTATCTTCCTTTTTAAGATCCTTACCACCATTAGCTAGAACTCCTTAGAAGCTGTTAGCTCCAGACTCATATTCAGATCAACCAGTCCTGTAAGAATGTTATTCAAACAATATATTGGGTACTATATGGGGTACTTAATCAAAACCAAAGTATGAATTTGCCAGGAACATGTGCCAACTAAAGGCTATAGTGAACACAACTATTTTTCACTTGCATCTCATTGTATTATATGGCTCATCATGCTGGCCCAAATCACACCTTGCCACAGTGATGTATGAACTTGTCACCTCAATATTAAGACTGCTGTGACCTACAGGGTGTGATGCCATTCAGGCCCTGCAGCTGGCAAGGAATGCTGATCCTTATTTATGAGGTGGCATGGTGCCACTTGAGCTCACCAGGCTCATGTTTCAAGGATCTGTCCTTGTAAGTTTAAAAATTCAAGGTTTTGATTTTAATCATTACAGCCAAATCGCTTGAGAAAGAATTATCCAAGAGACTGATCCCTGCCAACAACTGCTGATGTAACAAATTGGTCTTGGAGGTAAACAAAAAGAAACTACCAAAGGGGATTCTCAAAGACAGATTCTTGATTTGGTTTGTTCACGTCCACTGAAAGTTCAGCACAATTTAAATTCATTTGGATACACAAGGGCATCCTCTCCCACTCCTCCCAACCTTTCCCAAACTAGCAATAGGATTGGTTGGAGATTAGGGGTGACTGACTTATAAACAGTTCTTCTAGCTGCATTTCATTTGTCAATAAAGGACCTATACCACAAAATATGCTCTTACAGACTTTCAATAAATACAACCTTGCTGTTGGGAAAAAAAACAAAAAAAACCCCAAAAAACAACCACAAAACCAAACAAAACTTTTTCAACAAAAACTCTTTACCCACACAGGTGTTCTGACCACCTCACCTGACCACTGAAGCAACTGAGAGCACAGGATTTCACTTAGTAGTTCCTCTCTGTAGTAGTTCAGTTTTTTGGGAAAGTGTTTTGAAAAGACTTCCCAATTTTGCTTTAGTTACTTCCAGTTAAGGATGTTCAAATCCATTTTGAACCAATACAACCACCAGAAATTAGTGAAATCACTAAAGGAATCATTAGCACATAAATCACACACTACCCATCCCTACAGTCATGTAACTGTCTATGTATCTCTTGGTTTATACGTAAGAACATGATGGCCCCTTTCAGTATAAAACATAGCTCACAGATCCAGTCAAAAACAGAGGTACCACTGCCAATCCTGTTCTGTTCCTCTAAAAACATGTAATTAAAGTGTATTATCAAAATGCAATAACCTGCCTCTTGAAATACCTTCAAATGCTTCTACACCCAAAGCTTCCGATACCGTATTTTTAGAAAGCACTGAAAACAATTTCCATTATATAAAAAACTTATTTTCTTCTTATTCAAAACATTTCCCACTGTTTCCCTTCATTTTTACAGCCTGCAGTTAAAAAACTATCCTAGATATTTCTTAAAGTCCAAGGTATTTCCTACAAATAAGAAGACATATAGGTCAGATTTTAAGCAACTGAATAGATACATTACAAGCAGATTTAGCTTCATACAGAAGGAAGTAGCTATAGGATTACTTTAGGGACAGAGTCACAAAGTGCAGATGTGCTGATTCACAGCATCCCATGTCACTGAGAAGCAGGTACTACCGGAGTGGTTTAGATACCAGCATTACTACTAATGATTTCCCACATAGATACATATGGGAAATACACTAAGCAACCATAGCAGAGTTCATCTGCGAGAAGTTCATGCACTGTATGACTCGTGTCATAAAAAAGTCTTCTTGCAAACACATTTCTTTTGGGGGTTTTTTGGAGTTTTTTAATGTGGTTTACAACCATTGTATATGACTCAGAATAAAAATTACTACGACAGGGTTGGTTGTGGGAAGCTGTAACTAATCACAAGTCAAAGCTGATCAAAAATAACATGCTTGTAGTTTTGCCTTATTCTTAGAGAATGACCTTATCTTGCAACAAATAAACCTATTGTGCACTGCTCCCTTTCCTCAAAAAATCCTCTATAAAAATGAAATGTAATATTATGCCACTTGGCAATGTATCAGGATTTACTGCCTATAAAAGCACAGCTGAAGTCTGTACCAGATGCTTCTTCATTAGAAAACTAAGAGAAACTGGATCAAGACAGAGGAGGCTTTTGTTATTGCTAACGCTTCCACGTTTGTTCTCAGGAGCTTGACATCCTTAGGGAGGAAGAGACCAGCACATTAGTTCCTCACAGACTTAACTAACTTACAAGGAGAATTTAAGCTGTTCAGATCACCAGCCAAACCAACGCAGCGGTGCTGTCACAGACAGCAGTCCAATTCACTTCACACTGAAAGAAGCACAGGAGCAAACAAGCAGTACCTAGTTGTTGCTGCACAACTCTTCCACTGGGAGAGCTTTTCACAACTCCTGATCTTCCAGAGATAGCCGGATTATGGAGGAAAGTTCACATGTTTAACTCCCACGTCTTGCTCACACACAGCCACACCACGCTGTACAACAGGGGGAAAATGGCTATAGCTCCGCTGCCCCAATTCCACCCAGTCTGCAGTGGAGTACAGGAAGATATCCCACACCTTCCTCACACTGCACAGCGAAGAGAATCGAGGTGGAAGAGAACAAGACTCATGGACTATCACAGGACTTTTTCATCAGCTTGATTTATTTCACTCGTTCTGACTGCCCCAGTCCAGCCTGCTTTACGCCATGTGGCACGGTAGTGTGCCAGCAAGCAAAGCTCAAACAAGATCAAAATAACAGCCGATGGTGGAGGAGAGGTAGATGGTCATGAAGGGTAGCACAATTTTCTATGTCAAAAACATCAAAGCTTTATATTTCTGGAAAAGGACTGTTCCCTTTACATTCTCACACACTAGAGGAAGCTATAATGGACTATCAAAATTTAAACTTCTGCAAGAACTTGTCTCCTGAGAGCACAAAGTAACTGCTGCCAGGACACTGTATAACCAGGCAAAAAATTAAGCAAGCTACCAAAAGAGGCCAGTCTTCCAAGTGCTCGTATTTTAAATAGGAAAGGACCAAGGGGAAAATATCAAAGCAAAGCTTATTTATCTACTAGGACCTTTAAATATGAAACATTAAAATATAGAAAGTGCCTACTCCAAAGTGTTTTCTTTTACAAGAGCCACATCTGAAGAAGGATGGCCTACTAAGCAGTCAAGCTCAAATGCAATCTACTCTCAAACATCATCAAAATAGCAATGCCTGTCCACCAGGTCTATTCCCTACACACAGCCACAGTATCATCTACTAAATATAACAATAAAAATAGCCAATGAAGGTTTATAACTCCTTTTTGTCCTATGAAGGCAATGCAGTTCAAAGAGAGGGAGCAGAAGTTTACCCCTGACATCAAAATAATTTACAGCTGGTTTAATTTCTGCACATCTGCAATGAGATTGCATTGTGGCGGTTCAGGGCATAATCACAACCCAACAATTAAGCCCCACAGGAAGAAAATTTGGCCCTCAGCAACTTCTCTTTTATTGTTATAAATAAAGCCCACTATAATGTCTCAATTTGCAAAGCTGGCAGCTAGGAACAAAATAAAAATGCAATGGTTTTGTTCATTTTTAATTGGTTCCTTCTTGTGATCCAGAACCAGTAAGAGAAAGAAAAGTGCTCTATTACTGCATTTTTTTTAGAATCACTTCTACGGAAATCCAGCTCTTACTAAAGTAGTACTAGGGCACTGTCCAAAAGCCAAGCATCCCTGCACTTCATAGAAGCGCATATGAAAAAATATAGCACGCATCAACCATTTTCAAAATCTGTCCTATCAATCAGCACAGGCTGGTGAGAACACTTACGTTCTGACCAAAACTGCCAAGAAAGCATCAGAGAGAACATTCTCTGCAACATAAAAAGGAAATGATGGTAGAAACCAAGCAAAGGTACAAAAACTGCAGCACTTTCAGGATTCCACACAAAAAAAAAAAGAAAAGCACCAACCAAGAAATAAAGCCATTCCATTCTCATTGACTCCAGCTCAGGCCTTTCTCTCCACAAGCCTGGGAAAACTGCAATCCCATAGTTTCGTATCAGTGTCAGCATCACAAGCCAAACCATGCAGTTCACTATGAAACCATTCTTTTTTTTTTCTTATTTTCTTTCTCCAAAATAGTAAATTATACATCTTTTTTCTCTTATTGCTTTTGTTTATAGCTTAGGTATTTTAATTCTTCTCTCCACCTCTTAAAGCTAAGGAAAAGCTTTTGATAAAAACAGACACAATTTTCTTATAACTACACAATTCAAGAGCTTGGCTTGAAAGAGAAAACACTATGTCCTTACTGTCACTACAAAATTGCTACGGTGCAAGATGTCCCTAAGAGAAGCACAGGTTACTTTTCAGATCACATAATTTGCAGAGAAGGAAACAAATCATCTGACACCAAGCCAAGCAAAAATCAGATTAATCTCTTACACTAAGCATAAGACACAAAGAGTTCCTTTCTTACAGGCTTACTGATACTGTTTTGCTACTGTTCCAATTCAAAGTTTAAGTGCAAATAAACATTTGATCACTCAGCTGCTGAAAACTATTTTTCAGTACTTGCAGTAAGTGTAGTGGATTCAAAACAGGAAGAAAGGAAATAAAAACCCCAAAGATACATTAGCAACAAACTCATAAGACAGAATAGATTCTTACTTTACAGCCAGAATAGGTATCGCATCCCTGACAATATCCCCTTGAAGCAACTTACAAAGAGTACCATGTTTCGCTATGTGTTTCACCACACTTCCTTAATAAAAAAATGTAATGTTTCCAATTTCAGGTTTAAGCCAAGAAGAACTCCTGTGGCAATTTCACGCGAGCTCTGAAAAGAATCTATTTTAACTGGTTTGTTCTCTCCTTTCTAAAGTCTTCATATTGGATTACGTTTTCCGATTGCTGAGAGGGTGGAATAACATCTGGAAGGATAGGAGTTGCCATTTTGAAGCTCTGCTAGGGAAAAAAGATGACTTTAAAGCAAAGCATAGAACAAGGAAAGACCCACTGAAGTGTTTTGGAGTTTGATTTAAAATTACATACCAACAAAAACTGCAAAAAAAATCGGAAGTGCTATAAAAATAAACTTTACTTTCTTGTGAAAAATTAACAGAAGAAACTTTAATCATTCCCTTCTCTGGCATCTCTCACCTTGTTTCTGCAACAAGGTGGTTCAAAACACCCATCTAACCACACAGGCAACACAAGCAGTATGTCTTCGTAGCTACTGGAACGTGAAACTCTTCTCCCCCCGAATGGCTGATCAAGCTGCACGATAGAGCTATAAAGGCACAAAGCAAGCTAGGAAGTTAATAGCTGGATTTTTCGGGTTTTTTAAAAGGACCGAAAGAAATAAAGCAAATTAATTGCTCAAAATAAACATCATATAATAGGCGGCTAACAAAACTCCTTTCTTCTGATCATGAACAATGAAAGCTGCTCTCCTAAAGTCGGTGTCCTGAAAGAACCCAAGTGTTCCAGCTGCCCTCTAGTGTTACAATTAACGCAAAGGTTAGCCGAGAGGGAGGCGCAAGGATAACTCGAGTTAAGAAATTCATTATTATGTGTCCTGTTAGCCACTGTAAAGCTAAAAATTAAAAAGCAGATTTTTAAAAGAGCAGCGGGCCAATTCTGGCTTTAAAATGAAGGGGTTTAAACCTTCTTTCCAACGTGCAATTCAGCCCCACAGGAGCTGGCTACGTGAAATTGTGGGACTTTTTTTACTCAAATTCAGCCCCGGATTTCTAGGAAAACAGTGCCCAAGCAGAAGTTCTGTTTGATACTAAACTAGGAATCCGAGTTTTAAAAGAGAAACGAATCAATCATCTGTTTCCACAGACCAAGCTCTAAGATAAGCAAACATTAAAACTAGAAGAGAACTGGCTTTTATAATTCACTTTAAATAAAGCAAGCTGTTTACAGATAAGCACAGTTGATAAACTCTCCTTTTCCTCCTTAGGCCGCACATACAAATTTTAACCTGCGTTTAACTAGTAAGCAGAATAAGGAAAGCTCAGAGGGAAACCTTCTCTGAAGGGCATAAAGTCCTTTACCAGCACATTAAATGAAAGCCTGAGCACCAACAAAGAAATAAAGAATAAGGTTAATATGCCGAAAAGCGAGACTCCTAAGAATATTAAGTACTGATGGAAGAAAAAGAAATGTTCTAACAGATATGCTATATAATGGGCTAAAATAGGAAAATACAGATCAAGGATTTAACAACTAGGAAAAGAAAATCACCACCGCATTTGGATTGCTACATGAAATCCAGCCAGGGTTACTACCGAAGGAGTCAGGGCCCAGTCTAAAGCTGGATACATAATGCATATATTCCATAGTTCAGTGGAAATCAGCAGATCCATTATTCATGGGCGGGTTTATTGTATGCAATATGGAGCTTTTACTCAGAGCTAGTACTGACCAAGTTTGCTGCAGTACCAGTGACAGTGTAGTCATACCGGGACAGTGCTGTTCCTGATCTAATTAATCCTGCTGAGAGAGATAAGGGTGATTACCTGAGTTGTAACAGTGTAATAACACATCTACTCCTCTTTCAGGACTTAAGATAATACCTCCACGTGATACCATAGGTGTACTACTTCAGTCAGCAATAACCAAGGATTTTCTGGACACAGTGTCTGATACTACAAGTGTACTACTGTCTTCGCAAGATCAGGAATTCCGTTGACTTCCCAATCTTTACTTCCAGCAGGCCTGCCCCATCATTAACACCTGTATCACATCTAGTGTAATACAGACCTCCAGTGTCAGGAAAGTCCGTAGACTGGTTTGGAATAAACAACCTCCTAGCTCTTAAGCCAGGGAAGGAGAGGCTGGCAGGTCTTTGATGGCAACCTTCTCGAAGCACAGGAACAGTCTGTTCTACTACTCAGCAAAGTAAGTATACATACATGAGACTGGCTTGGCTAAACAAGGAAAGCAGGACTGAGCTCTAATGCAAACAGGACACTCACAAAAGACAGGAATGAGGGCAGGTTACAGAGGAGGAATACAGAAACCCTGCCTGGCGTGTAGAGTGCTGCTCGGAAAGCCAAAGCTCACCTAAATTTAAAATTGGCCATGGACATCAAGGGCAACAAGAAAAGCAGCAGAAGAGTAAATAAGGAAAACATAGGCCTGCTGGGGGGCAGATGACAGAGTATCAGCAGCGACAGATAAGGCTGAGGTTCTTCATGTCTGCCTTGCCTTCACAAGGAAGGTCTCGCCTCTGCGTGTAGAAAGGGGGTTCAAGGAGGATAAAGGCTATCGGTAGCAGAAGAGAATCGAGTCAGGGATGCCTTAAAAAACCTCAACCCACAGAAGTCCCTGAGACAAGACAGGATGCGTTCTAGGATGCTGAAAGAATCAGTCAATGTAATAGCGAGACTGCTCAGTATCACGTTTGAAAGCTTGCAGAGATCATGCTTGGTCTCCCACAACAGAAGAAAGGCAAATGTTTAACCTGTCCTCAAAAAGGGAAAAATGACAATCCAGGCAACTACAGGCTGGTCAGCCTTACTTTGTTACCTGGGAAAATCACAGAAACACAGAATCATGGAGGGTGGAATGGGGTTCTTGAAATCATATTGTCCAGGCCCTTGCTCATGCAGGGTCAGCTACAGCAGGTTGCCCATGATTTTGTCCAGTTTGGTTTTGAGTATCTCCCAAAATGGAGACATGCAACCTCTCTGGGCAACCTGTTCTAGTGCTTGACCATCCTCAAATTTTTTTAAAAAAAACATATTATTGTGTTCCAATGGAATTTTATGTTTCAATTTGTGCCCACTGCCTCTTGTGCCATCCGTGAGAAGTACTGAGAAGAGTCTGGCTCCCTCTTCTTCATCTCCCACCCACCACCATCACCACCTCCTCCCCACACACACACTCCGCGCCCTCCATGGGATATTATACACATTGAAAAGATTTTTCCTCCTTGAGCCTTCTCTTCTTCAGGCCGAACAGTCCCCCAGCTCTCACAGCCTCTCCTCACATGAAAGATGCTCCACTCCCTTACTAATTTTTGTGGACTTTCACTGGATTAGTTCCAATACGTCCATACCTTTCTTTTGCTGAGGAGCCCACAACTGGCCACAGTACTCCAGATGTGGCTTTCCCATGCTGAGCAGAGAGGAAGGACCACCTTCCTCAGCCTGCTGGAAATGCTCTTCCTAATGCAGTCCTGCATGCTGTCGGCTGCCTTTGCCACGAGGGTGCATTGCTGGCTCATGGTCAGCCAGCTCAGTCATCAACCAGGACCCTCAAGGTCTTTCTCTTCAGAGCTGCTTTGCAGACAGTCAGCCCACAGAGTGTCCCGGTGCGTGAAGCAGGTATTCCTGGAAGACATTTCCGGGCATATGCAGATGTTGTCGGTGAGTGGGAATACTTAACAGATTTACCAGTGACAAATCATGCCTGACCAACTCGATTGCTTTATATGATAAAACACCTGGATTTGTGGACAATGGGAGAGCACTGGATGTCATTTACCTCAGCAAGTCTTTGAAGTCTCTCGCAGTGCTCTTGTTATCCCAGTTATGACATTACAGTCTGGATGGGTCGACAACTAGATAGGTAAAAAACCGGTGGGAAGGTTGGGCTCAAAGAATAGTAGTTGAAGTGTCATACTCTACACTGGAGAGCAGCAATGAGTAGAGTACTGCTTGGGTCTGTCTTGAGGCTTGTCCTGTTTATCATCTTTATCAATGACCTGGAGAAGGTGGCACAGTAATCTCTCAAGTCTGCAGATGACAGCAAACTAGGGGATGCAGTCAATATGCTCCAGGGCAGAGCTACCATTTTGAGGAACCTAGACGGGGCAGAGGAACAGGCCATCAGGAAAGGAATTCTGCTGAAAGGGATTTGTGGGATCAGACACTAGGCTAAACAGGAGTCACAATTACGCTGTGATAGCAATGAAGGCTAAAAGCTTACGGGACTGTATCCACAGGAGTACTAAATCTGGTTTTGGGCCTCCAGTACAAGAAAGATGTTGATAAACTTGAGCAAGTCCCACCAACGGCCACCAAGATGCTTAGGGAGGTGGAACACTGGACCTGTGAGGAAAGGCTGAGGAAACTCAGCTTGTTTAGCTTGTGAAGGCTTTGGGGGAACAAAACAACAAACTTTTAACACTTAAGAGAAGGCTACCAAGAACACAGAGCCAGGCTCTTCACCAAGGTATATGGCAGAAGAACAAGAGACAATAAACTGAAGATACCACAGGACATTTTTTTAAAAAATCACTACCCTGAAGTACTGAAACAGGTCTCGGAGAGGCAGCGGAATCCATGGCCCTGTAGATTTTCAAGAACCACCTGGACAAAGTCTGAGCAACCTAGCCTGAAGTCAGCACTGAACTTGCTTTGAGTAGGAGCTGGGCGAGATAGTCCCTGGAGGTCCCTTCCAACTGGAATGATTCTGCAAGTGACTTCACCTTATCACCCTAACCACAAGGGAGTCAGGGGTATCAGATTCAATGTTCTTTCTGACAGTAACATCACAAGCAACAATATTTATTTATTTTTGGGTGCTCACCACTCTGAAGCAACTGCATTTATAAATGCTTTTAAAACGGTATTTGAAATGGCATTAACATCTGGCATATGGATATACCAGGGTTTCCTGTTCTGCATTCACAAGCAGTGCTGGCGCATGTTTGCAGCGCTGCGGAATGTTTGGGTTGCTCATCCACAGCTTATGTGCTTAGCAGCATTTGCTTCAAGAAAATTTAAATCTGTCCGCACTCCTTCTGTATGCTTCCTTCAGTGCAAACATACTGATATGGGTACCAAGATGCATAAGGTCATATAGACACAAGCTTTTAATCCAGCTGGAAGCAAGTCTTTGGAAAATTTCCATGACACAGATGGTCGCCTTGGCCTGTGTATCACCTCTGTAGTGTCATTATCCTTACTGTATCTGCTCCGTAACAGCCATCATTAGCATGAAGGCTGCCAGTTGTAGAATACTGTCAAGTATCTGACCACAAAAGTCAATGACAAGACCCACATTTAATGTCATTAATCTAGATTAAAACTTCATGCCAATCATGAGTAAACTTGCTGACACAACCTCTGAAAGCAGCAATAAGCCAGCAGGGCCAAACCAAATCACTGCCTGGAATGCAGAGCCTGATGTAATACTTGGCTTCCAGTTGCTCCCATGACTCTCAGTTACACATTCAGGAACAGTCACCCACATTACACAGTTACTTTTGTTCAGCAGTTTTGTGAAATCTGTCAAAAAATTCAGTGGTGTTCACACCAGTATCAGCAGTAGGCATTACATCACAGTAAGCATCCCTGGATCTCTGAAGCACAGTTAAATATTTAGGACAAAAGATAAATACAGTTTTAAACCAGAGAATTATGTTTATAAATATTTCATGGGAATGTCGAAGTCTCTACAGTAGAGGAGACCAGAGTTCATAGAGTACAGAAGTTTCAAAACCACTTTGCTCAGCTACATACTTCCATGGCAGTGCTGCTGCTTTAATGCACATTCTCAGCACAATATAATTCTGCTGCATGGGCATGTTCAGCACATGTACCAGCCTTTGGGAATCTCTGAGTCAGTACAGCATCTGGTCTGGTATCCATCCACTTTTACAAATCAACTCATCTAACCCAAAGGCCATTTCCCAGCATCTTTGTTGACCATCCCACAGCTGTGGGCAAACTAATTCCCCAGGGGCTGGAGGCCTGTTTCCTTTCTCTTTTTCCTGACACTCCCATAAGCACACTCCCATCGCATGGCAGAAGTTACTGAAATGGGAGGAAAATGCCTCCCTTTTTGCTGAATAATAAACATGCATCCAGTCACATGCAACAACCTCCCTGTCACATGGTGGCACAAGCGTGTGCCGTGTTTGTACAGTACCAGAAGTTCCCGGTCCCTTCACAGGGAGCTTGTTGGCACCGTGGTCAGATTCGAGCTGATACACCATGAATCACAGCCTGCCAGTGCTTCACTTAAAATATTAGATCATGTGCAGTTTTGAAATGCCGAGTGCTATACTCTCACAGGGACAAGAAACTCAGCAGTCAGTAAAGAGTGAAATTGCTCCCACTTGAAAATGCCCAGCTGAACTTAATAGGTGGAGAACAGACTGAAGAACTGATGTCAACCAGTTAATAAGAAATCCTACTTGGAGAGGGATGTATTGCACACGTATTCATTACCTAACTATACCCCCAAACTGCTTTAAATGCACTAAATTCACAGCCCTACCCTAAACCTTGATGATGACTTTTACAATCTATAATGACGATATCGTGTGTGAAAAGAAAAACGCGGTTTTCTTTCGTTGTTTTTCCCATCTTTGAGTCTCAGTGAGCCTCCCCTTCTTGTACAGGACAGAAAGCAATCTTTTAAAAGCTTTCTTTAAGAATCCTGGAAGACTACCAAATTAAAAGATAGGCCAGCATGTGTAATAATGATATATAGTTTCAATTTTAAGTACTTAATATGTTTGTTCTGATTGGGTACCTGTGGAATTACAATAATGCCAATAAAAGTGCATAAGATGAATCAACAGATGTTATCTTGACACAAGGGTACACAAATATATCTACAACTGTCAGTAAATTTAGCATAGAGAACAAAAAGTAGACAAAGTCACTAAACAGTTTCAGTATTTTAACCTATAAAAATGTTGAAGATTAGTCTTCCCTTCTCTCTCTACACACCCTCCCTTAAAGGAGAAAATATCCATGCCCCTACCACTATACTTCTTTCCACATACTGCTACTATCTTCTCATTCATCTAAGGTTCATCAGCCTCATTTAATAACATTTCAAATTGGGTAGCTCTGGATGTTTTAACAAATAGGAATTTGTTTGAGCTTGGCTGGATTCTCTCAATTGCACCCTCATTCACCAGCTGTAGATGACTGGTACTAGCCAACTGTAAACCACTGTTCCTGAACAAGCAATAATTGTTAAAAAGAAAGAAAAAAAAAACAATGTAGAGTTTAGTCTATGTATTGTTCTGTGCTGCTATCAAAGGAAGCACTCACATGAAAATACAAAAGCAGGAAACAGTGAAAAGGTACATTCCTTGGCACCAGCTCTCTGCCAGCTTAAGTCTTCATTGCATAGTACATCATACCAATAAATGAAAGATGCACTGGGGGCAGCTTTAAAGCAAAAACAAACAAAACAAGAACCAAAATCAAACCAACCAACCAACCTCCACCATCCCCCAAAAAACTCACACTAAACAACAAGCACACTGAAGACTAAAGCAGCAAACACTTGACTTGTAAAAAATCTTAACAAAGGTCAACGTTGCCCCCTAAATTTTTATTTCAGCCATTAGCATCAAAAGCCAGACATATACAAATATCTGTAAATGCCAAAGGTAAAAAAATAGTACTCTTGTACAGCCACACTCACTGGCATCTACAAATTCTCTTTTTTTAATTAAGTAACAAGGTTATAATAATAAATCACAAGGCAGGATACCAGTTTTGCCAGTATACTAATTTTTTTTATTCAAAACCGCAAAATCTCAGTATTCAATTCACTCCTGGAGTCCTCTTCCCATCTTGCATATCTCTGGAATGATCCAAACACCCCCAAGTATCAGTTGCGACTGGACAAAGAGCACACTCGATAGCTTTTCCGTGTGAGGTCTCCCATACAAAAACCAGCCCTTAGCACATCATCACTTTCTCGTAGGTGAACAGAACTTATAATCGCAAGCCACAAGAAAAAAAACAGGTTTAATAATGCACGTTTTAAGCAACATCACTCACAATGCTTTAAGTTTAAAATGTACAGCAACCATTAAAAAATTAACATCAATATAGTGAATAAAGCATAGACGTCACAACATGCAGCCTTCACTAACTTCTTCCCAAGTGTTTCTATATTCTTTTTAATATGTACAAGGCATGTAAGAAAAAAGTAGGAAATGCTGTCAGAGAAGCATGTAACACTTAAACATAAATCAGATACATAAACACCATTTAGGCTAAAAATAGATCCCTTGAGGTAATATAAACTAATTGTTAGACATTATCTTTTTAAAAATATGCTTATAGAAAAGCAAATACATTCTAGAATCAAAACCACTTTGAAAAAAAAAAAGACATCTGAAACTACTTAGCTTTCTGTTTTCACTTTAAACTGTACACTTTAAAAAGATTACTAAAATTAATATGACAAAAAGATACGCATCCTGATATGGGTTTTGCTCAGTAACTGGTAATGGTATTAACATCCTCAGTATTTTCAGCAGCGCTGTGTGACAAGTCCATCAGCCTTCAGCATGTTTAGGCTGAGAACAATCCAAAATAACTAGTGTCAACACTCTGTGTGAATGCTCATATCACAGACGGATCCCTGCAAATTCCCACTGTGCTTTAAGCTTGCTTTCTACCTAAATTCAAACTAACTTTTCTGTAAGGACAAGTTCGTGCTTTTGCAACTGCTCCCCACAAATCTGTGTCATCTGTCCTGCTCAGATTCACAGGCACCAAATTCCATTTCTGTTCACTCTCCATGCCCACAGCATCTCCCATCAGTCTTACTACTGCTAGCAATGTACAGTCAGGTCTGACTTAATGCTCATCCCTGGAGCAGAAGGTAAAAATAAACAAAGGCAAATCAAATACCAGCAACCTTGGGTTCAAATTTTATCCATTTTGCATAGCATCAAATAGGCCAGCTCAACATGATCGCTCTTAACCTCCTCCTGGTCCACGTGACCGGCTTTTGTCAGCTGGTATGTCTTTCAGTTTCCATCTGACTTTATTGCCTGGCTTTGTTACTGAAAACCTTATAAAAATCCAAATAGATCTTATCAGCTCTCCCCTCAATCAAATGATTGAATCAGATCAGGTTTGGGGGTTTGCTTGATGCGGCCCATCTAGAAAAAGAAGTTTCCTGGTGAGTTACTTTGGGGAATCTCTCCATCAGCCTCTGAAACCCACTGCTGAGGGCAGATTAGAGGAAATACAACAGGTTTTCCATCCCCCACATCCTGAGCTTTATATAGCAATAGTGTATATATGTCATACTTTTCCCATCAATAATACTGCTTCGTGTTATCTGTCCTCGGATGTTGCACACCAAATCCTAGCTGATTTTTTTTTTTTCTTATTCCCCCATTTTCCTTCTTAAACACTCCTGGAGTTAGGACTTTAAGACAGGAAAAATTCCATAACACTAGGTCAATTAATCTCCATGTTAGCCTGAGGGCAATACAGAGACAGACAGTGAAGGAACTAGCAGGATGGAAAAGATAGAACAGCTGAGTAGCATAGTTTAGTCAAGAACAGCACAGGGATGAGAACAAACTAATAGCCTCTCAGTACTGCAGTGGCAGGAACACAAAGGGGAGGAGTGATTAATTAGCTTGATAGAAGGGAAAGAACTAGGGTTAATGGCTATTCCTGTTACCTACATATATCCGCAGCTTTTTTTTCAAAAGCACTGAACTGTCAGCCCAAACAAATGGGCTTGGCAAAAACCTTGGCAAAGACTTCTACAATCCATAATGACATACTCTATATGCTATAGTGTATCAGGAACAGACTTCTGTGCCTCTGCTTGGGGGAAACCTAGCTGCCTAGGAGCAGGCAGATGCTGAAAATCTGCAGCACCCAAGTGCCAGGAAACACATTCATGGGAAGCAATTTGATGTTGGCTCTACAGAGGGCTGGAAAGTTTGATGTTTTCCCCTCATGGCCATCTCTAACCTCTGTGATACTATAAATACTCCTGCTGAGTGACAGAGGTATCCCTTTGAAATTGATGAGGAGGAGATCGGGGCTACTAGCAAGGAAAGTAGTGCAGCTCCTGAATTTCCCACCTACATCCATGTGGAGCTACAGATACGTGACCTAATTTCTCTCCTACACTGAAGGAAATCGTTCAGGGATTATAAGGGCAATAATTTTATGCAAGAGAATAAAAAGAAAGAAAGAATCCACTGATAATGGAGGCTTCGGTACTCTAACAAGTTCATTTTCTTGGTTCCTTAAGACAAATACTCCTAACCATACATAGCCTCTCTGGAGCTGAGCAGCATGAGTGTGATGTACAGAGCAGACACGAACAGCTGGGTCAGGAATTTAAATATAGCAGCTGAAAAATCAAAGTGGGTTTGAACTGACTTGTACATAAAGCCTCCAGCAGAAAATACTTAAGGTCTGATAATAGAAAGACTGAAAACTGCTGATTTAAGAAACTGAATTTAGTTCACAGCTGTCCAATAGGCTAGCATGTGAACATATACACATCGCTATTAAAAATGAGGCTGTTCCCTTTCATCACAGAGAACAGACAATACATTGCATGCAACAAAACAGGTACCATGGACAAGCTCAGACCAGAGAGAAGCACCCCCCAGTTGCTTTCAGAGGCAACAGAGGCTCAAGAACTGCGATACAGAAGACAGCTGGGGACCACAGCTCTGCAGGAGCTCGGTGACAAGCAATAGGGACAACAAGTAAGGAAGAGCAGAAAACGGTGCTCCATCAGTGATCACATTCCTCCATGCCTTCTCTCACATGGCAAACAATGAAGAAACTGCTTCATCTTACCATTCGTAAGGAGATTTGGTCATACATGTCACTAAAGACTCAACGGAAAATTTGTCTCCATTTTAAAAAACTTAAAATAAAAATCCACCTGTGGAAGAGGGCCACAAATCTGATATTCCAAGGGAGCAAAAGTAATAAGAAAACATGTTTTCCTGGTAACAGTGGTAGCACCAAAGAGAACCTCTCAATTAATGATGGGGCAAATATTCCAGGTTCAAGCAACCTGAGACAGGGATTAACTCTTAACAGTATCTCTGGGACAAATCATTTTCCTTTCCCCGTAACTAATTTATCTTTTGCCAGTGGGGTGCTCTCATACACGGAGATTTAAGTTTATGGTACATTAAAGCTTAGCTGTATCATATTGCTTAGTAATTTACAGGACACGATCATTTACAAGCCTGTCCCGAGGCCTCAGAATCCAGTTTAAAAAAGACCCCTGTAAACAAAAATACCCGGACCTGGGCAAACCCCAAGGCTCCTGGCCAGAGGAACTTTCTCTTCCTCGCGCTGCCTTAGCAGGACTTCTAATACTGTTCCTGAAGACCTGATCTAACATCACCCATTTAACCGGACAAGCTCTTCGTATGACAAAGAACAGAGACCAATGCCAAGATGTCACTCAGATCAGACACAAATTAGGTGTTGGTCCAGCTGTGGAGCACTCCAGCACATTACACACATTTTATAAATATGTGCCTTTGGCACAACCAGGTCATCCAGTTATTTCTGTAAGACAGCCAAATAAGTTAGCTAAATCTATTCTAATACTTCTCTTTCTCACCTTGCTTGTCTGATCTCATTTTGGATTAAACTTCACAGCCTGTATTTGTACAGTACTTCCCAGGCCCTCCTCCCTGTCCTTCACTCTGCTGGGCACAGTACGAAGAATTTGGGAGCAATAACCCTGCTCACAGTCCAAAACAAACCAGACAAAGAAAAACAGATCTGCCCCAATGAGGTATCCAGGGTCACCTAGAAGATCCCACAGTCCACCACACGGGTAAGGCATAGTGCCAACTTGCCCGCATACAATAGCGCTTCAAATATCTTAAACATTATTCAACACATTCTATACGTTAAAATGTCCATCTCTTTTAAAAAGGCTGCCTGCCAAAGGCACACCATCACAAAGCATCTCACACGCTCTTTTTGATTCCATTACACAACAGTGACAACAATCACGGCTCACAGTGCTTTACGGACATTTAAAAAAAAAAAAAAATCACAGTGTGGTTTAAGTTACAACTGAAGACCGTCTCCACTAATCAGTCTAGGTCTGACTTTTCTACTAAGCAGTTTCCTACAATAGCTTTTGCAATACACTGCATTTAATTTTGGGTGATGAGTAGGAATATTTCAGTGAACTTCAACACCACACACTATCAAGGCATTCATTTTATTTTAACAACAAATTTATTGTTCAGATACTAGAAATTCAACTCTGGCAAGCTTTTTAATATGCATAAGTATGAGTATGTTTCATAGAAATAAAAACATTTCCCATTCTGCTCAGCATGAAAAAGTGTTATCTTCTCAGCAGAAATGGACACCTTTGAAAAGAAAATCCTTGAATTACAGTAAAAAGTATCTGAAATCCCATAGCTAACACTGATCAGCAAGGTAAAGAAAGTGAGGTAATTTCCAGACCCCCATTAGAGATGGGATACTAATTTTTCAATCTGCTGTGAAACTGATTTCAGTAACATAATGGAAAGGGGAGAAAATTGCATATTACCATATTACCATGCATGCAAGAAAAATGTTTGAAATGTCCTATTTATCATCTTTCTCTGAGGAATGTGGATTCTTCTATACTCCTTGATGATGTGATTCACAGATCAGCACTCTGGGAATCAAGCCTATGCCCGTTTATCAGTGTAATATGATCATTTAGCATAATTAGCATATGTTATTTCAACACTACCATGGACTTGGACCAGAGCTGAAATCTAAATATTTGCCATACATTACATCCTAGTGCCCAGTGCTCCATAAGGGTGTAATTTAAGACACTCACTTGACATGCTTTCTCTTCTAGGGGCAGAGTTAAGGCTGCTGTGGGAATTCTCACTTTCATAACATAAGGCAGTTTAAACATTATAGGTAATGTTACATTAATTTCTGCAGTATCAAGTTTTAAAGGAGTGGAAACAAGATGAAAAAGCTCACAATACAGCAATCATTTCAGGTGGCATAAAGATGAACAGAAAGAAAACTCCTGGAACAAATAACAACCATTTCAAGCTTCCCCATCTATCTTTTCCCTAGTATACGCCATCACCCAAGAACACAGCCTGGCTTTCCTAGGACACAGGAATCAACCGAGCACCACTCAGTATGATTCAGAGCGTGGCACACATGCAAAAAGCAATTAAAAAAATCACTGCAAGATGTAAACACACGGCAGCCTTGCAGGAGAGACATTTTATGCCTAAGCCAAGGCTTTTTATAACTTTCTTAAATTCTACAGCATGAAATGTCATAGGTTCTTTATCTTACATACTGTGACATTTTGTCTCATCCACCACAATACAGATGTTACCTATATCAATGCCTAACACCCCTCAACTATCTCTTCTTTGTCTTGCAACAGAACTACCCAGAAGCTATTTGTGTCCAATAGCAAATGTACAGATTCTGAGCTAGCCGTACACTTCTTATTAATAATACATCTTATTACTAATTTTTTCTCTCAGAGACATACAGGTTCTACAAGTAACGCTTTCCACAGCCATTGGACAACAGAACTAAAATCCCTCTCGGTGTATTTCCCAGTTCTCCTTTATATAAACAGCACCCCAAGGTCAGTTTATCTTTGCCATATCCCCAAGACCAAGTCACTGTGTGGCATCACCTGTAACGATGATTTACACAAGAGTGAAGGAAAGCTTCAGCATTCCTTTTTCTTAGCCCCACCTAACATGTTCTTTGCCTTTTCCAATTACAGGGACATTATTTTCCTTTGCAGACTATAATCTCTCACCACTTATTTCAAAATGTACAACAGTAGGTGTTCTTTGCCTGCAGCTGTCTTTACAAGTTTTACACCAGCGGCACAGAAGTCCCTAACAGTCCTTAGCAAGCGATGGGCAAGAGTGGACTATTACGTCTCTGCTGCTCCCATTGCTGGGACCTACCAGCCTGCGCTCCTCGCTGCCTTTGGCATTCAGCAGAAAGGTGGCTCTCACCTCTCCTTTCCCTTTCCAGAAGTTTCTCCCTCTACTATGTCAGAAACACAATGAAAGCCAGGCAACACCACATTTTCCACTCACTTCTTAGTCAAGTCTAAAACCCTGAAAAATGCAGGGAATGTAAAAACTCAAAGCAACATGCCCGCAGCCGCACTAGAACACCAAATGTGAGAGTAACAGTGGGTCCATCCTCCAAGATGAGTTTATTTTTCCAAGCCTATTTATAAAATTATGCTTGCACAAAAGGACAAAACTCATATGGACTAATGAAAGTGCTACCAGTAGGAACCCTGTTGGGCTCTTCCCTGCCTCCATTCCCTTCAAGTGTCAGAGGCTGGTAAGGAAACAGAGGAAGAAGAGTATTTGCATATAATGAAGCGAATTACTGTCCTTTTCTGTTATATTTCCTTGGGAATCTACAGGAGCACTTGGAGACGTCACCAACAACCACATTACTCTGGACTCTCTCCACATGTGTCACCAGAAAATAGGAAATTACAAGGTCTCAGTGTTGGCCCAGCTCATCTCCCCTTAACGTCAATGTGAGCAGCATTAAAGGTCACATTGACTAACCCCAATTATCCTTCCCAGAGATCTTACTTATTTGAGGTAACTGAACGTATGCCAATGGCAAAATCACAGACCCGACATGGAAAGATGAAGAAGACCAAAGTGAACTTTGCTGCCTATTGGACCCACCTCCCATCACAAACATAATCACCTCAAGAGGACAAAAAGGAGAGATTGCGGAGAGGAACAGGAAAAGTTATGTCACATCCCACCTGCTTCTGAACAAAAGGAATAAGTCTAAATGCTGGTCTCAAGGGCATAATACACTGATTTCATCTGGACTCAAATTTAAATAATGGCAACAGGGAAAACAGAGATTAAGGGGAAAAGCAAAACTTGTGTGTCAATTAAATCATAAATACTAGTCAGAAAAATCCCGTGCTTCTTCCCCTTTGCAATTAGGTCCCCTAAGACCCTAAAACCAAGACACCCGATGACCTGTTCACAGCAGCAAGAACAGAAATTAAGCAGGACCTTCCCTGCTGAACTCTCCTGCACTAGTCCCACTTTCTGACTGGTCTCATCTTTGCTTCTAGTACAACAAACCGCTGCTGAAGTGAAAATCACAAAAACAAACAGCATAAAGCACCCCACTTTCTCCAGTTCACACTGGTACTTTGAGGGCTGTAAGAGCATCACCCCAGTGTTAGAAGAGTGCTACAAAAATTGCAAACCAACAAGAGTGAGACCAGGATTTCCTCCAACCACGTGGAGGAGAGACACAGAACAGTAATATCTGCAACGTTTAAAAGCCCATCAGAATTATTGCAGCTGCATACAAAAAAGTACAGGCTGATTATTTTAAAAAATGTGATTATTCACCAAACTTGGCCAAAAGAAATGTTTCCATTATTCCATTGTTGGTGGTGGTTTTTAAACAAATGCTTTCCCTCCACCTGCCTCACTGTATCAAGATTCTGAAACACTGATTTCAAAGTCACAAAAGGTACTCAAGCATATCCATAAGGAAATAATTATTTTTTACATGTTTTCAGATTTCCAATATAAGGCATTTTTTAAAGGTGGATAAGAAAACCCAATTTTAAGAATGGTGTTTTCAAAACTAACTACTGCTCCTTCCAGAACAGTAAATGTGGAACTAATTAGTTGTCTTCACTTTCAAGCTTTTCACACCCAGTTTTAAGAATTAATTTACCTTTTTAATTAATAGTTATTTTAATACAATTTTAATTAATAGTTAATTAACTATTGCCGCTGTTGCCAAGAGAAAGTCATGTTGATTTCACAGTTCATACAGTCTATTTACTATACCTACTGGAGCACACGGACACCTCAACACATCATACACATCAGCTCTATACATCTTCCACAAAGTGAAGTAATACTATATGAACACTACGTTCACAGCTGACGTTAGGCTTTGTGTCAAGCACACGCAGGCAATCAACCAACCAAACCAGCTCCCTAGAGACAGAAAACAATTTCAGCAACTGAATTAATTGAAGTAAAATATAGCTTAGCAAAAAATAAAACCAAAAGTATTTTTAAAATTCAAGAATTAAACAATCCAGGTTTCCCACAGTTCCACTGCACAGATGATGGCTAGTTAGTCGAACTGATGCCACACACTGCATGATGTCAACTTCCTATAAAGATGAACTTCATTCACCATTGATGTTATGAACACAGCATGATTTGCAGCAAAGGCAGAAATGGTCCGAGACTAGTCCTTCAAATCATAAAATCCAGCAACAGGTAGTGGTCCTAGCCACACCAGAGGTACATTGCTTACCTTGATGTAAACCAGGTCTATACAGTAAAATTAAGAAAGGAAAATCAAGTGCTTGCAAGAAAACTGTTAGAGGAAAGAGGTCTTGCTGTTGACCAAGGCAAATGTTGGCAACAAACTCAAAGAAGCAAGAATCTTCCGACAGACCAGAACTGGTGACACAAAAACCACAGGCAGATGCAGCTGAAGAGCTCGGTTCATGCCCTCCATGATTCACTAGAGGACTCAGGTAGGCACGAGGTTGCTACAGCAAATGATGCAAGGAACAGCTATTCTGCAAATTCTTCAGAAACTTGGATCTTTCACCATGTTGTCTACATGAGTGGGGAACTGTAGTCAACAGCCAGGCAATCTGTTCAATCTACTGTTCAACAGCAGAAGGAGGTCAGGAGACGGGGCTACCTTCCAAATCAGAAGTCCTATATAACATGAGGGCTAGCAAAACCTGGAAGAAAATTCAGATCTTTTCTCTTCTAGAAAGCTCAGTGACTGGTAGGCACTTATCTCCTGATAACCATTAAGTACATCACTACACTCGGTCCTCTAAGATAAAGCATACTTGTCTTTCACTTCCTCGAATTACGTCCCAAGGGCAAGCAAAGTCTGTTTGCTTTTGCAAATGGATGCTCTGGACTAATGCCATCAGCACCAGGTAAATACCTACTTTGGCTGTCACTTGACAATTTCGAGTTTGCTGTGGGGATATTTTGTACCCAAAGCATGGGATGAATGCATTTAGTAATAAAATTAAAAGATACATCTGTAACCACTTTCAGATCTTTGAAACATGGCTGTCTAGCGATCCAAATAGAAACAGCCTGATAGCTATCTTCTGTTGACTTCAGAAAAACATGGACCAATAGAGCATAACCTCTCATTGCCCCTTAAGAGTAAAGGAGAGGGATGCCTTAGGACCTTCAGAAAAGACAGGTGCCTTAAGCAGATTTGAGAAGTGACTTTCAAGTTTTACAAAAAGAGGAATGAAATACTCATTGCTAAATCAGGAAGAAAGGTGGAGATTCCTGCACAAAGCAACACTCGTCTCTACAGCCCTTTAAAAAGCAGTTCAGAAAAAAAAGCTGCATATCTAAATGACTTGAACTAGTTTTGTTTGCCTTGTTGTGGTTTCATGTAAAAACAGTGAGGAAGAAATGGATTACAGACAGCCAAACAGAACATGTGGCGCTCTTACCATACAGTGAGCTTCCTCAGCTCCCCAAAGAGGAATTGATGGAGAACAGAATGAGAAAGAAGAGTTGAAGATGGAGAATACACAGCTAGGAAAGCCAAGCTATGATGACACACAAGCAGGAATTTTTCAGGGAAAACTGACAGCTTTAAAAAAAGACATCTTGAGAAATGATTTTAAGAAAAACAGAATGAAAAGGAGAAAGATTCTTATAAAAGTGTTGGGAGATATTTTATGGTGACCATTCACCAGGAAAGGGTGGAACATGGAACTTGGAAAAGTGAAATCCATGCAGATGAATTTACTTACATTGGTGAGGGAGCTTAAGTCTCCGTCTGTTCTCATTTCCTCCTCCTGGTTCTCCCTAGAAGATCCCTTCTCTACTTCACAGTCCTTTCCACTTTGCCTTGTATAGTTGGAATAGAGAACACTTCCAAAAAGCTTCTGTTCACAATGAAGTCTCTTCCCCTCTTTCATATCCCTCTACGGATAACTGGTCCCAGCAACCACTTTTACCATGACCTTCTTAACCTAATCTACAACCACATTCACCTGAAATACTGTCCTGGAACCTCCCTGTTACCCACCTGAAACAGAAACTTTACATAGGATCCAGCCCATCTTCCATCCTGAGTGGTTGTAATGGGAATAAGTTGAAAATTTTTCCAGAGTTGCAGTTCTTCCCCCTTGCTCTTCATCTTTACGGCACTGAATAGCGCAGCAATAGGTGTCTAAACAATTTACATCCTCCCCATAGCTGCCTCTGCTGCTATCGATAGTGTCCCAGGTGCTATGAAATGCAAAATGTCTTGGCTGTCCTGCCGCTTTCCCCATTGCTGGGAAACAGATTAGCAAAAGTCTTTGTAACACTCAGAGCCACTGTTACTTGGCAGAACTTCATGAGACAGGACAGTAGCACTGGAGAGATCCAAATGCTCTGCTCTATGAAAAAGAATAACTTTATTTATATTTGGAAGGTTTCCTTTACAGGCTTTTAAGCCAGCCTTCTACTTTTTTTGTTTTACAAGGAGACAATCTCCTGTCTGCTTGTTAGTACAGGTCTCTTCTATTGCCAGAGCCATTATCCTAGTCCCCTGATGGTACTTTGTCCACATGTATATAAACACATATAAACAATACTCTGCACGCTGTCCTGCAGTGCAAACAACATAGCACACATTCTTAGAATGTTGCTTTCAGTCCTTCACAACTTCAGACACACTTTCTTCAACAAAGCAAAGTAACAACCTTCGTTCACATAAGGTTACAGTCCTAACATAAAATGCAATGCAAAATTGATTTTGGGATAAGAACGTATCTGAGAAATCAAAAAAACTGTTTAAAATAAAGCTAGTTGAACATCCTGGGCAGAACCACTTTACACTGAACTGTATGCAGAGTTATAGGTAAAGAACAGCAAAAGACACACAGAAAGTAAAATATGCTTTCAAAAGCATTCTTGAATTATTTAACCTTTAAAAATTAGTAAATACAAACCAAAAGTCTAAATGCCTCAGCATGAGTTCTGGGTATGGCTGCAATCACCATGAAAACAGTGTTTTGTCAACATATCACCATAAGGCACTTGAGGAGACAGCATTCACCACCAAATTGCAAAAAACTAGGAACTTGGGTTAGTAACACTAGATAGAGTATGCAGCGCTGTCTCTCAGCCTTTGCCCCTCTATAGCCATATTCATTTTGAAATTAGCAATGATTATCTAGAGGTTATAGAGAACAAGTAAAACTACCGATCAGAAAGTACCACTCATCTAGCTTTGTCACAACCTTTTTTTTCTTATGAGTCTCCCCGCAGTGTCCTAAACGCAGGATTCCTTCAACTTCAAGCCCTGCCTTCCACAATTCTTCGAGCCAAATGACTTCAGGGGTGAACTTGAAGGACACCAAATACAGGACAGTTCACAGAGCCCTCTGCTCTCTAGGATTTGAGTTGATCCCTGTTGCCCAGGCCAGTCACAAGATTTAAGTCTCCTTCAGACTTGCTGGGTGTGACATTTCAGCTCTCTGTTCATGTACCACCTCATCCTTCCTCTTCAGTCCTTCCTCCCAAGGGAGGGCTGCAGACTTCCTCTCCCTTAGCCTAACTGCCTTCTCAAGACTCCTGCATTTTCACTTACTCCCCCCATGAGCTCCTTCTCCAGTCTAGCCCTGCCTCCTCCCCAGACATGCCACATAAAGATAATACAGCCCTTGTGGTCCTCTGCCCACATGAGGTTGATATACTCCATCATATCCTTATTATGAGTACACACAGACCACTCCAAGCAACTATAAATCAGTGAAGACTGCCCACAGCGAAGGCAGCTGTACTTTCACACCATCAGTGTAGAAACTAAAGCTCAGTTAACACAGGTCAACTGATTCTAGAGACACACAGTGACTTGGCCTGAGAAATATAATCGGCTATTCACTAGTTAATGCATAAAGAGGTTCTGCATTTGTAACAGGGATCATGGAAATAAACACCCTAGCTATTAGTCACTTCCACCTTCAGAAATATCAGGCGTTAGAACAGCATGACAGAGTTTGCATTAGAAAGGAGAACTCCAACAGCAAAAGAAAAAAGTGCTTTCAAAATAATCAAGAAAAATTTTCCTGTTATACCATTTGAAACAAAGATTAATGCAATCTTCAAATCTTTTAAACTGATGTTACTACTTCAGCGTCATAATATTACAACATCATATTCACATCACTGCAAAGGAAAGCTAGGCTTAATTAATACCTTTGTCCACTTAAAGGCTTATTGGAGCATATGCTTATGATTTAGTCTGCCTCATCTCCCTGAACCTATTCCCAGAACATGCCTATCTGTTTTATACTCTTGATTTTAAAAGCTTTTCAACAATAGGATTTTTTTACCTCTCCTCAACAGGCAGCTTAACAGCTTAATACATATCACCGCCATCAAAATGCAGTTTGTTACCTACTGGGGACCCCGTATTTCCTATCTGTCCTTTCTTCTGTGTGAAGCACTGAGGTCAGATGCTTCCTGTTTTACTGTGCTTGCAGACAAGGCAAACCCAGCAGGGCTCTGCCCCAGAATTGTGCCCTATTCTACGAGCTCTAGCCCTCAAAGTTTATTCTTGACAGCAGTGAATGCAAGTGCTTGGAATACCAGAAGAAACAGTTTAATAGAGCCTGAAAGGGAAGTGCTTTCAAAAGCAGGCAGAGAAGCAACGGTGAGGTTGGGGTTGAAAGGCAGTTTCGGCACAGTGCTGTCTAACTGCGGCAATAGACACAGAGACACATAACCTTCCCAGGAACACCTGAGCAATGAGGAAAGCATTTGGTATCTCAGTGGAGAACGACATCCTGCCTCATTACAAACACACCACAGAAAGTATGCCACTGAACACTGAACCAGAGAAAGTGACCCACAAAACCAATTTCATGGGGTTGGTTTCTTTATTTTTCCCCAGGAAACATCGCATTGACATTCAGCAATGCAAGTTTCATCTGAGGCAGGCTACAAGGAGCAGCAGAAACAGTGTCTGGAAGTCAGCTTTAGAAGGCCAGGAGAGAAAATGAGGAAGGACAGAGCGAACTAGTGATAGCTCTTTTGTCTCCAACAGACCATCTTGTTACATGTGAGCAAAATACACAAAAGTTTGTAACATCCCAATAGGCACTTCTCCTCAAAATTAAATCCTAGCATGCATTGTACTGAGTGAAGGCAGCTCCTCAGCACATCCCTACTTTACCACAATTTCACTGCCATGTAGAGAAGAAAAGACAAAGACTTATTTGTATCCGCTCACATTCTCTGGGTATTGCTAAGCTGGTCCTACCAGGATTGACTCAATCCTCAGGTCCATTAACAAATGGGGAAATGCTCTGCTGATCCTGACATGTCCATTCTATTTTCTACAAAGAAAATAACCCTCGGGTAAGAACTCTTCCTCGATCATATAATGTCCTTCCGCAGGCTGAGCATCCCGGTTTAATGTCATCACACTTTCTACAAGAATTCTTAAAGAACGCAGCTTGACCTATCCCAGAAAGCGTCTTTACGTGATGTTACACTAAAAAGGCATTTTGTACATTGAGAATCGCTAAAGGAAAGCAAGTTTTCAGATAGAAAGTATCTTCAGCCTACCGGCCAACACACACACACCTTCCAGCACAAGACCTTAACACAGTGAAGAAAATTTTTAAATTTTTAAAAAATTCCTCAACCAAGTATCTCAGAAACACATCAGCATCCTTAAACCTTTCTCCATTTCTTCGCTGGTGGTGCTTACAAGTACTGCCATAGTTTTACACACCTCCTTCCTTCTCAGACCAAATGGTTGCTTGATCTTAGGATCAGAGAATTCATGTTGGAGCAGGCCTGAGGTTCTACTCCTGCTTTGCTCTACATAGGGTCAGCTATGGGGTCACAACAGGACTTTACCCACTTTGGTCTTGAAAACCTGTGAGGACAGTCATTGCACAGCCCCACTGGGCACCTGTTCCAACACTTCACTGTCCTCACAACAGAAAAGGTTTTCATTACACCTGGCTTGAACCTCTTGTTTCAACTTGTATTCGTTGTCTCTCATGCAACTACTACGTACCAATGCGAAGAGCCCAGCTGTTTCCTTGATAACGTTCTCGCAAGTACTGGAAATTTTACTACAGGTCCCCTGAAAGCCTTCTCTTCTCCAGGCTGAACAAGCCCTGTTCCCCCAACGTATGCTTCTCATACTGCACAAAGGCCCTGAGTGCACTGAAAGAGCTTTTCAAGGCCCTGATCAGCCTCACCTCCACCCCCACTCTCTGCCCATGGCCCTGGGGGCTCCATTTAACTGTCTTTGGCCTTCAGTCCCTGCCCACGCTGTATCATAGGTGCGGGTCTCCAGCCATGCCTGTGTATGGTCACGGACCCTCTTGATCCAGACCCTGACTGACCCATGATATAACTTCCTCACTTGACCTCGGACCTACCTGTATCACCATGGACCAGCTCAGTGATAACCAAACTGTGCCTGTCCCTAATTAACGTCACTGGGCCTGATCCCGACCTGCTTACTCATGTCTCAACTTCATCTTGGACCTGCTTTATCACCACAAACCTGCCTGGTGATTTAGACTCTAGTTTGGCACTGGATGCCTAACTCGGTACCATGGGACGGTGCCCTGGCTGGTGGGGCATCTTCCTTGCCAGCTAGGTTACCCCTCAGCTGCCAACCCCCCCCCCATCCCTTACCAAGGGCCAGCTGTTCCACAATTCATGCTCCAGCCCCCAGTGGTCCCAGTGGCCTTCCACTGGACTTGCTCCAGTTCACCCATACCCTTCTTGTCTCTGAGGGCAGAAAACTGGATGCAGTATTCTAGGTTCTGTCTAAAAAATGCTAAATGCAGGGAGATGATCACCTCCCTGCATTTATGGGCTGTAGTCTTATGAATATATAACCCTGTGTACTGTCAGCTGCCTTTGCTTGCAGGGCACACTGCTGGCTCATGCCCAGCTTCTTTAAAGCGTTTTATGCATCAATAAATGCAGTGACATTCTTGCAATGTAGAAAACTAATGGGGCACCAGTTACTCGCAAACAGCATGATTCTGGAACATGACAACAGTGAAAAACTGAGATGGGTTTTCAATTGTAAAACACGAATGCAACAGGAATCTTAACATACTGCTTCTAAACAAGCAGCCTCTTCCGACTGAGGCCAAATCAACTCCATACCAGCTCTCACAGAGTAATACTGAGACCGCATCTTGCATTTTCTAGTGCAAACGTGCTCGTTTCACATGCTACAAATGTGAAAGTAACTCTTCCAACCAGTGCTGCAGCCTCAGTGTTGTTTTCCTATTTTATTTTGTGTTGCTGCCATATTTCACTCTTTTAATTGCAGTTTTTTAGTTTGTGTATTTGGGGAGGGAAGGGTTAAACACTAAAAATACACAGTTGTGTTGGAAATACCCTCATGAACAGGCTGAGGTTTGGCATGCTTTGGAGGAAAATAACTTAAAATAGCAAGGAAAGCAAAAACTGTGGGATATGCATCTCTGATGGCTATTTTCCGTTAAAATAACGACAATAACTAAGATAACACTGACGTTCCCAGTTAACCCTCTACCCTCCTCAAGACAGATGAACAGGATCATTCTAACCTTAGAGTTTTGTCTGAAAAATGCAAATGATACTGCAATATTCGTATTCTGACCCCAAGGCTTCCTCATGCAGCTTTATTCTGAAGGAATTTTTTTAAAAAGTGTGGATGCCCAAAACTGTTAAGTCTTACAGCCCCACTATAGAAAAGGCCTTGTCTGTAGCATTTGCAATTTGAATATCACAGGTCTAAAAATACAGAAGGGAAAGTTCTGGTGGCAGAAGCTACATTAGCTCCGTCAGTTTTCATTCTCGGAGCTCAGAAAAAATGCAAAATGGAAGCAAAGGGTATAGAACTATGAGGACTGATTTTTTTTTTCCTTTGTGTTATCAACCACATGCACATCACATTGATAACTTATCTTTTGTAATTTTTAAAATTATTAAGTGTTAACTTTGGCCCCATAGTCTATACCAATATAACTTAGATTAATGCATTTCTTCAGGGGCTATTATCCTTTACCATTATACACCCTAGCTATAAAGACCTTAATCTATCAACAACTAAACCATTAAAACTACCTGTAGCACCTGCTACTAAGAACTTCGCTGCGATAATATGTTAATTTTTGGCATCCACAGGTCAAGTTTAGGCCCATCTAGGAGTAACAGCAAAAACAGTGTGATTTGACTCTCATGGCTCTTCTGAAGAATATCCAACTTTTTCCCAGAGAAATCCCAGGTGACTTACCCCCAAGTCTTATAATAAGTTCAGTGCAGTCAGGTAGGAAAATCAGATGCCCCCGTTCCTAGCGCTGCGGCTCAAACCACAAAACTACGCAGAGTAAAAGCACAGAACGCAAAAGTTGGTAAAAGGACTACGAAGCGCAGCTTTATTCACCCTCGTAACCTAGTTTCCCCCCCTCCAACACGGCACCCCCGTGCCACAGGCCCTGCTCTCTGCCCCTCAGACACTCCGGAGCTGAAGGCCCGTCGGAGGGAGGCAGCGCTCAGCGCCCCCCGGGGAGCAGGGTGCCGGGCGGGCGGACATCCAGCCTTCAGCAAGAAGTTTCCAAAAGCTCCAACAGGAAAAGGCAGCGCTGGAGCCCGGGTTTACATAAGGGGGAAGGAGGAACTGCTGGCACCGCGGCTGCCGAGGGGAGCTGTCAGCCCACCGGCCAGCCCGGGGGTCGCCCCCATGGCCCCCCGGGCCGCGGTCCCGCTCCCGCCCGCCGCCGGGGCTCCCCCGCCCACCCGAGCCGCGGCCCGGCGCCCTCACACCCCGCTGCAGCCCCGGGGGTGTCAGGGGGGTGGACGGGAGCCCCCCGCTGCCAGCAGCGCTGTGGCAGCGTGTCCCCCCCGGTGGCGGGGGCAATGCCCAGGCGAAGCCGTTCGCTCCCGTGAGGGATGGGCAGCGCGGGCTCTTCGAGGGAGCAGCACCGCGGACCCAGATGCCGCCGGGCTCAGCTCGCCCCTCGGAACTAACTTTCCTGTTTCCGCACGAAATCGCACACGCTGAGGGCGCGGGGCGTTGCTGTATTACACCACACACTCCTGGCCCCTACGGACCACCCGCACCCCTACCCCGGCCCGCCCGCCGGGACCCCGCCGCCCCTCACAGACCCCGACCGCCGGGCCGGCGCCCCCCGGCCCCTGCGAGCGGCACCGGCTGCCCCCCGCCGCCCCGCTCCCGCCGCCTCCCCAGGCCGAGAAGCGCCCGCAAGTCTCCGCCGCCCCCCGCAGCGCCGGGTCTCACCCGCGGGTCCCTGGGCCGGGCCGGGCCGGGCCGGATGGGGCCGAGTGCTGGGGGAGCTGCGGCGGCACGGCAGGACACGGCTCCGGCCTCTGCCAGCGGAAACGGGAGGAGGGGCTGGGACCGGCACTACCGAGCGGGGAGGAGCTGGGGGCGCTGCCCAGGGGAGGCTCCGGCCCCGCGGAGGAGGGGAGGCAGACCCGCCGGCCCGGGCCTCCAGCGCGCCTCACGACGCCCGGAGCCGGCCCGGCCGAGTGTGGAGCGAGAGGCCGCCGCCGTCCTGCGCCGGATCGCCTTGGCGAGAGCTCTGCCCGGAGCCGCTCGGCCGGGGCCCGCCGCGCTCCCTCCGCCGCCCGTGCGCCCCTCGGGTGGCGGCCAGCGGCATCCCCCGCCTGCCCCTCCCGGAGCGGGGGGACGCTACCGCCTCCCCGCCCGCGGCTGCCCCCCTGCCCCCCTGCCCCGCGGCGGGGCGGCCCCTCCGGGTGCCTGCGCGCAGCCGCCGCGCCGCGACCCGGCGAGCTGGGATGGGCGCAGCCCGCGGCAAACGGCACAGCCGTGGCGAAGGGGCTCGGTGGTGCCCAGCCCGCGGCTGCCGGTGCACGGCGGTGGGTGCCAGCGCCGCGGGTGAGCTGGGAGCGTGCGGCTGAGCAGTGCTCTGGCGGCGGGAGCCCGCAGCCTGCGCCGCTCCCTGCGGTGCTGTGCGAGGGGAGGCCGTGCCGGAGGGGCGCCGAGGGCCTGCGGAGTCCCCGCCTGCCTTCCCCAGGGTGCCGGTGGAAGTGCCACAAAAAGTTAGTGGCGCCAGCTTCAAGCGGGGGCCCCGTAGAGGTGTCCCTCCAGCCTTAACGCGGCCGGGAAGGGCCCTGGCACGGGCTGCCGAGCCCGGTGTGTGCGAGGCGGACGTGCCTGGCATCGGGGCAGACACCTAGAGATAAACCAGTGCCGGTTTGCTCATGGGCCTCCTGGGGGGAACTGTGTTTTACAACGTATTGAGTTGAGCAGCTCAAGGCTCTTCTGTAAATATCTCTGCAGAAGGAAGACCTGTTTCATGTTCTTATGTCCCCAGTGTATTCCCGTTTCCTTCTCCGGTGTTGCTGTTCTTGTCACACTTCTCAATTCAAGGGCATGTTCACATGAAATATATTCTCTCGTACCTTCCATCCCACCCTATGTGGATTTTTACAGACCGCTTGGTTCAATGGACAAGATCTCGAGCATCCTGCTGCTCCTGCTGCCAGCAACATGTGCCAGTGCCACCTGCTGCATGTTTGCTCCCCTCTGCCCCAGAAGAGAAGCATGTGCAGCAGCTTTCGGTTCTTCATTTATGTACAAAAGTACAGAAATGTTGCTATGTATTCACCTTAAAGCAAGCAATGAAGGAAATCTGTTTTGCAATGCAGCAGGAGATACAGAGATCTGTGGAGAGAATTTTGGCACTTTGGTTCTAGGCTCAAAAAAATGTCCATCTCCTGGATGCTGTAGCTCTAATGCAGTAACATCCAAGTGGGCAATGATTAAGTAATCTCTTCTGAGTTTTGCTTCAGCTTCAGCCAGCTGCCTTCCGCAGGTGACCAAATCTAACATGGGAACGCTCTGACGTGGGCCGTACAATGAGGTACAGAAAGTTGCACCTCAGCAGCAGTATACTTGAATCTACGGCATCTGACCAGCAAACCTAATACATACACATGTAAACCAGCTTTGAGCAACTGCATTTGAGGCATCTAGAAATGGACACACAGCTTTCCGGGGAGATTCACTGAGTATACCTCCTCTGCTGTAACAAACAGATTGCTTTGGTTCCCAGCCACCAATTTCAGGTGAAATAGTAGCGTGGCAACTGTAGTGAGTGCTGTGGGGAAGTTAGGGAGGTTAAAAATGAAAGTTGGTGCTTCTCTTTTTGGCGGAAAGAGATCATTCATCTACAGTCTCTAGCTTTGCTATATTCAGGTTCTTCCCATGATTATTGGTGTATTGTCCATTTGAAGGAGGTGAGTGAGGTGCTTTTATTTAATGAGGCATTGCCCATTTTCCTCAGAATGAGCACCAGTACTTTGTGAGGTATTCATGAATACATTTATGAGGCCAAAAATGGTATGGATCACAGATCTGGTGTCTTGACTAGTTGCTGAATCAGCATGTTATATTACCCAAATGCTGGCAAAACATGGCTGCCAGCATAGCGGATCTGGATCTGGCGTCCAAGGGGATTATCCAATCCAAAAAAGCAGACTTTACAAGGTGTGGGACACACCATGATGGGAGGAGAAGCTGCTCTTGGGGCCTTGAATGTACTAATAGGCCTCAGGTACCCTGACTAGCTTTACCTGGGGCACTTACGGCTCGTTAGCCTTTATCTATGCCCAGGTCTGGACATTCCAGACTGAACTACGTTGTAGGTCTGTCCATATCTAGTCATGGATTGACTTCAGCCCTGACTTGTTATGTGGTCTTTGTCTGACACTGACTGGACTGTTAGCGGAACCTTTGGCAACCCTTGCTCCAGTTAGATGCTATGGGACTCTATCCCAGTCTGAGGCTACTGACAGAGTTGTAGTCAGCCTAAGCTTCTGGTGAGCCTTCTGTTGTAGAGTAGCCCTGCTCTTGCTGTTCTGTTACAAGCACGCCAGTTGTCTGCTGCCTTGCTACTTGGTTTTGATCTACACAGTGCTTGCACGATTGATGAAGCAGCATGACTCCCTGACACCTTCTTGGAGGCTCAGCATGTGCTCTCTCTGACTCTGATGCAGCTTTAGAGCAAGTTTGAAGGTGTTCTCACCTGTCTGAATTAGTTCTTATTCGTTGCTGTCACCACTCAAGTTCTTCAGCTCCTTCATCTGGTCCAAGATGTCAAAAATCAGCTGAATAATGGGGACAAAAAAAATCACAGGGAAACCATTGCACCAGAGGCTAAAGTGTGTATGTAATACTCAAGGAAATAATGATCCTTGGGTCTAGATGTTGAAGTAGAGATTTAAATTCAATCTCTGCCTCCAGGCCTATCTACATGTTTTCTTTGTTGGCAACATCAGCTTAAGACATTCCCACCCCCTCATCACAGATAAATGAATTAATTCAAATGAACTTGTCTTACCTGAAGTGTTTCTTTTGGCTTTGAAGTGAAGATGAAGGGAGGGCTCCTGTCTTACCTAATTCTGTGTTGCTCAGACCCATGGTCTGTTGTGTCTTATCTCAGAAGACTATCTTGAAGTGGAATAATTTTGGTAATCGAGTTTGACATGATTGCACAAGCAGATGTAGCTGCACAATTGATGGCTGATAAACTGAACTGTGTGGGTTAGAAAAGAAAGGAGCCACAGCTGAATGGAAACTTCTGAGCTGCTTTCTTGTAAAGAAAGTATGTATATTTAGAACCCTGTTTTGTCACTTTATCTTCTAATGCCTCAGTGTTGCAGCTGCAAAGTGATCAAGGGAATCAGCTTTTGCTGTTTTGTCCTTTGATTTTACAGCAAGTTTTTATAGGCTAAAGGTTAATATTTCTAATATTACTGCCCCAACAGAAATTACACTTGTAAGACACTCTGGTATCTTCATTTATTGTTGGTTGTGTACAGTTGAATTTAGCCTTTCCTCTTGAAACTAAGCTAGCTCTTTTTTACCATAAGCTCCTTTTTACTGTTTGCTTTCCTTTATTTTCAGCAAAATTGCAGCTGGCTCTTAGTTCTGATGTACTGTCTGGTTCCTTCTGGTGAAATTCCAAGAAAGGAAGCCTTGGGGACAGAGATCTGTAGTCCTGTCAGTCTTTGAGGTATTTTTGCATGGATCTCACCCAGTCTGCAAGGGGACAGAAGCCTTCTAGTCCAAATCAAAATTTCCAGTACTCCTTTTGACTCACAGCTTTATTAAATCCTCTTCATCTGATAGCCTCCATAAAAGTGAACTCTCCCAGTCACACAAATTTTCTGTTGGTTTCTCCAAGTTTGAAAGGTAGGTAAATGTCTCTTTCTGACCCTGGTTATTGACCAAGGAGCTGTGAACTCCAAGAACAAGAGCAGAAAGGGACAGAGCAAAGGCTTTCATTGCTACAAAGTGAAAACCAGACCTGCATGAGTGTCCCTAAATCAACTGTCCTAGGATTTAATCTGTTCTTCAGCCTGTTGGCTTGTATTCATTGCTTCAATAACATCTTAAAACTGTGCTAATGTGGTTTTATTCATCATCAGCTGATGGACTAAATAGATTTCTAGGGCTCATCTCCTTCAGAGACTACTCTGTGGGGTCTGCTGTACCAGTGTAAACCTGCAGTGAAGGCATGCATGGCACCAGGCTCATGTTTGCAGAAGAGTACCAACATACATCACAAGCAATTTTCCATAGCTCAGGACTAAACACTGCCCTTGCTTGTCTGGGCTTCCATTTCAAATGTCTGTGTTGGCCAAAAATACTATTCCCAACAGTCAGTCTTTTTTCTCATTGGTGAGATTTTATTTGATTTGTCCACACGTGGCTCAGAGATCAGGAAGGAAATTGCATAGGGCTGAAATAGGTGGGTGCATGCACTGGTAAGGGGCTGTAGCCAGCTGGTCCTGTTCATACCTACACGGCCAACTGTGGGGGCTGGCTGGTTTACAGAGAAGTAGCTAATTCTGTCCCAGGTGTTTCGGTCACCTTGCTGTGGCTAGCAATGACACCCGATGGGCAAGTGCGGGACTGCACCTGCATGGATTTTTCATACGCGGGTGCAGAACCGCAGGCATTTCAAGATGTTCTGCTTTCTGCGTGTTTAAAGTACTTGGCTTGTCTTTCCCCAGGCTTGACTGATTCTGGTTACCAGCCATGCAGATCTCACGGAAAGCTGTTGGCAGCTCTGCCTCTATGTTGCTGTTGTCAGTTCCTGAAGGCATTTATTTGACTTGGAGAGAGCAGCCACAACAGAACTTCGTGAATGAAGGTGTAAATTTTGCTTAATAATAGTGCAAAGGGTGCTTCTGTCCTTTACTTGCCACTTCCAGCTCCTGCACAGTGAAGGTTAACAGCACTAGCCCTGCACACTTCTTCAAAGCAACCTCTGAGAGTGACAGGTCTGCAAGACTGCAGGGAAAAATACTTCACTACACATAAAAAATAAATGGAGCCCTTTTCCCATGTTAAGAACCAAACCATCTTTCTCCAGCTTTGACTTCATGGCATCATCTTTGCTATCCTGCTTCCCAGCATCCTTTCCTTCCCATGCTTCAAAGCACAGGTTATGACCTAGACACAGGCCATGAGCAGCAACGTACAGTGTGCATGGCAGAGACAGCGGCATGTCAGCTGCTGCACAGTAATGTCTGGTGAAGACTCATCCCTGTGGGGGACCACCTACGTGCAAATAGAAACCTGCACTTGGACAGTTACAACAGATCAACTGACGTGCAATAGCTTACCAAGCAAGTCATTCACTTAGATCCTCTTCTGCATCAAATTGGTTGTCCAGACCCACTGGGACTCCAACAGTGCAGGGCCTGATGCTGTAAGGCTAGTCCTGGTGCAGCGTGTCCTCACCTGAGCACAAAAATTGGAGGTCCCCACTGACTGGAAGCTAGCCAGTGTTATTGCAATCTACAAGAAGGGCGTGAGGCTTCGAAGACTCAGGAAACTACAGACCTGTTAGTCTAACCTCAGTACCTGGAAAAATTACAGAGATCGTATTGGGCGCTATTGAAAGGCATTTAAAGAGCAATACAATCATCAGGCACAGTGAACAAATTCACAAAGGGCAACTCCTGTCTAACTTAATTGATATCCTTCTACAATAAAGTCACCCACCTAGTGGATGAAGGGAAGGCAGTGGCTGTAGTTTTTCTAGTAAGGCTTTTGATACTGCAACATGAGCAGGTCCACAGTGCGCTGGGTGAAGAACTGGCTCAAGGGTAGAGCTCAGAGGGTTGTGCTGAATGGGGCTACCTCTGGCTGGTGGCCAGTCACTAGCCAAGTCCTTCAGGGGTCCATTCTAGAGCCAATTCTCCTCCATATTTTCATCAGTGATCTGGTTGCAGGAGTTGACATTAGCCAGTTTGCTGAAGATGCTAAACTGGGAGGTGCTGTTGACTCTCTGGAGGGACAAGAAGCCTTGCAGAGGGATCTGGATACATTGCAGCATTGGGCGATCATCCATGGCATGAAATTTAACAAGAAAAAATTCTGGATTCTGCACCTGGGATGAAGTAACGCTGAGCACAAGGATAAGGTGGGAGAGGAGTGGCTGGAGCGCAGCCCTGCAGAAGGACCTGGGGGTGCTGGCCGGCAGCAGGCTCAGCGTGAGGCAGCAGGGTGCCCTGGCAGCCAGGGGGGCAAACAGCACCCTGGGGTGCATCAAACAGCATCACCAGCCGGGCAAGAGAGGTGACTGTCCCGCTGTGTTCAGCGTTGGTGCGGCCTCACCTCAAGTGGTGTGTGCAGTCCGGGGCCCCACAATTTAAGAAGGATGTGCAGGTCCTGGACTGCATCCAGAGGAGGGCAACGAAGCTGGTGGAAGGGCTGGAAAGAATGTCCTGTGAGGAGCGGCCAAGGACTCTGGGTTTGTCTAGTTTGGAGAAAAGGAGGCTGAGGGGTGAGCTCCTTGCTCTCTACGGCTTCCTGAGGAGGGGAAGTGGAGAGGGCAGTGATGGTCTCTTCTCCTTGGGATCCAGTGACAGGATGCATGGGAATGGTCCAAAGCTGTGTCAGGGGAGGTTCAGACTGGACATTAGGAAGCATTTCTTTACCGAGAGGGTGGTCAGACACTGCAACAGCTTCCTAGAGGGGTGGTCGATGCCCCACGCCTGTCGGTGTTTCAGAGGCATTTGGACAAGGCCCTTACTAACATGCTTTGACTTTTGGTCAGCCCTGAGGTGGTCAGGCAGTTGGACTAATGATCTTTGCAGGCCCCTTCCAACTGCAGCCACTCTATTCTGTTCCAAAATTGTACCCTTACATGAAGCACATTCAGTAGGGCTTTACAAGTAGACTATATTCTGGTCTTCTGTTTGAAATCTCTGCTGAAATGGAAATCCTCAGGATTCCTCACGTGCTAGGCCAAATAAAGCACCCTCTGTAGGGCCTGGCATCGCCTCTTCCACGGACAGCAAAGTCTTCATCCTGCAGCGGAGGTCTCCATGTCGTTGAGTGGGTAGCACCGTTAGATTTTCATCAGACTCTCACGTTCACCTCTGCCACCGAAGTTTTGTATTTGTGCATCTGTCCTTTGACAGTTAGGTCCAACGCGCTGTCCCGTTTTGGATCATGTTCTGACTATGCACCTCTCAGACACTGATTACCTTTCTGATATTTACCTTTCATTTGACATCTTTCTCCTGTTCTTTTAAGGACATTTTAAATAATATTCCAAATAATTTTTAGATTTATTCTCCCAGTTCAAGCCTAGTGTTTCAATGCTGTTCAAGTCGCACAAGTTCCCTGTACACCCTCCGCTTGCCAAAATCTCCTTTAGTGCTATCCGCAGATGAATTTACCTTGCTGCTTTCTCCCTCCTTCAGACCACTGGTGAGGTTAGAAGAGAATGGGTCCATACTCATCTTTCTCAGTACACACCCTTGCCTCAGTTAACACAGTCATGTGTCATCTTTGTTAAAAGGTCATCTTAGTCATTTGCTTTTCATCTAACTGCTGACAGCCACACCAATGCGAACTCACGCTTCAGACAAACATTTTTAGGGAGTGCCATGTCAAAATTTTACCATAATAAACTTGTCTAACTCACTCAATTTATAAGTTAAATTTTAATAATTCATTCTTTATTGTTTCGTGAATATTAATTCCTTGTGAGGGAACAACTCACCCAGCTGCATCACAGTCAGAAAAGATTATATTGAATCCTAAAGTCATAAACTATTACAAACCTAGTGGCAGCATTCTAGGCTTGAATAAGTTTTACACTGACTCTGGAAAGCAGTTTAAAGAAAGAAACTCAATACTATCAGCTCACAACAAGCCAGTGGAATACTAAGGATTTAAGTCATCGAGGAAAATGCTGCATGTTTCTCTACACTTACCAGCTAGCAAAGAACAACTGTTCTCAATAGCAGCTTCAAAGTAAAATAACGATGATCCCAAGCCATCAGCAGACTCTTCCTCAGAAGTACTGCACGGAGTGGTTGAAGCTACCATTATCTAGCTAAGTTCAGTGTTTACCAGGATTTGTTTAAAGCTGGATAAGAGAAAGCACAGCTAATGAAACACACAAGGAAGACCGTGAATGCAGTCAAGAAGAAGAGCTAGTGAAAAACTAGATGGTTGAAACACGCATCTAAAGCAGCAGATTGCCCAGAGCATCTTGTGGGGAAAAGCTAAGGAACCTGAGAACCCCATGGAAGTTAAAGAGCTACGAGTTGATTCGAAAGATGCCGGTGCTTTCTCCCAGTATAATGGAAGAGTTTGGAGCAGATACTTGAGTACAAGATTATATTTTTAAAAGAAAATGTTCCAGTAAGGGAATCTTTCCTCCTCCCCACTCCCCCCACCCACCCCCACCCCCGTCTAATATACCAACTGGAAGTGATGATGATGGTATGCTGGAAGGTGACTGGCTGAGCATTTTTCATGAATTTCAGTGAGAGGATGGGGAATATTAAACAATACTTGTAAAAAAGCCATGGAAACTTAAGACATTCAAGTACTCAAAGAATTAATCCAAGTCCATAAAACATGGCAAGAACATTTCCTAGGTGTGGAAGATTTAAACTTTGAAGGGAATTGAGATTTAAATGTGCAGGAAACAAAATCATCAATCTGTGAGAAGACTCCTGGAATACCTTGTTAATGAGTACAACTTGCAACTTCAAATACAGAAACTAAAGTTTTTAAAGGACAGGAAGATCGTTAGGAAGCTGGAGGAGATATGTAAGTCTGCAGGCTTCTACATATGCTGTGTGAACAGTTGTACAGTATCTTCATAGAATCCAGAGCCCTTTAACCAGCAGAAGGCTATGGAAGGGAGTACCAATAAGCTCATAAGTTCTTTAAAGAAGTCAGATTTCATCTGTGTGTGGCTGAAGCCCTTACCTTCTGCCATTCTAATAAACCCTTGATTTCTGATGGTATCTCAGATTACTCAACTACCCATGAATACCTTTCTCTATGCCAAATATGCAGGGATGGAAAAGTCTGAAGTACGTGTGAGGAGTGTTTCCTAAGCTGTTGTGTTGCATTGCGGAAAGAGATGTAACACCATATACCCAGATCTCTGCCATGGGACTGTGCCTGGCCACCCAACGAATTGCCTGTACGGTAGCTGCCAGGGAGCATCATGGAATCCACCTCTTCCCTCAGAGTAACATGAATAGCTACATCTTCCCCCACATCAGCGGCATTGTGGGGACCAAGATTATTGCCTCTCAGTGACTCTCGAGTAAACAACCTCAGTTTACAAGCAAAGCAGAGAGACTGCGTTTGATTACCTTGGAAACATGGAAAGCTAACCTCTTTTCACTATTCTCTCTCATCCTTTTCCTGCAATTTGTTGGGCAAATGGTATTCTTTGTAATACTTGTGCACCTCACTGCAACTAACAAGTGGAAAAATTTGACCTCTGTAAACAATTATTCCGCTGGTGTGCAAGAAAAGAGCAGAGTCTAGCTCCCAGAGCAGTGCTAACTGTGCAGGGAGAACAGAAGCAAAAGCAGCAAGAATCATTTTAAGTCAGTCAAGTCAGCAGACCTGGTACATGGAGGAAAAATGCTGGGCAAGACAATGTGATTTAACATTTTCTAAGCATAACTTCATTTATGAGGCAAAAGAACAGTTGGTCTCTCACTATCATGCATGAAAGAGGGGGAAACAGCATCCAGCCTCTAACAGGAGGAAGGTTGAAGGAGCCTGTGACTGCACACCTGCTACGGGAGACAGCTAGACAGGCAGGTGCGTTGGCTGTATGTGCAGTCTCTATACACACACGTGTCCACAGATGTCTGACATCTATATAAATGTATGGTAAGCATGTCTGTGCACGTGTTGACCTATGAATGAATGTATATGAGCGCACGCACTCAGATCAGAGGTAGCATGAACATTTTAAACCTATTCATATATGGTCAAACCCGTGGAAGCTGCTGCCACTGCCCTACGTGCATGCTCAGATACCACTCCTTTAATGTGTATGATCACACCCTGTGTGTGCTCTGTGGGAAATACATTCTAGAGGGTGCTGTTTGTGGTGAAACTCTCAAGCAGTTATTTGCCTGTTTCTTTGACTCAAAGTCTTTTTCCCCATTGGCACAAACCTGAAGATACAACCTTATTTGAACCTGTCAATCAAAACGGCTCAGAGGTGCTTTTCTGAAAATACACAATATCTGCAGTTTATTTTTCAGTTTGGTGTGAGGGGGCAGGGGTTGTTCAAGCACAGGCTTTTTTCTTAAACATGCATCCCATGGACGACTCAGGGCAGAGAGTCTCTAGTCCTTCACCAGCCGGTAGATGTGATGCTGGGCCCCGTGGTCACTAGTTGACACCTCAAAAACATATGCTATGCACAGCAAAGTCTCCTGTGTGTCCCTGTTTGTCACAACCTAGACAGAAAAGGAGAAGAAGCTGAGATGGCAACTGCTGTTTCACTGCTTACATATTCCAACACATTTAACATACAGCAGAAAGTCAGGAATAGGCAAAACCAGAGAAGACCAGGAATGATACACTTGGTCACCACAATACCTAGTCTGTGTGCCCACACAGCCAAGCAAAGCACTTTCAAACATCAGGACTACAATGCAGTGAAGAGATAGCGGGGTGAGCAGAGTCCATGGTGTAGAAAACAAAGCTGTGACCAAGCAGAGACCACCTATGTGGATGCAGATCCGTTAGGTCCTCTACCCCCCACGTGTAGTGTTGCAGATTTCAGCTGAGAGGTGTTTCACAGAAAATCCCTTTTTGCTTTGTTTGTTGGGTACAGAGAAACCACCTCCTGTGGCACATCCACTCCTGCTCATGTATGTTGATGCATCACAGCCATGAACAGTTCTTTCCCTCCATCTGCTCCTGCCTGTCAGTGGTAGACACAGACCATGAGGATTATAGAGTATAACTCATTTTACAGGAGACTTGTAGGTTTGGCTCCATTGTGTCCTAGTTTCAGAAGCATGCACTGCCTACACTACGTGGCAGGAACAAGCAAAATGTTGCACCCTGAGCTTCTAGCTCAGCTTCCCTCTCTCTGTCACTGCACGACTTTGCACATTCTTGTCACCTGAATTTGTGCCATAGCTGAAGCTTCAAGCAGTTCTCTACTGCTGGAGGAGATGCATTTTTATCAGCAGTAGCACCATCTCAACTGCAGAAGCAAAACATACCAGCTGGAGGCTTGAACTGTACAAAAGCCCCAACTGTTCTTGTGCAAACAAAGAAAATAGCTGTTTTCAAACTTGCTTATTAATTTTAGCAGCCTGATTTTGGTCTATTCTGTTTTCTTTTCTTACTTCATTGCTTGCGTTTGCAGCTGTACTAACCCTTCCCCTTTCTTCTGCAGGCTGTTGTGAGTTACACACATCCAGGCATCAGAGCCTTGTCTGAAAAATGGGCTCTGAAATCTTGGGAGGGCTAGATCCAGAGCAACGTGCAAAGCAAGATAAAATATGCTTGTGAGATTAGGGGTATCTAAACTCATGAAAGAGTCTAGAAAAAAAAATAAATACTCGCCTCAGATTTTGCTAGTGAAGACTGAGGACTAGCAGCATGCCTTGCATTAGGCGTGACCATTTTTCAGCTCCCCAGTGGGGAGTATGGGGTGGGAAATGCTCAGCTTGCTGCTCAGGGAGCAGGACTGCAAGGCAGCGTATTAAAGGCTGTGCCAGCACCCACATGAGACCTGCCTCTCTGTGACAGGAGGTAAGACATGAGATTACTAGAAACATAACATGTTTTTATGTTTTATATATTTTATACCCCAGTAGAAGTATAACTATATGAAAACTTCGTTCGTGGAATTTATAGCAAGCGCTGGCCTAAGGAATGAAACATGCAGAAAGCAGTCAGTGCTCCTCAGCATGGATTACATACAGCCTTCCATCTCTCTGTCCCTGCACCCTTCACACTTTTGCTCACATTAAAAAAAAACCAAACCTCTTAGCATTTATACTCCTTTTTTCTTCCAGATGCTAAAGACCTTAGTACAAACACAAAAGAGTAAAGCCTCCTAAAGTCCTGTGAGGTATATTATTAACATTGTGTTTTAGCGCTGAGGTACCTGAGCCACAGAGCAGTGAAATGAGTTGCCTGAAGTTCCACAAGATCTCCAGAGAATGGAACGAAGACCACTTGATTTCCATTCTTTCATACAGCTGCTAGCATCTCTTCTGCTTACCCAGCCTCATGTTCTCTGGGTGAAGATCTGTGACGCATCTTGTAGAGGCGAGCACAGAACTCAGTCCAGTAGGAAAATCCACCTTCTAAGCTGTCTTTGCCCTCTTCCCAAATTTAGGCTGCACCTGAGCCTGGAAAGGTTCCTGGTATATAACAGTCACTAATGCAAACCTATAGCCTTCTAGCACTGCCCTACCTAAAGATTGCAGCAATCCATGAAAGTGTCACAGAGCTTCTCCAACATGCCCCTTCCTTTAAATGCCTCCATTTTTTTTCCAGGTTCAGGCTGGTCATGAGGAAACAACTTTTTTTCCCCCCCCTACCTGGTCCGTAAAGAACTCCCCACGACAAAATTATATAGCCACTTAACAGTGCTCTTGGGTTTTTTACCTTGCAAAAAGGTCTAGGGCATAGAAAGGACCTCAACATTTGCCCAATAGTGGAATAAGCATTTCCTTCACTGACTTTTGCATCCTTCTCCTCCCTTTATCTTTCCTTTTTTCTCTCTCTTACTCAGGTCTCTCGAATTCTTCCCTGCTGCTTGTCTGCGTGAGTTACTATCTCTAGAGCTCCATAAATGGTCCTGAGGTATAATACATGTGAGAGATACTAAGTTCAATTAGATACTGAGCTGTAAAAGGAAATCTGCTTTGACTCGCAACACTGAACTCCTGCATGGGGCTTACATGTTTCCAAGCTCCAACGAAAACAGTTGAAAGTCCCACCTGTAAGATAGTAAAGTTCTCCAGCACACTGTTCATCATATACTTCTCAGGAAGGTGCTTGAGTTTATGAATGAAGTTTATCATGTATTCGCAGAGAGGGGAACGGTGAATGCGATAGGAATAGTGTCCGTTTTCGTAGTGTGCATACTCTGTCTGCAATGCAAAACACAAAAGAGGCGCATGGAGCTGATGTTCCCACGTGAGCAGCATTAAACACGTAAAGGGATTCAGAATAGAAAAATTACGATGGCATTTTCAAGTCATTTTACTAACAGTAATGAGCCGATTAATCATTCCTCTACAGTACTTTGCACCCAGATCAGTCTCCTCAAGGCCTCTTAATTTCTTCAGCTTGATTTCTTTTTTCTTTAAAACAGTGGGTTCCAGCTCATGAGCAGCAAAATGCCAAGGTGCTGTGAAGAGTAACTAAGAGGAGCAGACCAACTGTCAGCTGTACTATAGCATGATCTGCATCTCTACTGCAGAAATGCTAGGTGTGAATAAACTGAAAAGTTAAAAACTACTAGTTTAGCAGGACCAGGAAGCTCCTAGTAATGATGGTAATTGTATGCTCAGGATGCTTCAGAGCTGGAAAGGACTACCTGTGCAAGAGAACGGAGTATCTCCGCTTCCCCTTAGGAGAGGGTCTGGCCCGTGTTACACAGAGGGATTCACATTCACATCTTGGCTCCTGTGTACTTCATCTTCTTTTGAACATAAATTGAGGTTGGATTCTGTCATTTCACAGGAGACCTTTAAATTCCTGTTACCTCCTTTCACCCCAGGAGCTTGGTCTCCTTTCCTATGCACCATGACACCTCTTTGGCCTATCTATCCCATCATGCAAATGCATAGCCAGATTTCAGGCACGTCTGTCATCTGACTGAAGACAGGTCTTGGGGAAGGATGTAGTCTGACCTGACTGCTTACATGAGAACACCTGGTGTTCTGCACATTACTGCTCCTCCTGCACGTAAAGGCTCCTTGCAAAAAACAGCAGCAGGAAGCAGCTCAGAGCAGCTCTCTTGGCAGCTGAATTGGCATCAGAAAGAATTTCTCCAACACCAAATATATGCATAATTATGCAGCTCCACTGTTGCTTGAGCTGTAAGTGTACAAGCACTAAGATAAACCCCATAAAACCGTAAGACTATATTCTGTAAATTATTAACAGTCTAGTAATTAATGGCTCTACTCTATAAATGATCTGTTTAAAAACACGGATGAGAGCAAAGTGTTGCCTGTTTGTTTTCACCTTTCTGGACTGCAAAACAAAGGTCCAGGTTTCCTAGCTTTTCTTTGCTCCCAAAAAACCCTGAAAGAATCACCAGAGTTGAGAATCTTACATATTCACATGTCTTCAGAAACTAAGATTTAAGGAAAAAATAGCAAACACTACCAGACCTTCAATGAAATCCTGAGACAAGGCCATGTTGCAGGCTGGAGCAATCTCACACCTGCAGGTCTCAGAAATAATAATCTCTGGCATCCATCCCCCTGACAACAAGCATAGGATATATTTTGCCTCGAGATACACACAGGATGCAAATACTTGAAGTGACAAAACAGCAGCCAGAGAGAACTTTGCACCCTGGTATCTGCGCTTACCTCCACTTTCTCCACCACCTGCTTTCCAAAGGAACACACTTTGGTGGAACACGTAATGACCATGTTTTCTGGGCTCTCATATTGGCTGGAAACGCCATAGAAAGACCTGGATTCATCTTCAATATTGGTGTTCAAATCAGCCTAAAAAAAAAAAAAAAAAAGGCAAGAAATATATCATTATCAATGGATGGTTGTGGTGGTTTTTCACCTAGGTTGTGTAGCCAAGTTTGTAAGATATTGGAGTGTCCAATCAAGCAAGCAGGGGAAATATGAAGATTATGCACTAAAATCCAGTTCCTTCTTCACAAAGTGGTGGTAGGGATTTGCATACACATTGGGGAAATGTGGTGGAATAACCTCTGAACATTAAAAACATGACACAGCTCCTTGCCTTTGCTGGTATTTACCGTAACTGCACAGTGTAGGACAGCATGGAGGTACTCACACAGCGCGTGGAGAGCAGACAGGAGGGCAGTGGAGAGACAGGGCAATGCAACAGACAGGCACTAAGGAGGAAAAATGAGGGTACAGCAACTGTAATAAAGCTTTTCCACCCTGCGTATGTAGGTAAGGGAAAGAGACAGAGCAGAGAGAAGGAATGGAGGAATGTGTGAGTACACACACACATTAGGCTCAGGTACTATGATATGAAGAATGTAAGCAGACAAGATGCGCGTAAGGAATGTAGGTTGCTGATGGATCCAGCCCAGCTCCACCTGAACACAACCCCACCCCCATTAGCAGCCAGTTTTCACATGTGGGTGCCTAACATTGCCCAACTGAAGCCTCACGTTGGGACCCCACTCCTAGAAATCCCGGTTGTCTGAAGCTTCCACCAGGGGTCATTCAAACCGCGCTTATGAAAGGAAGAAGCAGTTTCCCCGAGGCTCTGAAAACACAACTGGCGGTGGGAATGGCCAGCTCAGCTTCACCCCTGTCAAAACCGAAAGGGCAGAGCGAGCTTCCCTGTGCTCCACAAGCCCAGGTGCCAGCTCACATCAGCAGCAGAGCCATGGTCAGTGCCCACAGGCTACTTCAGACTATTCTATCCTTCCTGCTGAACCAAGGGAAGCAGGAACTGAAGGAAGTGTACTCCTGCTACAGTGGTGCAGCGTGGACAGGACTGCGTTAGATCCCATTCTACCATGGTTTTCTCAGCCAATGTCAGTGAAGGTTTTTTATTCAAGCTCTAGAGCAGTGCTTAGGACAAGCAACGCCAGCCTTGGAACCGGACCACCTCAATAATGAATCCCCCTTTTCTTTGCCATACGAAACACTCTCTTCTTCTCTGCCATGAGATAATGCTTTTCACTTCTCTTGAGTAGCAATTTCACAAGAGGTTTAAGTCAATCTAGAAAGTGCCAATCCAGCCTCCTCCCCCCATCTGTAGCCACACAAACTTACTGCTGCCTTTGAGCCATCATTAGCAATTGTAGGACTCTGGTTAGCCAGATGAGAGGGCTGATCCCAGCCAAAACAAATTTTGTTGTGGGTTTGGTGGATTAGTTTTCAGTCAGACAAGAAAGCTCATGTGGATCTCCACAAAGCTACAGGGGCTGGGAGAGGTGGGACACACAGAAGCCAAGGACACAAAGACTGCCTGGTTTGATAGGACAACGTGAGTCAGGTTGGCTTGAGCCTCTTGGGAAATTGCACCTCAGAGTTGTGGTTTGATCACACCAGGCTGGTCCTGACACCAAGACAGAGCAGCCTCACTGTCCCAGAGCAGTCTGTGCCTCCCCATTCCTCCTGTGCCGACACAAATGTTTCTGTAGCTCTATTGCAAGACTCACTGAGGAACCGCTCAGTTAGTTCTCAGTGGAATCAGTTCCCTGAGCTGATTCAGAAGCACCTGTGTATGTTCAAGGCAAAGAACGTGTTGGGAGGATGGGCAGCAACAGGGAAAGCAGAAGGCAGGACTACTTCTTCTAGTGAATGCTGCGTTTGAGTAACTTGCTAGAAGCCACGCTTTGTGGTCATTCCTTTCAAGTTACAAGTTCTGCCCCTAGACAGCTGAGCTGGGCCATCTCTGTACCACAACACTCACCAGAAGCTCTCATCACAAAGGGTTATTGCCACAGAAGAAGTCACCATTTTTCCAACATTGATGCCAAAAGCACCAGCAGGAAAAGCAGCCATGTAATAATGTCCAGTATTTCCATTCAATCCAATTTCCATGGCTGTTAACTCACCACTTCAGCTGTGTGGAGAGGAGATGGTAAAGAAAATAAAGTAAACCATCCTCCCATTTATTTCAGAAAATTTGGTTCCATTAGCACAACACTGGGGCATTCCTGCCACTGTGCCATTGTGCACACATATTTCCACCTAAAGAAAAACTACCATCTGCATTAGATACATGATGCCACAGAAGATCCAAGCAAACAAACCAATAAAATCAAATTACCATGATTGTTTTTTCCAAGTACAAACTCAGAAGCAAGTGAAAGACAGATTTAGGACAAGTTTTTCATGAAGTGAAGCAGGCAATGCACCTCCTGGGCTATCTCCTAGACCAGCAGTTGTAGCATTCGGACAATTCTACTGGGACAAAGATTCAGACCAGGCAAGATGACAGAATGCCCTGATGTTCGCATCAATGCTGACAGCATTAGGGACAGACGTACAGCTTTTACTCGGCTGACTCCACTCTTAAGGGAGAGCATAACAGCACAATATTTAGATACACGATCACAAATCACTCTTCAAAAGGACTGTGTTGTTTCACACAGTTTCTACAAAAATCCTTAACAGTTGTGCCATCTTCACCACAGATTATGGATGAAATAAAGTCCGTTTACCATAATGTCTTGTCTCCTCTATGATTCCCCCTTTTAAGTAGAATCCCTCCCTCTGAAGTAGTGACAGATCTTCAGCCCTTGTGACTACGCTTAGCCCCACATGCGTAATACATTCACACCAGTTTACACTAGCTGTGCACTCATTCCATTATGTTTTCCTAAATTTGTCATCTCCTGCATATTATATATTCAAAGGCATCCTCTGATTTATCAGGAGATAGTCATACAAAGCTGGCAATTACCTTATTCTCATGTTTGCTTCTCCTCAGAAGATAGCTTCACAAAACAATTTATCCAGCTATTCTGAATAGGTTCCTGACTTCTTTAACAACTTATCCCTTTTTGCCCCCATAATTTTCTGTCTCTTCACTGAGCTGAAAACAGGTTTGGGCACACATATGAAAACGTATCGGTAAACCAATCTGGATTTAAAACTTTTTTTAAAAATCATTTTACATCATTCACATTTGCACCACTGAGGTAGCAATAACTATTGCACATGTCTTAGAAACAGCAGCTGGAGGAAGAGTGGAAGCTTTTACATTGTCATGACCACCTAAACGACTGTAACGCCGTGTTATATTCCAATGGTTTGTCCACACTGCAGTAGCAGATGTGGGCAAATCCAGGCTAGCTTTAACCTAGTAGCACAGGTATTAATAGGAACAGGGCTCAGGCATTACGACTTAATCATAACTCAGGCTGCCAAATTAATTATTATGGTCATGCTGAAATCCTTGCTATCAAATTTTCCCCACTCTAGTTATGCAGCTATTTTGTTTGCACCACAAAATGCACATGTATTAGAGAGCAGCAATGCCACTCTATTCTGGTTGATTTTTGTTGTGTTACTGTAAGTCATTTACACATCAATGCAACTAACTGTAGTGTTTATTTGACCCATCCTCCAGCTATCTGAATAAAGATTAACTACTTCCCTTCTCCAAAGAGTAATTAAAACAGGAGTCCTTCACAATATTGTTCAGCTATTTCTCTTTGGGGCGATAAAAACAACATATGGACCCAATTCTGCTTTCCCAAAGAAATTGTCCCACTGAGTCAAAAGAACAAAAGGTCAAGGCTACAGAAGCTTGGTCAGACCACTGCTACATAAACACAGCAGAGGCTCTCACTGCAGAAGACAAGTATTCTCAGGGTCTCACTAGTAAAGTTATGGTTACATTCCCCTGAACTCTTAATGGCAAATTAAAAGGTAAGTGCAGTCAATGAGGCAAAACAGAAAGGTGCTAGTTCCACTTCATGAGGAGAGCTTCACTAGCCCTAAGAAGCCACTCTAGGTGCCTCCACAATTTGGCAAGTCTCCCATCAAAAGACCAGACTAGAATTTCACAGCTAGTTAACATATAATTAATCAACATCAAACTATTTGGCAGTAGATAAAATTATGGTAATACTGTTTGAATTAAGCAGCCATTGCCATTCACTGCGATTATGTACAATCATGTTCCTGGAAGGCCTGTTGCAGTGAAGCAACCGGGTCATGTTGGAACTCCCTGACACTGACTTTGCCACTTTACTTTGTTCTAAAGCATGTCCCATATTATGGGCTAGGACTGTCAGACACGTCTAAGGTTGGTCAGTCAACGAGAGCTGCACACCCACTTCCTTCTGTCACCTCTGAAAACCTCAGCCCATAAACATACATACGTGGAATTTCAGCATCTCCAGGGAATGACAGCAGCAGCTAGCTGAGGGCTCCAGTTCACCTCAGCAGGAAAACGGAGCTCAGCACCTCAGACAGGTACTGATAGCACTACAGCTACAGCTTATTTACTTACATCTGCTGGTTCCAAGCCACTCATCGAAGTTAATTACTGCCCCCATATCAGAGTTTACTTAGCACACACATATCTGCTCTTGAATAATTCGCAACCTAGTTTATTCATATAAACTGAAAATGGCAATGATGTACATGAATACATGACCAAAGAACTGCTCAGGAATGGAACTCAAATCTGTTAGCTTTTCCTGCTGTAGAGATGGTTACCTCCTGAAGGGAATCAAGGCAGAAAATTGAGCAAGAACACTGTTACCTGCCATGACCTTAGACCTAGAAAATAGCTTCTAAATAATAACTGGGCACTGAGGTAAATCACTAATGGATGCAGTTAAACTTCTGGGGAATGCACCAGGGCTGTATCATACTGGACATCATGGGGTCTTGAATGGCCAAAAGAACTGCTTTTAACTTAACATCTAAAACCGCTAGGGCCTCCATGCCTAGATTCCTGTGACCCCTTCAAAACACCTAGGTCAGCAGGACTAGAAACCACATTGCTGCTTTGGGGAAAGGACTTCACTCTTTACTTTCAGAGTTTCTTTCTCTAGAGAAACCCTTGTGGCCAAAGCACACCCAGTCCTGGGGTGAGCACCCAAGGTGAGCAAAGAAAGGTCTGCTTTACTCTGTCCAGTACCTTCCATCCCTCAAAGATGCAAGGGAATAGCAGTGACTATGACTTAGAGGAAATTCATCTTCCCAGCACTTCATCAGATAGGAAGGCTAGTCTTCACTTTATACTCTGGGAATGCTGAATACATAACTGAATGCGATTCTGACCTGGAGACTAGAACCCTAGGTGCCTCAGCTCTTCACTGGCAAATGCTCTAGTACATCCAACAAGTGCGACAACTCTTGAATACGTTCCTTACCCCAGCCTAGGCAGCCAAAGGAAACACAGTCAGGATTTAGGGAAGTCTGTAGCCAATGGCCTGAGCTGCCTTGCTCCCCAGGTCCCTGCTAGCCACAGGCTGGGACTGCCGCAGGGACAGCAGCAGCGTTCAGCTAGCTGGGTGGTGTCCAGCACTCAAACAGCTGTTCTCCGTCTCTTCAAAGGCAAAGGTAGGAGATCAAATAGATGAGGCATATTACAAGCTAAATCTGAGTTATGAGCCACCAACTGGACTACATTACTTTATCTGACAAAGTCAGGGTTCTTGCTCTCTGTCCAAGAAGCTCTAGCTGCAAAAAGCTGTGCACACTCTAGCATAACGGCAATCTGATGTGTCTGGGGTGCATCCAACTTACCATGCAAGCTCAGTGCAGTGCAGGTGACACACTTGCCCATAGCTTGCCTGATGACTTCCAAATATGCTGAAACTACAATCACTGAGGTATCTCTGATCTAGCACATCTCAGAGATCTGCATATTGCATGCAAGAGAGCTGATCTGTCTGTTATGGGAGAAAGATCCGAGATTTCCTTCTTTCCACAGAAGTAAGCAGAATTTTTAAATACCTACAAGACAAGATTTCTAGGGAGAAGAGATTTGTTCAGGGAAGGGCATAATAACCCTGAACAAGCTAGTATTACTTTTTTAAAAAAATCACATTGGTTGTCTGAGTCTCTTAGCAGCTTTGCTGAAAACAGCTCTGATGAGCTTGAGTGCATCACTCAGCTTCTGCAACCCCAAGAAAGAAACACAGAAGAGTTGGCATTGTTCGCTGTCCTAACCACATGCTAAGACAACATTTTTGTCTGATCTTTGGTGGAAGGAGTGAATTTCACAACTGATAACCGAGAAAGGCCTCAATCCCACTAGGATGAGGCTGTGAATCAAAATTTCTCTGAAACTCTTCACAGAAGGAAATGTGACCTTTGAGGATCAGTCTTCAGCTTATCTGAGGCTTTGAAAAGCAACGATTAGACAGGAGTCCAAATGGCCTTAAATGCCGTGAGAAACCATAGCTTGCTGAAATCTCGCACACAGGTGCCATGTGGTCAATGGAAAGGCATATGCTGAACAATTCTTGAAGATCAGTCCAAAATTTGTGCCACTGCAGCTTCAGCCTCCAAGAAAAGGGGAAGGGAAGAGTTTCCAAGCTAGCCAAAGATAGCAGAAGGCCTTGCCAACAGTATGGGTAGCTGTGACCCAGCTAGCTGCCCAGGATTGTGTTATTTTGACACCCAGCAGACAGATTCCCTCAGCAATTCAGTCCTTCAATCTGCTTTTTGCTGCCAACAACCTCTGTACTGTTGAACACTGCGGAACAACTTTGGTGAAAGAAGTGCCACTGCCAGTGTCCCCTTACGTACGGTAGCAACTGGTAGGAGGTGGTGCTGGTGACTGCAGGTGAAATGAATGGGCTGTCAGATCCATTCTCAGAAAAAGTGTGCAAAGACAATAAAAAAAAATCTCTGTTGCTGGCTGCTGCCTTGTTTGCTGCCTCAGAAGGAGTGCCAAGGACAGAATGGACATGGAGACCAAATTGCCATCTCCTTGCTCTCCAGGCGGTTTCTGCCAGGTCAGGATTGAAGGCATACAGTGGTCAGGACAGGGTGCTGAGCGGAATTTGCATTGCTGCTGTTTTGACTGGATCTGCTTGGCACAGGATAGAAGCCAAGTGTAGGACAGCAGTCTCTGGCCCACCCCTTCAGACCCTTCCACAAAAGTGTCATTCATTTACTGGAAGGAAAACACTCAGCAATTTGACTGTTCAGCTCGCCTGTCACCGAGAAGAAATTACTACATATATTCAACATTGGCAGAAAAGGTCTCCTGAGCAATTCCCCTGATCCAGCCCTCTGCAGAGGGCTGCTCTGGACAAAGTACTGCTTGCCCTGAATTCCTGGTTTGTCATTTTCCTTCCACCTTCCACCCAGAGTCTCACGACTTCTGAAAGCTTTAAGATGCAAGTGCACCATTCTACTAATGTGCAAAGCCCTGAAAACGCCTCTTCCCCAAACTATTAATAACAATGCATATAGGAGGAGTTCATGGAGAGAACCAAGTTAACAGGTGGCAGAGATAATATTACACTGGAAAAGAGCAGAGCTGTCACTGCCCATGTGTCGGGAGGCTAACGTCTCACATTCATTGTCGTGTGCTAGAATGCACTTGGAGCACAGAGAAATGTCACACAGATGTCATACGCGACCTGCCAATCCAAGCCCAAGAGTTAGTTCATTGTACCAAACTCCCAATGCCAAAATCAAGGAAGAATTGCAAACACTGCTTATGTTTCAAACTAATCAACTTTTAGCTAGTGTATAAATAATTTAAAGTACCATTGAACAAACATGAACATCTCTTTCTCAGTCACACTAGATCTTAAGTGCTATCAGTGATGTCAAGAAACCCCAACCCCGGTGTTTAGAGGTGCACAAGAGATCATCTGCTATATTCACTGCTTAGTGCAGTAACAGCAGGTTTCTGGCTTGGGTACTTCAAGCCTAAAACTACATATATACAAAACCAACTTAACAAATGCCTTGATTTTTTAAGTCTTTGTCACCTGCAACCACCACTTCAATTCAGAATCTCTGAAAAATCAATCATATCTTCGTGTCTCAAGATACCCCCTTCAAGTATTTAACTCTACTCACCAAGTTTAAGGTTATCAGTAATCTGCTTTTGGATAATACTTTCGTCCTAAAATGATGCTAGAAATTCAACAGTGTAGTAATTGCTTTACCCAACATATCTCTGGACATCAACAGTACATTTGTATAGCTGTCCAGAGCACCCTAGCATATACTCTTACAGAGGCATGAAAATACAGAGGGGTGTAAGAATCTCAGCTGAAATCTAGTTTTCTTCTATTAAACTTTTTTTAAAAACACATTGCCTTACCTATGAAAAGTGTTTGGGGGGGGTGGGGGGGTGGGTTTGCACCACACACTTCTATTGCAATACACCGAACTCGGGAAGTCCCATGACACGTAGCACAGTCATTACAGGCATGGCTCACATGCTTGAAGTATAAGACTGCATTAACACAATATTTCAGGCACGTTGAACACGAAGTTTTGCAACAAAAAGACTTGTAGTCTTCCTAAAAAACAGTCCAAATTTTCTGGAACAAAACTTTTGGTTTTTTTTTTTAATTGCTTTACTTAAATTGCCTTAGAGATCCTAGCTGAAATCTTACAACAGGAATAATTTAAGTACTCTTGTGAAACAGTGCAAATCAGAAAAGTGCCCCAATCTTTTCTCATCCAGAATATAGCATCAGGAATGGTGTTTTCATCCCCTACTACTCTCTACACTGAGAAACAAATACAAGATCAAATTACTTACTTCTTAAAAGTCTGAGAAGCTCACATTCAATCAATGACTTAACTTTGACAGCCCGTAGCGTTTCACTAAACCTGATATTAACTCCAAATGGGATTAAACAATGCAATGGTACCAAAAAAAACCAAAACCCCAGAAAGTCAAAATATTAAACCAAGCCCAGAAATATCACTGTCATTATAAGTGTATAGATGCAGAGCCCCAGGACATCATATATACATATATACATATATACACATATATTGGAGTAAAGGTGTTTCAAATCCTATGTTAAAGTCTATGCAAACCCAATTTCAGCGAGCTGATACCCTCTGAACACCAGGCACCTCACATGGGCCCAGAAAGAGTCAAACATCCCACCATGTAAATCCTTCAAAAGCCTAACTGAGGCTGGTCAGACATGATGCATACGCCACATTTATCCTTCTGCTATTAAAAACCAAACACAATCCCCAAACCCAACCACATAAGCACAAAAGCACACCAAAGGTTTTGATAAATAAAATCAGAGTTGTACTAGATCACAATTTCATTCTGATTTCTCTCTCCTTAAGTCAAGGAATTCAAAGGTTTTTTTTCTCTCTACATAACTTCTCCCTCTGATCTCTTCCTTTTGTTTCCTGAGATTTCCACAAAGCACTTCAGAATGACACTACACAGAAGCCGGTGCTCTTTGCCTCGGCATGAAGTTTCCCGGGATCCTTACCCCAAGCAGGAAGAAGCTCTCAGCTCCAAGGACCATTTCTTAGAAGCTATCCCCCTCTCACTCTTTCTCCTTTCTTTTGTCGCATCAGACTTCTGTTTCCTTTTCCAGACAGCTCCCAGTAGGGCCATCACTACCCAGATTTTACCAAAGGACACCCTTCTCAGCAAGGTGCTGCTGCTTCTCCCAAGTATTTCGCTTCCACCCAGAACAGGGCTGGTCTTTCACTTTTTGTTTCACCCTTCCCAAGCAGGCCGTTGTACCCTGACACAGGCTAATCCCACGAGGGGCCCAGCTCAGTAGCACAGAGTCTGTGGGTAGCAAAATTATGTGTCTCCAAGAACCACCAGCAACTAATGCTCTAAGCACCAGACACTTGGGCAGATTCCCAGCCAACATTCTCCAACGAGCTTCTGGAAAGGCTAGGCTTGGGACAGCTGGGAAGCTGTATCTCAAGGCACTTAAGTTAACTCTCCCTTCTCCTGAAAGAGGAGCTTTCCAGCTAAGAGGCTTTTTAATGTACGTATGAGCTATGAAAGTTCATTTCTCATCATCTCACTCCTGACCTGGGGTTGAATTTTAAGTGGCAAACTCAAGGTGAAAGGCTCCAAATCCCATTACACATTCCCTCAGCCATCTAGCATGCAACTGCCCCAAGCTGCTATTATTCTTAATTTTGTAATACATATGATAATATCGATGGCCAAAACTATTTTGTTTGTACCCTGAAGCACAATGGCACAGTTTTTGCAAATATCAGCTAACTCACAAAAATCCAAATTGAGTGAGGAGGCTTTTGCCAGGCTGATTTCTGTCAACTTACCAGAAGTCATTTCAGTAATAGATTATCAGCATAATCCAATTTAATTATATGTCTCCTTATCTTTTGTCTGTCCTTGTGCCTGCAGTACATATGCATCTGTAAATTATTAGTACTTGAATAACACAAAATGCAGCTAATGAGATAGAAGAAGAGATGGAAAAATGTTGCCTCTGACTAAGAAGTTACTCAACACGGAGAGACGTGAACACATAAGAGCACGCAGAGAATAATTTTCTCTGAATTCTTCTCTCATACACAAATAAAAATTTTAAAGGGCCCAAGTCACCATTAGCAAATAAAATCTCCAGACGCTGGTCAAGAACAACTCTACAAGATGACATTGTGAAAGACACATCTTGCTCCAGGCCAGGAGTGCCTTGTGCACTCAAGGGAAGGTCTCCAGTGACAGCTGTGCCTGTACTAAGTGGCCTGCACAGGGAAAAATTGTTGGGAGGCAGCAGTCTTCTAACAGCTAGCAAGGCCACTGCTTTTAAAGTGAGAAGTTTATAGCGAAGAGGTACCCTACAAAGGGTCCTTCCCTTACCCAGAATTTGACAAGGAAGAAGGCATTAGCTGGCCCCCTTTCAAAGAGCTCCTTCAGGCCCCCTTTTTTCTCAGGGAACTTGTCATAGATCTGCCGGATATCCACTGCCTCGAGGTAGGGGTCATTGTAGCTGGGGCTTGACTGCCCAATGTGCACAAACAGGTGTTTGTTATACTGCAAGAAGAGGAAAAACATGGAATTAGGACATCGTTCAGTACCACTCAGTACATACTGAACATGCATGGCTCTTCACAGAAGACTGCTGGAAGTTGCTGAAGATTTGATAGCACTTTCTGAAAGAGCAGAAGTATCAGCAGAAATATCTCTGCCAATACCAGCTCATGCTGTTCCTTCTTTCCTGTCAATACATCCAACGCTTCTTGCTTCTTCTGAAACATTATTTTTGGGGTTTTTCCTATATTCACTCCCAAACTACTGCCTCACGCTTCTGCTATATAGCCTAAAATAACCTGAGATACAGTGTTACCGGTCACAGGTCACTCAGTCAAACATTAATGCTCCTGTCCTACGAAAAGCTGCCTGAAATCCCACAGCAAGGTACCAGCCAAATACTATCATCTTTTCTGCACTTTCCTATCTCAGACAGAAGAAATGTAACTGGCCCATCACCCCTGTGTCTCTCAAGATGCAGTATCACAAGGTTGAGCGAGACAGGCAAGTCTTCCACTTCCATTTTATAGGTGGCACCATGGAAACACACCGATGCAAATTCATCCCAGTTGCCCCCAGATTTAAGTTCACAGCACACCAGAGAAATATGTGGCTTCATGTGACCTTGCTATGATCCGATTCTGTGTCTGTCCTCCAAGGCTGAACAGGACAGCTAGATAGCCCGGCAGGGGCTGCACCACTGCCTTATGGCCTCAGTGCTTTGAGCATGTGAACACCCATGACCATGGAAAAGGAGGCCAGAAGCACACGGCACAGAGCTGGCTACATTGCTATAGGCAATTCTATCCTCTAAGAGAAGGATATCTTGCGTTTCCCAAAGAGGGCTTTCTATTCTCAGCAGAGCAACAAAGCAAGTATTTCCATGCACGTATAGTAGTATAACGTATCCATGATGAACAGGAGCTACCTGAAGACCAAAAATTAATAAGGGGTGGAAGTCAGGTGTGTGTCTTACTGTGTCTTGGTCTTGTTGTTGTTCCAAGAATGCAGAGAATTCTAACATCCAAAGTTTGGAGCTAGCAACCCTTCGTCCTTGCCAAGCTGGTGCTGATGGGGAAGGCGAGAGGCCAGCAGGAGACTCAAACCCTAAGCACACAGGATTTATATAACAGAATTTAGAAAGAGAAAAGTTGGTAACAGCTTTCCAGTAGAGCACCTGTTGTCAAAGCTAGCTAATTACACTTTCTTATGACTTCAGTCATCATGTAACAAAACCATTCAAAAGGTCCTCACTCTACCTGTCCTCTAAATGGCTTGTTCAGTTACCCTCTTCTAAGACAGCACTGTCAGAGTTGTTAATGATATAAAAGACAATTTACCTGATTTTGACACCAGAGAAAACATGTTCAGCAACTTTAATAGGACCTAGACTGAGACCTAAATGAGCAGTGAAATAAACTGCTTTAGTATCAGAACGAAGCATCGTCATTAACACGACCACTGATCTCTCGAAATGGGGAAACTGAGAAGGAAGACATCAGTTGTTCCACTTAACAAGAAATTGGAAAGGCAATCACGTTAGAATGGAAACCAGTGTTTTAGTACATGCAGCATGGTGGAAGAACAGTAGATACGTAAACTTTTATTTTCTGCTGAGCCAGAAGGAAAAGAAACCCCAAAACAATTAACCTAAAATGGGAAAAAAATGTTTTTCAAAATAAAACAAAATTTTAAAGCTTCAGCTCTCTTGGTAAAAGGATGGGAATGGGCGATAAGGGGAAATCATACAAAAATTAACTTGGGGCTCACTGAAATGTTTAAATAAATAGAAATATTATCTTTAAAAATTAATTTCAAAACTTCTAAAGTGTTGGCTATGTTTGAAGTTGGAATATAATTTCAAAGCAAAGAGCTACATTTCCTTACCTACCTGGTAATGGCAGTGGAGGCTGTACAGCATAAGGTTGTTGAGAAAAAGGTTTCACGCTACAGAAGTACACAAAGAGAGATGGTTAACAAAAATCCAAAACAAAACACACAAAAAAAGATTTTTGACCAACTGTTTGCACAGATTTGATCAAGTATTTCTCCTGAGGGAGGAACTGGCATAAACGTCTCTGGGAGATTATCTTTCTGTATGGGCAAGAGAGGGTCGTGGAGAAAGACTCCAAAAACATTAAGGGGCCAGGACTGGACCGAAGATTTCCTTCCAGGTTCTCCCCGCAGACTTATTATTCAGAGATCCTCATCAGCCTGTTAATACACTGGTGCCCATTCATTTATCCTTTCCTTTCCACCACAGATAGATTTAAATTTATGCAAGTGGATAAACATCTGGGCCAGATGCCCCTCAGACTTCTAGGCCCAGATTCAGAGATGCTCAGTACCCACAACTGAAGCTAGCTTTCAAGACAGCTCAGCTCCTTTTCAACACCACTGCAAGAAAAATCAGGATCTGGAGACATATCTGACATCAGGGGTGGCAGATACTTCAAGTTTCTAAAAGAACCTCTCAGGTTGATGTTTCCTCATTCACTTCCAAGCTAAAGGCATAAAATCTACTTTTTATTTCTGTAATGGCTTCTATTCTTCTACTAGCCATTTTTCCCTACAAGATATTTTAGTAGTATGTTTCCTGATCTGCTCCACAAACATTAGCAATAGCACGACAGCAGGAACACGTGGCTTGAGTGAAGAACATTTACCCTTCCAGCTGCTCGTCCTTAAGCTGGCTTAAATTGCTCCTCTTAGGTCACGCGATAAAAAGCGTGCCCCCATACAAACAAACAGCACAGAGCAACAATGGCCGGTGGAGCAACCTGAATAATACTCTTGACGCAACTACACCCAGAGCCATCACTGGTGAACGGATCAGGATCAGCCTATCAAAAGGCTCATCTCCACACCGGGGTAAGGGAGCCCCAGTAACACCATCAGAGAAACAGAGCCCCTGCCCTGGCCCCTCCCAGGGCTGCCACGGGAGAGCCATCTGCCCCATTGTCCAGGTTTGATTTATTATGGGGCTGTTCAGGGAGAATATGACTTATCACATGTAAGAAGGTCGGTACAGTTGTCTTGTCAGTGCCCTGCACCTTCTCAGTGCAGTCTGTCCTATCTTCTCACTAAATTCTATTTCTAATGGCTTTCCTGCACGAGGTGTGGGTGTGTTTGTTCCAGGAGTGCCAGCAGCAACCAAGGGTGTGATCATTAATGATTATCAAGCCAGACTGCCCAGCAAGAGGCTTGGGAGCCAGCCGCCTGTGCCTCCAGGAACAAGGATGCCTTCAGAGGGACCAAGAGGTTCAGGCCAAAGGGCAGAGAGACTGTGGAGTCTGGAAATTGACTGACAGAGGAGTTTGTGTGTGTGTTTATCTCTGTGGGAGCAAACTAGGGAAAGTGAAGATCCAGCTACTAGGTGGACTGTGTATCTAAGCCCAGTCACTGGAGAGATTCACAGCGTGTGTGTGTTCATGCACACACACGCACACACGTCTGTGCGAGTGAGAGAGGCTTGCATCAGCAACTGGAGTGGGGCTGTGGGCTCAGGGGCTCACCCGTCTGGGTGCCAGCACACAGGGGCACAAGGGACACCAGGACAGCTACTGGACGGATCCACAGTGCAGATGTATTTCCCACTAACACACTTCCACCCTCATTAGCCAGAGAGGGGTACAAGATGAGGCTGCTGGGGCTGTTTGTATCTGTGAGTGCTGAGCACTGTCTATGCAGTTCTGTGTGACCAGCCATGTGTGTATGTGCAATGTATATGCACATTTGTGTGCACACCTACCAGGAATACATGCTCAGTCTCACTGCTGGTTGAACTTGGGGGCACGGATAATGCAGCAGCCTCGCCTCTATCAGGCTGCTAGATTCACCAGCTCCCTAAAATAACCCATATTAGGCTGCTTGAGTCATGGGACATATTATTAAAGGGGTGTAATCCATGTTGAAGGTACCACATGAAGACATAAGGGTTTATCTATTTAAAATTCTCTCATGACTCAGTTTGTCTTCAGCCATAGGCCTAAAGTCTCAGATCCACAATCAGTGAATCTCTCTGAGAGCAAAGACGACATTATCATAGCATTTTATAAATCCTGTAATAGCTAACGGTGCTTGTCAGGCAGCCTAGAGGAAACAGCAGAAGCACCGGCTTTGGATGCTCACATAAAGGAATACTCACTCTTGGGAAGATCCAGCTTGGCCTGGCAAAGCTCCCTGCCAAAACTGCAAGAGAACATACAGGCAAAAGTCACCACTCTTAAGACAGAGATGAAAAGCAAGGCTTGCTCCTTTCTTAGGAAAGAAACTGCAAGCTCATGGACTTCTAAAGATGTGACAGAGTTATCTCTTCTTTCTACATTCCCAGTTTCATCCTTGTGGAGGTGCTGACAGGTCTTCATTTTCTTTCTACACACTACGAGTAGTGACATGCAAGCAACTGAACCAATATTGGTTTTTAATGTTAAATATTACATATGCACCTTGTGCCTCTGTCTCCAAAGTTTTAATGATGCCCGCTCTCTTAGAGGGACCATTTTGCCCAAGAGAGCTCCACGAGAGTATTTTGGCAGAAATCAATGCTCAGCAAAAGCTCACTAGGTCCAACTCATAGGATAGGGGATGCTGGCAGGCCTCCACTATTAAGGACTTTCTGTAGGGGCCGTGAATGTGTCATCTAAGTAATTAGGATGAGCTTGGGAATGATAAGCTTGAGTAAGGGTCAGGATGGCCCAAACAGTTTTAATCCAACACGACTGTGGACTAAGTGATACAGACACCTAAAAATATTTCAGGCAGCTGAAAACCCAAAGGATTTGATTGTTCTCTCACTTGTGTCTTTTTAAACAAAGCATAGAGTGAAATTCTATTGTTTCACATCAGTGTGAGCAAAGAATCAGTCCCAAACTGTTGAAGCCATGTAACAGATTTATTCCACAGAGACAATGCCTTTTGGCCCATTCTTTCTGATGTTCTCACGATTATCCTGAGTAGGTCCCAACACCCTTTCAAATATTCAGGTGCCTTCAGCCCAACGCTGCCAAGACACTGATTTACTCACCCCAGAAACGGCAGGGTAGGCTGGTCGTGGGAGACCAGGTAGGGCCATTTTACTATGGAAGGCAGTTGCAGAGATAATCTGGGCAGATGACATTGTAGCCATACTCTGCATGGCTTTATCTTTAGCTGCCTGATCCTATAGCAAGAATAGAAACAGAAAAAAATGAGTTATTATAATGATAAACAAGTTGCCTGGTCTAATGCTGTATAACCAAGATTCTCATCAGCTTCTTTGTAGGGAACAAGCATCTCTGAAAATCTGGGCAGCAGACTCACCAGTAACTATCCTAAGAACTCTTCAAAGCATGTTAAGTCTTTCAGCCATTATTATAGCTTCAGATGTAATTAATCATCCTTTCTATAATGTTGGGATCACTGGTTTAGAGACTGCTAAGCATTTATCCTTTCTGTCTGAAGGCTTTCAGCAGCACAGCTGAAATGTTTCGTTATGGGAAGTACAACCCTAACTGACTCTTGTGTTTTAATCGTTGGTAAAAATATTTAATGGGAAAGACTCCTGCTTATCAAAAAAGCCTCTAAAAACAAGCTCACAAAAAGAGTTTATCATTACTGCTAAAAGACTACCTCAGTTTGGGACTGCATTAGTCTCAGGTAGAGTTGATTATTTTATTCCCATCCCTGGTGATTACAGGAAATCTTAATAATCTCCCAGGGCACATATGCAAAGACATTCCTTTTTGTATTTTAACAGCTTTGTGGAATTGCACACATTTTTACAGGCAATGACAGTGCAACAGCTAGGGGGTCCGATGGACGTTTAAAACACACTGCATTCTTCATTTTTTCTTCCAAGGAATAAACAGACAAACAGAAGCGCTTCCCCACGTTCAGCCTTTCCTCCTACATCCCCTTACAATTCACCTTCATTCCTCAAACACTCCACATTTATCTACAACCTTATAACTATAATGGAAATGCCACAGATGAATTCACGGCTTGGAGAAACTGCTGAAAGAGGAAAGCCCTTGCTGTCGTCTTCAGGGATTCTCGCTTCCCGACTGCATTCATTGAACTGCAGTTAAGTTCTGACCCTTGGATCTCCATTCTCTCTAACCCCTCTCCTTTCTTTAAGGTCTTCTAAAGTTCTAAGCACAGGGATTCTGAGATGTTTAACACAAAAACATTTGGAGGAGGCATAACAAAAGCTCAAGAACAAATAGTGACTTTTAAGTGGAATGATCAGTAGGAATGGGTGAAACTTCTATTACAAATCATCTTTTTTATGCTATCTGTGGCTCCTGTTCATAACATTCAAGTAAATGGAAGGGAACCATTGTAACTGCTGCGAAAGTTCTTCAGGTTCTCCAAAACTATGAGAATTTTTTTCAGAATCAAGTTTAAATGATGCTTTAGGGAATCCTTAAAGTATTCCCCCAAAACATTTTTCAAGAGTAAGGATTCTTTTCTGTTTCTTCATGACATATATAAGGACTATTTCCCAGCTGCCATTGCAGAAAAGGATTTTTTTTTCCTCCCCTGATTTTCTCAACTGGAAAGAAATCATACTTGCCTACCTGAGCTTATACATGAGTTTATGGGGAAGCAGCATTTACTTGTGGAAGTAAAAAGAAAAAGGAAGAACAATTAATAAGGGAACAGATTTTCTCTATTAACCACTGTTTGTTTTTTCTGTTTTGCCTAAATGCCTGACAGACTGCTTGAAAAAGGATGTTTTTGTAAAAGACATCTCCTTCCTCTGTCAGCTAACAGTTCTGCATTCATTTGTATTGTGTTTCCAGTACAAAATAAAAAGGAAAATGAAGCATAAAAACTTACCAAACATTTGCAATGTTCATATTTTTATTATTCTCAAAACACATGATAAATATAATACTAAAACCACCACAATTTCCCTCTTTTTCCTTAGTACAGGTGATATCTATTAGTCACCCAGGACATGGAAAACTACTGATTCTGGGAACAGATTTTTCTCCAAGCTTTAGCCTACTTTCCCCACCTCTCTCTGTTATAGACACAGCACTCACTAAGAGAAGACACTCCCAATTTGTGTGGAGACAGCAGTATTCTAGTAATTGCTCTGAAAAGTCAGCATGTCGCTGCTCTGAGCTCTAGGATATAAATATGAAAACATATACCCACTATGGAAAACGAACAGTGACAGAACACACAGCTAGCAGCAAGAACTTGGAAGAAGGGCAGCAGCTTTTGTGATTTCATTTCCTTGCTCTACGAAAACGACTAGTGAAAGCAAGGAAGTAAATGAGTTGAATCAGTCCTACAGGCTTGGCTCTGCGGGCAGAAAGGCACAGTCTGGTGCTGGGGAATGGCTCACTGCAGGCAGCTGGGCAGAGCTCACAGCATGGCCTGGGGAGGTGTAAGAGGAGAACAACCAATGGCTCCATGGAGCTCCCTGAGACACCTTCCTTCCCCGAGAACAAAAACGGCCAGCTCCTGTGTGCTAAGTGGAAACAGGCTTGGCTGGCTGGCTTTTCAATCATGCCAAATCCCAGAGCTGTGACATGCAAGGAACGGAATCAAGGTTACAGATATAAGCAGCAGTAAATCTTTAAACACCCTGGGCAGTTGTTGTTTCCTACTCGCTCTAACTTGCCTCCCAAGCAGGCGTCCACCTGAACTGACCACTTAACAGCACCACAGGTTTCAGGCTGAGGCAGCCCTGCCTAGAAGCACTGAATTAGACAGTTGCAATTTGCGGCTGCTTCTCTTTATCAGAGCAGCTGGAAACACGACAGGCTAATGACAGACACAACACTGTTTTCTAAAATGGAGCTGGGGATGGGATGTGGGGGGCGCAGTGATGACTTAGAGGTAATCACTGCTTGCAGTAGAGATGCATGCACTTCAGCGCTGCTCCAGACCGAGTGCCAACAGTTCACTCACAGACAGTAGACTTCTGCTGGTACCCAGCGAGGAGTTGCCGAGACAGCCAAGAGGAAGCACGTACTAACAGCCACCCACCACTCAACAGTCAGGGCTGGACCGGACTGTCAAGATCCTCATTACTACCTGAAGCATGGAAGATCGGGGAAGAAAACACCCATGCCTCCAGATCACTTAATGCCACACCAAATCAACAGGGACTGGACCTCACATCCTACTCAGCCAGCCCTTTCTGGATGGCTCACATTCTAACAAGGGACATCCTCCTGTGCAATTGTCACCCATAATCTTGACCTTCATGACATTTATGGCGATTTAGTCTGAGCACATAAAACATCTCCCTGCTTCAAATCTGAGTGGAAATAAGTGTCAAGAGGTATCGGTTCATTGGTGTGTTCCTATACAAAGAAACCATGGACTTGCTCAAGCAAGTAGTCAATCACTTTCTTTCTCATTAGCCCAGGCCTCTTCAAATCAAGTCTGAATTAATCAAGGAGCAAAGCCTGCTCAGCTGACACCATTTTACCTGAGAAGATGCCAGCTGGCTTTATTGCTTCCTCTCAAAGGCTACGCCAACTCAGAACACTTTTCGTGGACAACTCCACGTCACTACCAGTAGCAGAGGTGGAACTAGCACTACCGTAACTGTAAGGCCACCCTTTCCCAAGGCCACTGCAACACCAGGGACAGATTACTGGTCAGCATTTGTAACCGTAAACGCTTCCTTCTCAGGTAAATGCTCTTTGCATACCCAAATCTAAAAATCTTTCAGCCTTGGATGACAGCAGCATAAACCGGAGGTAGAAATCAGACACATAAAATTTAAAGTTATTGTTTCTTTATTCTCTAAATAGAATTGCTCCAGACGTCACAGAGCTACAACAATACAAGCGTTTGCACAACACTTCCTGGGAAGTACCTTTTCCTTCCCAGCTTACTACAGTTCAGTGGCTAATCTCACCCTTTTTTAAGGCTATTCAAAGAGGGAATGGCTGACTGAGGGGGCTTGCATGGTATGTTAAAGGACAGCCATCATACCTTGAGCTTGGCTTGGATCTCTCTAGCTTTCCGCCTTGCCAGGACCTGGATGTGACTAGATACCTGCATTGAAAGACAAAATCCATCTTCATTGCAGAGGAATACTCAGTAGTTGCTTGCAGAAGTAAACATACTTTAGGCACCTTGTACAATAGGGAGTTATTTAGGGTTGAGGGGAGTGGGGGTTAAGGTAACAATGGGATGCTTTTCAGAACATAACTTAATTGTCATGAAATGAGATGGCGGACCAGCAAAGATGGGCCATTTAAGGCCTCTTCCAATTTAAATGGCTTTATCAAGCCAGAGACCTCCTCTAATACTAAAGAACTCGTCCTTAAATTTAGGGACTGAGAGTTCCAGTCTCTTTGCTGTGCATCTTGGCTTCCTCTTGGGAGAATGAAAACCCATGTTTCATACCCCTGGCTGCTATGTAATGACTCTCAGAACTTCCCCATATCTAATGTGGACCAAAACACATCATAGAATAATTTAAGTTGGAAATAACTGACGGATCTCATCCACCAAACCCCTACCCAAAGCAGGTCTAGGCTGCTCAATGCTTTGTCCAGCATAGCCTGGACTGTCACTCCCAAATTACAAAGATTGTTTTTCATTCAGTGTACCAGGTATTTCCAAAATCACCATTGCTGTCCATCTGTCTGGGCTGAACAAAGAACCTTCATATAGAGGACCACCGATGCTCACTGAAATATTCATTAGCAGACTAAACAAACAAAGTCACACACCATTTAACAGTAGAAAAATTTTTCTGGGAGACGTAAGCGTTACAACCCTACTCTAAAGTGCCTGCGCTGACTTGCCGCCATTCTTATTAACCAGCTAAGCACAACCACCTCTGTCCAGCAAACCAAAAACTTAAGCCCTCATCATGTCTCATGCTCCAAAGAAGTTAATATTTACAGGGAACACTTTACACTTACCTGTTTCCTTGTGCGTGTTTTCCCTGTTCTCAGCTTAATATAGCGGGCAATCAGCTCATTTCGGCCTGGAACAGAGAAAAAATGCACATACAAGTTCAGAAAGCTATGACGCCAGGGGAAAATGGCCAATGGACTTATCTATCTGTAGAGATGAGCAGTGGGGCAATACTCCGTCACTACTTTTTATCTTAGAAAGATACTCATTAGTTCACATGGTAAAGGTCTGAGTTTTAGAAGCAGAACTTTGGGCTGCAAATTCTATTTCCCAGCTTGCATCTGTATGGCTTAAAATCACCAATAAAAAGGACAATCATATGCTTTGCTTAATAACTACATTACCACGGTGTGCAGAAGCCGTAAACATGGATCAAGATTGCCAGTACAAAGAAGAAAATGGAAAGCCGCTCACCCTAAAACATTCAGGAAGGCAAGACCAAAGATCCAGATAATAACAGGGCAGTCAGCCTCACCTCAGTCCTGGGAGGTGATGGAGCATGTAATCCTGGATCCCACTTCCAGATACATGAAGGACAAGCAGATGATTAGAAGTAGTCCACGCAGGCTTACAAATGGGAGATCATACTTAACCAGTCTGGTAGTTTCTATAGAGAGGCGACTAGCTTAGTGGATGAGCACAGACGGAGCTATGTATACTGTGACACCAGTAAGGTTTCTGTCTCTGTCTCCCATAACATCCTCATAGGCAACCCGACAAAGTATGGGTGAGATAGGTGGACGAGGAAGCGGACTGAAAACTGGCTGAAGGGATGGGGTCCTGTTTGACAACGAGCTGACAAGGAACGAGCCAGCAATACACCCTCCTGGCAAAGAAGGCCAGCAGCACCCCAGGCTGCATTAGGAGGAGTGTTGCCAGCAGGTCACGGGAGGTGATCCTCCACCTCTACTCAGCACTGCTGTGGCAACATCTAGAGTGCTGCATCCAGTTCTGGGCTCCTCAGCACTAGAAAGATGCGGATATCCTGGAGTGCCCCCAGCAAAAGGTCCACGAGAGGGATAAAGGGACTGGAGAATCTTTCATATGAGGAGAGTCTGAGAGAGCTGTGACTGTTCAGCACAGAGAAGACGGTGGAACTTTTAGTCAATGCATATAAATACCTGACGGGAGAAGGCAATGAAGAAGAGGGAGCCAGACTCCTCTCAGTAGTACCCAGTGATAGGACAAGAAACAACGGGCACAAACTAACACATGAAATTCCATCTGAAAACAAGAAGAAGAAGAAAAAAAAATAAAAAAGAAAAGAAAAAAAAAGGAAACCCCAACTTTTTTACTGTAAGGGTGGTCAAACACTGGCACAGACTGCTCAGAGAGGCTGCAGAGATGTCCATCCTCCATCCTTGGAGGACACTCAAAACCTGACTGGACACAACCCTGTGCAACCTGCTGGAGTTGATACTGCTTCAGCAGTAGGGCCAACCTAAATAAGCCTGTCATTCTGTGAACCTAGAAAATAAATGACAATGGGGAAGTACATGGAAACAGTTCCACAGAATTTATCTGTGTGACATGATACAGTGAATTAAAAGTGCTTTCAGGCTCTTGCAGGCATCCCAAAAAAAGCAGCATTCTTCAGAAGAGATATAGGGAAGGAAGCTTAGCTTTGTGGAAGTTGAGGGGAGCTCCCATCAACAGGAAGGTGGGGCACTGGCTGGGAGAGGTGATGGAATTCAATTATGGGGCAAGCATACATTGCAGGCACTGGAGACAGGTTTTACATCTTGATTTTAAGAGATGACACAGTAAGATTATGCCCTCCAGGGCCAAGGGAAATGAAGACGAATCACTTCAGGTTCAATGTGAGAGGAGAGGCCAGCAAAGAGATGCAAAGAAAAGATGGTCACAGTGACAGATGAGGGAAATTGTATTAACAGCAACAAGAATGAAACGGCTAAAGAAATGTGAAGCTACAGGGTCACCGGTACAGAATTGAGAATTGCTTAGAATGAGAGCAGGAAACTGCAGAAGACTCAGGTGCAGGATTTAAAAAACAGGAGAAGCAGGGACGGCCAAGCCACTGACAACTTCAGCAGTGAACAGGAGAAGCAAGCTTAGACTCAGTTCACAGCTGGCACCACAGAACTGTCTGAGCGTGGGCACCAAGACATGAGGAGACCATGCAGGTTCCATACACTGGCTCCTATGTATCAAGTCTAAGCAGACACACAGAATTTCATTCTCTTCCTGGAGATGGAGAAATAAGGAGTAGAAACAGAAAAGCAGCAGCTACACATCTGAACTCTAGGTTGATTCAAGGCAGAAAACATGACAGAAAGAGCAGGCTCTGCAAAATAATACATTTGTGGTTACCACACTAGTAGCAACACTATACTTCAATAAAAAGTTGGGAGTGGGAAGTGCAAGTCTGTGTGACATCTTATATGGCTGCAAATGTTTGATTAATTATGATGAAGCAGGAATAAACTGGAAATCAAAGCCACAGCTCTTGTGAAGTTTATTTATAACAAAATTATAAAACCTCAGCATTTTCTATGGAAAGTTTATGGGTTGAATGGAGAACTTGTACGTTAGGACATCACAGACAACCAAAAAGCAAGGAGTGAAAACACATGCAATATTCCAGTAGTTTAATATTCCATGAAAAAGTTGTCACTTGTTTTTATTTAAACCCTTGTTTAACTCAACCTTGGGAAAAAAAAAATAATGCAAGGGAAGACTCTATGCTTGAGATTGACCACCCAACCCTTTAGAGAAGGGCTGGCAAAGCTTCCAATTCCATCTGTTTCTGAAACAGAAGAATGTAAATGTCCATGACTGCATTTAGGCCGTGTTCATGAAACATAACCAAAGCACACATCGGGACATAAAAGCATTTTACATTTACAGTTCTGAGTCTTTTCCTAATGGTGTCATGACAGAAGCTCTCCTTATTCCCCTCGGAGAAGAATCAGGTCTGTAGCTGGGAAAACAGCTCCAGCTCCTCTATGCGCAAATCAGGAACCACTTCTGTGCCAGAAACACAATGCCCAGCATGTAACCACTGACCTCTTCAGTTCCCACAGGTTCAGCATTAGCATGGTGACATGCCCAGGAGAGTCTGATGGGAGCAGATGCTGTTACGCTACTTTCCACCTGGCTGCTTTTCCAACCAATGTAACCACTTTTTACAAAGCTGAGACCAACTACTAGTGACACATACCCACAGTACCATTTTCTAGTGCCAAGAATAATATTTACGGCTTTTCAAAGCCTCCATCTGTTGGACATGGATCTAAGTTGAAAGGTAAGAACCAACTGAAGCGATTCTTCTTGCACAGATGCCGGCATGTATGCAACTTCAGGACAGTTTGCCACATGTCAGAAGTGGGAAATGCGCAGAACAAAACAAGGTGCTCAAACCCTCGATTCTCAACCAGATATAATAAATGTTATGGTGCAAATTTAGCTTTGTTATGTTTCCACGAAAGTCAAGAAATTATAGAGACTAAGCAGTCTGAGAGATCACTATTCTGCTTCAGCAGCAGAGGGCTGCAGGGGTAAGCTGTGTGAGAGGATGCCAAGAACAGCCCCATGCCAGGCACAGTCAATTCCAACCATCTCCAAAATGGATGAAAACAACAATCCATCAAAACCTCAACCAGAGGAGCACAAGCTACCTTTGCTCAAACGTATTTTGGAAAGGGCAATAGCCACTACCAGCAGGAGACACGTGAGGAGACACACACAAAAGGAACCACAAAAAGGACACATGAGGATGCACAGAAGGAGAAATGCAAAATATGTGAAAAGACACATTTGGAGAAAAGAAAGGAGGAAAGACGACAGACACATGGTAGGGGACATTGTTGCAGATGTGGCTAGAAAAGTTCTCTTGGGAAGAAGTGCTCCGAGGCAGGAGTATACTTCGAGGCAACTGCAACTCATGGAAGACCCATGCCAGAGCAGGGACAACTCTGAAAGGACTGCAGCCCACTGAGAATCTATGTAGATGCAGAGGAGCAGCAAGAAGCAAGCAGCATCAGAGGGAAAAAAATAATTAAAAGGATTGGCAGACAGAAACCTTTACACAGTGACCCCAATCTCCTGCATCACCCAGTACCTCAAAGGAATTATGAGGACTGAGTGTATATGACAGTATATGAGTGTCTATGAGAGAATAAACCAAGGGAAGCTGAGACTAGGAAGCAGGGAGGAGAGGCAGTAAACTGTAGTCAAGCCTAAGAAAGTGGGAGATATTTTCCTAAGTGTGTGTTTAACTGTCTGTCTTTGACAACATCAGCCAAAATTACAAAGCTCTTTCAGGCCACATACTTCACTGGAGAAGTCCAAGGCGGGGGAAACTGTTGTACAAATTGCACATATTAGAAGCTGGTATAGAATGCTCTAGAGAAAGCATTCAAATGTGGATCCTCAAAATTTCTAGTTTTAGAATTCACTTCCCACTTGCCACCACCTCTCATATAGCCTTCCTCTTCCAGAAGCGTGTCCCCACAGAGCCAGGGAAAAACAGAAAAGTGGCAGGGTATATTAAGCTAATAAAGATACTGGCAGCAAAAAAAAAACCCAACCCAGATCACTCTACAAAGACATTAGCATCACAGGGATTACTAAATATAGAACTATGCAAATTGCCAAGCCCAGTAAACTGCAGCAAGCACGTATTAAATTACCATGAATCAAAACTGCAAGAGAAGCAAGTCCTAAATGTCTTCTGTTTTTCTTATCAGAAGTTAGATGTAAGCAGGTATTATGCGGCTGGAAGCCCGTAGGTTCACAGCCTCGGGAAAGCACTTTCTTTGTTTCACAACCCTGGCTGCAGGGTCAGCACAAACGAGCACCCCTCCCTTGGCTGGGACAGGCAGAGCTGTCACAAACCGTCAGATGGTTCATTTTTTAGAGCCATGTAAAGTGTCCCTTAGTAACCTGATCATATGTTGTGTTCTTAGAATAACTCCCGCTGGGGCCTGCCACGGTCACCAGAACCTGCCAACAGTTGTGTCTCCTCTGTCGAAACTGCGCATTGGGTTTCATGAAGCTCTAGCCAACATACCAACTGCAGCACAGCACCTCTACCCTCCCTGTAGCCTTCCCCTTGGACGCATGGCTTGAAAAAAGGAGTAAAGACAGATTCTTTTATGTCCTTTACCTCTCGCTCCTAACAAATTCTCAAGGACATCAATTTAGCTCCCACTCTGTCTTACACTAAATTGCAGAATTTGCATTCAGTAAGTTATCCAGGGAGGTGTTGCTAAGAGAAGTGAGTAAAGAGGCTCTACACCTGTAAGCCCTTCAATGTAAGAGGAGAGAACCGTCTGCCTGTAAGGAAGGGAATAAAAAAAATCCAAGGAAAATCTCACAGCCATAGAAATATTTCCCAGTCCTCAAAGCCTCATGCTAGCTTTCTGCTAGTAATGATATATTACTGCTTACAGAAGAGGCAGATAAAGCACACACCCCTGTTGCCAAAGAAAGCAGAAGAGCCAAAAGCTTCTCTTCTGTGATAGGCAAGAGCAAAGAACTCAATGACTTCTGCAAAATCCTTCCAGTGGGAAACTGCATGAAAATATCTGCTTCTTGGTAGCAGGTATCTTTTCTGTACCAAAAGCAAACACTACCTATGAAGTGCAACAAAGATAAGAGAACCACAGAAGCAACTATAGGGCTGTATCCAGTGAAAGGTTAATCAAAGCAAGGTCAAGGAAGCCATCTCAACTATGATTTCAATCTCTTTGTGTCACTTAACTATAGCTCCTGGGAAACGGCTGCCTATGGCTGCCTCCTGAACTTGCTAAGCACTTAGTTTAACTGTCGATTACAGTCAACATACACATAATGAACTGTGTGCATCAGACAGCATGACAAATAAATCTAGACATAAGAGGGAATTTAAGGACACCTCAGCTGTCCACCAAACGTCAATGTTTCTCTACGCATATGAAGCAAAACTAACCACCGAGCCAGTCGTACCAGAATGACACTTAAGGCAAAAGCAGCGTGTTATGTTTGCATTTGCATGTGGGACTAACTGGCACTGGGGTCCGCACTGAGCCATACCTCCCTTTCCATCTCTCCTTCCACTGCTTGCTCCTCCCAGCTACACTAAAAGCCATCCTGGGCAGCACTGTTTCCAGAAACAGGGCCGCATATGTCAAAAAATACATTTTTGTCTTTCCGACGGCTAATCCCATCTTCTCATCAAGATGCACGGACACTCAACTCTTACTGGTATAATTGTTAACACTGTTTTTAATGCTATCTTTATTACACTTTCCCTTCATCACAAGCCATTCTTTCTCATCAAAGTCTTGGTGAGAATATTCTGTTAGCTTTCCAGTTTCCCAGCCCAGCTTTTTCAAGGCAAGAGAAAATGTAGTACATGACCTTTCCTTCCCTGGTGTGGGCTCCCTTCACCCCTTCCTATCTTCCTTGACTTTTGGCAATCGACAATGTCACATCTTTCTTGGTTATTTGGCATGCTTGCTTTCAACCTTACAACCTCTTTTACAGGAAACTTGTTTATGAAGTTTTAGACTTTGGCCTCTCCCCCCCTCTTTCTGAGCTCTGCCTTGGTATACAACTTACGTAATACAGTGACTGTTCAGCAACCAGACTCTTTCAAGGGCTCAATCCTTCCCTCCCTCTGTTTCAGCTCCTACTTTTACTGTTAATTCCCCTACCAGAGCTGAGGCTGTCCCCAAAGTCAAGAAAAATTCTGCAATAACCATCTCCCTACTCATCTCTATCTTTCCACCTCTCCTTGGGAACCTCCACCCTCACTCCCCCACCGTTAATCTCTAACTGTTGTTTACTCTTTACTGGTCCTCAGTCTTTGCTGGTACCTACGAACTAAACATAGTGAGCCATAACGTAGCACGATGACTTGGTTTTCCCATTTATCTGGACTGCAACTGTGGCAAATCCTTGTGGGAAGCAGCCCCAACAGCAGTGGACAATCTCCAGAGCAACATGTCTATTTTTAGTTAGGAGCTGGAGACAACTCTTTAAATGATATATTACTAATGGCAAGTTCACTCCGATCAAGCTCCTTTTGAGCTCTTTTTAATAACCTGCATTTTTATTCCCAATTTCTAGACTGAATCCAGAGAACTGTATTTAGGAGGCAATAAAAGAACTTAATACACCGCTATGACCATCATACTGGGATCACTTCACATGAAAGAGACCACAGAAGACCGTACTGCATTTTAGTGCACTGGCCCATCCTATAACGACATCTCTCCCCACACCAATGCAGAACTTCAGTGCCTAACGGTCAGGTTTGAGCTCCCATAGCACAGTCACATGTACCGAAGAACTTTATCTTCAGCTGTGAGAAGTTTCCTCGCTCTGATGATTCATTCCATGCTTGAATTTTCTCAGTATTAACCTTCTACAAGAAGATTCCCTGAGCTCAGGCAGTCCCAACAATAAGGGGATTTTGAGATGAAGACTCAAAGCGAGCTGAGCCAGTACTTCTGAAAAATGTCAAAACAATCAGATCCCTGAAAACATGATACTGAAGTGATCAGCACCGCCATATCAGCTCTTCTCTGACACACCTGTTCTCATCATTTGACAGTGCACGTGCTGAGCTTTTTCCTCTTCTGAAATGACAAAGAAGTTGAAATTGTATTTGCTGGACAGAATATGCCAACCAAGCACATCCTGTGGGGCAATGGCAGTCGGGTGATCAGTCTGTCTGAGATCATAAAGCTCAGTTGTCTCATCTACAAACTGGCCTAAATGCTGAAACCTCACCTTGCATAAAAGGCCTTTTGCTGGGTAGGTTAGTGTTTACTCCACTCCTTTGCCACTGTATAACCTAAATTCACAGCTAGAAACACATGAAGTGTTATCCCCATTTAGAAACTGCTGTTTCTTGATGTCCAGCTGAAGACGCTTCATGCAAGCTGCATGACTGAGGGATAACAATTACAGAACCTGCAGGTTTGGGGAAGCTTCTTACTGGTTTCAATCAAGGAGTTACATCAACAAATTCTTCATCAACAAAACAACCTGAAGCAGTTCCCCTCTCCTCAGCTGGTCATTCCTCCTCCTGCAATATTCCATCAACTCCTGTGTGCAGCTGTACCAATTAAACAGCTGGAAGAAGGGGGAGGAAGGACTGACACACACCCCACTAATTACCAAAGATTCAAAAACAAGCCCCCACCCCCCGCCCCACTTGGATTTTCTTGGTGGTTTTGTTTTGTTTTTCCCAATCAGCCTATTTTTAATTGGATTAGTGAACTAGTTAATTGGCCACATTAACCACTGCATTGGCACAACAGAGGGAACAGACAAAGAATCAGGGCAGAAGTTCTTAAACCAGTTTTGCCACCAGAGAAACTGTAGCCTGGAACCATACTCCACCTAACTCACACACACTGACTGCAAAGCAAATGGGCAAGGCTCTTCCTGTGCTTGCATCATTTGTCTAAAGGCTAGACAGAGTTAAAGTACTTCTTAATTACTGCCCCAAAGTTATATGGAGTTATTCCCTGTAAAGATGAGCTTTTACTAAGGTAAAACAATACAATCAACTTAATGGGAAGCTCCAGGCTACGCAGCTCTTCGCCACCTCTCATCCTTTAACACAGTTTTTCAGTGCATAAATCGAATGTTCTCATCAGCTGTGTTTCCCCACACACCTCAAGCTATAGAAATTTAAGATAATCCATCAGATAAAGTAGTCCTCCATCTACACATTAGGGGCTGCAACAGGAACAGAGCTGGGACTTGTTCCGGTGCTTCCCAGAGTAAGACTGATGAGAATCTTACAGAAATTGTTTAGATTCAGTTTGGCTTGGAAATCCCACAAACACACCAAAGCAGCTGCATATAGTAATATGAGTCCATCACATGCCAGGGAGTGTATCAGCTAACCCCCAAACAGCCAGTAACAATCCTACATGGAAAGGCATGTCAAGCCAACAGCTTTCAGTCTCTCAGGTCACCTGAGAATCACAATGTTATACAGGCACAAACATCCTTCACTCACCAAGGCCCAGGTTCAGGAAAACACGTTGAGGGTAGCACTGAAACTAATGCTGAACTGTAACAACATCCTCCAGTTCCCATGAGTCCAAGTTCTACATTACAGACCCAGACATCTGCTAAATTCTTCCTTAGGTCAATAAACGTCTTGTCTGCTTGTTTCAATAACTTCCAATAGCTGCAGGGTATTGGAAGCAACTAAAAGCAACCCTCCATAGCGCTCCAGTGATATTGCCTCAAAGGGCAGCAAGAACTTCGGCATCTCTCCTCCTCCCCATTTCGTGGTCCCTTGCAGATTTCTGCCCCGAGTGCTAACCTTGTGCACGTGCCCAGATGACAGGTTGACCGAGTACCCAAAGCTTCAGCTATCACAGAAACAGGAGCTAAAAGGGGTCTATGAGCTCCATGCAGCCACTCGCTGCGTGACCAGCATGGAAACATGCTGTTGCTGTTCTCAAGGCCATGGTCTGGCTTAGTCCTGTGAGGAGTTGTGACAGCTTCACTGGACACGTGAGACTACACCAGGACCGGGTCCCGGCCAACTGACTGAAAATTATGCAGCAGCTTCAAGGAAAGCAAAAGAATCCAGAGACCATTCTTGCATTAGATGAACAAACAAATACTGACTTGGTAAGTGGGATGGCTGCCACTTCACCCATCTTCAGTTTTCGCCATCATGATATAGAGCACATTGTCCGGGATTTCTTTAAACCATCAAGTTATAGCTTCAGCTTAAATGAATGGCTGGCTACTGCCAAAAAGCAGTTGCCTTTTTCCCCTAAACCCCTCCCACCGGGATGTTCTGCAGGTCAGTTCAGCTCTCTAATCCTGCAGCTCATTTTGCCAGAGCAGTTTCCTATCAGCTTAGCAAGCTAAAATGGATCAGCAAGGGAGATTGCTGGAAACTGAAGTTAACTTAAAGAGTGGGAACACAAAACTGGGAGCGGAGCAGGGGAGCAAAGAAATGGGAGTGTCAGCTCTCTCTTTTCTTCTGCAGAAAACTGTCAGGTCACCTCAATGTTCCGAACTCCAGCCTAAGCTCCCGAAAAGGGATTTGGGATTACTGTACAGATCACATGAGAGGAAAGAAGAGTGATTCTAAGCCATTTTACATGCAAAAGTTTTAACGAAAACAGTGTCGTTTCCTGTTCAAAAAGCTAGAGACAGAGCAAGACCATGCCTGTGCACGCAGTGAGCCTCCGAGAGTCTGAAGGAGTACCCAGAAGATGGGTCACAAGTTCAAGGTGACAGCAATGAGGAACAGCTGCTGGCTATGCACCCTTCAGCAGCAGGTGTACCCAGGCCCCAGAGGTTTCAGTCAGCTCTGCCAGTGACCAACAGACTTACAAGACCATCTGTCTGGGCACAAACTGCACACAGCCTTCCCAGTTTTGCTGCCCAAATCTTCACCATGCACAGACAATACAGGGCTTGTTATGGATTAGCTAATGAGCAACTGTTTAAACCAATAGACAGTCCTAGTTCTCCTGTGCTCATTATCTGGATTCTACATGAATGAGAATACTGCCTCTTCTTTTAGCTGTAACATTGTCTTTTTCTGATTAAGCAGCTTTCCTTCACTTTGGGGAGCCCCTTAAGGCACTAGAACCTGGAAAGGATTTGTCGTCTTTTACCGGTTTTGCTTAACAGATGTATAGGGATACTTTATTAAGTTTTGTTAAGTTCTATTTCATACATGCCCTCCAGCAAGATGGCATGCCTTTGAAAGATGCTTTAACAGAGAGTTCATGTGATAGGATTTGCTTACCTGCACTGCAGAAATAAGGAAGTTCCCTTTTTCCTACGCTAGGTCTCCGCATTATCTGCTATTGACACTATCAGCTCCCTCTATGTGCACCTCCCTGCCTGAGAAACGCTATCACCCTTCTCTACCCAAAGCCTGACTAATCACCAGAAAATGAATTCTGAGAAAGCACTCCTAGTATTTATCTTGAAGTTTGCTCTTCCTGTTTCAGACCTGAAAAACAGCCTCTATATCCATCAGTCTCACAAACTTACTCACGTCACAAAATACAGACAGTATAAATGATAATACTAACAATTTGGAAAAAAACCTACAGATATTTACAGTGGAAAGCCGTAGTAGGTCACCACCTAATGTCCGCTGTTCTCTGTTTTTTGTGTAAAATCATAGTACCTCTAATCTAGAATCCACCTCTCATTCACAGAACACAAACATACACAGGCGCACACACGTGCCATTCCTTGGGACTAGTTTCACAAACACATTCCTTATCATCTTATCTGGTACAATTTTAAAAGCCCCCAACAACAGCATTTCCATTCTGAATTCCCCACAGGAGCGAGAGCCCTCAGCACTGAACACCATGCTGTCGTGGAGCTTCTACTGATATCCATCCTATATTCCTTCTTTCTGTCCCATTAATCCTAGTCATGCTCACATGTTCCACATAAAATCCCTCTCCCTCCTAAATGTTAACACCCTTCAAATATTTTTAGACTGTTATTATGTGTCCCCCCACCCTCCACCTTTCAGTCATCGCTTACCCAAGCTATGTATATTTAGCTACTTTAATCTTTCCTCCTAAATCAGTCCCTTCAACTCCCAGAGCTCAATGTTAAGCCTGGTAAGCTTGTTGCTCTTCTGAGCTCACTCCATGTTTTTGAGATCTTTCTGGTAATGTGTTCACAAGAACCTGTCCAGAAAAGCGGTTTATATGCACTTGTTTTAAAGCAAACACAAATCTGAGCCAGCGGACATTATTAATTTTCATTTTCCATGTCTGATTTTGTTCCAGGTTTTGAATTCAATCTGAAATTTTAAATATAAACAAACGTTTTGTATATTTAAGAGCAGATTAGCAGCTGGAAATATTTGGATCCAATTGTGAAAGAACACGGTGTTTTTAAAAATTTAAAAAGCCACCAAAGCTTTTTCAGTAAACTTTTCAGAAAACAACTGGAAATGTATAAAGTTATCCAGAAGCACAGCAGAAGCAAAACAATTAATTGCTGCAAGAGAGAAGGCTGACAAATTATACTGAAAGTCTCTCAGGTATAAGGCAGACAGACGAGTGGATGCAGCTACAAAGCATAAAGCTGGCTTACTAAACTAGAAATCAATTAAACTGGCCGTGTTATTTACAATGAAAAAAAAAAATCAGAACAAGTGATTTGTTGACAATATACCACTACAGATCAACTCTATCTTGAAGAATTACTAAACATTTGAAATTTAGAAATGAAAAAGCCAGAGGAAGGCCAAAGGGGTAATGCAATGTTGCTAATGAAGTTACTTGAAAATGATGAAAGTTCTGTGGCTGCAGACATACATATACAGTAAGAAAAACATAATCCTACAGAACACGCTTTGTTTTAAGCCCAGATTTAAGCTAAAAATCAAAAGGGAAGGAAAAAGTTATGTGCTCTTGCTTGAAACAACAAAGCCCCCCCAAAAGTAGTCACAATTATTTTGGTAATGTGTAATACACAGTAAAACTGCCGATATATTTCTGTTCAGTACTAAGCATGTTAAGAAAAGATGCCACAGCCAGTACTCTAGTAACTGCAAAAGCAAGCAGTTTCTTGGTTGGCTGGCATTTCAAAAGTGGTAAATTCCTCAATATTCAGGAAATACCTGGAACTCATGGAAAAATATTTCTTTTTATGTTTGCATGGAGAAAACACCTGTTAAACTGACATAGAGTTTAACATGAAAAACGCTAAATTTGGGTTACAAAGGAGATAGAAGGAAAAACTTTACAAACTCCACAAGTTTAACTTGCTGCAAATGTCTCCAGAAATCTGGCTTCATCTAGTCAACAGCAAAGAACTAAAACCAGACAAAAGCAAAGCTGAAAGCTGACTCAGTGAAACAAAACCTTGTTATTGAGCAACTCCAAAAACATCGCACCTACCACCAGGAAAAGAGGAGGAGGGAAGAGTCTACATGCTGACCGACTGTCCGTGAAGCTGTTTTACCTGTCTTCTAGTGTTTAAAACAGGAGATTGAATTTTGTTACCAAAACTGTGGGATAAAGGGCTGTTCTACAGTTCAGTAGGTCCCAATAATGGAAGTGATAGGAACTGCAGAAGTATCTCTCTGAGGGATATCACAGCTGAAACCCAAATTTTGCAGTTACCTGGGACATCCAGTTCAGCGTCTACTGAGCACCTTCTCAGTGTGTTCCAATTGCTTTGACAGAAACATCATCAGGTGAGATACTAAAGTAGATCTAGAAGAAAGCCTTTGAAGACTGACACCTTGAAGATTTTCATATTTGTAATAGCTGCCATGCTCCTCCCTCCCCTCAAGGAGAAGTGTTTATGAACTGGGACAGGCAATGTATGTTTTGTGCTGCTTCGGTTTTATTTGCTTTTCAGTTCCACCTTTTGTGACTTTTTCAGGTCAGGGAAAAGACTAACTGATAATATATCCCTTTGAGATGAAGGCAATATCCTGCAAATTTAGCTAACAAATGTAGTCACTTCAGAACAGGGTTGGGAAGGCCCACCTGTGACATGGTCCTCGGCATCCAACGGACCTTCTATGCCAGCTTCACGCAAGCTTGTTGCAAGCTCAAGTCTTTGCAGTTCACTGCCTGCTCCAGGTTTTAACCAGTAAGGAGGTTAGCTACCCTTCTTCTAGCCTTCAGCCTGTGAGCTTTGGACATCTTTAAGTGAGTTCCTTTCAGCCCTCTCAGAGCTTTGACTCCCCAGCGGATGGCACCAGGCTGGGAGGTAGATGGCTGCCCCTGGCTGCCTGGCCCACCGTGCTCAGCACAGACACGGCTGAGCTGGTTGTAAAAGCGCTCTTGAACTACTGCCTGCTACAGAGCAGCAGTCACCGACAGCCCCTGCGTCCAGCTCCTCTTGCAAAACGGTGCTCCAAGGCAGGTGTTTGTGCAGCAGAAGGGAACCCTGGGCAGCTGAGGCTCTAAGTAGCTCACTTCTTCAAAGCTCTCACACCATCACTTATAAACCAAGGCTCCAGCAGCGTTTTGTCAAAATAAGTATGGCTTTGCTAGTTACTGTTTTTTCTCTGTCCTCAGCAGCACTGGGAGACCTGCTCTTTTAGCATCTCCACGCAAATCACACAAAGGTACTAAGCTTTCTCCCTCTCCTTTCTCTAACCCAGTACTGAAGATGACAGGAGATACTGACTCCAAGTACAAATGCTACAGATACTATTTCTCCCATGGAAAAACATAGCTGGAAAATGTTAAGAGCCAGATTTGTAACACTGTACCCTCATAGTATTCCAGCAGGCAACACTTATAAAATTATCCTGAATGACCTCAGTGGTGCCAGAAGGCACCAGCAAGTTTAGGGTGCCCCGGACTGGCTGCTTCTAATGTCAATGCAATGATTAGGAGAAGAGATAGCATCAGTCAAGACAGATTTTTGTGCCTTAAGCAGGTGGTAAGCAGAGATGGCTGGAGAGGACAATGAGGGAGCAGTGCTGTGGTATGAACATATTCAGTCAGGATGCTGCCTCCAGTAATGGAACACATCTAGGCGGGAAAAAGATAATGAAAGAAAAGAAGGCAGCAAAGGCATCAAGACACAGATCATCACGATGTACAGAGAAGAGCTTGGCAGACTTTCAGGTGAAGTAGGAACCATGTCCACTCAGCAACTGTGTCATCCAGAGAGCTGTAAGCAGCAAGCTGACTCTGAAGAGGCTCAGGAACATGAACCCATGTGTAGGCTGAAACACATGTTTTTGTGCAATTTTAAATGTATTCAAACAAAAGAGCGCAAGTTCTTCTTATTAGCTTGGTGCCCTTTAGCTCAATTCAACATGTTTGCTGGTAAAAGCTGCTAACTTTAAACTGGAAACAGGGTGCCTCATAACAGGTGAGAATTATATAAATTGCACATAGAAGACATCCTGGAACATCATGCCCAAAAGTAGTACCACATGAGCCACTCCTCAACAGTGAAACGGTTGCACTTTTGTCAAAGGACAAGGGCACGAACAGGTCTCCTAACACTTTGCTGCTTGGTTCAATGAGTTCTGTGCAAGTTGGTCACAGGACAGCTAAACAACCATCCCTCGGAGGCAGGGAGAGCTCCGCACCGAGCCTGTCCTGTTCCGTGAGCTGGCTCGTAATCGGTGAAGATGAAATCAGGGACTATATTTATTCTCCCTGCCCAGTCATATCTTTCTATAGATCCCAGGCTGTGTCCCGCTTCCTTGGCGTGGATCCTGGGGACTAGTAAGCAAAGGAGGGCATAAATCAGTGCCTCGGGTTCTGTCAGGAGCACACTGAACCAACCATCCACGCTGGGAACAGGTGCGCTGAAGGCAAGCAGGGACACTGTCCCATTTGGAGGAGTGGGGGAGGGATTGCAGAAAACTTGTTCATTTCTTCTCCGAGCCTCGCCTAAACTTTTCACCCTGCAAGGGAGTTATTTACCTTCTGCAGTTCACCAGCCCAGTTAACTAGACTTTCTACTAAACACCACTCCATGCTAGGTCAGGCCCCAGCTAAGTCTAGTCGGTTTCTGTAGTCCCTTCACTTTCACTTTTGCTCTCTTACTTCTTTTCTGGTCCATTTCACTCTCTGCTCTGACACATTCACTCCAAAGCTGAAGTATTTCAGGGACTGTGCAGAATGACTAGTAAATGAAGGCAGTCTTTAAACACAACCGTAATTTTTCATCATCAATTTTAAAAGTTACCTGTCATGAAAACTAGCGCAGACTGACAGTGGCAGGGAGCATGTCACTAATCTATGCTTAATAACCACGGGGTGGATTTTCAAGTAATATTTTAATAACATTTTACGCCAGCACAGCTTCTGAAAGCAGCAGTCCCACCCTCACCTCAGCCGTGGCTGCTCATTTCCACTCTCATTATCCCTTCCCTAAACACCAGCACAAGCAGCTGTGCAGCGAAAGAAACCAGGGGACACACTCAGATTAAAGTTCACTTTTTTCCCCCCCTTCTGGCTCGGTGTTAGTTTTAAGGAGCATCAGTTCCCTGGCTGGCTCCACAGCACAACCACAAAAATGTTTGTGCCAGCTCAGAACAGGAACTGATGTCTGAATAAGAATACTGACACTTGCTGAGCCTCAGGGTGATCAGCCCTACTCAATATACATTGCTCTGTACAGATGCAATGATATGTATACCCAGTAAAACTATGTATTGGAGATAAGGCTGTGTAAAGACGACCCCACCCATGCCCACACACAGTGAGAGCAATCGATTCCCAGCTCAGGGAACAATGGCCCCATGGGTGGACAGAAACCTGCAGAATGACTTGTAAAGTGCTCTGTATGATGCTTCAGGGCATGGTGATCCCATGACAGGGCCTGCAGACAATAGATTCCAATGCAAAGGAAAAAAAAAAACGCAAGCACTGACTGGGCAGGAATAGGGCTGCCTTCCGTAAGGTCCTTGCTAGTGCTTTGAGAAACACCTTTAACAACTTGGAACTTTTAACCAAATATTGTGCGCTCTCAGCCATCGCTTTGCTTTTTAGTCACAGAAGTACTAGTTGGCTTCTGCCAATACTGAGCTAGAGAATCCAGCCTGGACCAGCTTTTTTGTGGACAAAATCAAGAGAGAAATTTCAACTGTCGCATAGGTCAAAATTCCAATTCAAAATCATGTCTGCTACTTAAGAAATTGACTTCTGCTGCAGCTGCAAGCCTGTGTTTCTCTGCATTCAGGGCTAGGTGAGAAGAACCCACAGGTGAAAGGCACTCATGCCAGGGCTTATAGCAAACTACAATGAAAGGGAGCAGCCAGAGAGGTCTGTTTTCAGCTCTTAAGATCTGAAAAGCGTAGCTAGTTAGTAAACTGTAGGTGTTTGCACACCACCAGCAGCCATTCAGGGGATGAACTTCTGCCCTGTAGCACCAGAGACCTTTACCTGTTAGGGTAACAAGTATTTTGGAGACAGCAGGAGGGACACCTAAAAGACAGACCTTGTTACACCATGAAGCCATTATATGATACCGAGCCAAAGATTAGTTCAGTAGCCTGCCCAACTCTTGAATCTACCTTATTGACACTCCCCTGAAGAAGACAACTACAATTCTTTCAGCTCTGTGAATGTTAAAAATATTCACTGGTTTTCCTAAACACAGCTTCAAGTGACCAACTGCATCAACTTGGGAACACCTGAGGGAAAAAGAGTTAATTCAGAACATCATTTGGTAGAAGGCAAATGGCCTGCGCAGGGCAGGCTGCCTGGAGTGCTGTGGTGTGTCCTCTTTCTCCTTACCATACATCTTGCCTTCGTCGGACAAGATAATCTTCCGCCGTCCACATGGTGGGTAGATGGCTAGCGCTTCCTGGAAGCTCTGCTCGATGTCCGGACTCCACACGCCCTCAGCGTCATTGTCAATGGGTTTGTCCAAGGCCTCGCTGCCCCCTGAGTCGTTGCTCCCCTCAGGGGAGGTGGGAGAACTCCACTCGTTGGAGGTAATGGTGCCAGCTAGAAACTCCAAGGTGCCACGTGGAGAAGCAGACTCAGAACCTGCGATGATAAACACATCCCATCAGTCGGTTAGAAATCCTCCTCTCTGGGAAAATGAAGAGATACTAAAGGGGAAAAGGAAGTTTAAAAGCCTCAGTGAGGAGAGATTTTTACTTCACGTTTACCTTAAACGGTAACTCAACCACATCCTTGATTTCTATTTATGTTGAGATGAAAACCTTTTCTACAAATCCTTCTGATAAAACAGCCTTCTCCCGTCTCTCTATGGCTCAATAACTCTTACCACTTCCCAGTTCTCCCCAGACGCTACATCTTCTTGCCTCTGTCTCCTTCTCCTAATTTCTTTCTCCTTCTGCTGTCATTATCTGTGTAACTGTTATTTAACTTTCTGAAGCATGCATACAGGAATCCAGCCTGTGTGAAAGACTATACAAAATAAAGCAGTGATGAATTGTCCAGTCATCACTGAGCACTAGGGTTGAAATTTTCTTAGATACTGTTTCACTGCATCAGTTAGTAGTCGGTGTCACTTTTAACACTGACATTTCTTCTTCTCAAGGATCAGCTGCAGTTCTAAAAAGCAATTCCTGGAGCCAGACATTTTAATGCAATGTCTCCCAAATCTCAGCACTATATCCTGGCAGGAGCAGAAGGCACCATGAGTAAAAGGATAAAGGCACTAGGCTGCAGGTCAAGAATCCTAGGCATTTAGCCTGTTTCTACTGCTCGTCTTCAGAACGACCTTGGGCAAATTCCTTCAGTACCCTGTGCCTCTCTACCCCTTCATCCTTTACCAGTCTCAGGCTATTACATTTGCCACTGAGCAGGAGCAGAAATTGGTTTGTCATTGAACCTAAGCAGGTAGCTGCCAGGTTTTGAAAGCTACAAGAAAGCTACTTACAAACACCTACAGCAGAGGCTGAAGTCTCACGGAGCAGGGCTGCTAAAACACTTGTTCAAAAAGCAACTTCAGACCATACAGACACTCCCAGTCAACCATTTGTAAGACAAAGGGCTTCTGAAGACACAGTTCATTCCCCTGCCTTAATCTTAATCCCAATGCTGTTTATTCATCTTTTTAAAAGTTTTGTTACCTGAGCTACAAAGAATACTCGTAAGCCACCATTTGAGAATCCACTTAAATGAGAGTTCAAAACTTCCCTGCCAATCACCACAATGAGCTGGGAAAAATCAGAATAAAGCTTTTTTTGCAAGAGCAACAGAATCATCAAACCTGTACTGAAGAAGAGTGTTAGGAGAGGCCTCCAACATGCCAAGTCAGCCTAGCTCAGAAATATCACAGCAATAATGTAAAGGGGGACAGAGGAGAAATTTGGGCGTGTTCTATGTCAAAAACTAGCTAGAACAAAATTTGTGCAGTTACACCATGCCCCAGCTAGTAAATAGGAAAAGCAGGTCCATTCAACTTCAGAAGTTCAAAAATTCAGAGCTTGTGGCTCCAGAAACTTTCCTGACATCAACTTAAAAAAAAACATTACACCATACACTCCTTTTTAAGTCCCTCTTTGGTTCCTTTCCTCTTTGGATTTCATGTTTACAAAATCTTCTCCAAGATTGTGATTACTAGATTTTATTATTATTCTTTTTTACTAAAAGCTTAAATTCTTAAGAATTTTTTCATTTCAAAAGCTGAAGTTGTAGAAAGAGGTGGCAACACTGCCTCTCAGAAGGTTTTGCTGCTCCTTAATGACTTTAGAAGCAGCAGATACCCATTTTACATCTCCATAACCCACCAAAAGCTCAGGAAACAAATAATATCATACTGGGCATTTGAATAATTTCGAGACAGAGTATACTTCTCTTACACGGTGCAGCATTTTAACAAGTGGTTCACATAGCCGTTTAGAAAACCCAGCATATGACTTACTTCCCATGAGAATGTTTGGAACACATGAACCACTGGAATGTCCTACCATTATCCATCCATTTTAGCCCTTACATTAGATTATTTCAATCCTCTTGACCCATACTATACATTTTCAGAGCTCTAATTAACATGGGAAGAAAGAATGAAATGGGAGGCCAGGGGGGCAGAGAGGGGAACTTGGCCTTTACCCTGGGGCAGACACCCCAAGCACACTGTGAATGGCACCAAAGCAGGCAATGTGACTTTAAGGGACCCTGAAATGAACGGTAAAGGTTGCTTCCTTCACCAAGCATCCATCACCAAAACATATCTCCTTTCACTGATGAAGATGCTCAATAAAAAAAATTACCCGGTTATTCAAGAGATTGTCCTGCTGGGGAATCAGTGCAGCGGAGTAAGCTTTCCACAGTGGGGCTCTGACAGAGGAACAGAAGCTATCTGCTCCAGCTGTTCTTCTTTTGATATTTCTCCAAGCAGCCCTAGTCCCCTGAGGCTGTCACGACCCCCATATTTAATGCACATTAAAATCTCCACGAACACAAGACACAGGCTAGTTTTAACTTGGGCTGACAGGATGAGAAATGGAGGGGTTCAGAAATAAGCCTGAAGTGTGACAGCAAGTGTATTCGCAGTACCACCTGCCCTTGGAAAGCTGCACGCCTGGTAACAACCAGCGGGCTGCACACCCACGTGAAAACACCCGCTGTAACTGTTCAACTGTACAAGCCAGAGCCATGGTGACTGGAAGCTACAGCCTCTGCTCAAGCCAAATCCCCTAGCAATGCAGACAAGTAAACAAAGTCATCTTCTAGAGAATGTATGCCCATCGCAACCATAAAAAGCACCTACTTTGAATCCAGATATTTTCATCCCCTTAACGTCCATGCAGACACAGATTAATACCTAGCAGATGATTTCAGCACGGAACACTTAGGTTGGAAACTAAGCAAATATGTCTTAAGCATAACTCCATCCCACCCCCAAATCCTAGGAGTTCTTGCCCGATCATTTCATGTTTTACAAGGCTTCATACATCTGCACCAAGTGCCTTTGGTGACAAAGGAAACTCTAGGTCCTTTCTGATCCAAGCTCCAGAATAAGTGGAGGAGAAAACATGCTGTATTCAATTCACTGCCAGCTCCCAAGACTCTTTCTCCAAACACGAAAGAAAAGTTGTGCCAACTTGAGCAGATGTCACTTGTATATTCAGGCAAGTCCACAAAGCAAGAGACAGAATATGCGAGCCTAATCTCACACTGGTCTAAAGCAAGGGAGATGTGGAACATAAGAGCAGTGAGAGAAGAAATGGTATAAATCTTAAAAGTCACTAGGTACATTTATTATTTTTATGAATGCTTCTTACTTTCTGTGCCTTGACCAGCAATGTTAGTTCTATCCCAAGATACAGCTAGGTCAGCAGGCACCAAAATGTGCTATCGTGGCCAACCCCACCCCAACCTTTCCGTACCCTGGGGGCTGATTCTGCTTTCCCTTCTTGGCACTAAAGCTACTCCTGATGGATGATGAGAAAAGTGGAATTGTAGCGACTATAAAATCAAGGATGTTTGGCCAGCTCCAGCTGAAAACTCAGTAATCACCCAGACACTAACACAAACTGACCTTCTTTTTGATAACTTATGAAGAAATTCCGTAGGCTGACACGATCATGAAAATCCTTGTAACTCCATGTCTCTATTTCAGTAACGTGCCAAGAGCTTAAAGGGCCTGTAAAGTTTTCTTAAATAATGTTGCTTAAACAGTGAGCTCCATGTGCAGTCCCAGGGGATAGATGCTCCGTGCTCAGAGGCAATAAAACAGCAATGCAGGGAGTCCTGCTCGGGTGGCGTCTGCTCTGTGGGTCTCTTCTCTGACCGCTCCTGGCCTTCCGTTGCCTGCACTGTATATCTGAACTCACTGGTGGCCAAAGTGGCCATTTATTAAAGTAAGCAAAGCAAACTACAGAGAAGCTGGGGGCTAAACTCGATGGCAAACAGTGTTATTAGTATGGCAAGTTGAAAAACTATCAGTGGCATCACTTCCCATTGAAAAAGCAATCTGGTCAAAACCAGCATTTTTCAAAAACATGCTGATGTTGAATGTGTTATTTATAAGAAAGGTTTTAATAATATTCATCAGTAACTAATTTCACAGAATACAAATGTTTCAAGTTGGCATCTAGCTTTTGGGTTGCTTCTGTTTTCCCATTCAATCAATACTAACTATACACATAAGAGCTTAGTAACTTTAACGGTGATTTGTATTACTGAGTGTTCTAATATCACTAAATATTTTAGTACTTGTAAATTATTGTTTTCCCTTTTTTTTTTTTTTTTTTTAATTTTTATTAAGTTCTGCCTGTAGAAAAGCTTGTAATCACAAAGCTTTCTTCTGATGTGGATGGAATTCGATCCTGAAGTCACTAAACAGACACCCGTTCCCAGGCATGCTCAGACAATTCCTTCCCCATCTGAATCCCCTCGCCAGGCAGAGTTCTGAGGATCAGAGGAGTCAGAGGATGTTGTCCCGTTCTCATAACAGGAAGTTTTGCCAGAGGTTCCAGGCTCAGTGTTTGTTCCCTTCAGATGCCCTCCAGTCTGAACTTATTTATGCTCCACTTCTTGGCTCTCACGTTTCTGGTACTGTACCTTACAGTTCCCACTCTTACTTTACTGAGAGACAATTAGCTACCTTTATTTGTAGGGTCCAGTCATGGATTCTTCTCCCCCAGGACACAAGCACCTCCACCTCCTCACCAGAGTATCTCTACTTCCTTCTTATGTTTCCCTCTGTTCAAATACTGGGTTTTATTCACTCTTGGTCCCTGCTCTTTCTGCCATGGCCATCTCTTAATGAGTCGCTTACAAAGGCAGGCTGTTGGGTCAGAGGAAAGGAAAACCAGGGAGAAAGCACAAAAATCCTTCAGCTCCAGCAGCTTTGGCTTAATTGTTCTGATGCTGGTAATTTCAACACTAACTCTTTCCTTTCACACACGGTATCTCATCGAGATTCAGGGATCTTGCAGGGCTAGACAGCTGCCAAGAGCCCTTCAGCGAGGTCTCACTGACAGGGAGCCATCCTTAACCGACTCCATAGTCTGACACATCTGCTTTCTAATATCAATCCCTCAGTCATTACTGTTGGTAACAGCTCCCTCTTCAGTGTTTGTGGCAGCTGCTCAACACAAAATCATACTTTCCTGAGGATCTGAAAAATTGCAGCCAGCTGTCTCCAGTTGTTCAGATTTCTTGGAACTGCTCTGTCCAACAGACTCTCCCCCACACATACACTCCATGGCCACCCCCTTTCCCTGCTGGAATCAGTATGGAGCACAACACTCTAACCAGAGACATCCCTAGTCACTCACCCCTCCCAGGCAGGAACGCTTGCCAGCACAGCCATGCGGAGCCTGACAGCGGGTTCCACTCCTGCTTCTGAGCAAGCCATTTCACCAAGGACATCCCTTCATCCTTAGTCTCTTTTAATGGAACTGCAAGCTGCAGGGGCAGAGACTGCTGCCTATTACAGGTATCCCTTGATGTTATTGCAATGCAAATAAAACCAAATGATTCCGGTATTCACTGCCCTGGTAAAGTGAGCCAAATACTGTCACTATAGAGATTCTGAACCACAACATTTTCATATCTGATCAGCAGCCAAACAGAGAATTTCAAAACAGAATGAGTTTGGCCAGAAAAGAAGATGTCCTGCTGCTCAAACTGTAACTTTAGAGCAGTTTATAACAAGAAGACGACCTGGAAACAGCAACAACCAGTCAGTTACCTCCATCCAGAACATGCCAACAACAAATGAGTTTACACAATCCAGTCATACAAGGAGATCTGGGTTTAGGAAAGCAACAGTTTGGGATACTACAAAATCTATTGAACATGGTACAATGGAAGATGGCATTCCAACTTACCAGAGGAAGAAGGCTGGGAAATTCTACGGGACACTACAATAATAGCTCAGTTCCTCTGAAAGAGAAGAATGAGTGCAATCAGTAGATGAGTAGCTCCAAGGGGGTGCAACTCAAAGACTGCAGGAAAAAACACGTACTGGAAAGGGAAAAGGTGGGAAAGCAGCTATTCAACAGTAACTAAGGTCTGTTAAAGCTTTCAGGCAAAAGAAGACAGAAATCATTAACATGTTTTTCAGGTTCTCTACAGAGCAAAATAAAGATGGCAACTGTAGAAAGACTTAACTAGTGCTGAACTGTGCCTAGGGAGGTAACGGTGCTTTTGCAGCACCAGCCAGCAACCAGTTGCTCACACACCTCAGCAGCTGCACTGCAGTCATTAAATGAGCCCGGAGCCAGAGCCACTGGGTTTCAGCAGAAGACCTCAGTGACAGTCGAGGTGGGTGGGTGCAGTTCACCAAAGGGCTCCACTCAAGCGCTCCAGAACAGCTTAGCCGAAGGGTGAGCCTGCTTTCCAATCTCACCTCTTGCCCTGGGCCTCCTGCAACTGCTGAGCTATGCTGGCTGTTGCCTGTGAATACTCCTGTCCACCCAGGGCAGCAGAGTAACGCTGCCTAATCCTGTGAATAAAACCAGTTGAGGTAAGTGTTACTTGCTGTAGGTGAAGCAAAAGCTCTTAACAGGCAGCCATGCCAGGCAAGGAAGAAAGGCGAACTGAGATTTCCCTCTTGTGCGTTGGGCAAGGTAATATAATCATTACATCTACAGGCTGCATTGTGAGATTTTTGTCTCTGTCTCACTACTGAATAAAGCTGGTTTACAAACCAGCCTCAGATTATACCCAGCATAAGCAAGGGCTCCAGCTGAGTGCTTATCACACCGCCTAGCACAAGATCAAGCTTGGTTTGCTGGCTACGCTGAAACTGCCTGCAGCAGCTGCTGCTCAAAAGGCACCTGATTTCCTGAGCAAAGCAAAACAACACTCTTAAATGATGGCTGTAGCCTAGCTCTGGCTGAAACAGAGAGAGGATGTAGTGTCCAGCACAGTGATATAAATCAAAACAAGGAGAGAGGAGAACTTCTATCAGTGCGGCCCTGGATAATGCAGTCAAACAGGATGCGATGAGATAAGCCTGTGTGTGGCCTTGCACACCATCCAATCAGTTACATTTGCGATAAAAGAAACAGAACACAGAGCCTTGCTGTCCTAAGGAGGGGAGGGGGAAAAAAAGAAAAGCCCACAACCCAACAACAAGAAAACCCAAAGGCTGGTTCTGCTCCCACTAGTCTAGGGATGGTCAGCTTGAGGACTGATCCTGCGCCACGGCAAAGTCGTGCACAGCTCCCACGTGTACAGGCTACATCACAAGGCCACCAGCCTTGGACTGACAAAATGACTACTGCGTGATTTATATCTCGGCTGGGAGAGAAAAAAATGAGCCAGCAAGGGCATCAGAGATTGACACTGCCAGGTTGCCCTGGGATTGAGCCACACACTGGGCTGGCCCTCAAAGGAAAAATGCAATTCCTGGGGAGTCACAGTTATCTCCCATGCAGGAACTGTTCCCAGAGCTCCCATTCTCCCTCACTTTCCAAGACATGTGGCATGTGTTTCACAGCTTCCCAAACAGATGAAGGCTGTGGCAGGGTGAAAATGGTTAGCCACCCTCATGCTAGCACAGCAGCAGTCACCAGGAGTCATTCTCCCAACAAGTGCAGAGCTGGTTAGAAAGCAACAAACCTGGAGGAAGCCCAATAATCATCTCCCTTTTCTATTGCAGAATCACCCATAGTGTCAGCTAACACATTTAAATCACAACTGTCCCTTCAAGTATAGGCAAGGGTAGGCATTGACTGATTAAAATTACTGGGGTCTTAACAAACCAAGCTAGAGACAGAAATAAATCATGCTTAGCATTTTCCCAAAAAGTATTCACTTAATTATTAAAGGATAGGAAACCTTTAACAGCAACCTAAAAAAGCCTTGCTCCTAAACTCATTGAAAGTCAGTTGTCCTGAAAATCTCACCATCGGACTCAAAAGCCCCCATTTACCAATGGAACAAACTAGAGCACAAACACCTAAGTGAACTACCCAGACTGGTAAATCAGACTGGGGACAAAACCCAGACAATAATTTCAAGACCAAAAAAGGTGAACTTTAAAAGCGATTTGCCATTGCAAGTGGTGTAACTTCAGAGGGGCTTGTGTTTAACGCTGTCTGGAAATCAGACCTCCCTTGAGGCTTTCCTGACAAATAGCAGAAAATTGAGACTCCTAACGCCCATTTTATGATACCCACATTGAACTTTTATTTCCTAATCCTGCCTCCTGTTCATGACACGTCTCAACCTCTTGCTTAGGACTCAAGGCTAGATGTCCCAAAAAAAACTCTCATCTGTGACACTAATGGCAGAATTTCACATGAACTCAGACAGCATACAGTGTTTGCAAATCTCATCCAAAGCAGTGAAAACACTTACCTCCAAACTATAGCCAGTTTCCAAGAAAAGAAATAGCTGAACCTGGGCTAGGAGACTTTCAACAGAATAGACAGAAGCGCTGACCCCACAGGCCATAAACACAAGTAGATTTCTGCATCTGCAGCACTTGCGGGTGGTCTGTGGGGTGGGCACAACCTGTCTGGTCAGGGCTAAGCCCTTTACTAAAGCCTCGAGACAAAAGCAAACCACAAACAGGCAGAATAGGTATCTAAAATGGGACCTCAATTCCGTCAACCATTTTTACTCATGTGCCTCGATTTTAGTAGTAGCTAGATGGAGCTTAAAGGTGTTGGATACTTTGGATAACCAATTCCTAAGTACGGAACAACCACAAAACACCTGTGTTATATGAACGAGCCCTGCTCATGGCTACCAAGCAAGCTGCACTCCTGGGGTATGCAGAAACCACCCCAGCTAGGTTTTGGAGCACATGCTTCACCCGGAACGTGCAGCAGGTGAACATTCACTGCTTACAGCTGCGATGATCATTTCTTGAGGGCTGACAGTGAAGAAAGCCCACCAGATCTGGTTTTCTGTAAAAGAGTCTGAAATTCCCTAGCAGACAAGCGGACACCAGCCGTTTTAGCCAGATTCCAGTGGTCCCACCAGTCTGATACAAGAGAGGGCAAAGCCAAGCCATCCTCAACTCTGACGAGCGTAATCCTGAGCACAGAACTCTTCCCTCTCAAGTTGTGGCACAAACACACTGCCACTTCCAAACTGGAATTTCATAGAAAGCAAGTGAAAATCATGACAACCTGCAAGTGCAACCCCAGCCTTCAAACAGCAATCATGGGGGGGAGGGGGGGAGAAAAAAAGGTGCCAAAACCTGAAAAACACAGGTTAAACTTGTCCCCAGATATTACAGGAAAGCATGAACCTTCCAATTTATCTCTTTGCCCTTCCAGACCCTTCTCATCAGGAAGGTCAACAGGTTATATACCTTCTGCTGGATTAATCTACAGGAGAACAAGGGCAGCTAGCCAAGCAAAACTAGATTCTTAAAGGGACACAGCTAACCACTGACTTCACTCCAGTTTTTAAAACATGTTCTTACAAATAAAACTGGTGATGAAAAACAGTGGAAAAAGACGCTGCTTTTATTTTTCGGTTAGCTTACAGATTACTGGGAGGACAGAAACACTGATTTACATTGTTTCCCCTGCACAGTTATTTTCTCCTGTTAGCCTAGCTCCTTCACAAATGGGGGTGGGGAAATAAATAGGATTTAATTTATTTATTTGTATAAAGATAAATCAAAGAGCAGCAAGTACTTAGAGAAAATCTTACACAAACGTCTTGTTTACACTGCTCTTTTTTTTTTTCCCCTAAGCTGACAAGATTTTCAAAACAAGAGAACCTCCCTAAATCCTGCTAGTCTGGTATCAGTGAGCTTTATTTCAAGGACCTGCTATGGAGAAGATCAAGGAAAATGAACTTAAGACACATCAGCAAATCCTCCTTTTCCATTTCACTTTCCATGCTGAGTGCTCTCTTCACTCTTCCTCCTTCGGTTAAAGCAGTCCTGGTTACAAGAGAGATTAGACTTTGCCTGGACAACTGTCATTAATGGTTACCATACTATTTGAAGGGAGGCACTGTGGGGACTATGCTGATTTATTTTCTTTTTGGCACTAGCAAAGCAGATGCTTCAAAGGCTCGTATTCAGGCTCTGAAAGCCACGGGCACTCATGTCTCAGAAGTACAGCAAAGTAAAACACCTACCCTTTGGCAATCATATTCTAACGAAGGTAAGAACAAGGTAATTATAGACCTACAACAGAACAGAAAAACAGAGCCAGTGACTCAGCCAGTGGCACCGGGAACTGGAAAACCTGCCCCTCCCTAGCAGGAAAACATCTAATTCATATGGTGTTAAAAACAAAGGGGAGTGACTGCATTATCTCCAGAGAAAGGAGGACCCAAGGGGCAGAAACAACAAAAATCCACCTCAAAAAAAACCCAAACAAACAAACAAAAAGAAAACCCAAGAACACAAAACACCACCTCCAAACCCCAATGAATACTTTCTAATCAACTAGTCTCAGATCCTGTAATGAGCTCCATGCCTGCTGCAAATTCCTGGCTTTTTACAAAGCTCTGCAAAGGAACATGTTGGGCATTTATTTAGTATGGTGGTGGGCATAACGCAGAAGCTGGAGAGAAAGAGGAGCATACACTACTGTAAATCTTGATAAACTTGATTGGTCTTCAAAGGAGGATAGAATTGCCGTGTGAAGTCAGGGAATGAAAAGAATACAGTGCATGACGTGATAGGTTTAGATTTAGAATAGCCTTCGTTACTCTCCAAGGAAATCATGGCTGAAAAATCACTTCAAATTGGCTTTGGACAGTACTGCTCATATTATTAGAAAATTAACTTACAACTTCAAAACTAAGGGTAGTGATATATACCAATGGAACCAACAGGTCCAGGGGGCACCTACTGGGTTGCTGCAGGGACCTTTGCCAGTCCAGTTTGCTTTGACATCTTAATTAAAGATCTAAGACTGAATAAAGGGAATGGTGATAAAACTTGCAGGTGATAAGAGTTGTAAACTTCATTAAGTTTACAAACACCAGTGGATAGAAACAACTCAAAGGGATTCAGACAGCTCAAAACCAAACAAGGGGGGGGGGGGTGTAAAAATACGTGGGGAAAATAATGCAAAGAAAAAAAACCACAGCTAAATCAAGGAAAAAGCCCTGTCACAAGCAGAAGCTGAAGACATGCCAGACTGAGAAAAAAATGAGAATTGTCTGCAGAGCAAATGCTTCCACAAAATGACCAATGTAACTTTTGTCAGCCTGTGCTCAGATATCACTTCAGGCAACAAAGAGATGAATCAGCTGCAACATGTAGAATATCAGATATCAATCTGCAAAAGGTGCACAGATAGATTGAAGAAATTGAAGAGTATAAAAAACAACCATCAGGCCTATAATAATAGACATTGAAAAATATTAAAAGCTTAGTCTCATTAGTGCTTGTAAGAATTTAGAAAGTGTAAGTGCAGAGAGAGAGAGAGAGAGAGAGAGAGAGAAACAAGCAATCATTTCACAGAAATATACACCAATGTAAAAACTGTTGCATTAGAGCAAGAAAACTTTTCTGATGTTAAAGCACCTTAGGGGATGAAAAAGTTGCCCAAGAAAACTACTGGAAGATACAATGCATAACATTGGGGGGTGGCATGTAACAAATAAATAAAGGAGAAAGTTTGAGCCTCAGGGAAAGTATAATAGATCTTTTTAAAAAGATAACACCGAATTTTTGCATTCTTAAGAAACAGTTATGGCCAGCTAAGACAGAAAATCATTTCACTGTCACAGGAAAAACCGTAGACATGGTCCCAGGAACTACTTAAGGTGGCAATAGATGGCAACGTTGCTAAGAAAACATTGCCTTTCTTCCCCCACTGCCCACCCCCTAGCCATTGCACCCCCTCCTCCAGACACACCAGCAGCATTTATGTGACCGTATGATTAACTAGACTGGAGAACAGATGTGGCTGAAAAGTAACTTGCTGAAAGAGAGTGTTACTTTTCATCTGGGTCAACCCTCTGGCCCAGGTCAGTCAACTGCGGTGCCAATGCCCACGCCAGGGACAAAGCAAGAGGTGTGACAGCCGTGGAAACGGGCGGCTTGGGGCTGTGCAGGCAGGTTCTGTCAACAGCAGCGCCAGCCTGAAGTCCTTGTGGACCCACCCCTGGAGTTATGTTGTGACAGAATCAGGAGCTGAAGGATACAATCAAAAAAGGACACATAATACTATGGAAGGGAAGTTGTGGACGAGTCTGACGCTCCAGAGAGGTGAGCAGCACCCATTGGAAACTGCACTTTTCAGCAACCTCCTCAAAACTCCACTTACTGTATTCGAGTTCTGTGAAACAAATACCTAAGAGAACCAACAGCGACTGTGATTTTTTTAAACCACAAGCAAGATTCCGTGCCATGGAGCCCTTTTTCTCTTCAGAGCTTGGCAGTACTATTTTCACACCATTTTCCCACAGCGTACTGCACTAACATTAAACACTTGCTGCAGTAATAACCTGAAATACTTCAAAGCGACTCATAAAATTAATTTTAAAATCCAAAAGACAGTAGCAGGAACCAAGACAGTGGAGAAATTCCTAACACCCATTCTCACGCACACTAATTGCACACTAATTGCTCCCGAAATCTCCGCAGGAGCAACGAGCTGCTAGTCCAGCTCAGAGATGACAGACTTCGTCACATGCTCGAGTTTGAGGGAGCCATCCAGACCGGGATTTAGGAAAACCCCGTTAAGATGACTGCACCCGCTGGCTGGCTGCCCTTCATTCTGTCAACCCAAGTCCCAAAGAAAACCAGAGCCCCACAGCATCCACCAGCCCGAATAAAGAAGCCCCTCTATGTTCATCACAGCACCACCCAGGTTCTTCTCTGTTGGGAGAAAAAGCTATCAAAACCCAAAAAGCTTTAAAATTTAATAGTACAGCAGCTTCAACACGGACCCAGTCCTTGTTGTACACCCAGATCTGCTTTCCCCCTTGCTCCGTTCCCCTCGCCCCTCCCCATGACTGTGCCCCATCCTACTGCCCACTTCCCTCAGGAGAACAATAAACCCTCTTACAGCTGCAGCCAGATGTGCAGACAGGTGAGCCAAGGCTCCGCTCCCGGCGCACACAGGCAGCGCAGTCAAGTCTAGGGGAAGCCAATCTGTTCCGGGTAATAGGAAATGGGGGGTGGGGGGCTGGGGGGTGGAGGGGAACCTAACCAAAAAACCCACAAGCCTTCCCTCCCTCCCGGGACCCTGCACTCGGGAAGTATTTTGCGGGTTTGATCTGTAGAGGATTCGCAGACCTCAACTTTTTAACCTTTGAAAGTAACGTAAATGTAACATCAGGTTAAACAAAAACCAATAAAAAACAAAGGGTAGATTAGTTGCGGTGGTTTGGTTATTTTGTTTGTTTGGGGGGGTTTGTTTCTTTGTGGGGTTGGTTTGTTGGGTTTTTGTACTTCTATACGACCATTCACCACAAAGTACTTTACAGATGTCCTTAAAATACAGGAATTACGCTCCTTCCCCCTTCTACAAAAACAGCTCCGTCTCCGGCATCCCATGCAAAGAACTGCTTAAACGGAATTATGTAGAAAAGATAAAGGGTTATTTGGGGAGGCTTTTTGTTTGGCCGCTTTACGTTCATTTAAATCCTTTCCAGAGGCATGCCACCAAAACTCGGCTCTAACTTCGGAATAACTGCTTTGGGAACAAGAGTATTCCCGCATCCTCTGGGAAAAGCCCTGTTAAGAACCCGCACGCCTTCTCCCGGGGGGGTTCGCATCGGACTGTTTTGTTTTGTTTTTTCTCTCCCCAAACCATCGCCCCCGATTTATTTATTACAGAAAGTACCAGGAACGGCACGGAAACCTTTTTTTTTTCTTTTTTTTTCTTTTTTTTTTTTTGGTTTCTTTCCCCCCCGCCGCCCCCCGTAGCAGTGCGCGCAGCTGGCAACCGGTCCCACAAGACCCGAGTTGCCGAAGTCCCAGCGCCGGCGCCCCCTTCCCGGCGGGGGAAGCGGCCGAAGCCTCCATTGGGGACGTTCCCGTCGCTTCCTTTGTCGCCGGTGCCTCCCGGGCCGCACGAGCGGCCCCAGCCCCCCCACACACACGCCGGCAGCCCCCCGCACCCCCCGCGAAAGCGATCGTCAAACGGCCCGTCCTGACCTGAGCGAGGCAAGAGCGGCCGCTGCTCCGCGGGGGCGGCGGGGACCGGCTTTAAATCCTCCTTCTGCTCCAGGACTTTCTGCCAAAAGAGCAGGCGAGGGCTGTGGCTGCGCGCCGGCCCCCCGCGCCCGCCCGCTCCCCACCCCCGGGCCCGCAGGGCTGGGAGCGGGGCCGCGGCCAGGGTGGGCGGCCGGGGCAGCCCCTCGCTCGGCATCGCCCCCCGCCGCGCCGCGCACAGGAAGGAGAAAGTTGCCCGGGGAGCCGCGGCCGCCCTCGGGGGTGGGCCCTTGGGGCTCCCCCTTCCCCCGGTCCCGCCGCGGCGGGCACGGCGCGAACAATGCGGGGAGCGGGGCGGGGGGGGGCACAAGGCGCGCACTCACCTGAGGGGAGCGGGGCGGCCGGCGGGACGGCGAGCCCGAGCGGCGGCGGGAGGGGGCGGCGGCCGCGGCCGGGCAGGACTTTGGGAGGAAAAGGGAGGGTTTTTATTTCCCCTGGAGTTTGAAAGGAGGAAGTGAGGAATGCGAGGAATGAGAGTTGGTATGAAATGAACGCGGCCGAGGGAGGGGACTGCCGGCCAGCGCAGGGGCTGGGACGGGGCTGGGGAGGGGACTGGCGGGGGGCGGCGAGAGCAGGGCCGAGGCGGGGCCGGGGACAAAACGCGGCGGGGCCGGGCGCTGCCCCGCCGGCGGCCGAGTGCGAGGCCGGGCCGCGGCGGCGCGGGCAGTGGCCGGAAGAGGGGGCCCGGGCCCGGGGGCGGGGGAAGGTCGCCCCGCACGGGGGGGAGCGGAGGAAGGAAACTCCGGGCGGCCGGCGAGCAGCCCGGGGGCGGCGGGCTGGGGGCCGTGGGCGCCGCCGTCTCTCAGGACCCGGCGCGGGCGGGCGCGGCGCCCGCGCGGGGGAGAAGTTGGAGGCGGCGGCCGGGCCGGGGGCTGAGCCCTGGGGGCGCCGCCGCCCGCTCGGTGCTGCCCCGCGGGCGGGACTGCCGCGCTGCCAGCGCCGGGGGAAGGGGCTGCGGTGCCGGGGCGCCCCGGCGCGGGGGCGCGGCTGCCCTGGGCCGCCCCGCGGGGCCAGGCGCTGGGCAGCGCCGTGGGGACGGGACGGGACGGTTTCCACCCAGCGCCGCTGAGCCGCTGCGAAACAAACCAGCCGCAGCAGCGGTTACAACAGCGTAATTGCCCCGAGGGCTTCCCAGGCAGCCATCCCAGACGGGCAACCGCTCGCCCGCGGCGAAGGGGTGGCCGCCGTGGCGTCCCGCAGCCCCGCCACAGAGCCGCGCTTTACCCGCTGGCAGAGCCGTGCCGGTGCCGCGCTGCGCTGGGAAACGCCGGTGCGAGCCCGGGAGCTGCGCTGGGGCTGGAAAGGCACGTCCCGAAACAAAAGCAGCAGTAAAGCGGCGAGGTTGGGAAATGTAACTGCATCCCATGCGCAGCTACGGCTGCAAGATAAACTCCTGCACGTCTCCAGCAGGTGACACGGGTGGCTGGTGCACGCGTAACTTGGAGCTACAACAGCTGGCTTGCTTTAAAAGTTCAGTGTGTTGAAAAAATGGGTGAAGAAAAATTTCAGCTCTTGCTAAGAACCCAAAACTAAGAAAGTTCATAACTCAGCTTGCAAAGACTGAAAACAGGACCTAAATGTGTCCTAAGGCCTCAGAAACCAGATGGCAAAACCCATCAACTTCATAAACGCAGCCTTGGGATTTGGAAAGCGAACTCCGCTTTTTATGTTGTTTTGGTTTGGGTTGTTTTGGGGTTTTTTTTTTTGGGGGGGGGGGGAGTGTTTTGTTTTTGTTTGGCAGTGCTGAAGATAACCGATATTGGTAATCCTTTTTCATACACTTAGTTACTTTTCTTTGTAAGGCAACGCAGCAATAATTTGATTTTATGATACATACTCTCTGATACAACTGTAGGATCAAGAATATAGACAATATAAATAAGATGAAGTTACAGAACTCAATGAAATTATTTTGTGGGCGTCTTTTTGTTATATAAAGCCCTGTAAAGATCTCATTTAGCCACTGTTTCTACTAAGCCATATTTAAAACCACATAATTTAATGAAAAACAAATATATGTTAAAGGTAGCTCACTTCTCACATCTGTTCATTGTGAATTCTAGTCCAGGTCTCATGATTATATGACTAATGTATTGTTTTGCTCCCATTTCCCTGCAGAATCAACATAGCTCAAAGAGAAGGAATTGAAACCTATTCCTTCCTGTGAATCATAAAACAAATTGTTTGCCGGACTCCAGTCAACTGCAGATGGAAACCCACTCAAGAGAACAGAGGTTTTTTGGTGGTGGGTATTCAGGGTTCTTTTCCTTTACTGGTAGTAGTAATGTGGTAGGAAACTGCTTAGAACAGAAAGCAGAGGGAGTTGGACAAGCTGTTGGGGAATTAACTCTGATCATTATCTGAATGATTTTGGTATGCAGCTTTTAGAATTTTTCACAGTAAAATAGTTTTACTTTCCCTTTAATAAATAAAGCACTCCATTCAATTGAGCATTTCAATAATAAAAAAAAAATCCTTTGTTTTCTTCATAATTTTAAGCTGCTTTGTTCCAGACAGTACAACATCTTGCCTCGTTTGAAAACGTTAATTTTATCAAAGTATTTGATCCCAAACTCTAACTTCTAGCATACTTTCACCCATGTATGTATTCTCTAAATTAAATGTTAAATTACCAGAGCAGGTTACAGTTACAACAGCCTTGATCTTAATGCATTTTGGTGAAGTTAATTTGCTTCTGGATTTTTCTCCCATTGTAGGACTAGAGAAGTGACCTCCAGCTTCCAGCAAGGAAATCGTAATTCCATATAAAACATGTTAAGGGATGGAACAGGAAGACAAAAACTCCATAGACTGTACAGTTCAAGCAATAAAAAAGTAACAGTGGGTACCGCCCCTTCTTTGGTGGCAGGGCTTTCAATTCTTGCCACTTCACAGATGTAGCAGGCTGTCTTCCCTGTTAGTAAGGAAGCCCTTAACACCACTGTTACTTTTCTACTCGTCCTCGTAACTACATGCTGGGCCAAATCTCTTGGCCCTAGGATGCCGTAAATGTCTTAGTTCTGGGTTTTAGCTGTAGTAGTTCCAAGCTGCAGTTCTATACAACACAGTTTGACACTGTGGCAGAGATGAGATTCCTGACTGTCAGAGAGGAATCTGTCCATAGTTCAGTTTCACAACACTTCACACAAATTTTTGCTCTTGACCTGTAAATCACAGCAAAGGCTTTGCTTGTCTTCCGTACCAGGAATAGGAAACATAATTCAATGTCAAAGTGAGAGATTTACAGAGCTGCTAATACCAGCAAGTAGAGAAGAATACTACGTATAATTATTATGCCAACAGTAACAAACCCCCCTGTCCTACTGCTGCTAAATTCAGCAGCAAAACTTCAATGAAAGTAGGACTGACCCCTGAAATTGCAATAAATTATTCATTGTCTTTTATGTTGGTGAGCCAAGGGGTTTATAGCAGCCTAGGAACTGTTTTAGTCTGCTAGGTCTGCCTCTAGCATTCATATTTAACAGTTTAATATGCCTCCTTCCTTTGTTTTAAGATCTCTTTGGGATTTAAAGATGTTACATTTGCATGTACACAACTAATATTACTGTACCAAGAACAAATGCCCAGTAGTATTTCCTGCTTAGTTTTCTCTTCCAACTAAACCTTATTTGGCTTAGATTGAAATAATGGGGAAAAAAAAAAAAAAAAGGTGCGTGAAGAACAGGGCCTATACACTGAGAGCTGTGTCACTTTCTGATTAGCAGAACCACAGTATCGCCTCTTACTGAGGTTCATACATTTCCCAGTAGAAACAGGAAAAAATAACCCCTTCAACTTGGTGTTCTTCCTAGCCTTGTATTATTTCAGCTCTTGATTCATAATTCGATGGTATTGTACTTCAACAGTAGAATGGGTTCAGACTGAGGGTAGGAAAATCCATAAAGAACCATCTCAAAAGCCTTAATTGTATTCTGGGAGAAACATTGAAAACATGGGGCAGAGAAGTACAACTAGCTTAAAGAGAGTATCAGATGGAAACCAGGAACTGTACAGGAAGACCTTCTGATGGTGGGAGGGGTGTCTGGGGGGGTAGGGGTAGTATTGGAGAGACTAACGTTACATTTATTCCCATGCTTCTAACTGTATGAAAGAAACACCACAAAGGAAAAGAACTGAGAATTCCAAAGGAAAAGGGGAAGACAGGAAGAAACTGAGGTATCTAGTACAAGAACATTTAAAACCACTCACAAGTGACAGCAAAACCCTACCAAAAAAAACCCCAAACTCATTTAGAACTAAGGATTTTTTCAATATATAAATTAGTTTATTTTCATTTAGATATAAAAGTTATAAATACAATTCATGTAAAACGGTATCTGATAAAAGAGCACTGAATCAGTTAATCTGTCTGCATAATTTGACTGAGACCTTGATCCTGCGAGGATCATTAGATGTCAACAAATAACTTGAAAAGCCACTGCTGACCAGCCTAACTGTAGGAGTGACTAAAGGGATGCTAACACGGCCTTCTGAGCACAGAGAAAACCATCTGGAATAGGAAATCAGCATTCTACCTTCAGGTCACCCCAAACTAACATAAGGCAGCTTCTTTTACACAGTCCTAGACAGAAAAATAATCAGACAGGTAACAAATTGACTTAGTTTATCTGGATGGGTAGAGGGAATGCAGAGCCATCAGCCAAGAACTCAGAAGAGCACAACTGGAAAACGCTGCCAAGTCTTGTCCCCAGCCTGATGGGCAGGAAGTACATGAAGGCACAAAAGAGATCCGTGATTCAAGTTCTTTTCGTGACTGAACTGCTGATGAGATCATCTCAAGACAATGGCTCACCAGCTAATGCAGAATGGGCATCCGAGAGAGACATGTGCTGGAGTTCTCAGCATAATTCATAATTTACAGTTAAATACAGAGTTTACATGATGATCTTTTTTTTTCTTCCTAGTGATATCAGAAAACGTCTTCACAAAGTTTCATTATTTTGAAAGAGCAAGTGGTATCTACCACTGCAAAGACTCCAGAGACCGAAAGCAATAAATCTAGCTCTTTGGAGCTTGAAACAGTTAGTCTGCCGACAATGACAATATCTAAAGCTGGAGAACACCTATTCTTGTCTCAATAGAGGGACTGAGTTTTCCAGGATCATCATGAATATGCATAACAGCCACGAAACAGGCAAGATAACAACTGTTCTCTGCTTTCGTACACAGCAGATATGTACACTATGAGGCTTACATGTCACAGTGTGCAGCAATTCACTCTGATGACTCAAGGCCATATGAATCAAGAAGCATTCCGTGCTGTGGCCTAGTCTCCATATTGTACATCCAGCATTAAAAATGGAACACGGGAAGGACACATTGCAAAGCCCCATGATACATTAATTTTTTTAAAACTTACCGATGCCTCTGAAAACACCTCAAAATCTCCTTTTGAGGTAACAACTTCTTATAGTCAGGTTAAAATTATTTATATAAAATCTACTTTAACGTGTCATTACTTGAGATAATCGCATGTTAAAAAAAAAATTAAATGAGTCACAAAATTATTCTTAAAAACGTAGCAAATTTTATGAAATATGGGCAAATTAAAAAATATTTCTGGTCAGATTACGCTCTAGATTCATTCAATCAGGATTTTCATGCTTTTCAGGAATAGCACTGTATTTTGTTACAATACTACCTTCTGCCAAATTCAGTGAGATTTTATCATTCTACTCAGTCTCGTTTTTCACATGGTTAAAAATAAGAGAAACAGTAATGGATATAATATCACCAACTAAAAAGGGAGTGTTTGACATTTGATTGTTCTTTATTTGGTAAAAAGACTGCCAAGGGATATGGAGCAATTAGAACAATGAAAGGGAACTGGACAATCAGACTTAACAGAGAATCATCCCACAGAGTAAGGGAAAGGGGTTTTATTAGAGCCAATGCCTCATTCCAGCTCTGTATTTGTTGAACATTATCTACGGTTGCACAGAGCCATAACCTGAATCATTGCACGTCTGATTTGTAACAGACAGCAAAACACTACACAGGGCAAAAGAGAACACATGCCAGTGACTGTCCTTTTTTCTGAATTCATCTGATCATGCTGATCAGATCAGTAGCGTCATCTCCGGGTGCACTGTGGAACTTCCAAGGCACATGAACACTAAACTGTTATTTTTCTAATCCTAGCTGCAAGGGGTTCCAATTAGCAGGCTAAACTCCTTAGCCTGCTCCCTGCTCTCATGCAGCATCTGTTACAAGGATTCTGAAAGCAGAATCAACGACGACAAAAACACCACCTATAATTCTTGTTCTTCCACAATGCACTACCCCACATTTAGAGACTGCTCAGCCTTGGGACAGTCTCCTGAGATGGTCTACTGTCAACTGCCATAATGCTCTCGGGCCTGGTATTTGCTGCCTAATAAGCTTGCAGAAGTCTGTCCTCCAGTTCCCTTCCATCCCCAATGTGCTTTTCATTACTCCACCTGGAACTCTTACAACAAGATGCAGGGATGGGAGTGAGTTCCATGTTTCAACTCTGTTGTCTCTCATTCACAGGCCAATTTACTGTCAAAGCTGGAGAGTCCAATAGCAAAAGCCTGAAGAGCACAGAGAGGATAATTATAGTCCAGAGTGAACACATCTTCTGCTACACGACCAAACTGCATCACAATGTAGTCAGCTGGGGAGAAAAGAAAGATTCAGAGACAATTTCACAGTGAAGCAAATGAAAAAAAAAATTCAAAAACACCCAGCAACCCACAAATAAAAAAAAAATTGCATATGTCTGGCAGTCCCAAATACATGTGGTTGGTCTATTCATCCTTTCTCACCAGAGTAGCCTTGAAATCTGATCTCTAGAGTGACTGTGTCATTCTAGAGATTAACTTTCTTCTCAGAACCAAAGCTCAAACCACTCTTCTGTTGGGCTGAAGGTGCTCTATTAATCCTTTCCCTTCAGGAAGCCTTTTGCTGCAGCTGTGGACAGCAGTGTCTGCACCCACCCCAAAAAAAGGGACGCCTTATATAATTTTCTTGACAGCTGAGAAGTCCCCAGTAATCCTGACCGAATTCCTCCACCCAGTCTCCCTTCTCCAGGAAAAGTGTCCTATTCCTCCCAAACTTCATGAAATAAATTGGGTTCTCCCTGTTCAAATAAGCCCCACACAGTCTCCACCAGGCTCTTACGGTCATTATCATGGACAATCTGGAAGTTCTTCACTGAGGCCTGAGTGACTCTCCCATGGAAGTTCAAAACATACGATTGAGTATCATCGTTCCAGACTGGAGCCTTGTTGTGCAACTCAATGAGGTTCTCTAAATTTTTATTTTGCCATTTTGACAGCAGACTCTCATGTTCCTGTTCAGAAGAAAGAAATATATTTATCCAATTTGTAATGGCTCTGCTTGAGTACTCCCTCTCTCATACGTGTGCACTCTGTCACTTGAAGGTCATTCCCTGTTTAATGTAACACAATAAGAAGAGGTAAACTCAGTCCTACTGAAAATTTCCTGCAAGTACCAGGAAGATGTTTTAACGGCTTTCCAGTCCAAGCACTCCTTAGCGATCACCATATTTCTACCCCAAACAAGGCAAAAAAAACCAACCCACCCCAGAGATAAGGAAGTATGTGTACAGGAAAGGGAGCAATTCACAGGCTACAGATAACTGCCATCCTGCTGGCAGGAATCCTTTCTGAGTCTCATAAGCTTTCTTTGATCCCGTTGGATCCAACTTCCATTTCTAACACTTTAAACTTTGAAACAAAAGAAATTAACTGCATAGTGCCAGGCCCTGGGGTGCTTCAGTGAGGTCCAAAAGCTTCAGTGGGCTGTGAGTATGGCTTAAGTAGGTTAAAAGTCATCCCGTTGGGTCTAACGCACAGTACCAAAACCAGACAGAAATAAAAACAAAGTTACAAAAAGGAGGTAAAAGAGCACATTAAATTTGACAAACAGAATTAATTATGAGGAGCTGCAAATAGTAGTGAGTGAAACACATGACATATGATTGAATTTTAAAAGTTCTGCAACAAATAAAACCCAAACTGAAATTATATATGCTAGAACTCCCAAGAAGAAGAATCCAAACTGAAGTTATTTAATGAGAAAAAACAATCAGGAAACAACCTGTTGTGGAGGTCTGACTGATACGGCTATAGTAACTGTTTTAGTACTGTATACAGATACAATAGTGGATTTTTGAGGATAACCTAAATAAAATCTACGGGTCAGTTTACACTAGTTACTTTATATCTTTATTTTTATTTACTTTTTTAAAGATGCAGAAAGAACTTTGAGAATTAGCACCAATAAAGTGCATTTAGATGTCATTTTTCCTCCTTTAAAGCAGGGGCAGTATTACTTAATTGGAGTCATTAAACTACAGAGAAGGAAGACAAAAACAGAGTCAAACCCCCACACTGAAAGCTTCACAAACTTTTCAGAACAGCTTTGTGTTTTAGCCTTGTCCACTGTCAGTATGCTTGCCTGCTAGCCAAAATTTGAGAAAATAGGGGAGAAAGAAAAAGGTGGGGCCACGGAATCATTACTGTACTGATAGGGTACATGGCAATACCAACTGAAAAATCATGAATAAATAACAGATACCATTTTCCTGTCCATTCACAAAATTAAACCTCTTTCCAGGCTCTCATGAGACTGAATTTCCACTCTTGAAGATTTTTTTTCCTCTGACCTTAACAAACACACTCTTGTCCCACTCATACCTACTCACAATGTGGATGCAAATACCATTTTAAACCTCTAAAACTCTGACCACATCTTTTAGTTAACAGCTGTCCTGTCTGCCTTCTGGTCTTCTATCACACCAAACATAAAACCCACATGAAGGGAACTGGACTATTTTCATCATACATCTTAATACATCTTCAGATACACTTCTGTAAGCTTTTATCTATAATATTCCCCATATGTATGGGAGATCCTCACTAAACAGTCACCACAAAACTCCATCCTTCTCCTCATCCCACTTTCTCCTTAAAGAATCCTCCTTTTCTGTGATTCCTACAATGAGACTGATAACATTCTGATCAGAAATGTACTTACTCTCTTGCTACTACACCAGAATACCACCTTATCGACTGTTGTAATTCACACACTGGCTAAGAATGTAAGTTTGTGGGAGAAGCAAGTTTGTTTTGTTTTCATCCAACTTGATGATGGGGTTTTAGGTGCAACAGCAACAACATACACTAGCCATTGCAATAGCTAAGTAGTATTTAGGCTGACCAAAGGACAAATAAGGATACAAACACTATTCCGAAGGCTACAAATCAGGTAAAAGGCAAGAACAAGTTAATCAACACCTTTAGGGAACATTGTACTTACTCTCCCCGAGACTCGCTAAAGCCTTGACTATTAACAACCTTGCTCTAAAATCTCCAATTACCAGTAACACCCAGACCTCTATCAGAAAGTGTTAACCTCTGCTCCTCCAATTTGAAATATGACCAAACTCCACAACTCACATTTCGTGGACGGATTGGAATTCGCTTATGATTCATATTCATTCCTGGAATGATCACAGACATTTTTCTAGGACCCTTGAATCCTAAGACATTGGTTTCCTGAAAGACAAGGAGAGACATTTCAGTAAATGAGATACTCAGTCTCAAAGAAGGAAAGACAGCAAAACTGAACTTGAATCCACATTTATATTGGTTATATAGATATTTGCTAGCTATAACTGTATTTTGAGAATAGGACAGACTGCATTAGAAGACGTACAACATAGTATTACCTAATTTAGAATGTATCTATTATCCTAATGAAACATTTCTAATGAAATCTGACAAATGCAATTTCCAGGCATAAGTTTTTGCATCCGAGGCAAAAATGTGCTAAAATTTTGCTAGTGAACAAGCCTTAAGTATGATAAAAGGCACATATCTTTGACCTGAGTCTGTGTTATCTATATATCACCATTTAGGGTAAAACGTTCATGAAGAATGACTGACATTCTTCTTCGGGTGCTGTTATTTGTGTTTAAGAACATACCTACAATTTTCTCTCAAATCATGCTCTCTTATAAAAGATTAAGAACAGACACAGAAGACAAAGCACTCAGCATCTGTCCAACCTTCAATCTTAAAACAAGCAGATTTTTCCAGAGTACTGTGGGAGACTGCTCCGAGTGGATTGAGAATAAAAAGCAAAGTAAAAATAGTCTTGACATTCTCAACCATCCATTTAATAATGTCAACCAAAATCCAAGCGTTCATTGAAAGTCTTTGGTAACAATGTCAGTGATAACTTTTAAAATTCCCAAAGACCAATTAAAAAGCCAGAATCTTTTAGAAGTACTGATTGATAGAAGTGATACAGCTTCTCCTAACATGCTAGTGCATTTTGCAGACACAGAACAAAGGTCTTTGAAGTTGCAACCTCTATTATTCCACTTCAGAAAATCTAAGGACATATATGAGAATGCGGGTACTGATTTTATTCATACATAAACTTTACGAACTTCTTGTAGACAAAAGTTTAGAAATGTGAAAAGCTGGCAATATTATTGGCTGTACTCATTTTAACACCTTGCTGCGTACAATTAGGTAAGAAACTGAAAAATACTGTACACAAAGAAGTATCCAGTGATACTTCTGTAAACAGGCTAGTACCGGAATTAGCACATCAATTTTTTTCCCAAGTGCCATTAAGATCAACAGCAAAAAAATAGCAAGACCATGCTCCAGTAGGCTAATGCATCATTACCTGTAATGAAAGTAAAAATCCTTCCACTTGACTGGCCATCATTTCGTAAAGAACCTCAAATTTTACTCAAACTTCAGGACTAGAATATGAAACATTTTGATCGACATTACTCCTTACATAATTCTAGAGTGTCCACAAGTGCCTTCGCACTCTGAAGGCCAGACTGAGGTGATCCACAAGATCAGAAGAAAACATCTCTTGCACAGAGCTAGCAAAACACCGTTTCCCCTGGAACCATATCCTTACTAACAAGCTGCTACTGAAATAATACCAGCCCTTTCCATCAAGATGCCTTTGGTTCTGCAAAAGGTAACTCTACTTCACAGTTCCTTCTTGTCACAGCACTCTCCAAACTAGCCAGCTGCAACAAGGTCTTTTACCATCACATACCAACATACTCTTCACGCCAGTCCCTCTGCTGCTTTCTCCTAGGCTCTCCTCATCCCAGGTGCACTCTCCCTCTCTCTGCTTCTTCCTCCTCTCTCTTCCTCAGCTGCCCAACCACTTCACAGAACCAGCCACAGCTGCACCTTGTCTACACCAGCCAACCCACCGCCCCTGAAGCCAGCCCACAGCTGTATGTTATCAATGTTAATTAACCCAGCTTCATTCCTCTACACCTTCTTAGTGTCCACCAAATACCCAGCTGGGCAAGAGGCAGTTCATGCTGTGGCTGGCTCCATGTAAAGGATATGCTGACTGGCCACATGCCAAACGAAAGACCAGGTAAGAAGGTCATCAGGATGTCAGTTAGGGTCCCTCTCCTTCCCCGGAATTGATTTATTATTCCGCTTCCCCCCCACCTCCCCCACCCCCCATTAAACTTGTAAGAACTTAACTTTGAGGCCTCTGCCCTTTGTTACCTCTGGTTGAAATTGGTCACTTGGTTCCAAAGTTAAGTGGGGGAGGTGGCCAGGCAGCATGATTCTGTGAGCTGTGTTTTCCTCGGTAACAAGGTGACAAAAAAGAAAGGGGCAAAAGGGGAGAGGCACCACTTACGTAACAAATAGCTGCAAGCTCCTGTCTTGTATGAGCCTTTTCCACTAGCCCTTGTGCCTTGACTGGGCTAACTCCATGGTCGTAGACTGTAAATTTAGTTCCCATGAGGTTTGACCTAATGTCAGGTTATGGAAAGACAGAGAGAGAGGCATCAGTGGAAAGTTTTGCCATCTTCTGCAGATATTTCTACAACACAGTGAAATCACACATCTCCTGCCATCTGAGTCTTCCTGTTGCCAGCTCAGTAAGGAGCTTCTGCAAAGTGCCTAAGGTGAACAGAGGCTGTAAACTATCCTGGAAAAGCACCAAGCCAGAATTCCTTCTCTGAACAGCCACCGTGAACGGTAACACTGAGGAAAGGTTGTCAACCCAGGCGAATACAGATTACATTAAGCAGGATGATGTGCGTCCATTCTCTCTGAACCGATACCAGATTGCTATTCGTAAACCCAACGCAACTAAAATGAAAATCCAGTCTCTCCTGTCTGTAGTTTTCATCTGTGGTTCTCACCTGAGTTTTCCAATGAAACTTTCCCCTTCCCGAGATAAATCAGTTGGGTCAACTGATATGAGGTAATTGGATGTTTTGCTCTTTTTTCGTTTTCTCCCTGCAAGAAGGAATGTCTGGAAATACAAAACGTTGATCAAGACTGGAGCTTTGTAAGAATGCAGAGGCATTGCTACCCAAACAGTTATCTCTCCATTTCCCACATCCATTCCCCTTTGTGTTCTGTGCTGTTTTTACCGTCTCCAAATTTTGATCTCTTCCACAAGCGCACACCCTGAAATCCTATCCCTCCAATCAGCTCACTTGGCAGTCTAGATATAATGCAACTGTCCTTTCTAGTCTCCCCTCCTTTTCTTCTGGAGCACCTCAGTCTCCCTCCTCTTTTTTTATCTTTGACAATTTGATACTATTTTAATTTAATTTTTCATTGTATTATGGCTTTTAAACCTGCCAACTCCCTCCTTAGTGCCTTGGGCAAATATAAGCTGTCCTCATCGGCATGCTGGCTCTCCTCAGCTTCTGGTTTCTTACCAGAAGTTCTCCCTTACACCAAAAAAACTCAGCGGTAGGAATACAATACCCAAGATACTGTGTGCTGCTTCCAATACCTTTCTGTTGTCGTCCCTTTCCAGATGCATGTAATAAGTGGGAAACAGGCCCCGGTCCATTCCCTTCTTATCTCTAGTGATTCGGCACTTGACTGTAATGCCACGAGGTGCAGGGCGTAATGCAAAATCCTCCAAGTTCTCTACCTCTCCCAGCTGTGCATCTGCTTGAGGGGATGGACTACAGGAAGCACCTGTTTCCTGTGGGAAGAACCATCATATTAGCAAATTAATATCACATCAGAGGCTCCAGTACTCCAAGAAAAGAAAGGTCTGTTGAAACAGAAGATCTCACGTCTCAAGAAGGTATTTGTGAAAGGAAATTTAAACGAGATACCAGCTCTGTTTCTCTGAAGAAAGTGGCTGTTACTCCGAGGAAAGACTAGCCCTCCAAGGGGAGGAGAGAAAAAGTACCCATTAACCAGAGACGAGTGAATTGCTAGGAAGGGGAAAATAGGTTGAGACACTAAATATTCTAAGCAAAGAGCCTCTCTGCCTTTAGAACTTCAAACACCTGTGGGAAATGAGGCAGCATGCTAAACTGGACTGATGGATGCTGCAGGAAGACAGGCTCGGATTTTTGTGACTGAAATGAGCACCGAGATTATGTTGGTTCAGAACAGTAGCAGAAACAGAGTAAGCTGATGCTGGAACCTTCCCAACTAAATGCTGAAAGACTTTAGAGCAGGGGTCCTCAAATTACAGCCCACGGGCTGGATACAGCCCCCCAGGGTCCTCAATCCAGCTCCCCTGTATTTACAGACGGGGGGGAGGGAAACCAAGCAGCTGCAGATGACTTCGTGCCACTTAATCCGCACGCCGGCCCCCTATTTAAAAAGTTTGAGGACCCCTGCTTTAGAACAATGGGTACAATCTGGGTGCAAGTTATGGTCACCAAAGGAACTGGAATTCTAATGGAAATCCGGTATAGATCATTAAAGTAATTTTTTCTGAGAGGTAGCTGAATCCTGTGGGTTGTGGAACCCAGGAGATTCCTCCCTTACTGGACCTTGGAGATGAGGTTGCTGGTTTACCCCCATTCCCAGGTACAGCCGGGAGGAAGTCTGAGTGAAAACACACAGACACACACACAGACTTGAAATTCACTAGTGGCTTTCACACACACACACCCTCCAGCACCCCCCACCACATATCTCCCAGTACCCCAAGCAGCTAACACCCAGACCTCTTGCAGCACAACATACACAGTCACCTTGATGTTGGGTGGTTGGTGGAGCTGAATGTGTTGGTTGTTTCAGACAGTTGGAGACAATGAGTTGTTGATGTTAATTCAGGTTACAAGCACTTCTTTGTCCTGCTAAGCGCTTTGTTAAGCACCAGCAAATCCTTTTGTTCAGAAAAGGAACTTCACAAAGGAAGCGCCTCCACGGGATGGATGGGCTGATAGGAAGCTCATCTCAGGCAATGAGCTCAGCAAAACTAGGGTAAAGGTAATTCTGACAGGGGGACCCCAGACCCAAAAGAAGTTGAGACTGAGCAGGTAAACTAATTAACATGAGAAGTGAAATAATTATTTGACAAAGGGGAAGTGGAGCACTAAGTAATGAAGGAGTTTAGTAACTTGTAACCAATGAGGGCTGATGTCTTTGTATCCTAAACTGTATAAATACTGTAAAGTTTTGACAACTGGGGAGCTAGGCATTTGTGGGTTACCACCTAGCTCCCTACTTCGTGCAAACTAGAATAAACAAATAAAGGAATACCTCAACTCGGTGTGTGAAATGGCGCTGTACACCTGGTAATGAACCCACTTATGGGACAACCACCTCACACATATACTCACACAGGTCTTCTGAATAGCGGCGTGGACCTTTAAGGCTGTCCAGCACCCGCGCCCAAACCCTCTGCCCTTTATCTGGTCACTAGCTCGGACCCTGGGTCTTCCTGATGCTGGTCTCTTCCGACTCACTGACTAGCCCAGCATATAGTTGTCAGCGTATGTATGTAACTCACACACACAGAGGAATACATTCACAGAGGGAACAATTAGAAACGGAGTTTTAGAAGATGGTAGGACACGCTGCAGTAATCAGGCACAAGATTTGGACAGACAAGCATACTGTCCTGCAGCTGTTTACATGCACCTGGTGCCTTTTACCCCCCTGTTTTCCCATGCTTATTACTCCCTGATCCACTTCGACCCTTTTCTTTTCCCTCGAGTCCCTTCCCCTAAACACCCCATCACAAGTTTTGTCCAATCCCAGAATTCTCTGTTGCATCCCAAAATTCTGTTCCTCCTTGCATCCCACCATAAATGCTGCAAACCTCCAGGTAGCGATCCCTCTTCAGTTTGCAGTTGCTCTGAGTCATCTTGGTGGATTTTACACCAGAGACAATGGCCTATTCTGTCTCCTTTTTGTATCATAGGAGTAGTTGATTCATTGTGTTCCCATTTCACTGATTAGGCTGCTTGGGTTCCTCTGCCCACCACTGTTCCTTTGATCATTACTAAGTCTTTGTGCTTAACTCTATGGCCTTTCATTCAGATAACCTGATAAGCATGACCTTCCTCTGCCTTCAGGGATTAATATGCTAGCTACTGTAGTTGCAACTACTATATTTTAACACAGTGCTCAAGGGGTTAGTACTAAAATCAGGCACGTGCCCCACCTTTTATCAGAAATGGATTGCAAGACTTACTGCAAAAGATTTCTCACTGGTTGCAGAACTAGGCCTCTCAGATTCAGGACAGGGTGAGTGAGATGCTGGTCTCTTACTAGCTTCTTCCTCCTCTGTGTCCTCCTCATCAAAATTCAAACTGCCTGAAATTCCTGTCAGAATACAAGATCAAGCAGGTATCTTCTGAAAGAAGGTGTCATGAGTTCATGGCATCACTAATTCACATGACTTTTGCATAGCTATTCGCTCTTTTAATTAATTTATGTTGTCTCAACTGCTGATTTTCTTCATGTGCTATATTGCTTCCCGAGCCTTGTAATTCAAAACCCTAGCGACATTTTGCAGCTGTCACTGTGCAGATGATTAAGCAGCTGTCAGGCTTTTATTAATACATATTTTACATGATATTACATGACGTAACATACTGCTTAGTATATGCCATGATTGAATTAATTTTGCCTGTTTTCATGCAAAAAAGCCCTCCACGTCTTAAGAACAGAAAAAGGAAATCCAGATCAATATGCTGATGTTTATCCTATAAGTTGGACTCTGTACAGTTTACAACCTTTACCATTTCCCTTTAGTTATATACACACTGAAACGGAGTATAATTTTTCAGTAAGAACCCCTCCTATTCTTACATGAGTAGCAATAACTCAGGTCTCATGAATACTACCAATTATTTGATTTTTTAAAAGGAAGTGCAGACTGAGTAGTTTCAGCACTTATTTATTTAATCTTAACCTGAGCACAGTAACGTCGAGATGACTGTGGGTATACAACTAAAAGAACTCTGGATAAAGACATTTATAAAGAGCTTCCATACACATCACTGTTTGGTGTTTCCTTCCACTTGGAACTGCATCATTTTGTTCTGTGATTCCATTCTTTAATTTGGCTGTAGAATGGAAAAGCACATAAAGCACTACACTTGGCCTGCTAAGCTGAATTATTCGCTGAGAGCCAATATCATAACAGTGCTCCAACATGGCACTACATAGAAGGGGCACTGCTGGAAGTTCTTTGTCTCAGATGAAACAGAAAATGTGGTCTTAACAACCTGCCAGTAAACTTCCCAAAGCACATTTGGAAAGAGGAAAGGCGTTAGCCCTAGTACTCCAGCCAATTTCAAAATTCACTATTTATATTCTACCTCCAACTAATTTCCCCTGAAGTTTCTGGGTAGTCTCTCCTGCTTCCTTTCCTAACTCTTGTGCAATGTTGCTACCCATAGGTAAGCAGCTGTTGCGTCTGACAACTGAATGGAAGTATTTCTACATACAGTAGTACCTTAACACATAAAGCGTACTGGAAACATTCTGGGAGACAGGCTCTGCAAAATAAAAACAAGCTGCGTACCATATTAAACACTAGCCATTATTTTGCTGCAAAGTGCTTAGGCTGCATGCAACAAAAAAGGTTTCCTGTGGTACTGGCAGCAACATAAGATACTTGGCAGACAGAGATGGACACTCCACTGAGAAACTTCTCAATGGGATATAAACTGTTGAATATAAAACTCTAAAACTGTTGATTGTGACAGCCTCTGACTCAGGAAGAGCACCTTTCCTGTTAGTCTCCTCAGCAGTTAAATTACTGCATTTACTGGCTCTAGAGGGTTCTGCTGTTGTGAAAATATTCAAGCATCATATCCAGATATATTATATATATAATATCTGGAATAAAAACACCCCAAACTTTAGCAAAATGTAAAGTATAGCATTTTGTCACCAACTTCCTTGGAAAGGCCACAAAGTATACAGCACATTGATAAATCTTTAAAACATAACTGTTATGTTCCAATTAATATCAGAACAAAGAACTGCAGTTCTGTATTTCTACATGCTGTAGAATCTAGTAGTCTGCATTTAAAAGTAATATCCTACAAACACTTATTTCATGATTCCTCATATTTTTTAGTTTTTATAATACTACTGAAAAAAAGTTATAAGACATAGAAAAGCCCCAAAAAAGAACTTTGCCCATTATCAACTCTTACCTCGTTTCTGTAGGATCTCTTGCAGATCTGGCTTGCCTGCTGTGTCTGTTAGAGCCTCTCCATCATTTTCCTGATCTGTATTGTCTTCCATTTTGGAAGATCCAGCAGAGAGGGTTTGGAGCTTGGTCCCCAAATCTTGCACTTCTGATTTCAGGAAAGCAGCTGGTCCATCAATGCCTGCAGGCCAAAATGAAACAGAATGCTAAAGTGTTTTTTACCCCTAAATAAAACAGCATCCCAGGATGGTGGTTCTTTTCCTCTTCCCTTGCTCAAGCATCTCTTTAAAGTACTGATGGATACTTGTTCAACTTTTGTCAGAATACCTGGGGGGAGTCAGGCCTGACTCTGGTACAGGCCACCTGCTACCATAAACATATCAGGCATCAGTTTATCAATTTATAAATATAGTGATTGTATTTACTTTTTTTACAAGGGCTTAAGCAATTAAAATGAGTTGTATTTGTCATACACATTGACATTCTTAAAATTATTTACGGGCAACTACTCTATTTTCTTTTCCTTCACGTTCCTTCATTGCTCCTGCGCCAATAAGCGAGTGCTCTACAGTGAGTATCACAAATCAATTTTATAAAAGTATCTACAGCCACAGGCAGAAAAAAATGTAAATGGATGTCCTCTATACCTTTTTGGTAGAAATGATATTTCCATGTTTAAACATGCAACACAGCTGTCCACCCGCTTTTCATAATTGGCAGAGATGTCTGGATGTCAGGGTCTGGCACATTTGTTTGTTTTTTACAGTTCAGTACTGCTCAATCATACTGTACTACGATTCCACTCTCGTACCTAGAAAGCTATGTAATCAGTCTTGTTTGTCACTTGACCACTGTCACAGCAATGTAGGTGCCCATCCGTGACATAAAATGCATGCACTGGCATTTTGGGGAACATTACACGATCAGGTTGACTGCTTACCATGTAAAACAACATCACTGTGGAAAGGGGCAGGAGTTTCTACTAAAGGAGTCTGCTCCTCACACCCTTTGGGCTTTGACCTACGCAGCTTTGCCTCAGGATTTGGCTGTACCATCAAGGGATCAAGACGTTTCTTCCTCTGCTTTTTCTCTAGAAGAGCTCTCTATGAAATAAAGAAAAAGCATGAAATAAGGATGAGTAACCACATCCAGAGAGGCAGAAACCATGCCTCAGCTATTGGCAATGGCACGTCACCGATCAGGATCTCCAATAAACCCGGAATACTCTTGTAGTCTCTTACAAAAAATCCTAGACACAGATATCACTGTGTCTTTGGAGTGAGACATCGCCTTTGATTCTCCATCAGTGGCTGATGTGTACACCTGCTTATTTTCTGATCTTTCCTGAGACTATCAGAAGATAATGTGAATTCATTTCATCCAGTCTAAATTGCAGTAATGTTTAATATGAATAGACAAAATCAGTAGTCATTTATAATCCAATATGAAAGCCAGGACTTGCAAAGAAAAAGGTTTTTGTCTCAAAAGCTATCATCTTACAGGGAGAACTCAAACCAAATAGTTCCCAGAAACCAATGGTGACAGGTAAGACTTGAAGGGAGAAAAACATTTTAAAAACGACAAAAAATCCAAACCAAAAGCTATAGTCATTAAAATAGGACCGATCCAATAAAAGGAAAATTGATCTACTTTGCAAAGTTTTTCCACGTAATTCAGGACTGAAAGGAAAGAACAGTAAATTCAAATGTTAAAAAATAAAACGTTACGTTTCCAAGATTTGATGTTTATGATTTCCTACTAAATGAGAATAGAAGACTTAAAGCAAACGCGAACGTCGCGCCGTTTTAAAGACACCCACACTTAATCCTTAGAAGTTAAGGCAATACATGAAGAAGGAAAAAAATCATATTCTAATATTCTGTAATGCACCACTACACAAATGATGTGCAAGCCCCTTGCTGTAGATGCAGTTTAACCGTGCCTGCTTCTAAGGTACCTGAACACCCCCCTCAAAGCTGTTCTTGATGGTAGAAAGCCATTCTCCATCAAATTCTTTTCAGTCTCCAAGGATCCAGCAGCTAAACAATACCACCAATTTAATCCAGTTGAGACATAGACATCTTTGGAACCCTTTCCTCTCCTGTTATGCTTTTTCTCTCTCTTGTTGGTTCTTTCCTCTCCTATTAGACTTTTTGTCTCAAGTGAGGTTAGTTTCTAGGGCAACCTCTCCCTGAGGAATTCTAAAACAACTCAGCCCTTGGTCCTTTATTCTTCCTGCTTTTCAAGCACTTATCTAAAAAATTTTTTTAAAAAGCAAGAAACCCCCCAACCAAACAAAAAAACCCAACCTAACAACAAAAACCCAAAATTACACACACACAAAAAAAAAAGACTAAAAAAAAAACCAAAATAAAAACCACCACAAAAAAAAAAACACCAGACCAAAATGATCTTTTTTTATTTAAACTCATAATTACACTTTGAAGACTGGGCTGCAATACAAGTAGTGTTTGTTACTGCAGAATTATTTGCAAGGATTGTCCTGCAGGGCAAAAATTACAGAGAATTCCAAAGAGACTATCACATCAGTCTAGAAGAAGAAAAGAAAAATGACCAGCAGAAGTCATACTCTTAGAAAATGCTCATTACAGATAAAATTTCTTTTCTAGAAATGTAGTCAGACCCTCCAGAAGAATTTGCATTTGTTTGTGTTGTTGGTTTGATTTTTAAATTAATGCTGAGGAAAAGTAAAAATTTTGTGATAGTTTATAGATCTCCAATAGTTTAAACTGAAGGAGAGAAGGAAAGCAAGAATGAAAACATTATACTCAGAATAAACATTTGAGAAAATATGTTGTCAAGGTTTCTCTACCTGACAAATAGACAAAAAACCAAAACCAGACATATCCTAAAGGCAGTAAGAAGGTACAAAGCTACTGATAGAATGGGAAATTTAATTTGGGATCAATAGAGGATATAATAACTTTCAAAGCTACTTAACTGATTATTCTATCAGATGAGCTTTTTTTAAACATTACAGTGCTCACCAGTCTCAAAAATTTTTTTTTTCTTACATTATGTTTCATCAAAGAGTTTCTAAGACTCACCAATACAACAGAATCATATTGGTTTATATTGAAACATATAATTTACTGCTGTTAGATGTGACCAATCCTCTTATTGCAAGAACTTCAAGATAATCAAAGTAACAAAACTTGATAGTAATTTAATTTGTTTTCGAAAGGCTTCTCTTTACCACTTTGCTTATTGAGATACAAAAAAAAATTATCTAAAAGTCCACTGACAGCACAGACAGCAGCAGTTCATTTTCTCTACATAAGGTGGCAGAGCAGCCTTACCTTCAGTACTATGCATTCTCACTTACTCCACTAAGATGAAGCAGAAAAAAAAAGAAAATATTGTGTTTCATTTTGTCTACTAACTAGCCTTTTCCTCCAGCTCGATGTTACACTAAAAATTCATATAATATTACAACAAAAAGTTTAGATAATTCATGAACAGGACACCAGAACACATAACCCATTAAATAAGTAACAGATACAGATTATCATGATTTGTTCAGGATTTTGTGAACTCTCTATTAAATACTCTCAGATACATTTTCTTTGCACCACAGAAAAATATAACACCAGAATACAGGACGATTAAAGGATCACAAACCACCAACTCCAGTTCTAATGAGTTTCCAACAAACTTAAAAGTCAGATGTGTCAGATGAGTCTACCAATGCAGACTAATACGACAACGAGCTTAGTGTTATTTCTACAACTGTGATGAACAAGAAGGTTCCAATCACTTCACCGCTGAAGGTGCAATACCATACTAATTATTTGGCATGGTCCTACCTTAGTAGGCCAGGTGCAATGGATCCTAGCTCTGAAACATCCTCTCCACTCTTCCAGCTCCTCCTTAGTTCATGCTGAGGCAGCAGTGACAATGCTAGTGATGATGGCATCAATGAAACTTCATGTCAAGAGTAACTACCATACCAGGTGCATTCAGAAATACACCTTCAGCTTCACACTCTCCACTCACAGGGAGACAGAGGCAGTGCACTCTGAGCTGCAGGTGCCTCAAAAGACACGGAGACACCCTCTACTGCTGGGGAAGTAAGCACTGCCTGAGCAGCCACACACTCTCCCCTGGAGGAACAGGCAGTATTCTAAATAAAAGCATCCTGGCAGGCACAGCTGGCCCACAGATGGAAGCTGATGTCATGCATTATTATAATAATATTTTTATTTTACTGCAATTACAGGGTTTCCAAACCTGTCCTAAAGATGGGTGACAGGCATATGTCTTTGCTGTGGCAAATGCTTATTCCAGATTCTGTGTATGGGCAAAAATTCTAAACATGATCCTGCTGGATTAAAAATGTTTGCATTTTTTTAATCCCAATTCCTATAAATGTTTAGAGCAACTTGATCAAGCGGGGAATCAGCTACAACCAGCAATGAGGCTATCATGTCTAACAGTGATCTCCTATTGACCTCTATTTCTTCAGAAAGCATAGTACTATTATTCATGTAAAAGTTAAAAAGTAGACTTTAAAAGTTAATACTCAAACCTGAATATACAATCCTAAACTAGAGACTTAGCATTTCTCAATAAATCTCATTTGCAAGATGAGGTGGATGGGTGGTGATGTTAAAATATATTTTAGCGACATTTTCTAGCTGTTGGTTTTGCAGATGATTGCAATCTCAACCAAACCCAAGAAAGCCTGAAACAAAATTGCAAGAGGGTAGGAATTCTTTAAACTCACCTTTCCATGACTCAGCTGACAGCTGCTCTGAGGGAATTCCACCCAGCCCAGCAGCTTTATTTTGGCGGAACAGCAATGCATCCCCTTGGCAAGGTCTGAAACTAGGCATACATTGACCACAATGCCTATCACTAAGCAAGCGATTACCACCAGCTTGTGGCCCAAGACAACAGTCCTAAAACTGACATTGAGGTTCATCACCAAGCAGTCAGACCATCCTTAGTTTTGGAACTTCTTACTGAGTGGCATTTGGCATTAAATGCTCTTTTACTGATTACTTAAACTAATGCTTTTAAAAAACAAACAAACAAACCACAAGCTTACGGATAGCTACAGGTAAAAGGATTATCCTATGACCAAAGATAAATTTTACTACTTGACTCTAAAGTGTTTTAGATAAGTGAGTCTATACACTCAGATAAAAGTTGGTAATAAACCCACTGTCTGAAGTAAAAGCTAAGCAAACTCAGACTATAAATATGGAACAAATTCTGGTAAAGAGGGTTATTATCCACTGCAACAATCGCCTAAAGACTTATGTCTGGATTTAAAGGTCCTCAGCTGAGGGAGAGACTTCCTAAAAAACATACTTGAATTTGAACACAGATGAATTTAATGCAAGACAGGGATTTGTGGTCCATGTGAAATGGCAGCTAGAGAATCATAATAATCTCACATCTTCTAATCTACGTATAAGCATTTAAAATTTCACAGAGGAAGAATATTAAGGATGGATACTCTATTACCTTGAAGAATATGGTGATATAAGCATCCAGCAAACAGTGCTTTAGAAACTGAGACCTGTATTTGACAAACGCTTGGCTATAAATGCTTTGAAAGATACTGGAAATCTTTCTCAACAGCAGTGTTAGGGAGATCTTTCTAAAGCTTGGGGAAGCTTTTTCTTTTCCTTTGAGGCTTAATTCCTTCAGCCTTCCTCTCTTTTGATTCATTCCATCATTGCGATGACTCAACCCAAATAAAATGAAAGGATGTATGAAAAATAAATGTATCAAAGAAATCAAGCCTACACGCCAAAGTAAGGTCGACTTAAAACTAACAAAAGCCATGAAAATCTTTAAAGAAAAAATGTTAGCAATAAATTGTTTGTATTCCTTAGATGATCAAGCATTTTTAGCACTTCATCCCCATTTCTCAAGTCTCTAGATGGCTAATGTTTGTTTTCCTATACTTATTTTTACTAGATTTCAGCATCATTATTTACCTGATTCTCTAGTTTCAGCTGTCGCAGTTTCATGCTTTCATCCTCAAAGATGCTGGGAAAGGGAAAGAAACAAATTAATTATTGCTAGTAAACAGTTTGCATTACAAGAGCAAAGCACATTCACAGACTACAACTTCACCATCAAGACTTTAAAACAGTTGTAAGACGTGACTTTTATCCCACCAATTTACAGGGCATTAAAAAACAACACACACTTCATATTCTGTCATAAATAGGACCAAACTAGTTTAACCACCTTAGTAAACTTTTGAAAGCACTTTGTAATCAACAAAGGTTTTGTTACTGATGGGCGGATTATGAGCCACTATTATATCTGAAGGCTTAACCCAGTTCAAACCAATTCAGCAAAGTCCCTGCTCCTTCACAAAATACCCAATCCCAAATTAACTCAGAGTTTTAGGTTTTGTCTTGGCCTCTAACCTACACCATATTCTCCTCCTGCCAGACTATCCCAGAACTACTGTCAATACTTGACAGAATCTGTGTTTGCAACACCTGGTATTAATTCCTAGAGATGACAGAGTAATTATTTCACTAAGTGTTTTATAGATAACTTTTGTAAGAACTCTAGTTTTTCATTTGTCCTGGTTACAGCTGGGATAGAATTAATTTTCTTCTTAGTAGCTGGTGCAGTGCTGTGTTTTGCATTTTGTGTGAGAACAATGTTGATGGCACACAATGTTTCAGGTTGGTGCTAGGGGATGTTTATACCAAGTAAATGACCTTTCAGTTTCTCAGGCCCTGCCATCCAGAAAGCTGGAGGGCGCACAGCCAGGACAGCAGAACTGGCCAAAAGGATATTCCGTACCATTGAACCTCACGCTTAGTAGATACACTGGGTGAAGAAGGAGGGAGATGATGTTTGGCATTATGGCTTTTGTTTTCCCAAGTAACCGTTATGCGTGATGGAGCCCAAATTTCCTGGGGATGGCTGAGCATCTGCCTGCCCATGGGAAGGAGGGAAAGAATTCCTTGTTTTGCTGTGCTTGCGTGTGAGGCTTTTTGCTTTCCTCTTAAACTGTCTTTATCCCATCCCATGAGTTTTCTCACTTCTACTCTTCCAGTTCTCTCCCTGATCACACTGTGGGGGGGGAGTGAGCAAGCAGCTGCATGGTGCTTAGTCGCCGGCTGGGGTTAAACCACATCATCGTTCTAAGTCATGTTCCATACAGGCTTCCCACTTCACTGTGTACGATAATGAATTATTGCATAAAGTGCAATTTAGAGCAGCTAATCCTAGAAAGGGGAAAAGTTAGTTGTCAAGTAAGCCCATGCTCTGCCTGCCACAGTTGTGCTGCTTCTTCCTACACAACTTTGACAAAGACCCGTCTGGGAAGTAAGAAAGCATCAGGAAGAAGATACTTCATACGTGACACAGACAGACATTACACATTATTCATGGCACACAGCAAAGCAGGGCTAGCCAAAATTTCAATTTAAACAGGAAATTCTCTGTCTGGTCTAGGTATGCAGAAAATTTCCAGTGATGTCAAGTCACAAGCTGGCGGACAGTGCTGAACGTAACCCTAACAAGGGTAAGTGGAGAGATGGGAGAGAGACAGGGGTTCTGCAAAACCCATGCCATGGAAACTGGATCACAGCACACAGAGATAAGAGGAGAAAGGGTTCAGAGTCCCCTTAACCCCTAGGAAATCTGTATTTGACTCAAAATTCCAGGCAAGTAGACAACAGATCAGAGCTCCTTACAGACAGAGTACACTAGCCAACACAGGCCCTATTCCAGAAGGCTGAAATGTGCAGGAAAAAAAAAGTTTTGTATAGGCACATAATTTATGACAGCTTATATACTCTAAAATTGATGCTTACTGCCCAGGTAATGGTATTTTAAAGTAAGTTACCACTGCCATTGTTTTTTTACTTAACAGTTTTCCTTATTTCTATAGGGATTTTTTTTGATTTTTTTTTCCTGATGTATTTCAAGTATCATCACATAACAGGTCTAGGACCTTGAAAACACCTTGTTTCTATAAACTAACAGTACTTCTCACATGGGCCAGTAATGTGTAGCACACTGGATTCAAAGGCAATGGAGGGCTTGGAAAAATTAATGTCTTTCTTGAAGAGGGATGGAAAGCTATTGCACATCCCCTCAGCAACAGTTAAAGTAACTCCACCTGGAAACATTCACAATTTAAGAAAGAAACATGCAGAAACATATCTCCCGAGTGCAGCGAGATATACATGCGTTGCCTTATGAAACTTCAACATGAAGTTAAAATGTGACATGCTTTTTATTTAAAGCATAGAGGTGACTGAAAAAGCCATCTTTGACAAAGTCTGAAAAATGCTTGAAAGCTCCAGCTAAAATATTCACGACCAAAAAAGAAGGGGGAGGGGAATACTGCTTTTGTTTTCATATACCTACTGACTTAAAGAGGTAACATTTGTTAATTGCAGCCAGGAGTTTGTTTATAAAGCAATCTATGTAGCTCTGATTAAGATTATATATGAATGTGTCCATAAATCTAATTAAAAAGAACTACAAAGGTGTCCTGTGTAGGTACAAGCTACTGTGTGTGATTTTGTTGCTTTTCCTAATAGAAAATGCATCCCCAACAATTTGAGTCTCCTCTTGAGAAAATAAAAATTAAAGACTACCGCTTCTGGAAAGAAGTTTCCAGGTTTTCCTTTTTACCTGGAAGATGGCAAAACACCAAAATATTAGGTCTTGAATATACGCCTTGTGGAAATCTGCAATCAAAAGTATTTACTTTGTATTTTTTAATTGTTTTCTACCCGAATTGGAATAAAGTTATGTGACAAAGACATGTCTGAAGACTATGGGAACAGGACCATAACACAGATTACACAATGCCTCACCTCCAATTGCTTAACTGAGGCTCAAATATGGTTGAAATAGTAAAGATTCTAACAGGTCACAGAGCTTGATGAAGATAAGGAGATTGTTCTCTTTTACAATTTACCGTTAAACACAGACCAAAATCACCTTGTAGCAAGCTACGGAAGGAAAGCAGATGTCAATCCTTCCCATTATAAGGTGCAAGGATTCACACGTGGAGCAAGAAACAATTAAAGCCATAAGCACTGTGGCACTGTAGCTAAAAAAAAAATTACACTTTTTATTTACTCCTCCTGCAACCTTCCTTCCACCACTTGGTCATCTTGGAAGTATAACATAATAACCAGACAAAAAAAGAGCTTCCCACACAGAGACACACTTCAGTGTTTTTTCTACCCACCAGCACGGGGCTGGTGTTATTGCAGACCTTACAGGAAAAGGCTGTGCCAGAGTCACTCCCCCAGCTCACCACAAAGGAATGCAAGCAGTGTGCTAATACAGCTGCAGGCTCCGAACACCCATCCTCCTTCAGCCGGACAGACTACACAGACCAGCACATCTAAGTGCTCTTCGGACGTGCCCACGCAAACCCACTATGTGATGCTATGCTTTTCTACTTGAAGGCTTTACATGCAGTAAGAGGAGTTAAAAATCCAGTAGGAACAGGAAAAATCAGCAGCATTTCCATAGCTACAACACCACAGTTCAAAACAGGGGAAAAAAAAAACCCCAACCCTCAACCACCAAAGCAGCGGTTTACCTTTGATAAGTAAGAACTGAAAATCCTCAGGTAGCCTGCCACAATCTTCTTCCCAGCCGCTGCAGCAGAGCAGAACAGGAGACCCTGCCCACCGACTCCTCTGCTACATCTACCAGGATTCAGCAGCTCTCCTGCTAAAGCTGCCCAACAGATACATGCCACAGAAAGGAAAAGGGACCCAGAATATAACACAGAAGTGAAGACTAATGATTATCCAAGATATAGAATAAAAATGAGGGTGGGAAAGCAACTATTTAACAAAAAACACTCAGCTGAGAAGATACAACGGCGTATCTGAATGTGGGAGAAGACAGCGAGACACAGATCCATTCCTCCTTGCAGATCCATATCCAGATTCAGCGTAGACCAACATGAAGCAGAATGCTTTATTTTTAATTGATGCCACCTCAAATTCCTGCTGACATCAGAATGAGCCTTGTTTTCATATCATAAGCAGAAATCAAACTTGCAATAGGAATATGAACAACAAATTTACCGTAGAGGTATTTGGCCTTTCCTAACCATTTTCAGAATATCAAACCTAACCACAATGAAGAGGTCACAAGATATTTAACAGATGTTCATATATGCAATTAAGGCTTCATTTTTATGCAGTTTATTTTAGTTTCTGTAAAAAAAGGCACACTACATCTCTTGACAGCTCTTTCAGAATGGACGTGTTTTTCAATTACACGCTGCAATTTTGGAATTACAAACTATGTTGCAAAGCGTACATATGGATTGGCAGACTTGACACTCCAGTTTTCATTGCAACTTCTCTGCATTCCTGAATATATTTTACTTAGAAAACCCAAAATAGTTATGTCCTAAGCATTTGGCAGTAATTACCATTGCATCAGCCAAATACAAATTCACAGTATAATGCAACTTTGAGAATAATGAAAGAGTCTGATATTAAAGCAGGGGAACGTAGAAAATAGGAAAGCAAGCAATCCACCAGTCTAAAAATGGTCTTCCCGTTCCGTCTGAAGTCTACACAAGAGAAAGGATTCTGAAGAACTGAAGAGGGTTCAGCAGAAAGCTGAACAAATTGTCCAAGGACTGGAAAAGGTACCTCTTAACAAGATTCGAATGCATCCTACAGTTTATTCAAGAGAAAATGAATCAATACACTCCACTGTATTCCATGGATTTGAGGCCACAAATTACTATTGATGAGAGAGAAGACAACAAAATTCAGTCGTGCATAACTGAAGTTAAACAAATTCAGACTGCAAGTAAAATTTTTATTTAACACTGTGACTAATTAACCATTGGGACACATAATGGAGTGGATTTTCAACAGAAAACAACAGGTTTTAATCAAGGTTGAATATTATTACACTAAAACCAGCTGATATAGAGGAAGGCTACAGTCTATCTCAGATGTCAGGTATGGTTATCCCAGATGGGAGAGCTAAGAATTCTTCTTTCAAGTTTTATCAAGGGACCTATTAAGTCCCTTTTATATTCTGACTATTGAAGCTGGAAAAAGGCAAATAAAAGGTTGCCTTTATTATGGACTAGTGTTGCAAGGAATTGACTGGTTGCAGCTGTGAGTAAGAGGCAACAATCAGAGAAAGCAAGAAGAGCCACAAGAGGAGCAGCCTGTATAGAGAAAGTGTTCCGCATGACCAGAATTCACTGGACAAACATGAAATATGTTAAAGGAAAAAACCCTCAAGATAGTTTTTCCTGCACTCAACAAAAAAGATACACCCACTAAAGAAACACTGTACTCAAATTTTCATCCTAAACAAGTAACGTAGCAAAGCCTTGCAGACTTAAAAGTTTCCTAGATAGCTAAATCTATTCTACAATTCAAGTAGTTACAGATTTGATAAATAAAGAGTAAGGGTCTCTGGCCTCTTTTAAGCAGGTCAGACTAGCTGACAGAAACAGACCTCACCCCAACCTTAAAAGCAAATCTGACTCAAGAGAAGGAAAGATAGCTTGTTTTGCTTTTTAACTGTTAGAAGCTTCTTTAAGGCATATATTAGCACTGTATATGCACTGAATTCTTGACGAGGGACATTCATTAAGTATCACCTGTTTGTGCACAGCTCTAGGGAAGGTACTAAAAATTCAGATACTCTGTAGTTTGGCTGAGAGATTCAGGGAAAGCATCCAGCAGAAACATTTAGCTCATTTTAAACTGGATCACATTTTGAGTTTACCCTGCCTTGCTACAAACAAGCTTGATATTTTGTATCAGTCTGACACAAACTCTTCTTTCAACAAACGCATTTTTTTCAGTAGTGATAGGAACACGAATCTATACATTAACAATCAACATCCTTAATTTTTCAGTCGGTTTCACTGTTCTACTTCCTTTAAAGGAACTCCAAGGCACAACAAACACCATTTTCATCCACAAATGTCCCAAAATTCCCAATATCTTACGTTCCATTTCTCATTCTACAGAGAGCTGCTTCCATCAAGAGTCGAACAAAGCTCCTTAACTCCCTTTCCCTTGCAGGACAGTTTATTAATGTGGTAGCAGCAGTTATGGCTCTGAGCAATACTCCCAGATCTTAAGAATTAGGGAATGAAAAGAATGTGGCTTGTGGCACACATCTTTTTCCGCTAGATTTTATTTTTAGCTGTAGAAGTGCAAGTAAAAGCAACTTCCTTTAGAAATGTAGAGTCAGCTGGTACAAAAGGGTTTTCACTCTTAATTCTCCAAAGAACTTTCCTGAGAATTGTTCTCCTCATCTGAACTACAGCTATGAAGGAAGACAGAAGCTGTAGGTAAGAGATCATTTGAAGAAGGATTCTTAGATCTCAAAAGGTATTCCAAACAAAAATTGCAATACTGTCTCTGGAAATTGGTTGAGGAGCAAAAATTTATCTGTAATGCCCCTTCCAATCCACAAAAGGGAGGAGTCCCATCTGCTTTCCTTGCAACTGACAAGGAATTTTTTCATTTCTGGGAAAATGCATAACATAGCATCCATAGGAGTGAGGAGATCATCACATTTTTCTTCCCTCTCCAAGGCAGAAAAGGGGGGCGGGGGGGAGGTTGGCAAACATGGGATATTCTTTCCTTCATAATTAAATTAACTACCAGTAAGTCTTCCAAGGTACACTGGATCTGCTGGGAACCATCCATAAAATGACACACCCATTTCCAAGTGACAGCTCAGGTTGCATCAACATTTCAGTTATGTTATTTTCAAGCAGTCGATGTTTCAATAAGGGCAAATTTTGGCCTCTGCCTGCCTTTTTTACAAAAAGAATCCTTTCTCCAGTGAGATCCCTTTTACCTTTGATTCCAGCCACCACCAAACACACACAGATGTCTAATGCCAATAGCACACCATTTCGAGAAAGGTTTCACAAATTCAGCAAGTTTTTCACCTACTGAACAGTATTACGGGAACAATGACATGGTAACAGTGAACACTTAATTTTGGAAGCAATTCTGAATGAGTGAATAAATTATTGTGAATACAGACTGCCTTGGCTATGCTTTAATACCCAAATTCTGTCCCACATGATATAGACTGAATACGACTTATCTCAGAATATTTGAAAAGTATAAAGAGAGTAAGAATAATAGTCAGCTACCAGACCAGGGTGGCGTGGGGCTAGATCTGTATGTCCTACTCCACTTTAAAATACACCTGAATCCTCTAGGCACTGCATGTTCCTGCCAGTAACTTGTAGCAATTATCTGAACAATTTACAACTTACTAAAGAAGATTCTAAAGAAACACAAAAGCAAGTCACTCCTTTAAAACTTCTGCTTCTACCTACCTCTGAGTTTAAAAACAGAACTTCAATGTGGAATTATTAGTTACTTCTCTTTGAAGTCACACGGAGTAGAGATGTGCCTAAATCCACCCAAACCAAAACACACAGCCCAGGAAGGCTGGGGAGTCTCCATCTTTGGAGATACCCAAAACCTAACTGGGCATCATCCCGTGCAACCCAGCCTGCCCATGCTGACCCTGCTTGAGCATTGGGGTTGGACCAGATGATCTCAAGAAGCCCCTTCCAGCCTCCATGATTCTGTCTCTGAGTTCTGGAGATCACAAGAAGGAGGTAATTTAGAGCTTGAGTCTAACATCTAATAAACTAGATCACAATAAAGAATACAGGCTGTTACAAGAAAATGCAACAAGAACACACGCATCACAAAAACGTTAAATTCTGAGCTCAGAACTATTTTGACTACTGTACCGATTGGCGTTTCATATGCCATTCACCAGGTACCAAAGATTAGCTGCTCCTATTTGGAACAAGGAAACAGAGCAATGAAAATAAAGCAGCACTCTCTGGACAGAAGCTAGTAGATCTATATGGACTATAAAGAATAATGCAAAGAAAAGCCTGTGTTATTCTCTACTACGCTATCCAGAACAGAAAGTAGATGCCTGTTTTCCTTAGCCAGAAAAGTCTCAAGTAACTCATTATGGCATACCTAACATGAAAGGAGTGTTCTTTTTCTGGAAGGAAGGCCAAGAGGAGCCAGAAATCCACACGGGCCGTTAACTACTAAAGCCATCACAGATGCTGGGATGGTGTGTAGCAAAACAGGGGGTTTTAAAATGGGGGTTTATTTTAAGAAAAGGGAGACAAGGAATCTCCTGCCAGGCACATTCCTTTGAGAGTTCACAGCTGGTGACTTCCCAAGTAAAAGACTTTTCAGCTTTTAACCACCAATACAAATGCAGAATGCTATGCTTCCAAAATCATGTTTATTCAGGTGAATTTTATGAAACTTAGGTTTCTGCTAAGGAAAAGAAAGAGACATTTATTCCATAAGCAGAAGACCATCTTTCTATTTAATGTCTTCTCAACCACACTCTCCAAAACCCCAGGGTCATTTAATTTATAGAAATTGCCCTAGCCAAGGAAAGAGCAAAGTTCCACAGGGGCTTAGAATTCTGACCCCTATGATCATAGAATTGTTTGGGTCGGAAGGGACCTTAAAGATCATCTAGCTCCAACCCCCCGCCGTGGGCAGGGACACCTTCTAGACCAGGTTGCTCAAAGCCTCATTCAACCTGGCCTTAACACTTACTTCCACAGATGGAGCACCCACTTCGCTGGGCAACTTGTTCCAGTGTCTCACCATCCCCACAGTAAAGAATTTCTTCCTAATAACTAGTCTAAGTCTACCCTCTTTCAGCTTCAAACCATTACACCTTGCCCCATCTCTACAGACCCTACTATATTTATTGTCTGTCCTTATCTTTCTTATAAGCCCCCTTTAAGTATTAAAAGGCCCCCTCCAGATGAAATCTTTAACTCCCTCAGCCTGTCTTCATAGGAGAGGTGCTCCAGCCCTTCGATCACCTCTGGGCTCACTCCAGCAGGTCCATGTCCTCCTTACGTTTGGGGCCCAAGCTGAACACAGCACTCCAGGTGGGGTCTTACAAGAGTGGAACAGAAGAATCACCTCTCTTGACCTGCTGGCCAGGCTTCTTCTGATGCAGCCCAGGATTCCGTTGGCTTTCTGGGCTGCAAGTACACATTGTCAGGCCATGCTGAGCTTTTTTTTCCATCAGCACTTCCAAGTCCCTCTCCTCAGGGCTGCTCTCAATCCATTCTCTGCCTGGCCTGTATTGACACTGGGGGTTGCCCCAATCCAGGTGCAGGACCTTGTTCTTTGCTTTGTTGAACTTCATGAGTTTCACACAGACCCACCTCTCAAGCCTGTCGAGGTCCCTCCGGATAGCATCCCTTCCACCCAGCATGTCAACTGCACCACTCAGCCTGGTGTCACTGGCAAACTTGCTGAGGGTGCACTTGATCCCACTGTCCATGTCACTGACAAAGACGTTGAACAGCACTGGTCCCGGTACAGACCCGTGAGGAACCATTCATCTACAGCTCAATGTCCAAGTGGAGACTGGTGACTGCAACTCTTTTGAGTGTGACCATCCAGCCAATTCCTTATCCACTGAGCAGTCCATCTGTCAAATCCATGTCTCTCCAGTTTAGAGACAAGGATGTTGCATGGGACAGCATCAAAAGCTTTCCATAAGTCCAGGTAGATTACATCAGTTGCTCTTCCCTCATCTTCTGTTTGTGAATTATTTAACCCTGTCTGTCACTTTTGTTGTCGTACCCCATTACAACATGAACCAGTGAAAGGTAAAGCAGTTGCTATTCTCTCCTAGCAACAAAGTCAGCAGTTAAATAGCACACAGTATGCTTAACCCAGACTAAACAGCAAAACTCATAAGTTCCCTGATAATAATTACATACTTCTATGCCACAAATTGCACTTGTTTTATAGTCTTTCAACCTAAAAATGGAGGAAGGAACGTAAATGAAGTTTTCTAAACTGACACTCTAGAACCGATTGTGGACGACTAATCCCAGCCCAGTTTTTCCAAAAAAATTGAAAGGGGAAGCCATTAGAGATGAAAACAGCAAAATTTAACTTCCATCCCAAACTAGGTGACTTAGCAAGACACTGCTGCTAGATTTAGATACTTGTTCTTTTTTTAGCTCAGATTTCACATAAAAATGCTAAATGTGAAAGGAGTGCAGAAGTGAACACAGACTTCTATTACAGTAACACAGGCAGTAAGAGTTCTAACATCCCACAGAATATGTTTTAAACAACACTTGGAATAAGGGTAAATGTTCTTGATGTAGTCTAAGACAACAGCTCTAGGCATATCAGCAAATCCATTTAGAAGAGAATTCATCCCATGACCCAATTACAACACAATCAACAGTTTTATTTTGGAGATCACCCAGCTGTGCCTCAGTGACAGAACAAGAGTCTGGAGTTATCCCAGTGCAAGTCTGGTTGCAGGAAGTTTTCACACATACAAAGTAATAATTCCGTTGAAATCAGTGCACTTGTCCCTCCTATAGATGCCATACCAACAGTGGTTGAAAAAAAAAAAAAAAACAACCAAAAAAAAAACCCCAGAAGAGAAAAATAATATTTTTCTCTATAAAGATGTGTCATCAGTAACCTAAATTCTAAATCGTAAGAGATGGGAAAAGAACTTTCTAGAAACTGAAGAGACAAATCAAAGTGTAGCTTTAAGACAACTTTCATTGTTATAACAATTGCAGTTACCAAGTGCGTTTCAAGTTGTAGTTGGAAATTTTAGTGAGAGGTAACAACAGCGTTGCTACTTTTTTCCCCTCCTGCCACTGCTGTCTACATCTTAAGTAAGATGATTCCTTCTTCATTCACACTGACAGCAGCAGCTTCAAATTGCAGTCACAAAAGGTTTTCTTTTGTTTCAAAACTGTACTTGTAAGAGTACATCTCAGCCACATTTATAAAATATTTACAGAATTATATAATTTTGGATAGATATCTTGTTATACTGTTCAGACTTGAAAGGGATAAAGCAAACAAGATATTAAGCCAATTCTCTTATCTAAGGATAAGGTTTGCAGAATTATAAATCCTGGAATTTACAAAACACTGCTTGTTGATTTCAAGAAGGTCACCCGGGGCCAGAAAAATATACCCAAGGACTAACAGAGATGCTGATAGGCTTTTAAAAGGTAACTTACACTTCTCTGTCTTCTCTGGATTACACGTACAGCCAAAATCATTAGCAAAGAATTTTGTCTTTTTTCCCCCCAACAAAATTATAATTAAAGTGCAACTACACAAAACAGTCAAGTCCAGCAGCTACCAAGATTCCTGATAACCTCAACTACACTACCATTTTTCAAATACGGAAAGGGCTTTTGGCCGGACAACAATATATGAAATTACTTTTGAACCTTTTTCAGTCCATGGGCTCATCATCTTTTGAAAAGTGAGCTTATTGAAAATAGGCCCTTTTTCTTCATTACCTTTTGAAGACACTGTGGAAGTATCCCAGAGCTCCTGAGTTCACAAACTGAAACCCCCTAATTCATGCGTGTCTAGTCACCCAAGAAGCATCCACATTATGGGAGGGACTGCTGTAGTTGACACCCAGGTTTTTTGTGTTGTTTCTGTAGACTCAGTCAAGATTTTTGCACCTTGAAAGTTATGTTCCTCATACATGACATCTGCAAGTCAGAAGCTGAAGCACATTTGGAAGGCAGCATGTGGGAAGCTTTAAGTATTCCTGTACACTGTACAATTAGTGTGCAAAAAGGTGAAGTTCATCAGTCTCCAAGATTCTAAAGTATGCGCTACCACAAGAACCCAATTCCTTCTCAATTTTTAAAAATATTACAGTGATTTACAATTACTTTTATCTGAACGTTTCTGTATTCAACATTATTAATTTCATATTGTCTCAGAATAGACATTCCCAAATGAAGAGAGAAGGCAAAGCACTTATCAGAACTATGAAACAGCACCATCAACCTTACCGTTTTCTAAAGCACTGACAGTTGTGCCATGTCTACCCGAAAGTCAAACTTTAAAATTACCTTGAGCAATTTCAGTTGCAGCCACCTCAAATGGAAGATAGGTTAACACACCATAGTTTCAAGGAACAGCCTGTTACCGGGATGTCTCAGCTGTCTATCCATCATCAAGTATCCCACAGCACATTTACAAAACCACATGCATTTTTTTTTTACTTGTTCCCTTCACCTCTGTCCACCAGAAAAAACAAACTTTTTAATATCTTAATGTCTATTTTACATATTGCTCAATAGTAAAGGTATTCTACCTCAGAGGAAAAAAAAAAAAGCTGCTAACTGCCTCTCAAGTACAGTTTTTTTAAACTTTATAGGCAGTTACCTCATTGCTACAAACTGCCAGTTACCCCATGCACCACATTTACTTTTTGTATACCAAAACCTGTTTGGACAAGTAACAATTATTTTACCAGACAAGAGTTCTAATGATTAAATTCATGATTTACAGATAATTGTACTATTCTTCTCTCAGGAAAAGCAGATCCTTCTTAAGAATACCGTCTTTTGTCTTCCTGCAGTTCATTATAGTGTTGCTGAACATTCCAAGTTCAGAGTCAGCCCCTAAAAAAACAGGCCTTAATGATTTACTTAAAACCTGCATATTTTCATTTAGGTTCATGTATTCTAGTTTTCTTTCTTTAACGACAGAAATTAAGAAAGTTAAGGAAATGAATTGTTTGTTTAATAAACTGAGGGTGGGAGGGAAGCAGCTATCACATCAACCATTAGGCTGTTTCTGTGAGGCACCCATAGAAGTGTATGCAAACCAAGTTTCTTAGTAGAAAGAAATTGTACAACTGTTACCAGAACAGCAGCATCGTTTCCTGTAGCTTCCACTCCGTGAAACCTAAAGGGCTGGTATCTATGCAAGGAAACTTACGTGCATCAGCTTTTCAGGAATAGTTTCCAAAATTGCTATACAAACCTCAGCCTTTGAAGTCTGCACAAAGAAGTCATCTTCCAATGTGTCGCAGTAGATTCGGTGGACCCAAGCAATGACAGGATCACTTCTAACTCTGGTGCCTCTTTCCCCCCCCTCAACTAAAATTACCAAGCCTATGTCATAAATAATGTATCTCTTCTACACTGCGTTTGTTATAGTTCAACTATGACAAGTAGTTTTTGCCCTTTCCTTGCTTTTCCTTTCCCTGTCTAAACATCAGAGGCACAAAATTGGTTTTCCTGGGTTTTCAGTCACACTAATTCTGTCAAAACCCATTCTCCCTGCCTGTATCCTCAAATCTGATGTCACGTAATTTCAGTTCTGACTCACTCACGTGCCACTGACATAATCTCTTTCCAAAAATCTCTTCTCTGAAGTTCACAGTCAGTTTTCCTATTACATCGGTTAAGCTCCTTTCAGTTATTCCTCTCTTTCCTGCCACAGCATTTGGAGCATGTTACCACACACCCCAAGAGCTCCGTCAGAAAGAGCGGAACAGAGCAAAACCGCTTCCCAGCAACACCTAGAAACGAGCAGCACGGACCGAGATCCCAGAAACCAAATTTAATCTACAGGTATTTAGGTGATATATAATACATCACGTTGAAGAGAGCAGCACATGAAACACACCAGGATTCTAACCGGCTGCTTTGCGCCCGCTGGGAGCGAACGTTGCCAGGGCAGCGCCGGCACACGGCTCTGCCGGCCGCGGGCACGCCCCGGCCCCGGGCAGCCCCCGCTTCCCCCCCGGCCCGGTCCCGGTCCCGGTCCCGACGGGAGGCAGAGCTGCGCGCAGAGCCGGGTAACCCGGACCTGGCCGGTTTGCGCCCGGAGACACCGCCTCCTCGAAACGGCGCCCACCCGGCGGAAGGTGGAACCGGGCCGGGAAACGCCGCCCCGGGCCGCCCTCACCACACCGAGGTGAGCGCCCGGGCCGGGCACTGGAGCGGTCCCGCCGCCCCGGGCCCCTCTCACCTGCCGCCGGCGGGGCCGCCCCGGCCCCTCGCGCTCTCCATCGCCGGCGCCGCCGTTGCTATGGGGCCGCCGCGCCCAGCCCCGGCCCCGCCGCTACCCGTGGCAACGGAACTCGGTACTGAGCCGCGGCGCCATTGGCCGGCGGCTCAGCATGCGGCACGCCCATTGGCCGCGGCCTCCCCCAGCGGGGCGGGGCGAGCCCCGCACATGCGCGGACGAGGCCCTCTGGCGGAGCCCTGGCCCGGCCCGCCCTCCTCCGCTCGGGGCGCGCGGGGGCCCCGCTGCCGCCGGGCTTGGCCTAACGGCGCCTGCAGGGAGCCACGTGGATTAGAAAGCGCAGTTCGGAGCCACCTCATGCCCCAGGGAGGCCCGGCCCAACACATCCCACCTTCCCTGCACCGGGAAGAGCGGAGCGCAGGTCTCGGCCTAAGCCACCCCCCCTCTTCATCCCCGGGAGTAGTTGTCTAGTCGGACGTGTCTTTGCATGTGAGAAAATGCCTGCTCCCGCCAAGTCAGACGTTGGCCTGTGTCCTTGAGAGCTCGAGGTTTGCCTTCACCAGTATGTCAGCAGCACTCAGCTTCCCTCTCTCCTGCAGGTATTTCATTAGGTGAGGCCGCTGTCTCCACGTAACCTTTATTCCGTACTCGTGCTCGGGAGTGTCTGTAACCAGGACCTCTGGTGACTCCCCTCGCACACAGGCATCGGTGCCAAATGCCAGCTCTTTTTCTGGATGCCAGGCATGGCTACTTGTCTGTGGCAGAGTGCTGCCACACCACCCATTCATTATGGACAGCACCTGTGTAGTCTCTGTATCAGGTGGACTGAAGACTTCTGGCTCCACAGGCCAGGGAGCCGATGGCAAAGGTGTTTCTTCACAGTTCTCCAGACTGTTTACCTGAATGTTGGCATTTGCTGCTGTCTCTTTCTTGGACTGGCTGTGAGAGCACTCTTTGTTCTTCTTTGAGTAATTTGGACGATCCGGGGGGTGGACTGCATATCCTTCTTGATTTTCAAAAGTTAAAGGAGGAAATTTGCAGGCTATAGGTCTTCGACAAGCTCCTCCTGCATGAAGCAAACTGTGGCTGGCATCCTGATTCTGGAGTTTCCGAGGACCACGATGCTGCTTCTGGCATGCTTTCAACACCACTGACTTGGTTGTTTCGAATTGTGGGCACACCTGAAGGGAAAGAAGTAGTAATAAGAAAAAAAAAAAATTATCCAGACAAAGGAATCCCAACCTGATACTACTCCCTCACCTATCCCATCTTTTTTCAGTGTGTTCATTAAGTGGGGAATCTGGTCTGTAGCAAAGCTAATCAGTCACTAACCAAACTACTAAGCAGGAGGTACCTCTGAACTTCAACACTGAGGTGCAGGTGAACCATTCTTTGGTAGCTTAAAAAGAACTCAAGATCCAGGTTCTAAGGAAAAGTCTTAACTGGTGTCTACTCCTGTAACCCCTACAGATTTAAAAAGGTTCAAACCTGGATCCAGCTTCTTTCTGTGTCTTAACATAGCTGTGAATAGATTCAATGAACTACGTCTTCAGTCTCCCTGAATAGGTAGAGGTTGAACTGAGAGCAATATGAAGTTATTTAGGGGATGCTCACTTAGCTCCATCACCTTAGATCATGTTAACATGGCTTTCACAATATTCCCTCAAAAAATCTTTACTTCAGAACATAGTTAAGCTCTGTATTCTGGAATAACTGATCACTCAGAAGCCACTTCTAAAATTGGCTTTCTATAGAAGATGGTCAAAGCTCAACAATCTATTTCTTTGAAAGATTCCAGACTTACTCAAAACCTGGAAATCCTTCTATTACAGTATTCTTTATCTTCCTGGATATCAACAAAAAGAGTCAGGTTCCGTTTCTTGCAATTTGTTTTTCCCTAGAGCACAGCAAACTGTTCTAGCTACAATCACTGCAGATCCCTTCCATCATGCCTGTTACTACTACACAGTCCCTCAAAAAAACTAACCGCAGTTCAATAAAGGATAGTGATCGTTTGCTGTACAGCAGAACTGTTTGAATGCAAAGACTTTGTATGGAGGGTGGGGGTAGGGTGGGGGGAAGAAATGATTCCTTGATAATGTATCCTGGCACATACCTAAAAGAACATAGGTGAACCACTGACTTTGAGGATATTAATTCCTGGTTTCAGAGAACATGTACAGTAGACTTTACCAATGCAGGAGAGCCTAGCTGTCAAGAAGATATGAAAGACTTAGATAAGGTCAAGAAGAAAGGAGCAGAAAATCGGTACCACCAAGACAAGTTGACAGAGACACTGCAGAGGATGCTTCAAGAAGTTACAAGCCTACCAGGCTTTTCAAACAGAGAAAACATCTAACAGTTTCAGTGCCGATAGCTTCAAACAAATTTTAGAATCAATCTATGTTTAGAATCAAAGAGCTAAGTACCAGTGTGGATATTTCCATCTGTTTCAAACAAAAAGAATGCTTTTTCACAGCAGTTACTGTACTTAAGTGTTTCAAAAGCCATACAGCTGTCTCAAGCATATGAAAAAAAAAATGAGAAAAAAATTTAACATGTTCTACTTCAAGGTAAGGCATTACAAAAATAAGTCCACGTAACCAGGAACAAAGGAATGTTTCACAGAGGTTTGAAACCACACTTCCTAAGCCTGCTTTGTGAAGAGCAGAGTCAAGCAGCAATAACGCTTAAACTGAGCTCCCCTAGGTGATAACTATTATTGTATAGGAACAGTCTGTTTTTGCAGCACCTGTTTGCTTAAAAAAAGTAAAAATTTTTACATTACATGATATAAAGAATATTTTAGGACACTGCAAACAGTCCCTAGAATATTTTTTTCAGACCAGAAATGGAGCCCAGCAGAAGAGTGACATGGAGAGAAACTATTCAAAACAGAATGGAAAAGAGGACAGGTTAGAACAAACAACCCTGACATGAAAGCCTATGTTCACTAAATTTAGTGGTGTCAGATTTAAACAAAACGCCTAATACTTTAGCATGTAACATTTAGAGTTCAGCAGTTATTTGAAGCAAGCCAATAAAAAAATTCCCCCAGTGTTTATTATGAGCAGGGTTTTCTGTTGCCATAGAAAACAGCATTTTCCTGGTGAGAAGTAGTTTTTCAGAAGACAAATTGTCATATTAATCAGTACACACCGCACAGTTGTATGCCTTCAAATAACCGCACACAGCTGTATGCCTTCAAATAAGCAAGACCTTAGTGGTTGCGGTTAGAACTTGAAGCCACTCAAAAGCACTTATTTATGCTGTAGGCAGCTACAATGAATTCAGGTCCGTGCTACTAGTTTTCGGTATCCAGAAGAACTAGCTTTCTGTTGAGACCTAAAGGAGAAACTTGACCAACGTTGCTGTGAGACGCAGGGAGAAGGAAAAGCTATACCAACCCAGGCAGCAGAGGTGTTCTGGTCTACAGGTCTGGTCGGAACGCGTCTTGGATTCTCGGCCGCACGTAGCGGAGTTTCACAGCGATGGACGGCGCCCTCGCGCGGCCTCTCCAGGAATGGCAGCTCTGCCCTCCTGGCCTTGTGGGTGCATTTCTTCGTCGGAGGCATCAAAAGGTATGGTAAAACCGCTTAGAAACCTCATGATGCTTGCTAGAGCCAATTGGAGAAAAAGGAAGGCACCCCAAGGAGATGGTCAAGCGCTTTCAAATCTGTAGAGGGCAAATAAATGGACTTGAAGACAGACTTGTTTAGAAACCTCAAATCTCAGTTTTAACAAGTAAAACATTTACGTACAGTACAGGATCCACTTCTCTAAGCAGACTTTTTCCTACTAGTAGTTTTTGAAGCTTCTGTCAAAATTCAAGTAGGTTTAGAAGTGTACAGCGGAACAGATCAACGCCCCGAAGCTTTGCAAAAGCTGGTAGCAGAGTACACTGGTGGAGCCAGAAATGCAAACAAAACAAGTGTCTCAGAAGTTCTGAACTGGCCTTTGGGTGAGACTCAACATAACTGGAAGAATTAGTTTCTTATGAAAGTACCTATTTAAAATACACAAAACAGGCAAACTCACATAGGTATTTTTCTTCATTAAAATATTTTAGAAGAAATTTGAAAGACAATCATCTGTGATAAAGCCTGAATAAATACTGAACTATATTCAGAATAGGTTCAGTCACTGAACTTGTAAGGAAATTCAAACCTCTGGGAGAGAGGAAAACAACAATTGCCATGAGAGTAGCTGACTTATTGAACCAAGTCAGCTATCAAATAGTTTCTTTACATAAGCTCAGCACGTAGTCCAGTCACAAACAAAAAAACATTTAGGAACTGAAAGTCAGAAAAAACCTGATTTTTCAATTTAATCCGTAAAACTGGCTTGCAATGCTCAGATACATTGCAGGCCTGAGATAACCAGAAGCCTTTCCATTTATAGGTGCTAACTACCTATACTTTTTAATTTCAGGAATTTAAAAGTTTTTAAATACAGAACATACTTGACACTTCCATCCCATACTCAGCATGTCTTGCATGATTTATTAGGGGTTTTTTTACCTGCTGAATATGTCAACTGAAACGACACTGAGTTTAATTTTCCATTCCACACCAGGTCGGCCCAGCCGAGGGAGTTCGGCGGGAGCCCTTCCCGAGGAGGGCATTCCCTCACCCAACACACCACGCTGCCACAGCCCGAGCGCTTACCCGAGGCGCGGCCTCCTCAGGGGGTCCCGCAGCCGGTAAACGGCCGCACCCCGCGGCTCCTCGCCAGGGGGTACGCGGGGCCGGCGCCCGGGCGCAGGCCAGGGCTGCGGCGCGGCTGAGGGAGCCACCGGGGCTGCTCCCGCTGGGCTGGGAGCAGCGATCCCGGGACAGGGGACGGGGCCCGCGGCCCAGGCGCCGGCTGAGCGGGCGCCGCAGGAAGCAGCGGTACGATCGCAGCGCCCGGGGCGACACAGGCCGGCCGGCCCGGCCCGCACCGCACAGCCCCACGCCGCCCGCCGGCACATCCCTATCCCCCGCCGCCGCCGCCGATTGGCCCGCCCCGGCCCGCCCCGCCCCCGCTCATTGGCCCCAGCCGGCACGTGATGCCAACGAGTCGCCGGGCGCCAAATTCAAACCGGGAACCGACCGCTCCGGCCAGCGGCGGCGGAGCCCGGAAGCGCCCGAGTTGCCGCCCCCGCCCCGTACCCCCGCCTGGCCGGGGAGGTGGTGAGTCGCCATCCGCACCCGGCCCCGGCCCCGCCGCAGCCTCCCTGTACCCGGTGCCTCCCCGCAGGGGGCAGCGGCAGGGGCCGCGCTGAGAGCGCAGTGCAGCTGGGAGAGAGAGAGGTCTAGGCCCGGGCCGGGGCGGGGGGCCTGGGGAGCACCGGGGCGAGGCGGCAGGGCCGGGGTTGGAGCGGGTGAAGGAGCCAGGAGGCCTTTAGCGCACCCCCACCCCCGCCCCACCACCGCCACCTCCGGTGCCCTGCGCACGCAGCGCTGCGCCTGGGCTGGGGGCAGCGGCTGGAGGCCTGAGGAAGCGGCTGCTCCCGCGGGGAGTGCGGCCTGTGGGAGCCGGCTGAAGGCGACCCGTGCCGTTGTACGGGGATCCCCCTAAGCTTACAGGGATCCCCCTAAGGGAGGGGAGCAGATGGCAAAGGGCCACGTGTGTGCCTGGGTGCTGCAGTCCCTGGGTGCTGCTGGATGTTCCCGTTGCTGGCTTCCAGCTACGGGGCTGATCCTGAGCGCAGGGCAGCCTGCTCCCTGCACCCAGGGCATCAACTCCGGGTTTATCTGCTGCACTCTTTCTGATTTGTATCTATGGAGGTGATTCCTACTGAGAATCTTCTTGCTTAGTAGCTGGCCCAGTCAAGTCTACCGATGCAAAAGGCCTTTTTTTTTTTTTTTTTTTTTAATTTGTTTCTATTCTGTCTGCCATCCCTAATGATAAGCAATAAGTACAATTTGTGTATTCTTGTTCTGCGTGTAGTTTGCTGCAAGTGATAGCCTCTGCTGAATTCTTGAATGGCATGATATTTGTAAGTGGTATTCTCAGAAGGGGCACACTGCATCTTACCCTGAAAGCAGTATGTCTGAATTTCATCTCCTCTGCTTTCTGCTTTAAATTGTCTGTTGTCTAAAAATCTGCCGTTTAAATTGTACGCTGCCCAATGACAAATTTATCTGGCTCTTGACAAATGCTCAGGAGGAATGACTAAAGCATTTACTTCACATTTATTTTAAAGTGCGTAACTTCTGGTACATTTATAGTGTGTCTTTGAAGTGTTCAGGGCAATCTCTGCTTGCCAGGTCTTAAACCATCTGCTAAACTCCCTTTTCTCTCAGGTTGTGTGATCTGCTGGTTACAGGAATGAGATAAAAGAATCAGGACTGCTATTTCTATGTTCTAGCTTCTTTTCCCTCCAGCTTGCTGGGTGATACTGGTCAAGTTACTTTACATCTAAGTCTTAGTCTTCCTTTCTGTAAAGCACATATACATGTTTTCATCATTATTATGCAGTCTGTGGCTCCCAGCTTGTGATGCAAATTATCTACTCTGCAAATATTGGTCCTGTCCAGCTTACACAAGGTGTGGATAAAGGAGATACAGTACTATTCTCCAGTGGCTGCATCAGTTTTATTAAATGCTTTAATTTTTTATTTTCCTTCCTTGTTTCTAGCTTTGCAACAAGCAAGAATGTGAGCTCTGTGGGAGGCCTGTGGTGATTTGCTGCACCTTCCCTGGCTGTTCTGCCCTCTGCATTCTTATGTTGTATCTTTTGTTTTGCAGGATTTGTTATTGTCCCTTTCAATGGAGCGTGGATGTATAGATCAATAATGAGGACCAGCCCTCGCAGGCCCTTAATTCTCAAAAGACGGAAACTGGCCCTCCCACAGAAGGATGCATCCAGTACTTCAGCAAGAAATGAGAACAGTGGTCAAGATGAAAAGACTCCTAAGCAGGAGCACAGCCAGGAGGACCATCACAACAGCCAACCCAGAGACAAAATGGACTGTGGTCTGCAGAAATTCCCAGCAGGAATAAAGATAATTGACCATCCTACCATGCCCAACACACAAGTGGTGGCCATCCCTACAAACGCTGATATCCAGAGCATCATAGAAGCACTAACAGCAAAAGGAAAAGAATGTGGCAACAATGGGCCCAACAAGTTCATTCTCATCAGCAGTGGGGGCACGTCCCGTTCAACAGGTCCAACACCATCCCAACATCTCCCATCAGAGAAGAAACCCAGTGCAGCAACCAAGGCTACAGATGATCAAGAAAGACAGAAGAATGTTACAGACACCCCTGGTCTTGCAGGAGGGATAACGCTCCAGCATTCAGGAGCTGATTCTGCAGTTGCACAGGAACAGGAGAGCAACAGTATGTAATGTTTACTTTTTTTTCTTCCTTTTTTCCATTTTTTCCCCCCCTGACAGATAGACAAAGAGATGTGAAGTGGGCCAATGAGTGTAGTGCTTGGATCTCAGTACGTAGTAATGAAAACTATTTCATTAATTACAAGCTAGCTATGGATTTGATTCTAATAACTTGCATTGTTATGCGTATGTTGCGAATCTGACAGATCTTAGTGGATATATTTTTGGTGGAAGACATGGCATATAAAGGTATACAGCAAAGCATAACTTTAGTGCTAGGAAAAAAGAAGGGCTGGCTTGAGGAAATCAAACCTGGAAGAACAAAAGACTTATTTTTATTTAGCAAAAGAGTGATGGCTGGATTCAAGACTAACATAGTCAGTGGCAAAACACACCTGCCTGGAGTTTTGAAAAAGAGATGATTCCCATCCTTTAATAACTAAGTGACAAGTTTATTTCCTACTTGGCCGTCTCATGAAGCTGCTGAATAAATGTTAAGTAGGATGGATTTTACTTTGAAGCACTGCTCAGTCAAATTTGTATTTGCAACTTAGAACGGCTATGTAGTTTTTGGGCTGTAATAGATCTTATCTTGTACTATCTGACAGGAACCCATAGACAGCTGCAATAGCTGCATTGCTACAACCAGCCTCACCAGAAATAACAAAACTGTGTTAGTTTTCACTGCTGCAGTTCAAAAACCTGGAGATATCTGAGCTTCTGACTTGGGTCTTATACTAGGTCTTTCAGCTGAAGTTTGTACCACCTTCCTTGGTCTCTGCATACTAGATCCATCCTTTTACTAAAAATACTTGAATTCTTGAAGTACTGGATCAATATTGTCTTGTTTTCATTGAGAGCAATGTCTGGTTTGAATGCTTTTAAGGCTGCTGCTCTTTTCAGAAATTGGACAGATTCACATGAAATCAGGAATTCAAGGTTCAATTCCTTCCACAAGAAACATTAGCATTGCAATAGCACCTTGTGCCTGTCTTGAGGCAGGGATACCTCTTTTAGAAGTGTGACTAGTGCCTTCCTTTTGGCACTTGAGATAAAGGGGAAAGAGGGGTACTTGTGAGTAAGCGGAGCTATGGGCTTGTTATCCCAACAGGCAGTGGCGAGACAATGAGCTCAGTGTTGGACAATAGTCTCACTAACATCCAGTGGCTGGGGAAGATGAGATCTGATGGGCTAAGTCCCTGTTCTGTGAAGCAAGACATGGAGAAAGAGAACCAGATGCCTCTGCAGGAAAGAATCAAGGTAAGTAGGAGAAGACAACAGAGCATGTGCTAAAACTTTTGATAGGGAAGTAATCCATATGGATCAGAAGACTTGCTAGAACTAGGCATCATCATCTCTAAGTAGCCCGACTTTGACCTTTACTCATTTGAATAGCAGAACCTGGGGATCCAGGGATGTTCTATGGCCCTTCTTGTCAGCTTTGTGATCACTCGTGTATCATTCCTTCTGTTTCTCAGACTGAAGAAGATGCTCCTGCTGCTGCAATTCCTGCTGCTGCAATTCCTACTGCTGCCGCCGCTTCTTCATGGCAGGATTCAGTATCCCAACGACCTCCTTACTCCTACATGGCCATGATCCAGTTTGCCATCAACAGCACTGAGAAGAAGCGTATGACTCTGAAGGACATCTATACCTGGATTGAGGATCATTTCCCATATTTTAAACATGTGGCTAAGCCAGGCTGGAAGGTAACAAGTGGGCCTGTAAGTTGCTGTGGGCCACAGGGTGATATAAGCCTTCTGGATGCAAACATAAAGTCGTTCCCCAGCCTGCAGAGCAAGGTGGAAATTAAACACCCCACCTCAAATACACTCTCATTCCAAATGTTCCCTGTTCCCTTAGGCAAGATGGTGGGATGTTTGATCACTGGAGTAAGAGTAGGGAGCTCAAGAGTAAATAGATTAAGAAAATGATGACAGGGTTGGCTGGGTATGCAGTGAATATGAAGGTCCATGTTATCTACACATTGGAATGTAATCCCTCTGCCAGGGCAGTCACATCTGAGGTAGGCCTTGCTGTGCTGATAACAAAACAACTGCTTTTCAACCTCCTCCTTGCTCCTTTCTCCCCAGAACTCCATTCGGCACAACCTGTCCCTTCATGATATGTTTGTCCGTGAGACATCTGCTAATGGTAAAATCTCATTCTGGACTCTACACCCTGGTGCAAACCGTTGCCTAACATTGGACCAGGTATTTAAGGTGAGTGTCTCATGCAAAGAAAATGGGACAGACTATCCAGTTTGAAAATGCCACGCTAGCCAGATGCTTGAAAGAAAAGGTACTGTGTCTGTGCATATAAACTGGAGCTTCTGTGGGATGCATTTATCCTTCAGGTGGTGTGCCAAATGTAATAGTGAGCTTGTGCAACTTCTTTCCATGAGCCTGATTCAAATTCCTAGTGAGAAGCTTTCCACTGAAGTCAACTAGGAATTCCTATGCTGTTTGATTAGACAGTCGTAGGACGGAATGCCCCTGTTGCAGCTAAGTACCATTCTCTGGGAGAAACAAAGCTTTTGTCTGGTATAGGTGTATTTAGACTCTTCTCTGTTTTCTGCAGTGGGCGGGCAGATTGACTCTTGTTTGCTCACATTATGGGAGTTTTTAAGATGTCCCATTTGTTCCCCCCATTGGTTGATAACTTCATCTTATTTTTCTCCCTCTCAATGCCTTGCTGCCAGCAGCCACTGGACTTGGGGTCACCAACATCGCCTGAGCACTCTGAATCAGTAAGACTTACCCTCCAGCTTGGGGCTTGGGCTTCCATTCTGCTCTTGCCAGTGACTGAAGGAAAAGACAAGAGGCTCGGGGAGGGGAGGACTGGGTCACTGCTGCACCTAGTCATACAGCTCCACGCACACCCTTTTTGGGGAAAGGAACCGAGCCAAAGGTTAACTGCCTTCAGGTGATACGATCTCTCTCTAGCTGGTAGAGCTGTACAGCTTTGAGCAACTAGAAGTCTGCTGCTGAAGTAGGCTGCAATGGGCACCAACAGGCTTCAGAAAACAAGCCCAGACAGAGATTTCTGGTAAAATCCTCATCTCCATGGCAGCAGTCCCAATCTGTTCTGGGGCTCAGATTCAGAAAAAAATAGGATCTCTCTGTTGCTTTTTCATTTTGGAACTCAGCTGCATTGTGAGTCTCGGAAGGATGAACCTGTTTGCTGTCTGTCTTGTGTTCAGCAGTTTTAACAATGACAGATTTGCAAGCAACCAGTCAAACACTTTTCTGTCACAGCTACAGCCCTGGCCTTCTTTCCATCTGCTTAGACTTCTGATTCCTCTGTTGCTTCTGCTATTGCACTTGAATATCTATCTGGTCTACGGTTTGCATAGAGATCCAATATACAATAAAGCTGTCCTATTCACCTTTCCTTGGGCACTAAGGACACCAAAACCAGGTCACTTTTGCAGTAGAACCCACAGCCAGAGCAGCTCTGTCATGCCATCTCTTTTTTCTACATAACTTTTGGTTGGCAGCTGGCTTTGAGATGGCATGGCTGCAAAACAGCAAGCGGCACAGACCTAGAACCAGCATAGCGCTGGGTGTTAACAGCTGCTCTCTCTATTAGTGCAGCACAGGATTCTGTTTGCACAGTTCTGAATGAGGCAGCAGAATAAAGATGGATTCTTCTGTTTAAAACTCCTTCTTTTCTCCTTCTCTTTCTTATTTCACAATGACTACAGCAGCAAAAGAGACATCTTCCAGATGCCCAGAAGAACATGGGAAGCAACAGCAGCAGCAAAACTGAACCCCAGAATTCACGTGAGTGTCTACATGAGCCTAGGCCAAAAAGAATCAGCCCCATAAATTTGGGGCACTCTCCCAGATTCCCTTAGGATTAAAAATGGAAATTCTTATCCAGGTTTGCTAGCTTTTAGGCTCCCTACAGTCAGGTTTGGAGCTGAAGGTAGTATTGCTATGTCTGAAAGAGAATGTGATGCAGAGACAGAGTGGATGGGTACTCAAGTGGAATGAGAGCAGTGCTTGCCCCAACTTGAGGGCTAGGATCTGTATGAAGAACTATTTTTCTTGTCCATCACAGAATGGTTGGGGTTGGAAGGGACCACTGGAGATCATCTAGTTCAACTCCCTGCTAAAGCAGGTTCACCTAGAGCAGATTGCAGAGGGTCGCATCCAGGTGGGTCTCCAGAGTAAATGTCTCCAGAGAAAGAGACTCCACAACCTCTCTGGGCAGCCAGTTCCAGTGCTCTGTCACCCTCAAGGTAAAGAAGTTCTTCCTCATATTCAGGTGGAACTTCTCGTGTTTCAGTTAGTGCCCGTTACCCTTATTCTGTCACTGGGCTCCACTGAAAGGAGGCTGGTCCCATCCTCTCGATACTTGCACTTGAGGCATTTGTAGACATTGGGAAGATCCCCTCTGTCATCTCTTTGCCAGGCTGAACAGGCCCAGCTCTCTCAGCCTTTCCTCCCAAGGGAGATGTTCCAGTCCCCTAAGTCAGCTTTGTAGCCCTCCGCTGGACCCTCTCCAGTAGTTCCCTGTCTCTCTCGAACTGGGGAGCCCAGCGCTGGACACAGCACTCCAGATGCAGCCTCACCAGGGCAGAGCAGAGGGGCAGGATCACCTGCCCTGACCTGCTGGCCACGTTCCTCCTAACGCACCCTGGGATCCCATTGCCCTCCCTGGCCACCAGCACACACTGCTGGGCCATGGGCAACTTGCTGCCCACCAGGACTCCCAGGTCCTTCTCTGCAGAGCCGCCCCCCAGCAGGCCAGCCCCAGCCTGTCCTGGTGCGTGGGGTTGTTCCCCCCCCAGGGGCAGGACCTCTGTTGAGCTTCATCAGGTTCCTCTGTGCCCAGCCCTCCAGCCTGCCCAGGTCTCACTGAAGGCAGCGCAGCCTCCTGGTGTGTCAGCCACTCCTCCCAGCTTGGCATCATCTGCAAACTTGCTGAGGGTGCGCCCAGTCCCTTCATCCAGGACACTGATGAAGAAGTTGAACAGGACTGGACCCAGTACTGACCCCTGGGGAACACCAGTAGCTGCCGGCCCCCAGCCAGACTGCACTGTTGATCACAACCCTCTGAGCTCTGCCATTCAGCCAGTTCTCAGCCCACCTCACTGTCTGCCCATCTACCCCACGCTGCCTGCGCTTACCTGTGGGGGTGTTACGGGAGACAGTGTCAGAAGCCTCACTGAGGTCAAGGTAGACAAAACAGCCACTGATCAGGCCCTCTGGCTTGGGATTTGTATCCTCAAAATTAGCAGAGAAGGCAGGTAAGCCTGTGTCTGGTTGGATGTTTATTTTGGGATATTGAGAAGGACTTCCTGTTAGATGCCTGAGTTTCAAGAAGTAGTAGAGGAAGGGCAAGAGGCTAATGTGTCTATTCTTTTCCCTTCCAGGCCGAAAGATGAAGCCTTTGCTTCCTCGCATCAACTCCTACCTGGTTCCAATCCAGTTTCCTTTGAGTCAGCCTCTTGTCTTGCAGCCTTCTATGAAGGTTCCTCTGTCCATGGCACAGGGATCATCACTCAGCAACTCGGAGACTTCTTGGAGCAACAAGCGTGTGCGCATTGCTCCAAAGGTTAGTTTCTTGTTTTCTGAGTGTTATTTTGTTTGATTTTTGGGAGGTGGGGGTGACGCCTTTGGGTGGGTGGGTTGTTTTCTATAGCTCTTGATTTCTATGGATCTTGTTCTTCAGGTGGTTCCTTTGTGCATCTTTACTAGGTGTTCTGAAACTAAGCTCACATTAAGGAACTAGCCTGTGACAATCCTTGCTGTCCTTTTCTGTCTCTAGGGCAAATATTACCTGCTGTTGACTTGCTGTAAGGATGTGACTATAACTCACTAGAGGAAGGGGCACTATGGATTGATCAAGACAATTTTTCTCTGCTGCTTGGTTGGGAAGAAAGAAGAATGGGAGAAATGGCTTTGTCCTGCCCCTAAAACATGCAGGGATTTGATAGCTCTGAAGAGACACATAACATAGGGAACTTTTTCTGAAAGAGCATTTATTTGCATGTAGTCTCTTCCCAGAGGTTTTCAGTATGCTGTTTGCTAATTCTGTGAAGCTCCCAGTCATTCTGAGCTCAAGCAAAACAGCTATTAAACAGTCTTTGTCTTGGCATCTTGCTGATTGCTCTTGGATGCTTACACGTTGTAAAGCCTTAACTTCTTCCATCCTGTCTACACTATAATCCCGTTTCCCTGTGCATGCCTGCTGCTTTATGCTCTCTCCTGCTATGACTTGTCTTTGCTCTCTGCTCTTTTTCTTTTGATAACCTTGGGGTTTTTTCTTTTCTTTTTCCTTGGTTTCTGGGAAATCTGTCCTCATTTATTTTTGTTATTCCACTGTTGATAGTGTAAGGAGGAATCAAAGGGGTTATGCTTTTCTGAGCTGAGAAATACTCAGCTCTCGTGCCTGAACTAGAAGCTCCTCGTAGCAGAAGTGCTCTGAAGGGCATGACTTCCAGTCACTTAGCTAAAATCCTTCTCATGTCACCTGTAGGCTTCTTCATATCAGCTTCACACAGAGATCAATCTCTACCTGTTGTTACAGTTACTGCTTTCTGAAGATCCTCCTCTTACCTGTGCTGCTATCCTTAGGTGTCAGTCTTTCTTTCTTCCTTCCACTATCATTTGGATTTTGAGTGGGTTAGATCCTTGCTTACTGACTGCAAATCATATTGTGGTTTTTTGTAGATGTCACTCTCTACAGAAGAGTCATCCTCTTTACCCGTGGCTGCTGTCAAGGAGGAGAGTCAATGTGATGAAGGCTTATTTTCCTCAACCCATTCCCTAAAAGAGAGCAGCTCCCAGCCTGGTGAGGAATCAGCTTCTTTCCCTGGGAGCATCTGTATAAAGGAGGAAGAAGGCTCTCAACTGGATGACTGGCTGTCCCCATCTGCCTCAGCCCTAACAGTAAAGGAAGAGTCAGGCTTGTTCCTTCCAGTCTCATCCACAAAGGAGAAAAAACAATTCACCATGCTGAAGTCACCATCTAAGGGTGTTTCTGACACATTAGTTATAAAGAGGCGGGAAATGGGCAGATCCAGAAGGAAACAACGCCTAGCACTGCCTTGCTCAGAAGAGCCTGTCCTTGTTTTGCCAGAAAACAATGGCTTTGACCCTTTCCGGTTAGGGGTAGACCACCCCTTCCTGCAGGAAAGCCATCCTCTTGAGAACGTGTCACAGCTCAGCTTCTCGCAGGGGGAAGAAGGGCCCTTTAAAACACCTGTCAAGGAGACATTCACCAAATTGCCAGTTTCTTCCACACCCAGCAAAGCCTCAGCAGCTACTGCCTCCCCACTGGGGGGCCTTGACCCCTGGAAGTCTGCATCCTTACCCAGGGGAAGTCAAGAGCTGGACTTCAGCCCAGTGAGAACCCTTCAGCTGCCGTTCTCGCCTCTCCAGGAGAACCAGGACTTGCTGGGTTTTAATAGCACGCCCCTTAAAAATCTCTTTTCTGAGTCACCTCGGGAACTGCTCAATACAGAATCCAGTGACGTGACACATGCCCCCCTCATGAGCTCTCCAGCTTTAATTTGTGAGTCTACTAAGCAATCATCTGTTGAACTGCCAGCCTCTGGCTTTACTGAAAACCGGTCACTCATGGAGGGCCTTATCTTGGACACTATGAATGACAGTCTGAGCAAAATCCTTCTAGATATCAGCTTTCCTGGTCTTGAGGATGCAAACTTAGGAACAGACATTAGTTGGTCTCAGCTTATACCTGAACTGAAGTAAACTGGCCTGATAATTTAATTTGGCCTGTTTCTGATATTACAGAGTCACAGAATGGTTGGGGTTGGAAGGGACCTCTGGAGATCATCTCGTTCAAACCCCTGCTAAAGCAGGTTCACCTAAAGCAGATTGCAGAGGGTCGCATCCAGGTGGGTTTTGAACATCTCCAGAGAAAGAGATTCCACAACCTCTCTGGGCAGCCAGTTCCAGTGCTCTGTCACCCTCAATGTAAAGAAGTTCTTCCTCATATTCAGGTGGAACTTCTCGTGTTACAGTTTGTGCCCGTTACCCTTATTCTGTCACTGGGCTCCACTGAAAGGAGGCTGGTCCCATCCTCTCGATACTTGCACTTGAGGCATTTGTAGACATTGGGAAGATCCCCTCTGTCATCTCTTTGCCAGGCTGAACAGGCCCAGCTCTCTCAGCCTTTCCTCCCAAGGGAGATGTTCCAGTCCCCTAAGTCAGCTTTGTAGCCCTCCGCTGGACCCTCTCCAGTAGTTCCCTGTCTCTCTCGAACTGGGGAGCCCAGCGCTGGACACAGCACTCCAGATGCAGCCTCACCAGGGCAGAGCAGAGGGGCAGGATCACCTGCCCTGACCTGCTGGCCACGTTCCTCCTAACGCACCCTGGGATCCCATTGCCCTCCCTGGCCACCAGCACACACTGCTGGGCCATGGGCAACTTGCTGCCCACCAGGACTCCCAGGTCCTTCTCAGCAGAGCCGCTCCCCAGCAGGCCAGCCCCAGCCTGTCCTGGTGCGTGGGGTTGTTCCCCCCCCAGGGGCAGGACCTCTGTTGAGCTTCATCAGGTTCCTCTGTGCCCAGCCCTCCAGCCTGCCCAGGTCTCACTGAAGGCAGCGCAGCCTCCTGGTGTGTCAGCCACTCCTCCCAGCTTGGCATCATCTGCAAACTTGCTGAGGGTGCGCCCAGTCCCTTCATCCAGGACACTGATGAAGAAGTTGAACAGGACTGGACCCAGTACTGACCCCTGGGGAACACCAGTAGTTGCCGGCCCCCAGCCAGACTGCGCTGTTGATCACAACCCTCTGAGCTCTGCCATTCAGCCAGTTCTCAGCCCACCTCACTGTCTGCCCATCTACCCCACGCTGCCTGCGCTTACCTGTGGGGGTGTTACGGGAGACAGTGTCAGAAGCCTCGCTGAGGTCATGGTATACAACATCCACTGCTCTCTCCTCATCTACCCAGCCAGTCACTCCATCATAGAAGGCCATCTGGTTGGTTAGGCCTGATTTCTCCTTGCTGACTTTCAGGATGAGCTGTCCCATCACATTTCCAGGGATGGAGGTAAGGCTGAGCGTCCTGTAGTCCTGAGTCCTCCTTGCCGTTTTTGAAGACTGGAGAGACTCTGACTTTCCTTCAGTACTCGGGCACCTCTCCTGTTCTCCATGACCTTTGAAAGGTGATGGAGAGTGGTTTGGCAATAACGTCTGCCAGGTCCCGCAGCACTCGGGGATGCATCCCATCGGGGCCCACGGATTTGTGGGTGTCAGGTTTGCTTACATGATGTCTAATGTGGTCCTCCAGAACCAAGGGAAAATCTTCCTTTTCCCAGACTTTCTCTCTTGCCTCCAGGGTCTGGGAAACTGGCGAGCCAGCCTTGGCAGTGAAGATGGAAGCAAAGAAGGCATTCAGTAACTTTGCAGTCCCTATGTCCTTCACCACCAGGGCACCCACCTCATTCAGCAACAAGTGCACATTTTCCCTAGTCATCCTTTTCCTGCTGATGTACTTGAAGAAGCCTTTCTTGTCCTTGACCTCCCTCACCACACGTAATTCCATATAGACCTTGGCCTTCCTCATCACCTCTCTGCACTCTGCTTTTCTGAGATCCGTTCACATAGTCTAAGACGACTGTCTGCTTTTGACTAATTCCCACGTCCAGGGGAACAGAGGGCATTGTTGACTCCTGCTAAGCTGGGAGACGGGCCCATTGGCTGCTTTAAGCTCCCTTTATAAGCTGCAATAGACTTTATGTGGAGCAAGATAGAACCTCTCTTACCTTGTGCTAGTGATGAGAGTCCCCGGAGAGAGGCTGTCGAGGGAACATCTAGTTGGGCCTGAACAGCATTTGCTGCTCAAGGTATCGGAGGAAATGGATGCACCCCTCAGTTATGGACAACAGGAAAGAGCCTGGGAACCTTCTCCCAGCTCCGTCCTTATTTCCTTTCACTTTGTTCTCCTATTACTTAGTAACTTCTGTGTAGTTTCAATGGCTGTAAATACTGTACATTCCTTAAATTAGCCCTTAATTATAATAATAATAATAATTTTATTCTTGTAGGGTTATGGGATCGTTTGGGCTGGTAAAGAGTTTCACTTGGAGTGTTGTCCTTGTGTTCCACATCTCCTATATTATTCTACTCTAGGTGAAAGCCCACAATACTTTTTTTTTTAAATTATTATTCTGTGACTTCAGAAACACATTGGTCTAGGCTGTTCTGAAGGTTGCTGGGTCAAAGATCTGAAAAATCACCTCGCTGTGACTCAAGTCAAACTAAAACAGATTATCTGCATTGCAGCATAAAGTCTTGGTTTGGCTTCCTTTTCCCAGGCTGGAATGGGGAAGAGCTTGGATCAAGCTATATAGCTCTTCTGGTTCCAGCGTCCTATTATGTACCTAGAGGACTAGGTAAAGTCACTGTTGCAGTAAGATGGTTAAAGCTACCCTCATTACAATCATCAATTGAAAATGTAAAAAAGAACCTATAAAGCATATTCTGATATTTCCACTGAAAAGACCTCTGGAATCCCAAGGTGTGTTTCTCTTGGTGCAATAGGATAACTCATCCCAATTCTTTATAACTCATGTCAAAAAGAGGAAATTGTCATGGAAAAGACCTGATTCTTCTGCTTACAGACAAACGATGGTTCGTGTATCTACGTACTCAATAAAGGTTCTGTGGGAACACAGCTGAGTATTGTCTTTACAAGTCAGAAACATGCTAACTTAGTCTAAAACATCAGAACACCACCAGCAGACTAGTTTCTGTATTTTGTAAATGCAAAACAAGTCTCACTCAAAAATCTGGTTTCCTGCCTTCCCCTATAAAGAAACCAGATTTAGATGTGTGTGGTTTTCAGAACCACAGTTCTCTTGTGTGCTTGTTAGAGGTTATTTGCCCTCAGAAGATGTTTCAAGCACTTTGTGTTGATGATTATTATTTCAGTTTTTCTGGGGAGGAATATTGGACCTTGATCTGCATTTCTGTCTGCCCAGCACAAATGACTGCTCAGCTTGAGGCCAACAGTGAAAAATATTTTACTAAGCTACCATGTGAATTTTGGACCAGAATATTTTTGTCAGTGATTAGAAGTTCCATCACTTCTGATTGAGTCTCAGGGTTTCCTTGCCTCTAAACAAGAAATAAGAAAGGACTTCAGAAAGCTTTAGGACTAAGAACTGTTGGGTGCTAGCAGCCTTTTAAGTGTATTTTGTTTAGGATTGATTTGTCAATACTGCCTGTGAGGGCAGGAGGTCTTGATTCCTTCTTTGCTAATGTCATCTAGTAAGGACTTCATGTTGTCCAGCCTGGATTGAAATAATTTTCTGATCAGGAAATCATAACAGACTGCTGTGAAAACCCATCAAGGCTACAGAGCACATCCGTCTTCAGGGAGGAGAGCGGAGGGGAAAGCTGTAAACCTAGATCTAGGCTCAGGGGGAAGAAGAGATGCAGACAGGAGGTAAGATCGTGGTCATGAGGCTGCAGAAGAGGCCCACTTTGTGGTTTCTGGCACGCTTTCTGCTAGTACAAGTTACGCAGCTGTCAACACTCTACTTGGGTTTCTCAAGATACCCTATCTCCCTTTCGCCTCGCTTCTTGCTCCTCAGAGGGTGTGTGCACACAGTTGACATCCAAGAGCCAGCTAAGGATCACGTCTCCAGTAAATTATTAAATGTTCTTGTCCTTGGGATGATGGGATGCTGTCAATTCCAGGTGAGTAATCCCTTGCTGTCCCTGTCAGCTGAGGTGCTTTGATGGCCACCTCATATATTTTGAACATAGTTGTGCCGAAGATTAGTCTCCCCTCCTGCTAAATATTCCAGTGGGAGCCCTGCTAGAGGGCAGTTACATTAAAAAAGGTGGGGGGAACAACAGAAACAATCCCATTAAGCAGCCCTACCTACTGTTCCCACAGCAGATTTCCCAGAGTTTTGCCCAATCTAATTCCAAGTCTACTCGGTGAGGATTTCATCACAGCCCTCAGGAAGACGACTTCATTTCTCTCCATCTGTAAGTGCCCGACAGTCTGCCCAGATCCTTTCCTTGATTTCATCCTAAGTTGTACAAAAAGCTCTAAAGCCATCACACCAGCATCTGAGTGACTGCAGCCAGCTTGTTGAAAATTTTAAGTCTTAGCTTCTCGTCCATTCTTTCCCTGCTGGTATTTACTTGTCACTATTTATGGGAATGAGTTGTTGCAGCACATAAACCACTATAAAGAGTTGTTCAGGTCTGGAAGTCTTGGGTATTTGCATCTTTAGCAGTGAGAAGTTTCACATCTCTGTTGTCACAAAGGGCAAAGGATGCTTGCTCTTAATAGCCTGGGCCTAGCACACAGAAGATCCGCAAGATTAAACGGGACCAGGCGTTGGAAGGCAGATTAGCATGGCATGAAGCAGAGAAGTGGGAAGCTGCGCTTCTAATTGCTCAGCAAAGCAGCTGTTTGGAGGATGTCACATTAAACTGGTGGTTTGTTGCTGATGATCGTTGCTTAGGTATCCTGTATTTGAACAACTGGGCTGTTCAGGGGTGTCATTCCTCAGGAGTGAAGAGTCAGACAAGTAAGACAGCTGGAACCCAAGCACTTTGTACTTCTGGGCAAGTGCTAGAGGCGTATGCAGTGAGGCCATGGTGGGAACAGTGGGTGCGGGGCTGCAGGGTAGGAGTATTATGTTTGTCATGGACCAAAGCCTTGAACAACAAGATGATGGAGCTGCCAGGTGGAAGTAAAATGCTGTGTAAGAAAAAACCCCAAAAGTATTATTTTGGACCATGGGGAGCCAATTACTGAACTTGAGGTACATGGGCAGAGCAGGGAGTCGAATGAGCAGGACAGAATTCTTCTGCAGTCACGTTGTATGTGTGGTAGAGAACTTTTTGAGCACAAGCCCATCATCCTCTCCATTATGCAAAAACACACATTCAGCTCTCAGAGCTGAGCACCGATATTGCTGTCAGCCTCTGTGCTACAGAAATTAACCGAGTGAAAGAAAGAGAAGTACACATGTCCGAGAACAGAACGCTCTGAACTGTCATTCCCTTTGGACAGATACAGCCTCCAAACAGCAAGAACCAGCCTGCAATCACCCTGTGTTCAGCTCAGCCCAGCTGAACCTGCACTGAAGGACTGCTGGGGCTGGTCTTGACACAGTCCTCATCCCTATTATCAAGGGACAGCACTGAGTCTTACCTTGAGGAAGAGGAGTTGCCTTCTGTCAGCAGCTGGTGAAAAAGTGCTGGGAGACCACACCGGACACCAACCAGAAGACAACAGGGCACTGCAATAAGTCCCAGCAACAACACCCTGTATAGGAGTAGAGCATATATTGAGGTTTTAGGGGGTATGAGGCACTGTATACATGGGACTCAGACAGATGGAAGCATTTCAGTGATTGTATCATAGGTGTGTGTCCGTCCTAGCTCTTGGCACAGACAGAACACGTAAACACAACAGCATTGTCCAATAATAAATATATTGATAACCTCCGCCGGAAAAGACATGCTCCTGCCATGCCTCTGCTTTACAACAGCACAGCTCTTGGGCAACACTACAACAGCAGCAGCATTTCCATAAGAAAAAGCCATGCTTTTCGCTAGTGCCTCCCTCTGCAACCCTTTTCAGTGAGTAACTGTGCATTTTGAAATCAGAGGTTCTCTGGAAATTGCACAGGACCATCTCCTTCTCCTGCACGTGACTGCATCCCCTTCTCCTGCTTGTGAGCAGGTGGAGGGACAGGGCTTACAACCAGCCCCACCAAAAGAATTCTGATCTCCTCGCTGCAGTGGCTCCACCATGTATCTCCATCCTTATTGTTGATCTGGGGCGCTCACTTGAAGCTTCAGTCTGGCTTGGGAATAAGATGGGAAATAGCAAGTCACGCTTGCTCAGCAGGTGACAGCAATGAAGCAGTCTGACAGTGCTGTCAAAGAGCGTCTCTCACAAGAGATTTATGGCTGTAACCAGGTAAAAGGTTTGACTGCCACATGACAGTAATAGCAGGAGGGAAGAACTATTTTTTAAAGAAGAAAGGGAAAAACACAGTTAAGGCTTTGTGAATAAAGATCTTACTTCAGGCATTTGGGATAGGGGTGTCAGGACAGTGTCAAGCTGGCATTCCACAGGACACAAAAGGTGTGTGCAGCATAGGGAGTTCTAACCCAGCAAAGAACTGAAGAGTTGTTAGGTTTGAGAGCAGAGCAACGAAGTAGGCTCAGGACAGAGGAGGTGTACGCAGAGGGAGAAAAGAGACCAGAGAACAGGTATCACCCGTCCCTCTGCAGGCTCAGTATTTGGATTATATTGTAGAGGTGTGATCTCGTAAGATGGTGGATGCCTCCGTCCATCCTCCTCAAGTAAGAACAGATCTACACTTCTTGTCTTCTCATAAACCTGTCGTAGCTCAAGAGCAGGTAGGCACAGTTCTTCACACCCTTTGTGTAGCACCCCCCAGGTCTTCTCTGCGTAATGTGCAGGAGTATCCCAAGGCTGTCCTGGAGTTCTGACAACAGAGCAGGCTGTTTAACACCTTCTAGCCAGTAAAATAAAACACAAAGTCACAATTTTCAAGGGATTTGGGACACGAACCTACAGGGAGCCAGCAGGTGCTGTGGATGCTCAGAAAATTCTGCTCTATTCCTGGCAAGAAGTGCGACAGATGCAAAGGAGAAGGTAATTCTCCTTCAGTAGTTGAGTGTTGTTCCTCCTACTCCATTCTGTCAACTGAAAAGGACTGGATATCCCCTGACACGAGGTGAGTAAAGGTGATTGCCACCTTTTTGCTTTTGCAGCTTGGCTGGTGGAGGAAGAACTCCAGCACTTCCCCGTATGGAGGAAAGGCACTTTGTTTTACAACCCAGCAACCTCCTTGGGAGGGTGTCAGGCTCTCATTTCTACCACAAGGCAGTCTAACTCTCAATAAAGGTGGAAATTCCTTTTTTTTAGTAAAATAATTGATTTTCTCTTTAAAGTCCGTTATGGATTCAGAGAGGGAAATGAGAGGCTTAAAAAATGTGAGCTTGTTCCTGAACAGGAATAGCCTCCCTCCCCCCTCCCGTTTTTCCAGCAGAGGTGAGCTGCAACTGGATGGAAGGATATTCAGGCTATAAGAGTGTTAGCTGCCTGAGATTAAGAAGAAAGTATCGTGCTTCACTACTCATCTCGGACTGGTTGCTTACTTTGATACCAGCAGAGTTCTAGAATGTAAAGGCCATTCATCTGAATTGCTGTCGCAGTTGAAATGACACATTTGTCCTTGAGTTTCAGTTACAACTTTTCTTGGAAAAATAGAGATGATAAATACCCTGATACACAGTTTATCAATACAGGCAAAAGATTGTGCAAAGCAGATTCTATTCCACACCTCAAAATCTGTGGGAAGTCATTATATAAAGCCCACTGGCAAACTGGTTGCTTAGAAGATAAATCATCAGAATTATTTATCCTCCACGTTTGTTTCCTTTTTCTTTCTTTTTTTTTTTTTTTTATGTACCCTATTTAAAACCAGAAATATTTAATGACATTATTTAAGGAAGTCAAGCAAAACACTAGGCACAAATGATTGCTCAACTACAGTCAGACGTAGGTGGCTAATGTTCCCTGCTGTTGGTCTCTGCTACCTTCTCATGGATGGATAGGAGGTTGCTGCCAGTAGGGACTTTGGTTATTTAGTAATGTAACTTGTAGAAGGCAAGTTTTGTTATACTCATTTGTGGTTACGAACAAGTGACCAGCTCATTAGAATCAGAACTCTTAAAAATGGACAGGCCAGTTTTCCAACAGGACAAAACCCCTTCATCTTCCCTGGACTTCAGAGGAATCTCTTAATATTGCTATTTTCTATAGAATACTTTTTTTTCCACTACCAATATGATATCCTTTCTGGTGTACTGTATTCTTTCACATTTTATGTATTTGTGTGTGAAGTCTAATAAAGGTAAAGTTTTGGATAATATCATTATACAACAGGCCAGAACTTTCCATCTCAGCTTTGCTTTTCTCATGGAGTAACATGTTTAGATCACCTACCTTTTTTTTTTTGTTCTGAATTCTGAGATTACATGTTTGCCTGTGCACAAAGTTCTTTTGGATCATGGAGCAGTATGAAATTCCAGCTGCAATTTCTATTCTAGATAATGCAGGTATATTGTTAAGCCCTGAAACACTCAACTTAGGTTTAGTTATGTGACTCTTGCAGTATAATCTGTCCTGAGTTATCAACATGCATTTTCCACTTTAAGCTTCGCTTTAGAAAAGCTTTTCTTTGGGGCAGTTAAAGTTTTGCCTGCATAGCTGTTGTTACACACAGAGATGTAACTAGAGGAGGAATTGCTTTGGGCATTGTCAGGTCAACCACACATGAAACTTTAATAAGAATATTGGTCGTCAAGAACTCCATCCTCCTCCGAGGACTACTCTTGTAGGCTGGAAGTGACCATATGTGACCTGTGCTACTGCTGTCTCTCCGTTTAGACACTCTCAGTTCTCTCTTTCTTGGGTTCCCCATGACCACACCGTTTCATCTTTGCTCCATATGCACACCTGTCTTCTCCATTTCTTCCTCTCTTGACAGGGGCCACGTTACAGGTCAGGGCTTGAATGCTGGGAAAAACCATGGTGCGCCACGTGTCAGGTGTCAGTAGTCCTGCCAGGCCTCTGAATAGGGCTTTCATGTTTACAAAGTTTCTGTTGGAAATTGTCTCTCCACAACTTTTCTCCCAAAGTCAAAAAGTGTCTTTACACTTCCCTCCACAACCCCAAGTCTTTACACGCAGACTGGGATCATCCCAAGCCTCCAAACTCCCATCGCACGCACTAGATAATTCTGGAGCACATATGCTTGCCCTTTGTAGACCTTCACCCACTGCCTCTCAGCCCCTCCTCCCATGTTTTACACGTCTTAATCACTCTCTTTTTCTGCTTCACAGGCCACTTGGGACACTTGTCATTCCTTTATGAATTCAAATCACAATGTAGCTTTAAATTTTTGGACAATTACCAGCGTTTGATGTATTTAACATCCAATGATAGCAGGGGGAGAAAGGTTAGGATTGCAGAACTGATACCATAAAGTGCATTGCTTGCAACTTGTGGGATCACTGAAGGTGCTTTCAGCATCAATATACTTTTACAAGTGTTTGCAAATAGTGACATCAATGCCACAGAATGCTCTGATCTCAGGAGCTCCACTCCGTAGCTAAACACTGCCTGACGGCCTGCATTCCACTGTGCATACCCATGGGACTGGCACACCACAATTATAAGAGCTGTTTTGCCCTTTCCCATAGCTGAATCTCAGTTTTGATTTTTTTGATGTCTTTATCAAAATCTTCATTGCTAGAGTCAGAAGATCATGACATAATCTCAGTTGTCATTTAAGTCATGCCAAGGCCTGGCTGTCAAGAATGCAAAGAATGGCTGGGTGATACAGTATATGGATGCAGCCCAAAGGCTAAGAAACCAAAGGAACCCATTATGTATAATTTAAAATAAAATTACTTTGTTAAACCATCGTTGTTATCCATCAAATCCTTGGGGTGATAACACATCCCGGTCTTCCTGTCACTGTATGTGCACTGTGTACATAAAGCTGCTTCTGTACTAGCGGTACTGCTGTGCTGGTGGTTCCATCATAAAATCCTGACCTGTCTGAGCAGGAAATATCCACACCAAATATCAGCCTCAGGTAGAGTTACACTTGTTCTACTGCGGAGTGAAGGGGCAGGGAACACAGGGAATTCAGCTCAAACAGCCCAATTGCTTCTGTAAATGACAGCACAAGAACGTTCTGCTCAGGTGAAACCCCACATATTATAGCAAAAAAAAGACCTAGGGCCTCCCTGCTGTGGAGGGAGTTTGTCAGAGCGTCCTTCTCGGCTTTGATCTATTCTTTTTTTTATGAGCTGAATGAAAATTTTCCAATTTTTGGCTGTTACAAACAGTCTTTAAAAAATTTATTTCACATCCTTAGCAGACGCATGGTTGGCAACTAAACCTTGAGAAGAGATTTGTTCAGTACAGAGTGTGCTCCAGCACAGACATGCTGGAGCGTATGGAGATTTCTTTCTGAACTTGCCCTTCACCACGGCCAGCAGCCAAGCATGGGAACATGAGCTCTCTTGTGCCTTGGGGACTTCTACTGGGCTTCATGGAGCTGACAATAGGAAGGAAGACCTTGATGAGAAGGTGACTCAAAGAGCCAAATGGAGACATAGAATCATTTAGGTTGGAAAAGACCTTTAAGATCATCAAGACCACTCATAAAACTAACACTGCAAGTCCACCACTAAACCATGTCCTTAAGTGCTATGTCTACACATCTTTTAAATACCTCCAGGGATAATGATTCAACTACTTCCTTGGTCAGCCTTTTCCAATACTTGATAACTCTTTCAGGAAAGACTTTTTTCCTAATATTCAATGAAAACCTCCCCTGGCACAACTTGAGGCTGTTTGAGAGAATAAAAGAACAGGAGAAAGTTGGGTAAGGACCATCACAATCACAGATTCATCAGTTCTCAGGTTTAAGGCTGGGGCAAAATGATCAGGTACTGCAGAAAAGCATGAGAGATGTGAAACACAGTTTTCAGGGCCTGGGTTTGACTGTTTTACACAGGGTGAGCCCAGTGCCTTGCACCTGCCAACAAACAGAAAACACAATGTGGAGAAGGTGCTGAACTTAGTCACTAAGTAAGACTGAGCTGGTGTTTCTGGAGAACCAGCCACAACCGCAGCATATCTTTAAAGTTTAGCCAGAGAGCACTGGAGCTTGAATTGCTCTGTTTCTAAATAAAAGTCTGCCTGAACAAGACTGGTGGGCTGCAACACCCTTCAGAGTGGCTGACTCCCCCGAAACTGAGTGTGAGCATCTGAGTAGCCCTGCAACATTAAAACTGCTCCAGTCGAGTTGCTCCCAGAGCATCACATTGCAGCAGCCAGAAACATGCTACAGGCACAAATATACAGGGCTTAGAGTGTGTAGACTGACAAATACACCTGGTTAAAGTGAAGATAGTTAATTGCAGCAAGTTACACTGCTGACTGACGAAGAATTTGACTGATGTCAGTTGCTTTAAGATACGAAGCAAGCCATTTACAAACATGACAGGAAACATCACAGTACACCTAGCAAGTGCTGATAGAAAAGTTTTCCTCAGCATCTGTTGGAGGACTCTAAAAGTAAAACCTGTCCCCAAAAGAAAGGACATTGAAGGCAAGAACAGCCAATGGAGAGATTCTTTATTTTCTGAGGACTACATCTGGGTTTTATTTTGAGCAAAACAAGATCTTCTCTGGTTCTACTGCTAGCTAGGCACAATAGATGGTGGTGTTATTGTTTTGCTTCTGCTGCTGTTGTTTTACATGAAAAAATAAAAAGTTTTGACAGAAGTCCATAGACAGCCACTCAAAGCACCTTGCTAAGACTCTGTAAGTGCTTTTAGTAGTAAGCCCACAGTTATACATACCAAATCAAGCTTTTTGAGGCAACTCTAACAGAGCTTCGGTTTACTGTTTGAGTATTCAGCTTTGAGGACATCCTCTGAAAGGAGTCTTAATGGTGTAAAATTTTCATTATTATTACGGCAGGATACAGAGACTTAAAAAAAAAAAAAGAAAGCCCGTTTTAGTGCATTCTTAGCCTCAAGCGAAGTGGATAATGGAAATACTCTTCTCCCTATGAATAGGAAGTGGAGGGACAGTGAAATGAAAGTAACTACCCAGAGACACAGCCAGGAGACATCTCTGAGACTGCATATTTCCAAGTACTGTGCTGTTGGCCTTAAATACACAACTATCCTTCATCTAAAGCTCTTGCATAATTCTATGGGTAAGCATATTCCTACTGGAAATTATTCTGTATTTAAACATCTTCATGAGCAGAGAAGCTCTGGTATGAGTAAGAGAGTTGCCTTTGCTAATATATACATTAGCACTCTGTAAGAAAAGTGGGTATTCTTTCCACTTGTGAAAACAAAGACAAAGTGAAAACAAAGTCATCTAGTGTAATTCGTGCAGCCATGTAATAGAAGGGTGAATTTTGTCTTGCCTGCTGCGTGACCAGCTGCAGTTCTGTGGCAATGCTGACCATTCCAGACAGACAGAAAAGGTGCCTTTGTGTGCAGCTTTGCTCGAGCAGTGAAATCAATACAGGCAAGACACAAATCACTACAAGCAATATCTAGACAGCAGAAGGAATTCATCTTGGACAACATCATTACAAGTTTGCCACAGTGTTTTCATAAATCTAGCCCATATGGCAGATGACTACAAAGACTTGACCCTAAATTACCTAATTAAGCAAACTATTCTACTTTCTGACTGACCTTACTGGCAAGACACACTTTGCTGTCCAGCAGCTGAGCTAAAATGTTGCATACATCTGAGATGACATTTATCTCAAGGAAACTTGCCAGGCATATTGACAGATATACATACTGTAACCTGGTACTTATTATTTGAAGAATAGGGAGATATTTTATTATCCACATAGACAAACTAGAGGGAATTCAAAGCAGAGGAAGCTTTTTTTTTTTTTTTTCCCCAAATCATATTTTTCAGAGATGGAAGGGGAGAGAGAAGCATGCACAGTTCGTCTGAGTAAGGTTTGTCCTCTCTCATGCCTCCTCTGCGCCATCTGTGCATCCACAGACCGTGCATAGGCTGTGAGAATGCAAGATGAGCAGAAAGTCGTCTCATAGTGATCCTGCACTGGGCCACCACAAGCAGTCTCCTGGCCTTGGCATAGTTGCTGCATCCAGGGGCACTTTTACAGGCACTTGAAGCTCGCTCTACCAAGCTGAGGCAGTGCCTTGGAAACTGGTGTAATGTAGAAACAACCTCTGGGCTGGTTACATTATATGCAGGCTATTGCTGAGCTCTGTAACAGCCCAGGTTGACACAGAAGAGATGTAAAGCTCTTTATCTACAATCCATGCTCCCACCTGCATTGTGTTGGCCCTATAAGAGGACAAAATAATAGTTTCCAAATTGCTGAGAGAAAAATTCAAAGCTGAAGAGAATTCTCTGAGAAGGGAAGAACAAGCTTTAGAAGTTGCAAAAGTAGCAGGAGAATATTTTAAAGAGGAATTATTAGGTTAGGTAAGGCTTCCCACAAGTGAGATACCAGGAAAATCTGTGATGAAAGAACCTCAGCTTCTGAAATTCAAAGTCAAATCAGTGAAAGCCTTCACCAGAGCATCTCCTCAAACAGCTGGGATACTCCCTAACGCTCCCGGCAGAGGGAGATAACATCTTTTACTTTGTCTCATGTTCTTTAACCTGGGAGTTGCTCCTTTCAGCGAAGGAGTCTATTCCTCCCTTTCACTGCTCTGGGTACTGTTCATTAATTTCTTCAACAAAAGAATAGCTGGCTGGAATATCGACCCTCTCCTGCTTCTTGGCTGGGCAAACTGACTACAGGGAAATGCCATTTTTCAGTGCCTTTCCTCAGAAATAAGGGCACTAGTTCTGAATTCTTCAGCGTTTCTCAGACACGGCAGGGGTCAACAGCCACAAACACAGATAAAGTGCTGTGGCTTTGTGGTTAGAAGCTGGAATATTTTCCAGCTCCCCAGAGCTCTCACAGACCTGTAACTGCTTGAGCTAGAAGGCCAAGCTGCTAGCCAGAGCGGGGAGAAAGGTTTTTATCTTTTGAGGAGGTGGAGTGGTTCTTACATCGTCTGAATAGCACTGTCACGCGTCCTGGAAGTATTTCTGTATGAAGGGTGGAGAACAGTAAGGTATAACGGGTTACGATTATTGTATGCTACTGGATCAAAGAAGGAAAGTAATTTCTCAGTGTATATAGGATTCTGTATGAATGTTTTTTTATCTAAATCAGTTTTATTTTTCTAACACAGGCCATTGGTGGGTCATAGGCTATTTTCCAGGGCCTACAAAAGATGACTGGGAAATGCATAGCTACTGGGAATAAGCTTAAATTTGCTGCACTGTGGTCTGGCTATCCATCAGAAAACCTTTAAGAGTGTCCATTCTGCAAAAAACCTGAAAGCACCTAACCTACTTAGTAAATGGGCTCTGTTTAAGAAGAACAGGACGGAAAAAGTAATAGCCGAATAGAAAAAAAACAGTGACCTAGAACCTAGCATGCCTCTGAAGGAAGAAGATAATACCTTAACTGACTCCACCTCCATCAGAATGCTAGGGGATTTTTGCCAGATCTGGGAACTAAAACACCACAGGATATAAAGAGTTACATGACCTGCTCTTTGGAGCAGAAGGGATGAAGGAGGAGAGAAAGCTTTAAACAATATTTGAAGAATTCTCCCCTTTGAGGCACAAAGAGAGAAATACTTTGTGAGTCAGGGGCCAGGATTAGCTGGTCAGACCCTAAAGGAGGACCACTCAAAACAATGGCTCCAGCAGAGCTGCAAGGCAAAGGATTTTGGATTGGGCTTTGCCAAAATGTGGTGCAAGAACAAATAATAAAGAGTGGTTAGATGCAAGGAGGAACTGGGACTAGGAGCTGTGAGTTCTCTCTCCTCCTCATGCCCACATCCACATCCAAGGTGGGAGACAATCTCATTAGAAATTGTGCAACTCTGCCCGTAGATTTCAAGGCAGGAACTGTAGGGGGTCTAGTCCCACGATGTTCTGTTCTGCTTTATGGTTTTAAGATCTCTTCTGAGGCTTTAAGAAAATTGGCACTGCCGTTGCTGCCAGCAGAAGCAGAACTGCCTTGTCAAGGCTGCCCTGCTGAGGTACTCATGGTCAGCAGGAAGGCCCCGTGTGAGAGTAGAGGTGCATGATTCAGTACTGGTTTATGGGGACGGTTAAAAGACTTGATAAAAGACCCAGAGGATGCTCAGTGAGGCCACCAGAGGTTAAAATTGTGTGTAAATCAGGAATCATGACAACCCAGAGGCAAGAAAACAAGACCATGGGAACACAGCTTCCCTGGGAATATCCATTATTTAAACTTTCATCTTAATTCCTTTTGCAGAGAGGCAAGGACAGCTGAAAACAGCTCTACTGATCTCTTGATGGGACTCTGTCTGCATTATGATGTTGGAGTTTGGCCTTGTAGTGTAAAGCAGTTAGAAAATATTTCTACTCCCATTTCTGCAAAATCTAGTTCTGCAAGCTGGTGCTGTGGAAACCATGATACCTTTTGTAAAGCAGTTAGCATACTGGTAACAAAAAGGTTAAACTTCTAAATTTTGGAATTACTTTAAAGCTGACCAGCCTCCTTTCTAATGTTTGAAGACCAAAGATCCCAAGAGAAATGCTAACACTGTGATGAATAGCAGGGAGTAAAAGGTAAACACTATGGTTTGCTTTGGACTGAGGCCAACTTTTTGCAGTTTCTGCAGCCACACTGAGGTCTCATAGTGGTTGACTGGACTCATCATTGTACATGGACCATTGGATTTACTTCCTAACATTTCAAACTCGCTGTTTTATTTTTATATACAATCTAGAACATAGAAATAATTGGTATCAGCAACGTTGGAATGTTACATACTGCTAAGCTGGGAAAAAAGAAAGGGAGCAACGGAAAGGCTCCTTTTGGTGTAACTTTCATCTGTGGCTGCTATTCCTTCTGTGTCATACACAAAAGGTGTTTCACCCTCAGCTGGCATTCTTGGAAAGGTAATGCTGTCCTCGGCTTCGTAGCTGAGTAAAACTCAGTTTCCTCCTCTGTACAGAGCGTCAGAACTTGTGTTTATTGAGGCAGTGCATGCACCAGTTAAAAGGGATCAAAATAAAGCAGCTTCTGTTCAAGTTGAAACTTACAGTTTCAAGCAGCACAATGTGGAGGCAGAAAGTTGAAAAAGCGAGCTCTGCCTTGTCCTCTCCCCTCTGGGAGGAGGGATGCCCTGGTCCAGACATCCCACGCTGTAGCAGTGTCAGCATACTCTCAGCGTAAACAGGGAGTCAAATCCACTGGTATCGACAAGTCAGTGATTTTACACTTCTGCGACTTCGAGGGAATTGCTCTAGGTGGAGAGGGGTGAAAATGAGGGCAGAGTCAGGCCCAGTACATTTCCTCTGGCTGGAAGGAGAAACCAGGCCTTCATCATTTTGTTCAAGCTATACAATAAAATCCTTCAGTGCAGCCTATTCCAAATGCATGACACTCTGCAGAAATGAGACTGGGCATGCCTGCCAGCAGCCTTGAGGCAGATGCTCTCTCCCGTTTACCAAGGCACTGCATCATCTCCTAGGCTGAACCATGTTGTTGCCAACATTACGGACTCACTGCGATGCGTCAAAGCCCCCCCAGCACGGACACTGAACTGCACAGCCTGCCACCGGTTTACTGTCTCCTCAGTGTATCGGGGAGGGGGGGAACAGGAGTGTATACACGCATAGGCACACACACAAGGTACACACGTACATTCTCTCTCTCTCTCTCACACACACGCGCGCGCGTGCGCACGCACAGCCCAAGGGAGGTAAGTCCAGCCCCCAGCAGCGGGGCCATCCTTCTGCTGCTGGATTTTTCCAGCCAGAGCATCTTGCCGGCTCTGCTGTAATTTATGGAAATTGGTTTCTGACGTGGGGGTTTTTCTGTTACGGCAGGAACCCTCCGACTGGAGGAGGCAGAGCTGCAGTCAGGGCACGGGAAGAGAGGGAGGCGAAGAGGTGGGGGGCAGAGGGACACCGAGGGAGTGGAGAGGACAGAGAAAGAAAAAGACACAGGGACACTTCAGAGATGGGTGAGTTATAACTAACAGAGCAGGAAGAAAGGCAGAGAAAGGGAGAGAAGAGCTGTGGGGAAGGGAAAGGGAAAGGAGCTCGGAGACTGACTCGGTCTCAGGAGGGCAAACGCCAGGAGACGAGTTCAGGGAACACCCCAGCATATCAAGAAGGACCTGTTCTGTCTGAACCTTCACCATGAGCACAAGGAAGAGCTGCCCCCTGCCACTGGGGCAAGGAGACCGGGAGGAAAAGCACGGTGAGGGTACTCCTGACCTGCAGCGACAGGAGTGTGAGGTGGAGCTGAGGAACAAAGCTATTCTGCAACAGAAGAGGCGCCTTAAACAGGCCACCCAGTTTGTGCACAAGGACTCTGCTGACCTGCTGCCCCTGGATGGCTTGACAAGGCTTGGCACCTCCAAGGATCTGGTGAGTCCAGTGGGACCCCATGTGGGAGGGGGTCCTCCTAATAGCCTTCATCCCAGTTGGGAACTGCTGTCAGGCTTTGTGAAAGGGTCATGTGTTCAGCAAAGATGAAACTTCCCTTCAGCATCATCTAGGAGCAGGTCAGGGTGAGGGGAAAGAATGAATCACTCATTTTTTTTCATCCATCTTCCCACGCATCCCTTAGGAACCAAACTCCTCACAGAGGCAGGCAGACATGGACTGGAGGGACGCTCCAGGATCCAACTTTCCACTCACCCCGTACACAGATATGTTCGTCTGACATGTATGTTTCATATGGGACGTCTCCGAAAGCCCCCGTGTATTCCTGCATGATCCAGCTCAAAAGCAGACTCCTTTCTGGACTCCGCAGGGAGGGAAGCACAGCTAACTCCGAGAGGATAACGTTTGACCTTGTCACCTTTTTGCATTGTTCTCTTTCCCCCCACTCTTTGGATTTCAGAGGGGCAAGCGCAGGGCAGGATCGCTAGCCAGGCGTGCAGGCAGCTGCAGTGGCCAGCACCAGAGGATGCCACCTCTGGGGAGGAGGCAGAGGAGCGAGGCCTGTGGGTGTCTCCTTGTGGAGACATGGAGCAGGGAGCGTCAGGGAGGGGATCTGTTCCAGGAGCCTGGGCAGTCTGTGGTCTGCAGGGACTTCCTCAAGGCTGGGAGCGTTTCCCACAGGATCTTTGCTGGCTTACCTGCATGCATCTCCCTCTTGCTCTGGCAGTTTTGCTGTCTGACTTCTCTCTACTGTGGAGTTTAACTGCTCGAGGTTGCAGAGGTCTAAACCATTATCCCAAACGGTTTAGACTGGCCTGGGTCTGGCCAGTGGTGGGGGCAGAGCCACTTATTCCAGCTGTGCCAGCGGGTGCCATAGAAGATGTTGCCCCTCCCTGCAGCCTGTCCTTCCCTCTGTAACCTCAGACCATGGCAGCAACACCACAGATGCTCATGTGTCGGTATCGCTGGTTGTGTCCCAGCTCCCGTGGCAGGCCCCATGGCTGCCGGCAGCGAGGCGCTGCTGTGCACGGGGCACAGACGTGTGGGACAGGCAGGGTCCCAGGCACCGGGCTGGAATGGAAGCCATGCTCCGGGCTGAACCCCCCGGGCGCAGAGGCTTTGCCACGCACAGATGAGGGGTCAGTGCCATGTTCCTGTGCCGCTGCGCCCTGCTGCTCCTGCCGGCCTCCCCACAGCCACCTCAGCTGCTGCTGACAGTCGCTGGCTCAGCGGGGTCAAGGGTGGCTCCTCAAAAGCTGTCACCTCATGCTCCGCCAGCCCTTCCCAGCCACACACACGGCTGCCAGCAGGGACCCCTCTGGCCCTGGACGCAGCCGCTGTCTGAAGTGCAAGAGGGAAGTCACGTAAGCGTTATACTGGTGAGGAACGGGGCTGCTCCTGCCCGTGGGGAAGGATGTCTGGCCACACCGGAGCCTGGAGGGCCTGGAGGGCCTGGAGGCCGGCGGCAGGGGCTGGCTATGCTGGCCCTTCGTGCCCCGCAGTGCTGCGGCTGAAGCACCCCAGGAGGGGACAGCCAGCGTACCCTGCGGCTCTCCCTTGTACAGCTTTTGGCAGGGAACGGGGAGGAGCCGCTCTGGAGTCTTTCAGTGCACGTTTGCTGAGCCCAGCTGCAAAGGCAGAGAGGAGCATGTCTACCTGCTTTGCTTTGGAGTTGACTCCTGTCACACCGTGCCCCCAGACGACAGCTGCGGTGCCAGCCAGCGGCCCCCGTGAGGGTCCTGCCAGTACGGCTGGCTGCCCAGGCCTCCGGAGGCTGGCACTCTGATGCCCCACATGTTTGCTCCAGCTTGTCTGGGTCACTCGCCACAAGCAGCTCTCCTGCTCAAATTAACCATGCTAGGCAGGAGACTTCCTCGCACGCAGGTGGCATTCCGTCACCGAAAACCACTGCGTAGTTCATGTTTGGTTCATAGCAGAATGGCTGCAACATTTTCACCGTGGAGTTAGGGAAGCAGTGAGTAAAGCATCACATCTTTTCTGCCACGGAAACTTTGCACTGGTGTTAGAAGGCACAAAATAACGTGTGGCACCTGTGCAAAGTTCTTACACATCGTGCCATATCTGGGGTCAGTGCAGTAGCTGCGGTACCTCATTTCTGGTTTACCTTGGGGCGAGAGGAGAACCAGGCCGTAGATTTCCAAGAGCAATTCAGCAGTCCCTGCAACCTGAAGGGCTGTTGTGATATTGCTGTGATGTTTTGGGACCTGCAAATCAGAGTCCAAGATATGCTTTCAGGCACTCCTCTGGCCCCGTGCAAAACTCTGTCTATGTCTCCTAAATTGATCTGTCACCCTCCTGTAGGACAGGGCTGCAGGGCTGCAAACAAAGCAGCAGCAGGAATTGCTGGAGACGTTGATCTTGGAGAGAGCACAGAACACCCCTAGAGTCCTCCAGCACTTACGCTGAGAGTTTAATTCCCCAAAATAGGTCTCCATTGACAGTGCCAGAAACTCCAGCTGTGGCAGCCCTGCATGTCCTAAAACTGGAGCAAGGCCCTGTGTCATTTAGAACTACATGTTTTCTTATACAACGTCAGGCTGTTGATTTTTGCCACTCTTTTCTGTGTATTTTGTGTGTGTGTTCAGCTTATGCAATGCATCCAGCACTGTCTGGGATTTGATGGGCCCATCACATCTCTGGCAATGAGTAATTACACATTTCAGTGCAGACCTCGCTTTTTTTTCCAGATTTATAACAACTACAAGCATGACACATTTTTTTTTAAACGGAGAAGAAAAATAAAGTAGCTGCACGAGCTAAACCATCCTGAAAGTACCAAGAAGGTCCAAATATCTGGCTTCTCCCTTCCCAAAAATCAAGATCCCAAGCTCATATCGGTTCCCTAATTATAGCGAGGCCTTGAGATTTCACTTTGGAGAGCCTGAACATGATGAGTTGCGCTGGGAACCTGCTCTCACCCTTCTAAGAGCCCTGAGAGGGCCTCCCTCCCAGCCGCTGGCCACAGCTCCTTCGGGTCCTCCCTCACCACCCTCTTCATCTCGCTGTTTCTCACCAGCCCAAGAGAGACAACAATCACTCCTCCGTCCCACTGGAGAGACAGAAGACAGGGAGGGCCCCAGGAGTCTGCTCCTGAACCCGATGCCTGCACAGTCCCAAAGCTCAGCTAATCCCCATCAGTGCTTGGCCTCTTCCCAGCCCAAGTGACAAGAAGGGGACAGAGGTGGCAGCTGCAAAGGGCCTGCTCTTTCTGTGGGAAAGGCTGTGGGGAGAGGGAAAGGTCCTTTGCATGCCAGATTGTGAGAGGAGACAGGAGGGAGGATGGGAATTTGGAGACCTGCTGTCAGTCCCCTGCCCTTTTCCCATGGCCCAGATTTTAGCTGGCAGCCAAACTGGCACTGTGCTCGGAGTATTTACGGAGTAAACTACAACAGCCAGCTGTGCTGTGGGCCTGCACAGTAAGCTGGGAAAAGACCAGGAACACAGAGATATTTTTACCTCACTTTTACAACTACTGCAGCGTCTCTTATGCAGCATGTGAGGGGTCTGACTCCTGCCCCTTGAGTGACGGGGAGGCAGGGGCATGAGGGACGCGGCACCTCGCAAAGAGCAACACTGAGCGCAACTGAAGGGCCAGTAACAGCCCTCCTGCTCCAACCGTGGGGTAAAACCGACAAGTCAGTGCGCTTCAAGTTGCAATTTACACACTTTCCTGGCCTCAGCCCCCTGACCAAGCATAAAGCCAGTCCGAAGCACACATACACTAAGGTTAATAACAGCCCAGCGCATTGGCAAGTCTGGTCTCATTCAGATGCTTGGCCTGTGCATTGATAAGATCCTACATCAAACTGCTTCGCCATCTGGAAGTTGATTTTAAACATTTGTTTTGAGAAAGATGAAAACAATGGTTTATGCTGTAGCACATCAGCCACTGTAGATTCTTTGCCTTTCTTCACATAGGCAGTTGTTACTGAGACCGCTATTGTCAGCCCTGAGCAGCTGCTCTCCTGCAGAAGGACCATGGGGCCAAGTACATGGAGAAAGGACAAAGCAACCTGCAACAGGCCTTCTCCATTGATGCTGCCCATAGTTGATTTCGTAGCTGTGCAGGGACTGGAGGCGCTGGATCAACACCAGGCAAAAACTAGAGCATCAAGCCGATGACAAAGGGAGCTTTCTTTCCAAAGCAACACTTTCCTGGGTGCATATGCAATGCTGGGACAAGAAGTTTTTCAAAATTTTTCATCTCCTTTGGTGCACCTCCTCTTCTGCCCAGAAGAAAGGAAATAGAAATGAAGTAGGAATGTGGGATACATGAGATATGAATGAGATACTTGAGATGATAGATAGGAATAAAGTTCCTTCAGCTGTTGGTCTGGCTGATGGTGCTCCCTTCTAGCTGTGAGCAAGTAAGGGCTTCATAGATGCTCCCCCAACAGGGAAGGGAATCAAAATAGTATCACTTCTGATGAAAGGAAGCAGAGACAGACTCCAAAGAACATCAGAAGCTAGTTTTAGTTTTATATGCAAGGGAAGCTTCCCACCTCACTACAAATAACCATTTGTATACATAAAATTTCTAGAGTCCTGCCTTCTTACCCACACGTACATCACACACTTGCTGGGTCCCCTGTCCCCTCCCGCATTAGAAGGTGTGAGCATGCCTGGTTGGATGTCAGTGCACACCCACCAGGTAGTGTGTTGCAGGACCTGAACAGGTACGAAGCTGCTGAGTGCATGTTTAGCTGAAGGAACAGCTACGTGTGGGGGAAAACACGCATCAGGCATGCTCTTCTCCTCCAGTAACTGCGTCGCAGAGACCTGCCTGTCACAGACATCCCAACACTTTATCATCACCTTAGTGGCTACAGAAAAAACCTTGGGATTTTGGGATAAGTCTGTCTTTCATCATTATGATCAGTTGGGTTCAACATTTGCAGTCTGCTTCCTTGGGCTAGCAAAAGTCCTTGTCCTGAGCTCCATACTTAGCTGGGATTTCTCTTTCTTTGTGATGGAGACAGCAGCCGCATAGTGTGGTCCAGAGGCGCCTCTTGGAAGGCAATCTGAACAAGCTGCGGGGCGAGACCAGGGTTCAGTCTGCATGGGTTCAATCTCCGCTGGCAAAAGACCAGGATGAAAAGATGGAAAAGGGAGAGGACAGGAGAAAAGAGACTTCACACCTGCTGATACAGTGTCAGGTAAGGCAACAACATGGCGCTGATTTCACAGTGATGGCAAATGCTCGGTGAGCTCCAGCTGCCCCACTCCAAGGGCCATGCAAAGTTATTAATTGCAAAGCCAGCTGCAGCCAGAGAGAGCAGATTTCCCACATGGCCTCACCTAGAGTTTGGATTCCGTTCTTCCCACAGACAGAGGAAAGCTTTTCTGCCACATGCATTCTAGTCGTCTATATTTGAAGATAAATTACATTACTCGCATCTCCTTCCTTTGGAGGCCAGCTTTTCCGTGATATGAGGTATTTCATAGCTGTATACAGAAGCATGGAATGTCTCCTTACTACTCTAATACAGGTGCCTCTAGTTAATTTACACTTACTGGAGCCGGTCTGGTCTAATTCTCTCAGGTGTCAAAGGACCGCCTACGAAAGTGGCTGTGTTCTGAATTAGCACTGTTGCATTTCTTGATGAAAGCAGTATTTTTAGCTCCCTTTTCTTATATCCTCCCGTGAGCAGAACATGCTCCTTCCTGGCCCCTGTAGGTAAGAAAGCACATCCAAAAGCTGTGCCCATGGAAGAAGGCTGCATGGTTAGAGCTGTTCAATAGTATGCAGATACAAGACTCACCAAGATGTAGACCTGGTATATAAAATTCATTTTAAAGCTGCATTTATTTCAGTCACCTGTCATAAAAAACATCTCACATGTTAGAGTGTGAAGTCTACACTTCCAGGAAAACCACATATACCTTTGAAAATTCAGTTGGCACAAGTAATTATATGAATACAACCTGGTGGCAAATTTCTGAAACGTTCAGACCAGGTGTCTCAATACCACGCAAAGCCACTGTCTGGTTTGTTTTCCAGCTTCGACTGTTGCAGTTAGGCGTTGCTTGTCCTGGGTTTTAGTCTCTGCTGTAGCTAGGTTAACATAACCATACTTGGAAAAACAAACCAGTGGGATGAATGGCTCTCAGGGTAATTTGTCCAAATAGCTGGAGTCTTTTTTTTTTTTTAACAAATGAAGGAATTTCTTTTTTTTTTAATCACCACTCTATATTGTTTTGTAAGAGGAAACTCAGTGATAAACGGTGGGGGGTTTACCAGTCACATACATTGAACAAGGACAGGCATGTATAGGTATCATGTCCCAGGGGCAGCAGCTAACTCAGCTTCAGAGTCCACTACTCATTCCCCTCTTGTGTTTCTAACGGACCGTACCCCAGCTCTCACACACATGTTTTCCTTCAGGAGGAAGGTTAATGGACTCCACAGTCCAAGAAACAGGTCTAACGCTGCACTTAACTCCCTCTGAACTCAGTACCTTCTCTGCAGGCATTTCTCTCTTTTTCTGCCCTTCTTAAGAGCCAGTCACTGCTTTCCACACTTAGTCTTCTTACATTGAAGGCAGGGAAGCTCTCCTTCACTTCTTTTTAGTCTTGCTGCTTTTCATGTTCACATTTGTCAACTTCAAAAAGACTCGCCTGTAAGTAACAGCTCTATGGCAGGAAATGGCACTCAGGCTGCTGACCTGGCACCTTTTGGAAATCTGCTTGACTATGGTGTAGTTTTTATTAGAAATGGAACACGACCCCAGTGAAGTCTCTTCTCTCTGACAGCAGCTCCTGAGAAAAGATCATCCACCAGCATAAAGCTTCCATCTACAGTCAGGCAAGTATGCTGGAAATTTCAAAGTGGTAACAAATGCATCACCCGACTAGTAACTGAACTTGACTAGGAAATAAAACTGAATATATGTAAACTTCAGTGGTACAAGGAGATTCAGGCAATGAGTGTTTTCACTCTAACAGGTTATAGTTGCCCTGTGCCAAAGGCCTTTTTAAGTTTCAGAGATCACAGAGAGACCCAGTCTATAGCAGTTGTACTGCACTGTCCCTCACCCTCTTATTTACTTGGGTGGGTTGCTCACATGGTGCTTTAGCAGAACTTCCTCCTTTTGTGGGAGTTTTTGCAAAGCACTTTGGAAAGCTTGTCGTGACTGGCATCTGCATCATAAAATCAAGCAGCTATTTTTTGTGGTGAGGCTTGTCTCTTGCTGACTTGGAAATAGATGCTAAAAGATTCCACTGCTATCCCAAGCTGCTTTTCCTCTGTGCTAAAGCAATGTGGAATTAATCAGCCTTGGTTGGTTAAAGCAGCTTCTTGGCTTTGGAACTGGCACTACTTCAGAAAACAGAACTCTTTATAGATGGTGATCCTTACTGATTCTTCTCCCCTCTTTCTCTTTCTTGGAAATCCAGATAATTAACCTTTAGACAAAGACTAATGGTGACTGGTAGTAACAGACTGAAAATTCTGAGGCAGAGATGAGAGTGGGTAATGTGATGAAAAGTCCTTTTAGTCCAAGAAGGCTTGCAGTACTCCTTACCTAATCTGCACTGTGTTTGTGGTATGCTGGACTAAGGACTCTCCTCAGGCTCCTGGTGAGTTCTCCGGGCAAATACTGGTATAACTGGAAGGTGGATAGCTTTTGTGAGGCTGGCGGAGCTGTGCAGGGCTGTTTACTACTGAATGAGACAAAATGTTGTTTTCCACAGAATAATCACTGTTCTGTTACATCCTAGCAAGTTTTGAACTTGCAACTTTCCCAGTCTGCTCTGAAACAAAACTCAAGAATCCGCTAGTGATACAGTTTAAATTTATTATTACAATGCTAACAGTTTGTGCATCTCAAGTCTGCCTGCTCCCAAAGTGGTTCCTTAGCAATTGCTATCGATACTTCAGGTCTTCTGTTTCTGAAGGGCTGATGTAATACTTTTTCAGTAGCTGGTCAATGAACAGTTGGCTTCTGTGAGCCACAGGGATGGTTAACACTTTCCCAGTAGAATCCATGTCTGTTAATAAGGAAGAGCGGATTCAGCCGGACGCTGTTAGCAGACTGCAGTCTGGGCAGATGTGGTAGCACACCTGACCTGGCGCTCATGGCTAATGCACCCACTTAGGTAGTGAGGAGGCACAGGGAAGCAGAGTACAGAGGCTGAGGTGGCAAATGCTTAGCACGTGTCTGCACTTAGTGCTTTATCTTGCCTCTCTGCTTAGTCTGGCCAGAATCCTTTCAGGCAGGGCTGATGTATCAGTGAGGACCAGAGAGCACAGACATTACAGAGCTCTAAAAGCAGAAGAGGAGGCATTTTGCCAAAGAATCAGAGGATGGTTTGGGTTGGAAGGGACCTTAAAGATCATCTAGTTCCAAACCCCCTGCCATGGGCAGGGATAAGGGACTGTCCTCTGACTCCAGTAAATTTCTAGGCTGTTTTCTCTCTAGAAGCCTGGACTTTGTAGCACCAGCTTTTGCAATAAATAGCTCTTGTCGTGTGGGATGTCTCCAGCTGGCCTTGGGGACCTCTATGGGCAGGCACTACTCCTAGTCCTGAATGTTTAAACCTGGCACGCCAGGCAGCCTGGAGCCATGGCGGTAACGTACGTTCTTGAACAAGCAGAAGTATTGCCAAAGTCGGGAGCTTCTAGAGTGCTTTGCAGCTCTTCCCCTTCTCTGATGCTCTAGCATGTTCCCTCACTCGCTTAAAGCAGATTTGTGCCAAAAGGCAGGAGGTGTGCAAGAGAATAGGTGCACATTCTGGGAACAGGCAGCAGCTCAGCTGGGTCTCCTACCAGCTCTGTCATGTGTGATCTGGATTACCGCAGGATGGCAGTTCAAGCTGCTCTGCAGTGAAATGGAACTGCTCATTTGTGAAGGAGCTGGGGGACTATTCCAGTCCAAATGTGCAAAAAACTGCAGAGAGGGCTTCTGAGGGCTGGTTTCTCTGTGGTCTGACTCTATTTCATGAGTCTTCCAGCTGGTATCATGTCAGTTAAGTTTTGTGTTCTCCCAGCCTGTGACTTTGCAATTCTGTGGCAATTTCCATACCATGTGCTGAAGAGCAGCCTTGGATCGAATGTAGATGCCAGTGCAGCTGAGACTGAGAAGCACATGATATAATGGGGAAGGCATAGTGCTGGCAGCCAGAAGTTTGTAAGATCTGTCTTGGCTTTGGCTTTCCTACAGTACTTGGCATTTTATGCTTCACTTGAGTGTTGTAAGAAGTCCCAAGTGTTTGCAGTCACATGGGACTGTTAATTAACCGGATATAATTCTTTGTGAATAAGATTTGCTTTTTTACATTAAAGGAGAAAAAGTGTAACAACCAAATCAGGAGCTGTTGAAAATATGCAGCTGTGCATATTTTCTCTGTGGATACTGCTTGAGCACTGCTCTCCTTTTTCCTGGATGAGGCCACACACGGTGAATGCTCTTCCTTCTAAAACTATTGATATTGTTTAAATATACATCATATATGCATATATGAGTCTTACATGGTTCTTGGTGAACTCTGTAAAACAATACAGGTTAAGATCTCTAGTTCCAGTGGTCTTGCAGTTCTTGAGAATTTCTCAATTAAGTGGCCATTCTAGGAACATGGTGTATCTAAATGTTCAGAATGATTAAATTCTCTACACTGATGTACTGCAGATGCAGTTTAGACCAGAGGAAAAGCTCCAAGACAAAACAGACTTGAAGCTTCCAGCATGTACTTTATGAGGTTGCCTTGAGTGCAATTAGCTCTTCCTTCTCTTTATTTTTTTTCCTTTTTGAACAGAACTCTATTGATGTCCTTGATAACCCTATTTTTTTAAACCTTTACCATATATGAGACCTGCTGTTACTTCAGTACCTCTGGCCTGCCATTAAGGACCTCTGTGCAGAGAAGACAGAAAACAGATGGCAAGCACATCTCCTGTTCCCTTTCAAGTGCAAAGGGATGAAGAAATAAAGTGGGCAAGGCACTGGGGATTATTCCAGTAAAATCATTCAGAGGTGACTTGGGTGCAGGGCATCCAGTCTCTCCCTTTACTAGATGACACCAGCTGTGAATATTGCAGTTGTAGTGTTTATGTCGTATTTCTTTAAAGAGCTGTCTAGGAACTTAATGTAAGCCCCACACAAATCAGAAGCCTCATGCTTAGGTTGTGTCTTGGATTCAGGACTCACTTGGATGTGTCAGTTATCTTGTGAACTGCCTTAAATTCAAGCTCTTCTCCGGTATGCTTGTCCTGGCGTGGTCCTGCTTCTCCCACAGACTTCTCCCTCTGGAAGCTTTTCAGCTGACAACAGATGTCTAACTCTGGAACATTGTTCCCTGTGACACCAGAAGAAATGGAGAGAGGAAAGCTACAAAGGCTGTAGCACGTGCTTATATTCCTTTAGAAGCTTTTATCATATCAGTTATTGCTCTGTTAATAAAATCTATGTGAGTTTTCTTAACAAATTCACAAGCATCTTTTGCCTGGAATACTGCTAAGTTAAAGTCACTGATAACAGATAAGTGTCTGGGCAATCAATAGAAATTGAAGAAGATGAATTAAAAAAAGCCTTTGGCAGAGGTTTGCAGAGCAGTGGGGAGACAACCGTTGTCTTCGACAAGTCTCCTGGTTTCTGCCTACTGCCTAAAGCACCACACCTTCGGCTGTGTGGCTAAGGAAGTTCTAAGAGATGGTCACACTGTTAGAGGACTGGGTATGCCAGTTTTGAGCCCACAGTAATTATCTGTTGTTATTTTTTCTAGTGCCAAGGTCAGGTATTGAAAGCAACTGTTAACACCGGGTGTCTACCAAATCTCATCTCCAAGAGCTGTTTAAACCAGCTGGGGTAAGTCTTTGCACAGCAGCAAAGGAGGGGTGGCTAAAAGAAAACCTATGGCAAGAAACTAGGCACTCTTGGTTCCCAGCCCCAGTGATAATTACTAGCAGCTTTGCATGTGCACATGGCTGTTTAGGAGAAGACGCAGAGGGTGGGCTACAGGGCAAGGCATCAGAAGCACTCACAAAGTTGTGTGCAGACCCCAGCCTAGGAGGCAGAGCTGCGTCATTCTCTCTGTGCGTACTGCAGGGCAAAGCAGCCCAGCTAAGGGTTAGCCTCAGCAGTGAGGAACCCAAATGGACGGCGCTTTATGGTTTTGCTTGTGGAGTCTGCCTCCAGTCATGCTGTATGAAAGAGATTCCTCCTCTTGTGGGCCTGTTCCCAATGAGACCGAGAAGCACTGCCATCAGTGAGAAGTCCTGTTTTTCCTCCTCTTCCTCCGCTTGAGGCAATAACACCTCTTGTGTCCCACAGGCTGGAAGAAGTGTCTGCCATGGACTGTGGAGACCTCTCTCTTCCCATATCCAGCGTTGTTGGCCGAGTAGAACATATGGAGTTGCAATTTGGCCAGGAGACAGTGCTGTGTTCAGCACTGGTTGTAGGTGAGAGTGCCAGCCCCTCCTCTCCCCCAGTTTTCCTGTGTCCCTCTTGCCCTGCCGAGGGCATTTCAAAGGATCTCTGGGAAAAGCATAATGGTGTGGGAGGTTGGTGATGTGGTCACCTCCGCTGCTGGCCAAGATTATTATGCTCTGTGTATATCCCAAATGTAACCACAGGCGAAGGGCATAGGAAGAGTACAGAGAAGACTGAAGATGTTGAAAGTGGGGAGAAATTAGGTGCTTTTTGGTCCTAATACAGAATGTGGAAAATTCTTGTGCCCTTCTAAAATAGACCTTTCCTAGCATTATCCAGACTGTTTGATTAGTACTCTGGTGCCCTATGTTCTCCCACTGAAAAGGCACTTTTGTCTTTGGCTGGATGGAGTCATCAGAGAAACTGATAGAGGGTACAGCTTATTCCCCAGAGTGTTTCTGTGTGTACTCATCTGCCTCTGCTGCAGGAGGCACCCTGGAAGAACCTGGTAGGCCCAGAGTGTTGGGTTTCCCTTGGTGTCCTGAGGAGGACCCTTTGAAGGAAGGAGCCTTAGGAGACAAGGTCAAGTCAGCAGGCACTGGAGCACGCCCAAAGAACGGCAGAGGCTGCATGTTCTGCATTTCCATCAAGCTGTACATATGCTGAAACCAACTCAGTCGTCTTTTTTCCCCTGTTCTTTCTCCCTATTAGTCTTCCAGCTTTACCCTATTCCCTTTGTTTGCCTCCTCATCTTTGATGAGTATTATCAATCTTCCAAGGCCTCCCTTGCTCCCTCTTTCCATGTCCATTCTTCCCACCTTCCTAGTCATCTAGAAGGGGCTTCCTCCTCTTCCACACTCCGGCTCACTCTTCTTCCCTGTTTTCCCCTCTACTTGTTCTTGCCCTTCATGGGGACTCCATACTAGCACCAGCACCACTGAATTACCCCAGTAACACCTATCCATTTTGATGGGATGTGGACATGGCTGCCTGAAAGGACCAGAATTGTTACATCTATGCCTTACATCTCCCTGTGCACACAGCGCTCTTGTTTATGTGGTGATAAATAAATTACGAAATACAGCCACACACAGGGCAAGCAGGTATCCAGGAAACATGGGGCATGTTAATGATGTCACGGGTGGCTGCTGAACCCTGGAGACTCTAGGAGCTGAGGATTCCTCCTTCCCTGCCAGTGAGGTCCAGATGGATGACTCTAACACCCACAAGGTTGCTCTTGACCAGTCCAATGCATGTTCTCAGTGGCAGGTTCAGTCAGCAGCAAGGCTGAAGTATTCCAGAGAGGCACATACAGAGAGGACACAGCCAAGGCCATCCACACAGGTTGCCACACACCTTTACTAGCCCTCACATCAGCAGTGCCTTTACCAGCGCTCACATCATTGCCAGCACAGATAGCCCAGTGCCCAGTCCTGGTCCTCCTCTGTCTGACCAGGATGGAAGTTCACTAGCAGAAGCTCATACATCCTCAGTCTCTAGCTTCACAAGCACACTCATATTCACAGTCTTCAAATAACAGCACAGCTTTTAAGTCTGTTTTATATCCATGTCTGGACCCTAGGTCCCTCACCTAGCCACTGACCCAGGCCTTGAGTCTTTCCAGATGCAGGTTTTTTTTCTACTTACTGGCTAGACCAGACTGAAGTTTTCTAGCTAATTATGTATACAAATCCACCAGCTTATAGCATTAAATTCACTGCAGAAATATAAATACAAGTCTTTCTAGTTAGTGGCATTTAGACCTCTCACACATATGCCCTGTCCTTTTCAGTTGCTGGTTTATAATCCTAAGGCTCCTGTGACCCTGGTCAAAATTGGTACCCAGAGCTCCCTTGCATGCTGATCTCTCCAGCTGCTGGCACTCGGGTGTATCAGCCCTATGACCTGTGCTCTCTTCCCCAGCTACTGGAACCCAGACTTCTCTTGCACACTGGCCCGCTCTAGTTGCTGGCACCTGTGAGTTATGTCCCCTTGTCCAGTTGCTGACACAGACCTATAGGGCCTCTGCTGTCCCTTCAGTTACTGGCACCTCTCCACGTGCCAGTCCCTTTGGTTGCTGACATCTAGATTATTTGCCCTTTAACCTGTGGCATCTTCTACATTTGCTGACACTTACGACTTGCAGCAGTCACACATAGGATAGAGAGGTTACACAGAAAAAAAATTACTTTATAAAATTATTTAATAAGAAGATCAGATAGATTGCGGCCATCAGGAGCAGGGTTTGGTCAGACAAGTGAACTGACCAACAGCCTGCTTGCATGTGACTGGCTCCCTTACTCCCTCTCCTCTTCATTATTCCATGCTTGTTCTTCCCTGATCCACCCTGCTGCTTGACTTCTCCTGCCTTTGGCCCTTCCCCTACACAGCCCATAGCAAGTTTTACGTGATCCCACAAGCCTCTTCTGATATCTCATAGTAAGTTCCAAACAATCCCACAAACCCCCTCAAATATTTCATAATACTCGTGATAATCATAGTTCCTTCCCCTTAGCTAAGAAGTTCACTTTGACCTTCTTCAGGGTTGTGCCTGAGTAGCTCCTTTAATGACCCACCAGTCAGTGGCAGACGGGTGTTGGTCTCTGGTATTGTCACTGTTACCACCCGCTTGTTAATGTTTGTGTGTTCAATTAATCACTTTCCTTGTTATTTGTTATTATTTACTTTATACTGAATAGACCATAACCACGTAACTTTATGAACCAGCTGCTCTCATATTCCACATCCTCTTACAGGAGAGACACACTTTCTTTAGAGGGGCAATATATATAGTCTTAAGCCTGATCAGTCTCTTTTCTCTTCTCAGATGATGAAATGCTGGAGTTTTGCATTGGTCTCCAGACTCTGTTATCTCTCAAGGTAAGGAACAGCTTCTTCCTTATTGCAGGACTCCTCTCAAGAAGTTTGCAAAGATTTGATTGCTGTAAGCATCAGGAATATTTACTTCAGGTCTTCCAGGGTGCTACCGGCAATGCTTGTTGCACAGCTGCGTGGCTGGCTGCAGTATGCTCTAATTCCTTTCCAGTCCTTCTTAAAGGTTTTAGGAAAGGAATCACCCAGTAGGATACTATCACATCTTCCATTCTTTGTATTCCTGACCATCCAAGTTGCAAAGGCAACGAGGGAACTGAAGAGGCAACAAAAAAAGAGGCAAAGCACGCTGTGTCACAAGTTAGATTTGTGTTGCCTTTGGAAGGCAGATGCGAACAAGCTCTGTCCTCGCTTTGAGCTAAGTGAAGCTGCACGATCACCATCAGCGTGCAACAGTAACCAGACACGAGTGGGAAGAGTCCTCTCCTTTTGTCAGCTCAGCTCAGGGTCAGTGCTCTGCTGGGCCTGGCGCCTGGGTGGCTCAGAGCATGGCTGCAGCAGGACAGCTTGCTCCTGCCTGTCAAATGTTTGTAGCCACATGTCAAACACATAAGCAGGGAAAGTCTTGGGCTGAATGACTGAGTCATGTGAGGACATCACCTCAGAGGGAGTCATAGGAAGAAGTGAGGCGAGTGGCTCTCTGAAGGGTTTGGAGAGGAATTCATTGAAGGGAATAGGAGCAAGGAGGCAGCATGGGGGACAGGGAGGGGAACTGTAAAGTCTCTACAAACCAAAAGTGGAGTTTTTTGATGGTTATACAGGTTTTCCCCAGTCACAGACATCATGAGATTTGCTATCTGAAATGTCCAGCAACTAACTGGCTCTCCCCGTCTTTAGTGTTGCATCGACTTGGAGAAAGGAGTCCTGAGATTTAAAGCACTGAGTCAAGAGCTGCCTTTTCTACATGCCTCTGAAGAACCTGGTCAGTGACTGGCTGCGTTCCCAAAGTCTAGGGCTGAGGAGACTTGCTGCCGTGAGAGAGAGATGAGGGTGAGGCTCACACGCCCCTAACCTTGCTGAGTTCTAGGCTGAGGCATTCGCTGGGGAGTTAGAAAAAGGCAAATGGGTGCTGGAAGCTGTTGTTGCTGGGAGTGCCTCATCTTGAGAGATATCCCTCCTTTCAGTGGACCCTCTTGCTTGTCCCCATGTGCTGAGTGGGCATTTTGTTCTTGTTTTTCTATCTGTCCCTAGTCACTCCAATTTCTACTTCTGTACTAAATTCACCCTACCCTTTTAATGACTTATTTTTACAATACCCTCTGTTCATGAGACAAGAGAGTCTCTGTGAACAGTCTCCGGTTGTTCTGTGGACAGGAGGACAGTGCTTTCTCCAAAAGCCTCAAAGATTGCCATGAGTATTTCCCACCTCTTTGCCTCAGTGTGAGAGGACTCCACTCCCATTTCTTTGTGGGAAGGGCTCTGTGGCCAGTCACCTCACTTGTACTCTGGGAAGCTGGATTTTACTACTTTTTCCTGGCTCAGAGCAGAAGAGAAGTATTTTCTTGGAAAAACCTTGCAGCAAGAACACTTTGAGAGTCCTTAATTCTAAGAAAACTTTGCAGAAATGCTGAGTGTAGATGCCTAGAGTACGGTGAACGCTCACAGGGGCTTGGGCTTTGCCACTGCATCCTTGGCCACTAAGCTATATTATATGAATAGCAATGCTGTTGGTGTTATATGCAGTAACCAGACTTGCACACCCTGTTCTTCTGACCAGGCCTCTCCTCTCTGCACTCCAGCTGCTAGAGCTACATTTCTGCCTCCTCTGCTGCACCATCAGAGATCCTGCCACTCACTTTAAATGCTGCGATGAATTACAGCACCCAGAGTCTTTTGCTCTGCCAGCTCCTTTCTTTCAACTTGAGATCTAGTGATACATCAGCCTCAAGTCCCAGCACCTCAGAGCCCATCAACTTTCCTACTCCTGCATGAAACAAAACCTAGACTTCCTTGCAGTATCAGCTCAGGTCAGAGAACTGTGAACTTGTCTGGGATGATCAGGGTGATTGTTAAATCACTTAATTGTTGGGGGGGTTTAATATTTTTTTTATGTGCATCCTAGAGCATAGCTGTATGACGAATATATAGTCTATTCTTTACTAGCTCTAGGAAAGATGCACCAGATCAGGGCTTGTTCCATGCCTTTTGACTACTTATTCACTACCTGCATTTTGCACAATGTCCCTTAGTCCACCCTTAGAATGTCACGACACCCCCGTTTTGCCTATCTTCTTGGATTAAACACTACTGGCTCTCTTCCTTTTTATCAAGCCTCTTGTTTCCATTGTGCTTGTTAAAGAATTTGTGTATGCAGTTTTGCTTTTTACTGTTAGTTCTTCCCTAAATCAGATGCTGCATGCTGTAGTTTAACATACGGTGAAATCAGCAGAGTACAGCCTGGCTGATACGATTTGGGATGCACTTCCCAGTGTTAGTTGGTGTGACTGGCATCTGCTCCTCCCACAAGCAGCATCAGGCTAGTGACTTTTATTGTTAGTCGTCATATCTTGCAGCTTCTGATCTGTTCCTTGGCTTCTTTGCCATTCTCCTACTTGTGCATCTGATTATTTCTGGCTGCATGAACTGCTTTCCATGAATCTCCTGAACGACACCAACGGTCCTCTCATTTAAGTCAGGACACATCTACTTGATGAGCCTGTCTTCCAAAGTACCAGTAATTCCTCCTGGATTTGTATCACTTGCGTGTCTGACTGGCTCCTCAAACCCAGGGGTCTTTAATGACAGGTCAGACTTGTACTAAACCATCCCGTGTCTCAGCTGGAATCTACATAGTACTTGGGTCAACTCTGCTGAAAATGTCGTGATAGATGAACCACCTGTTCCTACGTGCAGCAGCTTGCCTAGTTTCCAACTCTCATTGCCCTCTAAAAATGGCATGTGAAACAATGGCAAATAATCTGCTAAAGCCAGTAGATACCATGTCCATTAAAGCTCTTATGATTCATTAACTTTTATGCCCTATTTAAAAAAAAAAAAAAAGACAAACACTTAAATCCTAACCGTAAACATTAATGCTCACTCTAGCCCCAACACAAACCCTAAACTCTAACCCTCATGCTATCCCCTAACCCTATCCCTCACCCCTAACCCTAAACTTTAATGTACCCCCTAACCCTAAAACCTAAACCTACCCTAAACTAAACCTAAGCCTAACCCCTAATGTAACAGCTAACCACAAAACCTAACATTAACCTTAATGCTAACTCTAACCCCAAAGCAGTAATCCTACCCCCTGGCACCTAACCCTAACCCCTAACTCCCTAAATGTAACCACCTAACTCTAACCCCATACACCTAATTCCAAACCCTAACCCTAATCCTAAACTTAACGTTAACTCCGAATATGAAACCCTAACGCCGACTCTAACCCTATTCCCAACTTTATACCTAAGCATAACCCTATCCCTAATGATAACCCCTAACTCTGAACCTGTGTAACTAAACCTAACCCCTAACCCTTGCTCTAAACATATCCCTAACCCTACTCCTAACACTAATTGTAAACCTAACTGTAACTCCAACCAGCTAACCCTGTCCCTAACCCTGCTGGCTTTTGCTGATGCCCACAGGGGACCCTGCACCCCCCCAGAGTGCCCGAGGGCTTCTGCTGCGTTTTGCTTCGGCTTGAAGGGGCCCTGCTGCCTTCCAGAGCACAGCAGGGCTTTGCCAGCCTTTGCCAACACCCAGGCACATCTCCGCTGCCTTCCAGTGTCTTGACAGCTTTTGCTGGGCTTTGCTGGTGCCCACAAGGGGCTGCCAAAAGGCCACCAACAGCTTCAGTCCAGTGCAAGAGCTGTGCCTGGTGGGTGTCTGTTTTGGAGCTGGGCTCTGGCTAGGGTGAGGGTGTAGGTGTGTAGGCATCTTCCTGAACTCGGACTGAAGCCAACAGGAACCTTTCCAATGATTTAAAGGGTGCTGGATGGGATCCTACAGAAAATTGGCACGACTTTTGAGTTGACAATTCTATTTTGACTAGCGCCTGTCACAGCCCTGCAGATACTTGCATGCTAGCTGCTGCTGGAATTCACCAGCTGCTGTTCCTACATGTCAGCCTTGAAATAACTGGTTTTGCTTACCTTCAGAACATCCTACAGTCCTTCTGAAGCCTGTCTGTGATTCACATGCCTCATTTCTCAAATCACCAACAGGTTCCTCTGCAAATTAATTGCTACTGTAGATGAAAATCACCAGCCTTATCTATCCCTCTCCTCCCTGCATAATGAATCCTTTGAATTCTCCTTACTTTCCCCTGAGTGAATCATTCATTCTTTCACACTGGTAAGTGACAAATTTGCTTCTTCCAAAAGCAATTATTTCCTTTTTAGATAATCCTTTTAACACTGTCCTGTACCCTGGTTGCTAATACTCTCACATTGTGCTACCATCTTGCCAGCCTTTCCTCTTTGGTGTTAACAATTGCAGGCATAAATGTAGACCGTGCCACTTGTTGGTCAGAGAGGATGTTTCCAAGCAAGCACTAAATTAGCATGTGAGAGTTCTTTTCAGCTGTGAAATCAGCTCTAGAGCAGAAGACATGCCTTTCACCTTCCTCCTGTCCATGTCAGCTGAACATCCAGGTCCTTACAGTAAAGGTCTCTTCCACCCAGCCATTGCGGGGTCTGTTGTCAACAGTTAATTTGGAACCTCCCCATCAAGCTGTTGCAGGCAAAGCTTACAGAGAAAAACATTTATAGGACTAAATGAGAACTGCAGGTGGTAACACCATGGCTGACACCTCACTTCAACTCATTCCCTGAATCACAGTCTAATCCTACAGTGTCAGTACCTGGTTTCCTCATCATCAAACAGAACTCCTGTTGGGTTTCCATCTCCCAAAGTTCCTTGCTGTTAAATGACATGTTGTTCTTGACCTTAACACATGCATTCTGAATTCTTGCCCAAACCGGTGTTTACTCCAAAGACCAACATTTTTGTGTCATTACATGGGAATCCCAGCTTCCGTTGTGAAAGACAGAAGTCTTGGCTTTAAAAGATGTGATTATAAAACAGGATTTACATCTCAAAGAAGCAAACTCAACCCCATCTACAAACATTGTAATTTTTAAAAGTCTTCCTACGTTAGGGAGTGCAGTAATTTTAAAGTGTGTTGGCAAGGCTGAAGACTGCCTCAATTGTATTTTCTTTTGGAAAAGCCTATTATACAGATACACTTCCCCACCCCCGATTCCAGTCATCTCTATCGCTTTTGCGGGGCAAGGGGAAGGAAGGAGCTATCTAAAGGTCTTTTCCACTGGAGATCAAAAAATGTGAATACTTTCATACGGAAAGTAGAAATTCAGTACAAACTGCCACCTCAGAGCAGGACAGAGGCACATCCTGAACGTGTCCAACACTGGCTTCCTCATGGTGAGGCCCATCCCTTCAACATAGACAATGGAATGTTATTATTTGAGGGACAATCTCCCTGATTTGCCTTGGTTGTCAGCTCCTACTAGTTCTACTTTCCAGTAGAGCAGACACAACAGTTGTGAAAGAGTCCGCAGGGACGCGCCGGTCACAGCAAGAACAGAGAAGCAAGTGTTGCACTGCAGGTGTGAGATATGGCTGAACCCGCCTGGGGATGGGGAAACGGACTTCTGAGGCCCCTTCCAAGGCCTACATGCAAGAAGTAAACCTACCCCGAGAACACACGCACTGCTGAAGCCATAATCAGGACCTTTCAGGAGCTTGGGGTCACCTGGTTTTGAATGGAATGGGAGCTCCAGCCATCCATGCTCCCAGAGGCCTGCTCCTTCCTCCACTACTAGCGGGTGAGTTATGGAACTGAAGACCACTGAGCCACCTAGACATGCCTGCAGTCAGTCCTCCTTCCAAGAGACTCCACTGGCAGGCACTAGAACATACGTGAAGAGTTACAGAAATAACTACATTCAGCAAAGAAACCATAAAAATGAGGGCAGGGAGAGCCAGCAGTTTATGATGTCTCAGGAAAATAAAGCAACCCCCTCCCTTTTTCTTGCTAGTAAATCGTCACAGCCAAAGCCATGAACCATTTATCTGCAAATGGCCCCAGCATCTGAGAAGGCTGTTGGGACTCCTCACGTGCTCTGTGTTGGCACTGGGACATAAGAAATATGTCTTGCAAATCCTGCCTTGTCAAAAAGCCTCCCGGCACCAGTGGGTACGTCAATCTGCTGCTGAGTAGGACGCAGCAAAACATTTTCTGCTGCGTGGGAAGGAACAACGATTTACAGCTCTGTGGCTTGTGCTGGGTGGCAAGGACAAACAGGCAATGCGTTACAATGAAAGTGTAACGTAAATCCATCTGCCCGGAGACCAAGCCTACGTGCCTCCTCCTCTGAGCAGATGTATACTTCACAGAAAATTGTTTCCAGTGAAAACAGACTGAAGCATTGACTTCAGGAATTAACGACTGTAGCCAGTCTACTAATTGTCACTTTGGAGTTCAGGGCATGAAAAAGGAAGGAAAGTCATCTTTAGCCAAGGAGCAGTACAGAAGCTCCATGTGGTGGGCTGAACCTGGCTGGACGCCAGATGCCCACCAAAGCCACTCTATCACTGTCTCCCCTCAACTGGACAGAGGAGAGGAAATATAATGAAAGGCTCATGGATCAAAAAACAATGACAGGGAGAGCACTCAGCAATTACCATCATGGGCAAAACAGACTCAGCTTGGGAAAAACTGATTTAATTTCTTGCCAACCAAATCAGAGTAGATTAACGGAGAAAAAAACAAATCTTAAAATGCCTTCCTCCCCACTCCTTCCTTCTTCCTGGACTCAACCTTACTCCCAGTTTTCTCTACCTCTTCCCTCTCCAGCAGTGCAGGGGTACAGGGAATGAGGGTTGTGGTCAGTTCATGATGTTTCTGCTGCTTCTTCCCCCACAGGGACAGGGGTCCTCACACTCTTCCCCTGCTCCAGCATGGGGTCCCTCCCACAGGAGACAGCCCTTCACAAACACAAAAGCGGGTCCTTCCCACAGGCTGCAGTTCTACATGAACTGCTCCAGCTTAGATCCTTCCCACGGGGCACGGCCCTTCAGGCACAGCCTGCCCCAGCATGGGTCCCCCCACGGGGTCACAAGTCCTGCCAGCAAACCCGCTCCAGCCTGGGCTCCTCTCCCCACAGGCCCACAGATCCTGCTAGGAGCCTGCTCCAGCGTGGGCCACCCATGGGTCACAGCTTCCCTCAGGCACCCACCTGCTCTGGTGTGGGGTCCTCCAGGGGCTGCAAGTGGGGATTTGCTCCACCATGGACCTCCATGGGCTGCAGCAGGACCGCCTGCCTCAGCCTGGGCTTCACCACAGGCTGCAGCGGAATCTCTGCTCCAGCACTTGAGGCACCTCCGACCCCTCCTTCTGCACTGGCCTGGGTATCTGCAGGGCTGTTTTTCTCACTCCTCTCTCTGCTGCTGTTGTTTCCCCATTTGTTTTTCTTTCTCCTTCTTAAATATATTACAGAGGTGCTGTCGCTGATGTGCTCAGCCTTAGCCAGCCAGCAGCAGGTCCATCTCAGAGCCAGTTGGCATTGGCTCCATCAGACATGGGGGAAGCTTCTAGCAGCTTCTCACAGAAGCCACCCCTGTAGCCTCCCTGCTACCAAAACCTTGCCACACAAACAGAATACATTCCAATTAATTATTCCGTAGACAGTTTTCATTTTCCTTTGTGCACAAGGGGCACAGGAGCAAAATGCATCTGCAAATTATGATGTGCTGTAAGTAATATAAAACCGTTAAGGGAAAACATCAAACATTAGTATTTTTCCTCTCAAATGCTTTTAAGAGCTGAAGAGTTTTGCGGAACGGATCATCTGTATCTTCCCACCTCTGCTTTCCACAATGCAGCATGCCTGGGCTTGCACAGCACACAGCAATGTTATCCTCAGGCCAACACAAGGAGAGGGCGAGGTTGCACAGGTTGCCCTGTCTAACATTTGCATTAGTTTTGCCCCATTTTCTTTTAAAGATGGTTCTTAGGAAAATGTCACTCTGCCCCGTTAAGCCTTTCCTGTTTCTTCTCAACAATTAACAGCCCAACAATGGATCGATTTAACCTTCCTTCCTTGGAAATCATTTGACCTGTACGGCAAATTTTGTTTTGCATAAAACAGTTTCAGTCATACAACTATTTGTATTCTCCTTGTGCTTCTGTTGCTAATAAAGATTTATATTTGGCATGGATAAACAGCACTGAGTTGTTCTCTGTTATGAGTGTAGACAATCCTGTTTTCCTGTTAGGCCTCAAGAAGGAATCACAGCGGCACTGCAATAGGCTGTAAGACCCCGCTACCAGATTAGCTCAGCCTGGCCCAACTCTCAGGCAAATAAAATGCTCCATGCAATTGCTGCAGGAACCTCTGGCGTTCCACCAGTGGATCAAGAGAGAGTACTTCTGCAGAGAGCACCTGCTCCACCACTCTGAAACAGTGCTGAGTGGGGCCATGGCAGGCACAAGCTGTGGTAAGAATCCATCTGGGTTTGTCAAAGCACACACAGCAGAAGAGCCCATCACCTGTGCAACAGTACACACGCCAGGCTGCGCGAGCCATGACTGAAAACTCGGGCATGATATAAACAGTAGTTATTTTCTGTTGCTTGTAATCATCCTGTTTCTGTTGGTGGTGGGGGAGACAGAAGCCACAGAATTGGAGGGAGGGAACGGAGCAGGACAAGAAAATATACAACCTTAAGTAGAGGAAGAACAGCTGTCTGGGTTCAGGATGGAAGAACAGCAAATGCCAAGACACAGGCCTGTTCAGGACCATTGGCACAACGTCACTTCTGTTGTATGCATCTGGAAACTGCTCTGCAGAGCCCTGCTCCGCTGTGGTCCCTCTTCATGTCAGTTCCACTAATTCTGAGTGCAAGATTAAAATGAGGTAGCAACAGGGCTAGGCAGAATTATCTCAGAATACAGTGAAATCAAACTCTTCACCACACCTGTAAGGACACCTGCTTCTGCCCAGCTCAGCTGGGCCCCAGAGGGAGGAGGTAAGAGTAGCAACTGCTACTACTTCAGCTGAAGAGAGAAAGGAGAATCCTTACTTTTTCTGGTGATTGGAAAGAGCAGCTTTAGGTTTTGGGAAACAGAAACCTGAAAGTAGCAAGAACCAATATCATGTAATCTAGTTAACAAGACTCATCCTCATTAGGAAAGGACTATGAGACTGATGAGAGCCCAAGGGGTCACGTGGATTTATTTGCCAGAAGCAACGGTGGTTGCCCACTGGGATGGGTGGCTGTACATCTCAGCATCATGAGAGCTGACCATTTCTTGAGGTTACAGTCCAGAGCTGACAAGCTTCAAGCCAATTCCTTGCTTCAGCCCATCAGTAGATGGCCCTGATGCTGCCCGCTCTCCGTAGCTGACAAACTCAGGCCATGCTGCTCCGAACACTACTGTTACTAAAGCACTGTTATGATTTGAGAGCTCCTGCCTGAAGGGTCCAGTTTCACACAAGCATTTAGTATGACAGGGGAACATTTAAAAATGCTTTGCAGCGAGGTCACTAAAATGGAAAGAATCTTCCACTGTAGTTAAGAGTCAGAAGACACAGTGGTATCTCAGAAGCAAGCTAGGTGGTACAGAGCAGGTCATACTATGCACTGCTCCACGTTTCAACTTTCTCAGCTATCAAATGCAGAGGACAGAAGCCATTTTCTATAAAGCTTATATAAATATACAGATGGAAATTGCAAAGAAAAGCCAGGACTTATTATGTAAAGATCCTGCTCTTCTACCATGGAGAGCTATTTCAACAGTCCTTTTGACCCAAGGGCAAGACACTCCCTTTCTATACAAAATTCTTTCTCCCAGTTTGGGCTGCCCTTGCACGTTTTACAGAGTACAGCACAGCAGGTTTTCAACAGCCTGCAAGATCTTTAAATGTTCGTATCTGCTGAAGAGAGATCACTGAATTATATTTGCTCTGAGTCAGGCTGACATAAGGGTGAAGGGACAGCTCCATCCATCATGCATGTCCAATAAAACATCACACAAGTGAGAGAAGACAACAGATGCAAAACAGCAGGTGAGCCTAATGCTCCTATCCTAATAATCTGAATTAGGCAAGGGGCAAGCCAAGATGGGAAGAGCAGAACACCAGCAGCATGTGGAAAGGTGGGTGCCTGGGTCTTTGCATATGAGTAGCCTGGGTGAGCAACAGCCTTTTTGAGGCTCCGCATACCAGCAAGTGGAACATCACCTCCAGTCCACCTCTTTCAGTTGTGCAGGACTCAAAAATAGCACAGCATGCTCCACAACAAGGAGTATGGAATGGCCAAGCTCTCACAGCACCACAGATCCATGGTTACGATAGACTGCTCTTATGGCCCAGTCCACAGCTGCTTTCCTAGGCCACCGCCATCTCTGGGATCACCCTATCCAAAAGGATGGAAAAAAGCAATGCCTCTCCAGTACAGCTGGGGTTCCCTGGAGCTGTTACCTCTTGCCACCTTATTAGTGCAAGTTTTAGTTCTTCTCATACACATCTCCAGCTCCTCAGAACAGGAGGTGGTTTGTGAGAAACTGCTTGGTAGACAAGCAGCAGCACAGCAAAAGCAAACCACACCTGGGTTCACTCTAAAAACACACCTAAATGGGAGAGAAGGCCCTTGTCTGCTTCCTAGCTCAGTCCCTCCACCTGCAGTTCCTGCGCTGTGATCCTGCTAAGAACTCAGAAGCAATCACTAGAGCAGTTGTAAAAACAGGCCAAAACAGAGGCTGAGCTCAGATATTCTCTCCATCTATGTCCTCAGTCCTCCTTCACAGTCACCATAGAGCGCTTTACCTAGCAGAGAACATGGAAACTGACAGTAGAAGGCAAATGATCAGTACCCCGAACTCTTGCTGTTCTGGTAGCTTCCTCAGATAAAAGCAAATCGACCCACCACCTCCACTCAAGCCTACAGCCAAGCACATCCCTCCACAGAACCCAGCCTGTACACCCTTTGCTGTCTGGAAGCTTTGACAGAGATGGGAAAAGAACAGTCTCAACTTCATTAGATGCCTAATTCCAGTCAGTTTCTGCTGGTATTAAAGATGTCAACTTCCATGTGATTTGTTATAAAGGATCCTTGTTGACAGTAAGGTGGGCAGAGGAGTCTGTTCCAGCAGGGTCCTGATGCTGCGAGGGGATGCTCTGCTGGTGTTTCTCAGGAAAATAGAGTGTTTTGTGAATCAGATTTTTGACAGCAGAGACGTCGTCTCTTTCTATGGAAAAGACACAGACACTTGTTAGGGATTCTCAACAGGCAGTACGAAGTCCCTCTTCCTCAAGAAGTACTTAGAACTCCAGTTCCCACCATGTCACCTACCAGCAGCCCCTTCCTCTCTTTTCCTATACATCCTTCACCCTTTCTGCACTCACCCACACCCAGCTGCTGCAAAAGACTTCCAAACTCTGGGTCACAATCCAGGATTTTCAACAGGTTGGTGGACTCCATTCTCTCCAGTTGCACATCCCAGTAGATGTAGATCTTCTGACTGAAGCTGACATAAACCAAGCAGGGGCTGTTGCTTCCTCCTTTGCATGCATAGAGGCCTGTAGAAAGCAAAAGTGTGGCGATCTGACTATTTCCAAGAGGACAAAGCAAATGGGTAACTTCTCATGACAAGGTACCAAAGTTGTTAGCAGAAAGCAGAGAGCACCTGGGGTGAGGGGCACAGACACGCACTTGGGTATACGAAGTCCCTTTGAGATAATCCAAGAAAGTCTCTCTAAACCGCTATTAATGTAGGGAACTTGCGGATTTGCAAGCTGCTTGTTGTAGGTCAGAGAGGGGACTGAGCAAAGCCAAGGCTTAGGCTGGGTCCACTGGGCTCCTTAAGTTTGCAAATCAAACAAGCAGTGGGGAAGACAAGACCACTCCCAAAAAGGACAGGAAAAACCCCAAAACCATTCCAAACAAACCTCAGCATCATCTTCTCTCACCCCTATTTTTCCCAGATGCTACCAGGAAAGACTAGCCGGGACTTCTGCAGTACACACACAGGGAAATTATTCCGCACTGCAGATAGACAAAGGATTCCAGGTCTCCCAGCGGGGAGCAGTAGCTTTGAGGGAGAAGTGCTGGGAGGGCTGGCTTTGCAGCCAGGCTCCCCACCTGCACAGAACGCACTGACGTTCTCGTCTGCTTGAAATCTGGCAACAGTCCGATTGTGGTCGATGATGTACGTCTGACCATCCCACGCACAGGCAATCACCTCCTCATGCCCGTTGCCCTGCAGGAACCATAAGGCAGCATATTAACACTTCTGGATATCTTGTCCAGACATTTTGCACTTGTCCACTCTTTCTGCACTTGGAGACCATCTCTCCTTCTCTACCACAACCATTATGTGTCCTAAGAGGTCACAGACAACTGAAGTATTAGCTATGCGCAAAACCACTCAACTTTGCAGTAAGATAAAAGAGCAGCAGCTGGGGGGATGAAAATGTTCACAGCAGGATACTGGGCTCGCTAGGCCAAACAGGCAGACACAGCTCAACCTCTTGCAGGTGTACAGACTGAGAAGAGTGCAGAATCCACCAGCACAGTCACTCTGTCACGCTGAGACCACCCCAGCCTTTCTCAGCTCAGTCGTACTCTCTCTGCCCTTCCTAAATTCATATACAAAAGCCATGTTGAGTTTTTGTCTTCATCCCTCCCAGTCCAATTCACAGATACTCACAGTAACATCCAACTTTTCCAGAGCAAACAGCTGGTGATCAACCTGCACAGACCAGAGCAGCTTGTCTGCTCCCTCCATGAGTTTCAATGTCCCTGAAGGGGGGAAAAAATAAAAAACAAATAAAGATTGTCTCAAAACTATTAAAAGGGAGCAAGATGCTTGCTAACACTGGACCCTGCACACTCCAACACAGAGCCTGCAAGCAGAGGGTTGAGCTCCATGGTACAGGCTGTCGTTGATAACAGATAACAGTCTCAGTTCTGGGAAGGACAGCAGTCCGTTATCACATCATCAGTAAGCGGGAAAAGCAGAAACATGGCAGCAGCCATACTAATTGGATTGTGCTCTAAGACAAGAAGAAAACAGCCCCAAACAGGATCCCGAAGTACAGTACTCAACAGATGTCACTTGAGACAGTGAGTAAATGAGAAGCTTCTCATCAAGTTTATTCATCTTCTGTGTCCCACAGATCACGTGATCACAGGACAGCATGGTGACAGGTACCAGCTGAGAGCTGGCTGGCTAGTAGCTTGGGCATGGCTTCTTGGCTACTAAAATCATACTGGATGCTTACCTAACACACCATTTTTCTATCATCCAGAGACATTGTGATAGCACTGAGGGGGTGGGGGTGGCCATGAGAGAAATGAACATAAACATGAATCTACCCTCACAGCACCCTCCGGCCCCAGTAAGGCTCACGAGTGAACCACTGTGAGGCAGGAAGCCTTGCCACACGCAGAAACTTCAGAGTTCAGGCCCAAAGAATAACCAGAAATTCCCTAGCATAACATCATTGGGCAGGTAGACATCTGGTCCATGCAGGCCAGGCTACCTGTCTGGTAAGAGAGCAGCACAGCATCTTGTCTCCACACTTGGTTTTTATGACAGAACCCCAGCATTCAGCTCATTAGATTTAGTCCTGTTGCAGCCTGTCCTATCACTTCTCAGTCTGGGGCACAGCAGAAGAATCTGGCTCCAGGCCCGTGTGAGGCCAGCTCCTCTCTACCAATATTCAAGTTCCAGCATCCATTTCCTTTACTGCTGTTGAAAATAACCCAAGACCCCTCAAGTACAAAGACATATCTCTGCTGTAGTTTAGAGGCTCCTGTCTACATGAACGGCACTGTTGCACTGGCATTTCAAACAGCCGTTTGACCACTGGGTGAGCTGGCAACTTAGGAGTCAGCAGACAGAAGTTCTAGTCTCACTCTCCCTCTCTGGCTTTCAGCATGCCTTTGGGCCAATGACCCAGCCTCTTCATCTTCCCTGCTGCTCACTGCAGCGTAACTTTAATACTTCTACCCCCATAGGCCATGGGACCACACAAGCAATTAATGTTTGTAAAATGCTTTGAAATCCAGATGAAGAGACTGTACCAGGAGAGAGAAAGGCAGATATTACAGTAACAGTAAGCCTGTGCAATATCAAACCCAGTTCAGTAAGGAACAAAGACAGGCTCAGCCTTATTATGTTACATCATATCCTCAGATACAGGCACGTTATTACACGCCTGGTTTATGGGGGGACTTGGTGACAGTGACAACTCTTACCTTGGCTCCTGTCTTAGCTTTCATGCTTTCATATAAAGTATGTCAGCCGGAGGAGTCTTTGAATTAAATTCTCTTGCCTGACCCAGAAAGCATTTCTGAAGCCCAGCTCCCCCTTCTTTCAAAATTAAAAGCACTGAGCCCCCGGTTCCCTTCTTTGAATTAGTGACAGGCCCTGGCCATCCCACAGGCCTTTCTTCCAGGACAGTGCTAAGACTTACCATCCAGAGTACAGAGGGCAAAGAGACCTGAGCCAGTATTCTCGCTGGAGCAGCCTGTAAGGCAAGAAGAGAATTACAGGAGTTGATGTAATTTTATGAGCATTGTCCCCTCCCTTTCCTGAAAAAAACAAAAACAAAAAACAAAAAAAAAAAAAAACCAAAAAAAAGGATCGAAAAGAAGCAGATTCATCCTGCCTCTTTTTCTGACACTTTGCTTAGCAGGTATCTGTAGATTCTTGCAACCAATTATACTTCATGCTAACTTTTATTTGTAGGGCACTGGCATCTCAAAACCCAAGACCTTTTCTTTGCACTGATACAGGTGTGTCTGGCTCTGCTGGCTGCTCCTAGGAGTTTGCCTGTACCACACATGCACCTGCAAGCCCATGGCAGTTCCAATTTTAGTGGACTGTATCACATCCTCTCCAGGCTTCAGAAATACACAAGCACAGGCAGGACCACCGCAAAAGACAAGAACAGCTGAAGTCAAACAACAGTATTACAACTGGACCCTCACTGTTTCTTTCAGGGACAGGAACATGGCCTTCAGCTGTTTTGGGAACGTGCAGTATTGAAAAAAAATAAAAGGAGAGGTCCCAGCAGAAGGACAAAAGCACCTCCATGGCAACTCCTAAATGAGCCTGTGGAGACCAGGCTACCAACTCTATTGTTTTTGCTACAGCAAAATTGCACAGAAGCTGTGATCCTCTCCCAGCACACACTAGTCAGATGCCAGAGAGCCCTTGCTTTATGAGATTAGACACATGCCTTCACGCTCATCTACACACTTAGCCCTGGCCTTCCTGGGCTATGCTTACACAGACACGAACTGCCTGCAAGCAGTAGCCTCTCCAAAGCCTGTATATAAAAGCTGTGTGCAGGACAGCACTGACAGATGTGACTAGTTAAATATGAAGAGGAGACTCCCTTGACCGCTGGGCTACTTCAGCCCTTCAGTACACTCTCTACCTAGCTACCAGTCACAAAAGACATGCAAGGTCAGGTTTTGAAAGTGGTATCACACTTGGCAGAGAAGGACTGGAGCCATATTCAACTACAGCTGCACTCAATCCTTTCAGTGACAACAAAGGAGAGATGCTAGCTCCTGGAGGCCTGCAGGAACCCAGGAAACCTGGCAGTCAGCGACAGGCCAGCAGAGCTGAAAGCAAATAGGCAGTTTCCCCAGAATGATGCAATACTGCAAGTGTACCTCTGCTGTCCATAGAGAGCTCCAAGCTACGACACCCTGCATGCTCCCAGGATGCAGACTACCCTATTTCTGCAAATCAGCTTAAAGCAAAGTCAGCTGGCTGAGTGCTCTATTGCCCCTAGTTGACATTCATCCAGACAGGCTCTGGTTCAAAAGACCAGTCTGTAAGAGGGACACAGCAGATCAATATGGCATTCTTCAGCTGTTTCATTGCTGATGGTCCAGCATCAGTGGGCTTTTCACAACCTCCTCTTCATCCCTTACTCTGTGTGCCTTCATTTTTCACAGGCACCTCTCATTAGATGCAAGGCTTTGTATGCAATGAAATAATTGATCATGTGCTCTGTTGACCACATTGCTCATAGCTGCACCTGAGATGCTGAAAACGTGACAAGCTTAGGATGTGGGGAGGGAAGGGTACTCTGGGCAAGGCAAACGGAAGGGGTTTCAGCAGATTGCTCTTCTCCTCCAGCTCTAATTATGCTGGACAGCCTAAACTGTTCTCAGATAGCACTGTAGGGGGTAACACTCAGACAGAGCAAATGCAGCAGAACTCCAGCCAGCTGCACATAAGAAAGTGACCTGCATTGGGAATTTTCTGCCTTCTTGTATTATGCCCGTATGGTCCAAGGGAGGGTGAAAGCTGCTTACTCTTCATAGGTCCCAAAACAGGATTCAGTAGGTACACCAGGCACAGGCCAGAGCCCAAAACAGTTACACAAGGGAGGCAGTGGCAGTGTGTCAAAGTCTGGACACAACAGCTGTGTGTCAGGCCTGAGAGGAGCCAGCAGCTACGGAGAGTCTAGATACAACAGCTGAACAGAATACATTGGAAGGGGACAGAGGACGGTGCTATCAATGAAATACAGAAGCAGCTCTGAAGGGGTTGGGACTGTATAGGTGGAGGAAGAGCAGGATATAGCTCCCGGTTATTGGCAATCAAATGCTGAAAAGCACAAAAGCAAGAACAAAGATGAGACTGTGGAAAGGAAGAGGTGCAGCTTGGGAACAAGAGGGCATAAGCTGCAGCCATGCAAAAGCAAAGATCAAGGACATCTGTAGGAGCAAGGCATGGCAGCCATTCAGGATGACTAAATGCAGCCAGTGGAGGCTGCAGAGAAACTGTTGTGCTACGTGAAGAGTAAGAGCTACCCAGGGAAGGACAAAGGCTATAAAAAGCTCTAACGCAAATATCCAGCTGTCTTTTTTCGCGAGCTGGCTAACAGAAGACATGTTCCCTCTGTTCTTGCAGCTACCTCCCAGTTATTTTTCAGCCATGGGAAATCTGATTTCATGTTGGACTGATGCATTGAAAAACTATCGCGGCAACCATTGGGCCCCAGACCCCAAGCCCTAATCTCTCACCTCGACCAATGCTGCCAATTAGATGAGTGGAAACATTCTTGTTGTGAATCCGTCCAGATGTTTGGTGTAGAATAACATCTCGAACAGGGGCCTCACTAGGGAAAAACAGACAGACATCAGGGAAAAAGGCTAGGGAACCATGCCTAGGACAATCACAACAGCAGTGTACTCCAAAGCTTTACAAACCCAGAGACTGATACAGTTCGTGCATAGGTTAGCCCTTTAATGGTAAAGGCCAAGGAAAAGAATGCATGCCACCCCAAGTATGAAAAGAACCCACTAATGCTTAAATAACAAAACCAGAATGATATGATGCATTTGAAAACTGGAAAGCACTCAAAAAAAAAGAGAAAAAAAGAAAAAAATAAATCAGTAAAACATATTCCAATCAAGGAAAAGACAATTTTTGTCATTACTGTCACGTAAGCCTGGCTGCTTTTCACTTAACAAGTGTGTCTGCCTGGGGCTGAACAGGTTGGTCAAAGATCATGCCTGGGCCTGGCTTCTGGCTAGGAGGGTATCATTCCACTAAGGTCTCCGAGACATGAGGAAGACTTGCCCAGCTCCCCTCCTGCTGCAGTTTTCTGACTCTGCCTTAAAGTCTCACAGAACACCACAGAAGCATCTGAATTCCCTACAAGGGTCCCTCCAGTGCCAAGGACAACCACCTCACTGCCCATCCCGATTGCTCTAGTTGTGACTTACAGCACTGGCTGCCAGGGGGTCTCATTATGAAAACCTCCAACTACCTCACCTGGAAGAATGGAGTGAATGAACCCAGTGTCATCCTGGGCTTCAGACTAACTGGGCTTGGCCCAGCCTTCCAGTTGCTACCCTTCCCACCATTAGACAGGTCACCAGATTGCCTACTACTTTCTCTGGAGACCTAGGCCACTCATTTCCCTGCTTTAGCCCCAGCAGTGCCCCCCACCAAAAAAATGGTTTTGTATTATCCTTGCCCAATCCAAGGAGAAGACAGTGGGACACAAGGAAAGCACTAGTATTCGTCTATGTGACAGAGACATGAAGAGTGCTCATGGAAGCTTGGGTACAGATGGACTTCAGTTGTGAACTCCCAGCAGTATGGCAGCCCTTGCCCCGGAAAGGTGGTGGTGGTGGTGTGGTGGTGCCCTGTTGTGATGGGCATCTACAGCAGAATCTCCTCATCTAGCCCATGCAGTAATGCTCTTCACCTGCCTGCGGCAGAGCTGTCCCTTCCCTCTGTCGTAGCCTGCTGCTCAGAGTCCCAGGTGCACAGCAGAATGGCATAACCGCAGCCCGGCTGAGACACCATCAACTCCGGTGAGCCATCAGGGCCTGGGTTCACAGAGAGGCTGTCCACCTATACTAGCAAAAGAAAAACATGGAGAGTCAAACTGAGAACTTTAAACACCTCAGAAGGATTCACTGTGCTCCCTGACCTAAACTTGAATATAGCAGATCATCTTCTAGAGCTGAGCAGAAGTTGAACAAATTCAGCTAGAAGCAAAACGTCCAAGTTACAGTAAAAGGTTATGCTTCCCTAACTAAAGCCACTTAAGAACAACACTAGTATTTTATACTAATGCTCTCTAGTTGGGCAAGAGCAACTGACTGTTTCCCAGACAAACCCACCAGCTGCTCCACACGTACAGGACAACCACTGGGCAAATCTCCCTTCAAGCCACGAACAAGACAATCACTTTGTTCACAGGCCTGAGATTTTGTGCTGCTTCTCCTGGGAGAGCCACCTCTCGAAGACTGTATGACAAGTTCTGCTCTGAACATCCCGTTTCCTTACCTGACCTTCTAGCAGCCATTTCTTCAACAGGAGTAGCTGCCCAGAGACATGGTCTGAACTGTCCAACAAGTCCTCCCAGCGGAAGGCACGTACTACCCTGTCAGTGTAACCCACCACCAACTCACACTTCCCATCTCCATCTGCAGGGAATACAAGAAGATAGACGCGCTCTCTCAGGCTTTCATAGCCCCAAGAGCCCCAACAGTCAGAAACCACTGTGCTAGTTTCCATCAGGCAGCAACCCTGAGGATCCCAGTCCTGAAATGAGAACTCAAATACAATGGGAATTCAAAACACCCAGATGCTTCTCCCTCTCTCTCACAGTCCCCCATCTTCATACCCACAAACTCCCTCAACCCTACACTCCCACACCAGCTTCCCGGCTCACCTATGTCATTGATCAGCATGACCTTGGTGTTGGCAGGAATATGCTGCTTGAACACTGGCTTCTGCTCTTCTGCTGCTGCCAACTCATGGTGGCCCGAAGCATCTGGGTGTTTTGAAGTTGTCAGGTCGAAAAGATGAAACCAGCCTTCTGCACTCACTGCCACCACAAGATTCTAAGAGAGGAGAGAAAAACATTTTCATTTTTCTTCTTTTATAAACTGCAGAAACTGTCCCACTGCAGGGTGCAGGAAGATACAAGGGTAGATCCATCAAGATCAATGACTCCTACAGGGGAACAGGATAAGGATTTTGGCCAGCATACAAACTACACAGGTACTGCAGGACCCTAATTTCTTGTTCATCTTTGTCAGACTAGGATATCAAGCTGATGTAAGTGTCCCCGAACAACATGTGGCTTTCTCAATGCTCACTTCAGCTCTACTCCCCACTGGAGCACACATAGCTACAGTATTTTAGGCAGGGTGCCTAAACCAGGACTTTTGGACTCAACGATCCTGGCTTAATCGCCAGAAATAGCAGTCCAGCAAAAAGAGTCGCATTAGACCCAGTGGAATTTGCTTAGGAGTCTAGACTATTCTATGGCTCAACCTTGTTTAGATGACCTTAAATGCACACAGCCAAGCAGCAGAAGGGCCACGGCCCACAGCAGGGACCAGCACAGAGCAGGGCAAAAGCCACTGAGATAAAGGAGCAACCCTCAAAACACCAAAGCCTTGTGGTGCTCACACAGGGGTGTGTGGAAATCAGTAGTGCTCTCTGAAGATAGGATGGATTTCCTTTCTCATTAAAACCTACACATGGCTCACAGAAAGATACAGCTTGTCTCTAAACAGAAAACAGTTTTAGAACAGCAGTGCTAAAACTCTATGAACAAGGGAAAATCCTGAAAAGAAAGCACCTGCAACCTGCCCTCCTCCACACTCAGGATATGACGCGACCCTCATCTCCCAAACACCTCTCCCATGCCCTACAGGCACAGCTGAGAAGAGTCTGGCTGCTCTCACCTTTCCTTTATTGCATACATCTCCGATTCCAACACATGTGAGCTGCAAGAGAAAAGAAGGCCATACATGAGAGAAGGCAATCCGAAACAGCACTTTGGGCTAAGCCTCTGCCCTACCACCTCCTCTCTCATAAACCACCTCTTGAACTCTCAATGGCCTTTTCAAGGACAAAGAGAGCGGAATCAGGGACAGAAACACATCTGCCACACAACTGCCCAGAGCCCTGGGGGCAAAATTCACAGTGCACAGGAGCGGGATCCAGGTGGGACAGAAGCCCAGTTCCTGTATTCAGTACTTTGCTCATCAGTCCCAACCCATGGGGCTAGCTGCGGGCAAAAGCAAGGTCTTGCACAGCTACATGAAAAGCATCAGAACCAGTTCTGGCTGCCACTCCCCTCTGGCCTATGTATTCCTAGACAGTGGTCAAGGATAGCTGGCTGCACATACACCAAAAGGCCCAACCACTTAAGAATTTTGTCAAGAACTGACCATTCCTTGGCATGATCGCACAGCCCAGGGTTTGCTGTCATCATTCTTGTAAACATAGAGCTTCCCATTGGTGTCTCCCACCACTAGCTCATTCAGCTGTGAAAGAGAATCGGGTTAGTAAGAAGAAATCCACAATTACAGTAACAGTATTCCCACAGAGTAATAATTACAGAATTCATATCTAAAACTTAACTCGGTGGGAATAAGCAGCAAAGCAAAACAAGAGTTAAAGAGACGCCTCAAATCAATAGAGATGGTCTAGGAAAAAAATTTAAAAAGTCCTAATTTTACTCTCATGGATAAAAGCTGGAGAGCGACTCCTTAGAGCAATATCCCATTATTCAATGCTTCTCTAGTATTGCTGCTTCAGAGTTGCATCTCTGACTGTTCTAACATCCTACTCAATCATCATCACCCCATCTTCCATCCTTCATTCTCGATTGACTTGATCTTTCTTGAATGACCTGAGGAAGATTACGGCAGGGAGGAAAATATAATCATCCAGAGAAAGCTACAAAAGCACAAGATTTACACTGGATGTTCAATCTCACCAATGAAGAAGTAAAGGTCTTTCAGAACGGTGATAATTTCTTTAAAGATGACTGCTAAAAAACCCCAGCTACCCCTGCTGACGAGCCTACTCCTGCTACCCTGTCTTCTGCATCACACCTCTGTGTATTTAGGTTGTACGCATTTCCTAACTCCCTGCACACGCTGTCCCACATAACACAACTTCTGACGGGAAAATTTATTTTATCATCTATGGTATGCTAGCCGTGACACTTTTCAGGACAGCAGGACAAGGCTGTAAAAGAACTTGACTGTTAAGAAGAAGGACCAGTTTACAGGTACGCGGTTACGCTAACCTCTTCCTAGTTACGGACGCATCAGACCCATCAGAAACAAGTTTGTGGGGCTGACAGCACCACTCCTAGTGCACAGCCACCCGTCGTACGGGCCAAGAGACACCGACACTCGGCCCTGCCCCGCCGGCGATCCCCCGCGCCCCACCAAAGCATCACACACACACCCCCCCCAGGACAGCAGAGCGCCCCCCCTCGGGGCCAGCTGCCAACCCCCCGCCAGCTGGGGTCAGCCCGGGCCCCGCCGAGGGTGCCCAGCGTGCCCCAGGGGCTGCCAGCCCCCCCCCAGCCGCGCCCAGAGGCACCCGAACAGCCGCTTTGCCAGGGACCTCTGGGGCCACCCAATGCCGCCCCCACCTCCCCGCCGCCGCCCGCCCGTCCGCCAAGCGCCGAGGCGGGAAGCGCCGCCGCCGCCCGCAGGCCCCGGCTGCCAGCCCCGCCTCAGCCCCCAGCGCTCCCGCCCCATCGCCGGCCCCGGGCCGCCCCCGGCCGCTCCCCAGGCCCACCGAGCCCGGCTGCCCCGCCCCGCTGCTCGCTTCGCTTCGCCTCGGCCCCGCGCCCAAACCGGGCCCGGCACTGCGCCTGAGGAGGCGCTGCCTCCCGCGGCCCCCGGCCCGCCCGGTCCCCGCCGCCGCCACCGCCCCCCGCCTCCACACCGTGTCGTTGTCGGCGTCCCCCAGGCAGATGGCGTGCGGGAAGAGGCTGCCGCCGAAGTCCAGCGCCACGCACTGCACGTAGCTGACGGAGCGCATCCCGCCGCCGCAGCCACCCGCGGGGCCCAGCCCCTGGCCGAGGCGACGGCGGCTCCGCAGGGACAAACGCGGCCGCGGGACGGTGGCGCAGAGCGCGAGGATCACGTGGGGCGGGGCGGGGCAGCTGCGCTGGCTGGCGGCCCCTCCCCCCGGCGGCCACGCCCCCCAGCCCTCAGCGCGGCGGCGCCTCCGCTCGGGGCTCGGCCCCGCCGCCTGCCCAGCGGGAGCCGCGGCCGCGCACCGGCCCGCCAGGCCGCATGTCCCAGCCCGCCCCGGGGGCCCGGCGCCCAGTACGTGATCCAGCCCGTCCCAAGGGCGACACCGCGTTTCTCCCGGCCCTCGACAAACGGGCCACCCGACCGCTCAGCGCCGGGGGCAGGGCCCCGCACCCGGCAGCACCGAGGGAGGCGGAGGCCGCTCTGCTCCCCCGCAGACACGGTACAACCGCTACGAGCGCTGCACAGGGCGAAGGACTTATAAAGCCAGACAGGTGTGCGTGGTTTACAAAGCCGATACCGTAATTGTTTATTTTAAGCGTTTTTCTATAAGGACGTAACAAATAGCTTATATTCGGAGTTTACATGCACGACCTCACTTAGAAACACCAGTGTGCCATCTGCTGCTGGCGACTAGCCACATTTTTAAAGACGGCATGGGATCATCCTTCAGCTGCCTGAATGTATAGTGCACTTACATTTACATTCTTAAGTATTTGTTATGTAGCAACAATAAGGGCAAAGACTGCTCACACTGTACGTATTATCCACCCTTGACTCTAGCAATTTTGTAGATGCTCTATAGAAATCATCTCGCTTGTTACTTTCCAAAACATGCTGAAGAACTGTCAGGTCTACGGGAGATTTCTGGAACTTGATGTTCCAAGAATTAGAAATTTCATCATTAGGACTTAGCCCTGTGCTTGCTTTCACACACCAAGTTTTCGCCCCAGGGGCTTGTATTTCTAGTAGTAACTGCCAACAAATCAAGGTATTTCTTTGCAGGAGAAAAATAACTTCCTTGGCATTCCTGCTTCCCCATACTGTTGTGTGGCTGGAAATCCCCCTCTTGAAACTTCAGTTGACAAGCATTCTTGTTACACCATGTTGTAACCTGTCTGTAATTCCCATTACGAGATAGTCATGCTTCGGTACAAAGTGAAACAGTTTTCACAGAGAGCTGATACTGGCAACCTCCTGCCCATAAAGAAACCCATGAATAAGTTACACAGTACTTCAGTCTCAGCAAAGGAGACCAGGAAGTCAAGCTCACATTTCAGATGTCATTCATGTTACAACAGAGATACTCCACAATAGACACAATTCCAGCCCATCCCATGCCATGCAAAGACATCTTTCTCACTGCAAAAATAATTTTTTTTTTTTATCTGAAAGGAACAGATTATCTACCTGCTTCCTGCAGAACAGGTAAAAATGTGTCCCTGCTGCTAGTGTCTCAGAGCAGGACAGTGGAGATGCCGAGTTTAACTCTACATAACAAGATAAACAGAGGTGAGTGAGTAGTATGTTCCATGCCTGCAGACACAAAAAACCACCCCAACAAAAAGCCCACACAAAACCCATAAGCACAACCCGCTCCCAAACAAGACACGCTACATACTGCAGAAAGAAGTAGAACATCAAGTAATAGCTTTCTTGCGAAATAGGGATAAGCAGACATTTGAATCACCCAGAAGTCTGTAGTTCATGAGGATCTGGAAGTATTTGTAACATGTTAAACCAGTATCACCTATTTTCTCTTCAAAGCCAGTCACTTTCAGGTATAAATGAATGAGGTTTTTTTTTTCCTGGTCCAGTTTTACAAGGTGGAGAGTGAAGTGGAAGCTACTAATACAAACAGAAAATAAGCTCTATGCATAGGTTACAGCCTTGCACTTGTACAGTTTTCCGCAACAGTTTTTCCTTTTGCAAATATATGGATAAATGCTGTGCCGATTACTGTGGAAATTCCCTTATGGCAATGAACAAACAACATACTAAAATAATCAGATACTGTGGCTACCATACAACTGCGTGGATGAGAAAACACTGAATTTCCAAAGGACAGTAAAATTATCTTAATTCTGTGCAAATCCCAATAAAAACCCACGAGAAGTTCTGTTTTCTTGAGTTTAATTGGAGCTTTTATTACTTAAGCTGTGACTTCACAGTCTTAACCTTCAGCAATTTGCAAAGAGGAGGCATACAAGAAAGGTTACAACACTTAATGGAAGGGACTCCCTACTGAATGGGGGGGGGGGGGGGCAGGCAAGGGGGCAATCCCAAGGCAGAAGAACTGGGAGCGCCAATTTGTTCTCAAGTCTCATGTGAAGACTCCTGGAAAAGGCTGATTACTTGAAAGAAATCAAGGAAATAAATTTAGGAAGCAGAACCTGAGATTAAAGTGAGCTGGAACCAGGAGACAAACACCAATGTCAAAATGCAAATAAACCAAGCAGAGTAAATCCAGACAGAACCCAACAGTAACAGAGGCTGAATGAATAAATAAAGTCCCTAGGATTAAACCAGATTTATGCTGCCACTCAGCTTCTTCAACAGACGTATAAAGCTGTAACTGACTGTGGCATGGTGGCTTCAGCCTCTGCTCCCCTGAAGCCACTGTCCAACCAGGTAGAAAAATAAAGGTCTAAATCACTGGAAATTCTTTCATTTACAAAACTAATGGAATAGGGTTTGTTTTTATGCTTCTGTGTCAACTTCCGATTTATCTTCCACTCCATTCTGCTCATCTTTCATTTCTGCATCTTCAGTGTGGCTGGTGTGAAGAGTAGCAGCTGACTAAAAGAGAGACAAAGAACATATTCCTCCGTTAAACAAAATTGCTAGCATTTGCAAACAATACCACAAACATCATTTGATTCTTATCACTAGGATACCTGGTCTTCCTGCAAGACTGAATTAAGACATTAGGACCTTCAGCCAAGAGAAAAGAAAAACTTCTTTGCATTTTTTCTGCATCCAAGAAACCAAAAGCAGTTTAGAGGAGGCTAAGAAATAATACTGGTGTTAGACCGTTGTGATTCATAACGTGGTGTGCACATGCTTGCCACATAACACTTCAAGAAAGCATTCTCCCACAAGCTGAAATTCCTTTAGGCAGCTTCTGTACAAAACTGCTTTTGTCCTGCTTCAGTTTCAGCAATTCCCATACCCTGCCCCCAGCCCCAACTTGCACGAGGCACATCTAGACTCAAAATATGAAGGATCTTTGTTGGACAACTCATTTCATGAATAGTGACTTCAACTCAACAACAGTTACTTGGATGTCCTCTGTAATAGCTTACCTGGAATAAAATCTTAATCTGATAAAGCGGCTGCTCTAGAAGCCCTCTCCTTGCTCTATCTTCCAGTCCACATAAAAAAGTTGTGGAAGGCAGCAACATGTGGCAAGGTCAGTTTTTACAGCAGGACATAACCAGCACATCTTGACCTTGCAATAATTTTTAAACACAGTAAAAGGAGGTAGAAGTGTCTTGACCTGCTCATCTCAAAAGACTGCAATGAAATTGCTATTCCACCTGTCAGCCTAGCACCCTGAACCATCTGATTTATAACAAAGTTAGATGAAAACCAGACAAGAAGCAAGGACATAAGCATGTGCTGTTGGAGGGGAACAGGAGGGCAGAAAGCGTCACAATCCTTAACTGTTACATCAACTTAAGATGCAACAAGAAACCACAGCCAAACGCCACCCCGGCAAAGATCAGCTTTCATCCTTAGAAGCATTCTATGAAGCACACAAGAGTGAAGTCTTCTCTCCACAGAAAACCCGTCAGCTGGCAATCCTGGACCTAAGATAAGGTGATAAACATCTTGACCTTTAAAAATTCACACTTTACATGTGAACTATTCAAATTTGTGAAGCAAACTACTGATGCAAGAGTGACTGACAAACTTCAACAGACCATCAGCCATGCAGATGTCAGGCATTTAGGACCTACAGTCCAAGCTGCCGCCTTAGCCATCAGAAGATGTTTGGTAAACAAACCCTCTTCTCCAGAATTCTTGAATGTCTCCCATCACCACTAATAAACTGTTGCAGCTACAGTAATTCCATCTATCATGTTGCTTTAACAGGAAAACATGTTTTCTTGCAAGAAAAATCCCCAAGCCTGACCTGGGGAGTAAGCATCCTTTGTTTACAGTTCCATTGACCCCCTTTTCATACAAAACCACGTCAATTTGAAGTAGGCCCGGTGGCTCAGAGAAAAAAATGTAGACACATGCACATTCCCAAGATCGTCTTAACTATTGACAAGAATGAGCCAGGCCAATAGCACCCTGGTCTGTATCAGAAATAAGTGGGGCCAGCAGGACTAGGGAAGTGATCATCCCCCTTGTACTCAGCACTGGCAGGGCCACACCTCGAATCCTGCATCCAGTTTTGCGCCCCTAGCTACAGGGGAGACATAGAGGTGCTGGAGCGTGTCAAGGACGGGCAGTGAGGCTGGTGAAGAGCCTACAGCACAAATCTTAGGAGGAACAGCTGAGGGAACTGGGGTAGAAAAAAAACTGGGGTAGCCTGTAGAAAAGGAGGCTCAGGGAAGAACTTGCCACTCTTCTACAATTGCCTGAAAGGAGGTTGTAGCAAGGTAGGTGCCCGCCTCTTCTCCCAAGTAACAAGTGATAACAGAGGAAACGGCCTCAAGTTACATTAGGTGAGGTTTAGATTGAATACTAGGAAAAATTCACTCACCAAAAGGTCTGTCAAGCCTTGCAACAGGCTTCGCAGGGAAGTGGTTGAGCCACCATCCCTGGAAGTATTTAAAAGATGTGCAGACATGGTTTACTGGTGGACTTGGTAGTGCTAGGTTAATCATTAGACTTTATGATCTTAAGGTTCTTTTCTAACCTCTGTGATTCCATGACTCTAAAGGCTGACCCTATCCAAAGTAGATGGGAAAATCTGCCCTAAGTGCCACGTCTCTGCAGTATGCCCAACAGTCTGCAATCCGAAGACTAGAGTCCGCCTGTGGGCAATAATACGACTCACTCTGTCTTAGGGCCCAAGGTGTACATTTTGAAAAGCACCTTTTGTACTATTTGGGGGTACAGCTTGCTTCAGTGATCCACTCTTCCTCTCTGAACAGCAGCTCTTGCTGTGTCCCACTACTAGTGGAGGAAGCCAGATTCCCAGCAGCTATGCTAGCTGTAAGGAAATTGCACAGGAGAGCCTGACAGCTGACAACTAAAACCTGTAATTTCAAAAGTGAAGATGCTCAACAGTGAAATAATTCTAGTTTAGTTGCTCTTCCTGAGGTTTTTCATTAAAGCCTACCAAAAATTAAGGTACCGCATGGTTATACATGACAATGTCTAAAAGGACAGAATACTTTCTTCCAGGTTCCAATAATCAAGGACTGTTGACATCAGGCTGCCTCAGCGAGATACGTAAGTACATGGACAATGACACTTTCCTCACAGAACCAGTGGGAAATGTTTGCATTTATGTGCTTGTTTCACTCCTTCACGAGAAGCAGAACCCAATCCACAGAACTACTGCTCCTCTTTGGAGAGGGAAAAAACCCACCAACCACCCACCCACAACACACACAGCTGAAAAGCCACAAACAGAACAGCTTGGCCACCCAACTATCCAGTTAGGAGTGATTACCCCATGCTTACTATTACGACTACTTTAGCAGAGTAAGAGATGAAGAATAGAATACATCTCCCATTGCCTCCAGGAGATAAATTTATTTCCGATATGTCAGTTTGAAAGACCAGGGGAGGGAAGAAAGAGAGGTTTATGAAGCATCTCATGTAGGAAATTGTCGACTCAGTCTGAAATGGCTGAATTGTCAGGATACACTCATCGGAGGACAGCAGGCCCTTGGACAGGCTCACTGACAGAGTTAACTACAGAAAATTGACATATCCCATGCATATTCTGGGAAAGTGGACAAAGATCTGTGAAAATAGCCTCACAAGACAGAAGCTTCTGTCCTCCCCAAAGTTACTGAGAAAATCTGAGGCTGATACAAATCCCACATGTGTCCTAGAAATTACAGGTTTACCTAGTCCTTCCGGACCATCACATTTAAGGAAAACAGAACATTTTCTTAGGATATATGATTCTCACCAGTAACTTCGAATGTTTCTTGCTAGTTGATACAACCTTGTTATAACCAGTTAACAATGACCGTATTTGAATACAGAACTAGTATTTACTAAAATTCTAGTGAAAGCTTAGTACAAAAACTACCCATGCAGTAGAATAATGTGTCATCTGACAGTCTGAATTCATACTGACACTTCATAACTGATCTGTGACATTTGGGATGGAGACAATCCTGAGCACCATCTGTATGACAGACGTAAGGCCTCAGTAGGCAGGCCACCCGGGCACCAAAACAGACTGTGCTTCAGAACAATCAGTTCAACGAACATTGATGCTTTTTTCAGTTCTTGAACATTACCATGTTTGCATCTCATGTCTTCAATTACTTTCTGATTAACGCTCAGCTGTTGCAAAGTCAGCTGAAATACATAAAACCATTCTGTGCAGTGCTCAGTATTGCCAGTTGTCTTCTTCAAACAAGACAGCCTCACCATTTTGACTGCTGGTATTTTCAAGTGTTTTCTCCCCTCAGAGGAAGCTACGTGAGTGTTCTCCCACTATACTTACCTTTGCTAAGAATAAGAAGTAAGCTTAATGCCTAAAACACTGTTCCACGTCTAACATGTGACATCACCTCTTGTAAATCTTCTGGAGTAGTGTTACTTACCTTTACGTCTTTGTCTGCAAGCCTTTGGAACATGTTGGCATACATCTTTTTCTCTTTCTCACGCTGCTCCCGTATTTTTTGCTGACAAGTTACCAGTTGCACTTTGGCAGCTTTGTTACTTGGATAAAGTTGTATCACTTTCTGGAAATCTCCCCGGGCCAATTCAAAGTCATTGACAGCCAAGTGCGCTTCTCCACGCCGGAAGAGGCCTTTTTCATTGTTGCTATCCAATTCGAGTGCCTGCATTGAAAATCAAAACCAAACCACATTCAGAATATTTTTTTTTTATTAATACGCAGTCAGAAAACCAGAGACTGCTAGAAACTGTACCTTCTGATGTGAATTTAGGAGTCTTGTCAGGGCTTACTAATAAGGCGAGTTGAATACAGTAGAAGTAAGTACAAAGAAAACTGGCTATTTGAGAGTAGAGAACCAGCAAACCTAAGATTTAGTCCTGGCTCTATTCCACCGCTTTGAAGGACCTTTGCCAACACAAATACCTTCACCACATCTCAGTGTTTCTACCTGCCAAATACTTGAATATTCGCAATATAGCAGCAAGTTAGTAAAAGGTATTCAAAAGGACAGCAATAATGAGAGTAACCTGTCTGATATTTTTACATTGTGTATTCAGTACTACTCAACTCCCGGTTGATAAGAAAGGCCAAACACCACGTGGCCTGGTATCCCTCAGATTGTTAAAGCAAGAGATAAAACTGTCGGATGGCTTGCACAGTTTAAAAATAAACCAAGCCTGACTACCTTGTTGCAGTTCTCCAAAGCCTGGGAGTATTCCTTCAGCTTGAGATGGCACATAGCTAGATTAAGGTGGGCAGCAAGCCTCAGGCTTTTGGCTTTCGTATCCTCCTCATCAGAGAGTCCCGATTCATGCTCCAGCCATGACACAATCTTCTTATACTGTAACGCTGCTCGTTTGTATTTCCCCTCCTGTAAAAGAAGGCAGTTCAACTATCACACATCACAGTAACATCACAGTAACTTACCTCCCTCTCTCCCCTTCTGCTTACTTTGAGCAACAGTTCTGACTAAAAATAGTTCCACCAGAAATTAATTTAAATCATCAAAAATATACTACTTCTGAAAGTCATTCCTGCATAGGATCAGAAAACCTTTAGGAATACCTACTAGGGGTATAGGCCAGCATTGATACTTCACTCTCAACTCCCACCTTTATATTCAACTTTTGATAAAAAACAAAGCAGATGGGGCATTTTCAAAACAGCACAACTATTGTTGTGTCATGAAGATAATGGGGAACTCTTGCCTTTGACTGGTCAAATTGTTTGAAACTGCTTTTCTACATATCTTTACCCAAACAAACATTGCTCATTCACAGCACTATCCCACAGCAGGAACCTAAATACTGTAACCTTGCTGCTATTCAACGTATGCCCCAGAATTACCTGTAGGTACAGCAAACAGCTCTGACAGAGAGAACTAACTCCCTGCAGAGTTAGTTCTTTGGATATTCCAACTCTTGAGGTGTGGTTTTTTGGGGTTTTTTTTTTTGTTTTTTTTTTTTTTTTTGTTTGTTTGTTTGCTTTTCAAAAGACACCTTCCCCTCCAGTTCTCCTTATAAAACCACAGAATATCATGAACACCACTCTGAAATGACAGGAGCTGTAATCATCATTATCGGCTCATAACATGGACTAAGAAATGTTATTATTACTTGGGGACTGTAATTTACCTTGAAGTACTGAGTGCCTCTCTCCTTCACAATGCCGCTTTGCTCCAGCTTCTCATCTGTGTTCATTTCCCAGGACTCCTTAGCCTATCCAAACAGAAACAGTTCAAGTCAACGATGCAGCTTTCGGGGAGACCCAAATGGCTGTACTGCTTCCCACTAACAGTATGACAGAGAGAGGTCTGGCAAAGCAGTTTCACCCTGCAAACTGGGCTAGTGCAGTAGAGACACTGACAGCAACGGACAGGGATATACTATAAAAGCAAGGACAATTTCAGCCAAGAGCTCCCAGCATGTCGTCATCTCTCACAACAGTGGCTTCTTTATTTCAGATCAATGTTCAGGGATTCCATCATCTTTGTTTAAGCTGCACTCACACTTCTCCCCCCATCTCCCAATCTCTTTGGGACTTCATCTCTCATTCCTACCTTTTCAAAGCTTTTGAGTTTCACTTCATACTGCAGCTCTGCATCTGGAGGGATCTGAAATTTCTCCTTCCCAGCACTTCCAAAACCATAGCTGTAAGATCAAGGCGGTGAGAGGAAGAAAAGAATGAAATGAAGAAAGAAACAAACCAACAAAAAGCAAGTTCCAAAACTATCCATCCAGCCATATTGAATACACAGGAAGCTGGAGACAAACAAAAATATGCAAATCTGGGATGCCTATACAGCATTAATAAAAGACAAAGGCTTGAAGAATTCTCAGTACTATTCTAAAATTAGCAAGCACAAGGTAGAAGAAAACTAGAGAAACCTGGGTTTAATTTCATTACTCTCTCAGTCACCAGTTCCTATTCTTTCTTTTTTTAGCTTCTATGAAGGAAAAGCAAGTTCTCTCTCCATCAAGGAAAAAAGAATATACTTTAAAGTTATACATATCTTGCTTTATGTTCATGACCCGAGACTGAACGCAGTAAGTAGCTGCATATTAAGAGGAAAACCCTCAAGATCAGATTGCTTTGCAATCAGTATCCCTCTTTTCCCATCAGGTTCAGTTCCAGTTCAAAAAAAATTATAAAATAAAAACTGAAGTTAATTATCAGTGCAAACTCCACTTGTTTCAGCTATGTTCTCACTGTAAAGAGAAAATTCTGCTTATATCCTAAACTGACTAAGGTGACAATATTGGGCAGTCATATGTCTTGGTTAGCTGTTGTTAGAGAATTCTATAATGGGCCAAGGTTTGCATGACTTTGCCTTGTGTCTCACAGGAGTCTTAAAGGCTTTTTTTGAAAAGGCTTTCAGAATACCAGTGCAAGTTTTCTACTGACAAAAGATTTATAGTACTCTTTACTAACCACATCACCTAAGGACTAGCTATCTGGTCACACTGGGCTCCTCAAAAGGCTCTTTTCCTATTCTAAGGCTGTTCTTTAGGTATCTTTATAAGCACTGCTGTATAGTTAAGTACTGTTTCATTAAGAGGGACCACAAAAATGTGAGTTAAGAGAGCAACAATTAATTTTTTTTTATATTCACCAAGATCAACACTACAGAGGCTTAAATAAATTTCTTTTGGAGTGCCGTCACTTCCCAACCAAGTGGCAAGGCGATCTTAGCTTCATACTTATACATCAAACTTTTGGGACTGATCATGGTTTTACCAGAGCACTGAAAAATGCTGAAAAGCGTTATAACAAAACACTTTGTTCTTGTCAGATGCTTAACAGAAGCCCTTAAAGTACCAAAAGATCAGGAAAAGCATACTTGGGTTTGAGATAGAACACAGATTCCTCAGATTTCTCCATTTTCTGAATGGCTTTCTCCAGACCATGAGGAAGATCATAGTTGTCACCTTCTCCGATCTCAAACCGCAATTCCCGCCTGTCAAAAACACGATCTCCACATCGGCCTTCAAACTGGACTGGTAACAAAAACAGAACCACCAGAGAAAAATCAGAAGATATCCACATATGGTAAAGGGCAGGTAGCACAGCTAATATAGGAAGCGCCAAAGCCTCCTCCTGAACAGTCTTTTTTCTCTTTTAACAGCTACCTATGGTGGCTACTGCTACCATTAGCAAATAAAACTTCTGCTGCTGAACTTTATAAACCACCATGTGTAATTTGATGCAATATAAATAAGCCATAAGTATCTTCAGATTTATGTATTTAAAAATGCTGTTTAAGAACAGCTTTACAAGATACTATTTTTCAACAGTCAATTGCAGAAATAATGCCATTAATTTTGACATACTCTGAGTAAGTACTTATCCCTGAGTTCACCTTTGGGGTTTTGGTGTTTTCATTTGTGGTTGGTTTTTGGTGTTTTTTTTTTTTCCACTCCAAATGCCAGAACTACTTCCCCTCTTGTTCCTCAGCAAATGGCAATACCTCCTTAGACTCCATCTACTTTTTGTGATCAGATAAGCACTTTATCAGATCCAGTATCTCTGGAGAACACAGGTGCTGCTGGAAAATGTAAACCTCGCTAAAAATAAAAAGAAAGCTTACTCTGTCTTGTTAAGTTACTTGGTAAAGGAAAGAGAATTCACATATTCCTATCCCTCAGGACAAGGAGTTGTAGATTGGGAGAAAGGTTCTCTCTTCCCGCCCCCCCCCCCCCCCAGTAAACCCATTTACTATTTGTGTAACAGACTTACTATCTACAAGTGCACCCTCATTGGGCTTGGAGTAGCCTTCCCCTTTTTTACGGATTCTTCGGATGATGCCACCATCTTCATCATCAGTGAGATCCTCCCCCTTGAACTCAAAAAGTTCGATCTGTGGAGGGAAGAGCAGCCATGCATTTATTTTCATCACATCAATTCAGTAATTCACAGAATTTGCTCTCCAGGTACTTTTGAAATGTTCAGAAAGCCACTATCTTAGTTTATCTCCTCTAAGATATTAAACCACCAAGGCTATGAAGATGCTATATTCAGTAGATACTGGCTGGAAACCTACTGAAGAGTTTCAGATTCTTTCAGGCCTTTACAGCTTTTTTTCTCCAGCAATATCGGTCTCCCAGTACTACAAATTAGATCCTTTATTTGAAAGGACTGTGAACCTGGTTTCTGAATAAAGCTTCCATGAGCCACAATGCTTAGGGACTACTACAAAAAAAAGATTCTATTGGCTTCTTTAGTAGTATTTTTGCTAACATCTGCAGGTGGAAGTATGGACAGTGGGTTTTGGGATTGAGGCTTGTTTCTTTAATATGCGGGCAAATACCTTTTGAACACATTAAGCCATGAAGAATATGTTCTCAACTGCCACTTTGCAGTGCTACCACACTGATCAGCAGCTGTCTTACAGAGCTTATCAGAGCTCTCGCTTTACAGCCGAGTAGAATCACCAGTGGTGTCACTGCATCCAAGGGCCAGGGAGGTTTGTAATTAACACGAGGACAACAGGAGCAGAAAAATTGAATATAAACATACAATTGTTATCCTTAAGTCCTGACTATACCCTGAATTCCATATATGGTTCAAATTCACATCTATCGTGTTTCAAACTGAGTCCAAACTGATTTCAAATGCCTGTCCTGCAATATTAAAACAAATTAAAGGGTACCTTTTCAGACTTCGGCTATTTCCCACCTGTTTCTCCAGCCTCCTGCTCTTGTGACAGAGAACAATAGTTTCAACTATGTCATCCTCCCCTGCATCACTGCACAGAGTTTGGTGTTCTCTTTCTACTCACTGCTTTTTCCCCTCTAGTCTTGCCTTATTGTGGAATCATTTCAGAAAAAAAATATTTCCACTAGAATGATAAAACAACAAAACCATAATCTGGCCCACTTTTCATCTAAACTTGTTACTGCGACAAATTTTTCAGAATTTTAAAGAGCTGGTGTTAATGCAGGAGATAAGCCTGAATCTTCACATGCTCTCCCAAGTCTCTAATGCAAATCATAGTTTAAAGTGGGAGTGCCATGACAAGATGAAAAAATACTCTAGTCACAGAAGAAATTTGTTGTTGCTATTACCTTAAGAAAAGTCTTTTGCTATCCACGTTTGAGTAAAACAATAGTAAAAACAGCACAGAAGAGCAAGCCATTATAATCAGTATTGTTTAGACCAAGTACCTCATTTAAAAAAAAAAAGTTCAGGGCTAATGCTGTGGAGGTTCATGACACTTGGACTTAAGATACCCAGAATGCAAAAGGAATTGAATATTCACCAGCACTAAGAGTACTTCCACTTTGTATTTTGATGGATACCTAATAACAAATAATATTCTGGTCTTTATCTTCAGTTTGTCCGAAACAAGCAAAGTCATTCCAGAACATCCCACTGATGACCATACGGGTTTCCTCATTATTTTTTTTTCCACCTACACAACAGTATTCTATGGAAGAATCTATCTGTTTATATTCCTTAGCAAAAGCAACCACGATAACAGCTCAAAACCCTCAAAACAAACAAACCCCCCCCAACATAACCGAACAGAAAAACCCCCAAAACTCCAAACCATAAGACATCCATTATTTCTGGTCATAATGAAATGCTGATGTGGTGATGACAGCTACAAAAAACTTTTAAATAAGTTTTACAGGGTCATTTTTAAGGCTACTTGCACAGAATTTTAGTATGGTTACGGCACTTGCAAAGGAACCATGCTGACACTGTTCTAATAATAAAAAGAAAATGTAGAGGCAGGACTACAAGAGTGGAAACTCAAGGGATTTTAAGCACCCGAGAGTCATACTAGTTAGAAGTCCCTTCTACCTAATAAAAAGAGAGTTTCTGGATCCAAGTTCCACTCCCCCAGTTCAGGATATACCCAGCACTGCTTATCTGTTGTAGCTAGTCATCTGCAGGCCTTTTTGTTAGGGAGGCACAGGCAGCTTCAGTGTTTTTCTTTCTTTCTCCCTTTTCTCCTCTAACATTACTGCTCAGGCAGGGGATAGAAAGGGTCATGAATGAAACGCTACTTTTACCTAAACTACCCAGAAGATGGAGAGGTCAGACTGGCATCATTAAGAAAAATTTAGTGGGAAGTGAATAATCTGGATGACTATCAGGTAAGACTCAGTACTACTCTGATGAAACAAATCTCATCTTGCAGGTAGCGCTTTTATTTATCAAAAGGTTAGGTATTATCTCTTGTTGCAGGACAACAATGTAGCATCCTGTATGCTACTGCTAAGCCCTTCAGAATACTTCATCATGCTGACAAGGCAGAAGATCTTGACCTTTGAAACACTGCGCATGGACAGTAAAAAACAGAGGTGAGCATCTTCAGTAATTGCTATGCTGAAGGTCTATTTGTTTTTCCTTTCCCTCAACAAAATGAGGTGGGCAGAAAAATGCAGAGGGGTAGAGGAAAAAACCTCTCCCTTCAAAATCCTGCCCTGTATTATACTTAGTATCACTCGCATTTGTGCAAAGCACAGAGCATTCCAGCATGTGTAGTTTTAGCCAATATAAAGAAGCCACAAGTATCTACAGAGTTAGACCTTTAAAAAATGCCCTTTAAGAACAGCTTTACAAGATACTATTGTTTCAACAGTCAACTGCAGAAATAATGGCATGAGTTTTGATACACTTTCAAATAGTTCTTATCCCTTAGTGGCCTGGGGTACTAGCTGCTGGCAGCATTTTTTGAATCCTTCCACACAAAATACACCTTTAATGCTATTACTCACAAGTTCATGCAAGAAAAGAAATAGGAATACAATATCCAACTATGTTTAATTTATCCTTCTTAACAGATGCTCATTGTTTCCCTTAAAATCTAAACAGGCTTTCAGTCCCTACTCTGTGAGTTCCTTCTACCTTTCTCAGGTATTAGATGAAACCTTCAATCTTACAGCAATCATCAGGGCTTAATTTTCCTTATGCCTCTAACATAGGAATCCATTTCATTGATTAAGTATTTTAGAATAAAGTGATTTTCAAAAAACCACATTTAAAGTCCATCTGCCTTCTCTCAGGTTCAATTAAAGTATTTCTTGGAAAATTGAACTGCTTCAACAATAAAAAGAAATATATCCTCCCAAACACAGCTTAGACTGTTTGTCAGAGCATGCTCCAGGAACTGCTTTAGTATCATGTTTGATTTTTCCATACATGAAGAGTCTCAGCATTCTGAGGAGCCACCCTCACTACTGAAATAACGCACAACAGACAGCTGCTATTTCCAATCCCTTTGTGGGGGGTGGTGGGGGGTGCATGGGGGCACATGGTGAGGGAAGATGCCTTGAAGATCCCTAGGAAATGGGTTCCGTCCTCTGCTGATGAGGTTAAGAAATACCCACGCTAACTGGCTCCACGCTCACCAAGACACCCAGTTCACCTCCCAGGAAACCAACTGTCCACATGAATGGCAAAATCACTGTTATCCAGACCCCAAACCCAGGACTGTCAGAATCTATCACAGGGACGAAGTGTGTACAGACTACTTTCTGTGATGGTAGTATTGATCAATGTAGCCTGGATCCACAGACATTTGTCATTAACAAGGAACCTGAATGCAAACTCTTATGGTGCTTTAAGGCTTATTAAAATGCTCGGCTCTACAGAAAACTGAGTTCATAGTTGCACGGCTGTTCAAATACACTTTTATAGTCCAGCAGTTTATATGGCACCATTATCTCTTTTCTCCCCCTAACAGCTCATAAAAAATCATGTTAATATTGCAAAGAAAACACAAAAAAAAGTACAAAAAATATGTTACTAGGACATTAATTGCTCTTCCTGTTGTTGAGAACTTTTACATGTTCAACATAAGTATCATTACTTTGAGTCCTATGAAGTAGAAAGAGGGTTAAAAATTCCATTTTTTCAACTACTTCAGAGTCTGTCACTAAGATGGTCCACCCTCCCAACCTGCACTCTCCCATAGTGATTCATTCTGTAACTGTAAAATAAAAACTATGAACCCTGGAAAACATTCAAGTATTTTTAAGAACTCCAAAATAAAGGAACCTGAGCCACTGCAGATCAGTAGCAGCTAGACTAGAACTCTGTACATTGCCCACATTACCCTAATTGAGCACACTTTTTCTTTTGAAAACCTAACATTCCTGTTTTAAAAGGGTATTACATCACACATTTTCTACACTGAAATCTGATCTTTGTTGTGGTTTTCAAGCATACGGTTTTAGTGACCATCTCTCACTTACCTCAAAAATCAGCGTAGCGTTGGGAAGTATCTTTGGGGGGCTCCCAGCTGAGCCATAGGCGTATTCTGGTTTACATGTAATCTGACAGATTTCACCAACCTTCATAGTTGCCACAGCAATGTCCCATGCTTTTATCACCTCACCTATGCAAGTCAAATTTCAATCACATGATTGCTAGGCATACATGAAAGGCATGATCAGCTGTAAAACTGAACTTCATTACTTTCGGTATACAAAAGCCAAGACAGAGCAGAAATGCTGAAAGACTTGTGATTGCTCTGATTTATCAAAGGTTTCTTCATTCTAGGTGTAGTGATTCTTTTCCTCCCCTATAGGGGACACAAGTAATCTGAATACAGACATGGACTGAAGTGCTTGGCACAATCTCAAGTACGAGGAAATAACAATAAACTGAAGGTCTTAGGGCAAGAGATTGCCTGGCTCCTATTTTGAAAACAATCTAAAAAAGCCTTTTCTCTCTCTACTTTATCAGCTGGCAAAGAGCAGCACAAGTGTTAACTAGAAGTTAACACCCACTTGAATGGGAAGGGGAGGAAAACAGAAGTAGTCCTTCTAAAGCCAAAAGAGAGCAGAAGCTGGAATCTCAAGTAACAAAATCCTGTCTTTTCCTCAAGCTCTCCTACTTGCTGCTCCTTTCAACTCAATCAAGCAGCTTTTCTATCAGTCTTGCATTAATAGGTACACTTCGTTATTATCTCAAATTTCAGTACACCACAGAATTTCTCTCAATCAAAAAAAAAACAGTGGGTGAGGAAGTGTCAGCAGAAAAAAAATAAACAATTGAGTAGTAAGATTTGCTGAAACAAAGATGTTTGTATTTCTGCATTCAAAAAATGAAGTTTTTTGATAATAAAGAGGTGTACTTCAAGATTCAGATTTGGGTTAATTTGGAAACTAAGGGAAAAAGGGAGTATGTTTCATCATGCTGCAGCTGACAGCTGCCCCTATGTGCTCTGTTCCAGTGTCTGGTCACTATTAAGTACTCCTGAATTTGCATCTTTGCCAAAACAAGTACCAACAAAATGCATATTCTGGCTACTTAACTACCCTTTATCACTATACTTCAGTGCAAATTTGCTCCCCTGGAGTGCTTTGTCTAAGGCCCATAATTTCTTCAGCAGGCCTCAGGGGCTACACAATTCCCTCATTCAGAAAAATCTCAAAGCCATTCTGATTTGGCCAGAAAATAAACCTTAAGCTCTGAAAACCAATTTAAATAGCAACTTTCAGGTGCAAAGAGTCATACATGCAAGGAAATCCCATCTCAATTATTAATACCAAACACAAGTTATTACCTTTTCCCAAGTCAAACGAGAATTTGTCTTTCCTGTCCAGACTGGAGTCAAATTTTGTGCCATCAAGAAGCCATCCTGTGTAATGGACGGTCACTTTATCACCTATCATCGGAGACTCTGTCCCACTGCCTTCTCTCTTGACAACCTGAGAAAAAACAGTAAGCAACATAAAGATCATTAAAGTCTTTTTTTTAATTATTAATAATAATTAATAATAAAGTCTGCCTATTGGACATTAATTCCACGCACTTAGGTGCATGCATTATCATCTTCATTAGATAAAAGATTTGCAGGTCTACTTCAGTTATTTGGAAATGGATTGGCTATTCTGTCTACAGATTAGAAGTGTTGCAAATGCAGGAGCCTTAAGATGGCTCTGCTGTGATACAAGAACTTAATTGGCAACAGTTGGCACCAGCTCACAGATCTCTCTGCATCTATAGTTAGCAATGTCACTTAATTTCCTCAACAAGATTTTAAATGTTCTTGAAACTTTAACAGGTAAAACATTAGGCAAGTTGCCTTTTTTTTATTTATTCAAGTACTTTCCTCACCACCACTCACTCTATCATTACCTCCAAGTTTGGTGTTCTAGGCAAAGCATTTAAATAAGAAATGAGCTAGTTCTTTCCATGCAAAATCTATTCTAACATGCAACTCGAGATTGCTCAAGTGAAACCAGACAGTTCAACAAAAGTTAACAGAATCTCGCCCCAATGCGGGTTAGTTCTAGCAGCTACCACAGTAACACTTAGGAATTATTAAACTGTATTTTTGTCTTGCCACCACTCTGGGTGCCAGCACCCCAGTTTCACATACAACTGCAAGGATTTAATTTTCTTCTCAAGAGGTTCCCCAGCCTAGCTAGCAAGACCAATAGCAACTAAATACACACTATACAAAATGCAAGATTAGCCAGTCTATCTAGTATCCATTTAAAATGTATATCAAAATAAGAGAATAATACTGACATATCTCATAGGGCAAAGATATGAAGCCTTGCCCGTAACAGGAATCCAGGAAGTTCAGATTTGAGTTTTCTCCAACACTGACTGAAACCATCTAGCTCAGAGCCAAAGTTCTGCATTACTTTAGCTAGGCAAAAGGTAACCAATGGAGAACCCTATTCACTTGCATCTATAGAGACCTGAAAAACATACTGTTCATACAAGATAAACATTTACTCAAGGACAGTTATATGGAAGTATGGATTGGTGTCCCTCCTTTGAAGAAAAACTATAAAGATGTCATGCTTCTACACCAATCGTGGTTTTCACTGCAGGAACCAGACCGCTGGGAGACTCCTTCCCAAATTTCAACTTCTTGCAACCAACCACTGTCTATCTCCCACTCTGCCTTTCACCATCCCTGCAGCTGACTATATGGCTGAAATGCCAGCACCCTCCACCAAAGCTGAGGCAATGCGGACAGACTCTTAACAAACTGAAAGCACCTCACTGGATACATAAAAGAGGAGGGGAAAAAAGTAAAATCTTGAAAAAAATACTACCTGCTCAGCTTCCTAGGGAGAGAATTCTCAGTATGAAAAGGGATGCCTGATCTCACACAGCACACCATCCCCTTACCCTGCACCACCTCAGTGCTACAGCAGTTATTAGCATTACAGAACTAATTACTGATTTCTCCTCCAAGGAAGGCAAAAAATCAAGCAACCACTATCACAGATCACAGAGGTAAGGGAACAGAGACATATGAAAATAACATGAATCTGGTAACCAAACTAAACTACATCATGTTTAGATGTATGTATAAAACCAGTGGATCCAAACTAGTAATTTTAAAGCAGTCAAACTGAAGTCACTTTGAAATGGGAGTTGCTTTTAATGAAAACTTCTATCCCTAATGCCATATTCTTGTGGTGTCATACTAAGTTATTCAACATAAAACTAACAAATATCTCATGTTGAGTATTTATGCATTATTATTCTTTTGCATCTACTTAATTTTCAAGAAACTCGTTTCACTTTTTCATATACTCAACAGGGCAGCCCTATTTTCTGTAAGATTTTTATTTCCCTTTCAGATGAAGAAACCTGGCTTTTCTGTTCATATTGTGATGGCAAGTATTTCTAAACTTAAGTGCTTACACTAGAAATAGTGCAATCACATTGAGCAATACCAGGAAAAAAACCTCTGGATACTATTCTGATACAAAGCTAACGAAAAAATTAAAAAACCTCGTGGAATCAGTGCAATCATACTAGTACAAGATTGTTGTAGATTAGTTCAGAATTAGACCCTTGATTTCAATGGGTGTATTCTGCACTCTAGTAATTACTAGAAAAATAAAATCCATGAAGGCTGGACTTCGTGACCTCTACAGTCTTTTGCCTTATCAATTCACAATCTCACCTTTTTTGAAGTTCTCACAACCTCAGCTCTCTCACCAATATTTTTCCTACCCCCTTTTTAAAATATTTTGAAGAGTCACCTGCTGCTTTTCCACCATCAAAAGGTGGGGATTGCACGATGTAGACAGACACACTCTCTGCCTTTTACCATGCTTAGTTAGGTATCCAAGATGCAGGAGACCTGTGGGCAGCTTCCTAGGCAGCCACGCAGATGAGAACTCTAACCTAATGCTCTAATCTGTGCTATATGTAAAAAATAGAAACTTTCACCAAAGCACATAAGCTGGAAACATGGGAAAGCAGAGTACAGAAACCAGCCACACATCTTCAATCTGGCCCCTGATAACCCTCCTAAGACTGCAGACAGCACCTCTATGACAAACCCAGAATTTAAAGCCAGAAGGCTCTAAAGGCTAAAACTAGAGTTTTGTCTTTGCTGCTTTGCTGTGGTGCTACTTTTCTTCTTTTTAACACCGGAACTCTGAAATCTCACTGTGATTCAAAAAAAAACAACCAACACGTTTCCAGTGATCATTAGAAGTTTCTAGAGATATGGAAATAGGAAATATCTGACAGAGGAAGTTAGTGCAACTCCCCCTCATGGTATAAACGCTGCTACACGTATCAACTGACTTTCCAGTACAAAGCCAGAAGCCAGTCTACTGGCACGTTGAATACAGGACACAAGCCGCTCCCGCAGCCTGCCCTGGGGGTGTCCCCAGCGGCCTCACCTGCAGCTGGCTCGCAGCCCGCGCTCCCGCCGAGCCCGCACCAACGGGCCGCCGGCCCGGCTCCCGCCGCCGGCTTCACACCGGGCGCACGTGCACGACGCGCCACCGCAGGTACGAGCGGCCGGCGCGCGCCAGGAGCTCGCGCCAAGATGGAGCGCCCCGCTTCCAGCGCCGCAAAGGCGGGCGGGCGCAGGCAGCCAGCCCCGCGCTGCGCCACAACCACGGCCGCAGACGAGCCACACGTGCCCTGCCGCGGCACCATCTTTAATTCCCAGCCCCCGAACACGTGCTGGGGGGCGGGCCCGCACACCCACCCCCCACTCCCCCCCAAAAAACGCCGTGCGGGCAGAGCCGCACCCTGCGAGAGGGGCGGAGAGCGCGGCCCGGCACCCCTGCACCCCCCCACACACACACCCCTGGCCCCGGGGAAAAGCCCGAAGGCAGCAAGCAGCCCCTCCCCTCCACCACGGCCCCGGGCTTTCCTAGCGGGCGGCCCGGGCTGCGGCTCGCCCTGCCGGCGGGGGAGCCCCGGAGAGCTGAGGGGAGCCCCGCGCCGCCACCGCCGTGTGGGAGCCCCCGCGGGCGGGCAGCGCGTGCGCGCCTGAGGCGGCCTCCCGCCCTCCGCGCGCGCTGAAGCGGCAGGGCTGCGGGCAGCGGCCCCGGCCCCTCAGCGGGCACAGCCCGCCCCAGCACGGCAATGTACTCGGGGGCGCCCGCCCGCAGGCGAGGAGGGACACGCACCCCTCCCGTGCGGACCCCTCCCCACCGGCCTCCGAGTCACTGCGGGGGGGCGGAGACGCGGAGCGGCCGCCCCAGCCACCAGGTACCTTGAGGACGCCCCCATCGCGCTTGGGGGTGATGTCCACCCCTTGCAAGGGAGCCCCGTCCGCTTTCATCTCCTCCGCCGTCATGCCGCCTGCCGCTGCCACCGCTGCGCAGGGAAGGGCCGCTCCGCGAGGGGGGGGGGGGGTGTCGGCACCGGCCTCCCGCCGGGCTGGGGCTCGCGTCTCGCTGCGCCTCCGGCTCCGAGCAGCGCGGGCGGGGGCGGGCGCCGCGCGCCGCCCTCCCTCCTGCCTTCGCCGCAGCGCCGGCTCGCGGGCGGCGGGGAGGAGGAAGGGGAGGGGAGAGGGAGGGACCGAGAAGTTTCTAGAGAGGCTGCCGCAAAGCGCCCGGCCGTGCCAGGGGCCGGGGTGAAAGTGTGTATCGCCCCTGGGGGCGGAGAGGAGGGTGGGGAGGCGGCCGGCGTTACACGGCCGGAGGGTGAGGAAGAGGAGCAGGAGGAAGAGTTAATTGGGGGGGGGGGGGGGAGAGGGCCGCTTGTGCAGCGCGGGCAGCGCGCCCACCTCCCGCAGGTGGCGCAGGGTCCGGCCCCGCAGCGGGGAGGGGCCGCTGCCCCCTGCGCTGCCCGGGCAAGGCGCTGCGCTCAGCTGGGCTCGGAGCAGAGCCAGCCCTGCTGCCGCCGCGGCCTCTGCAGCTGCCTGGCGCTTGCTTGCGTTTTCGCCCACCGCGAGCTGTGGACGAGCGCAGGAAAGGTAGAATCAGGCACGGGAGCAACGTGCCGGCAGCGAGCGTGCAGCCCCGGGAGCTCGGGGCATCCCCTGGCTTGCCGGGGTGGCGATCCCGTTAGAAATCATGTGCTTGAAAACGGTTTGTTAACCCTGGACCAGGACTCGCTTAGGGCGCAGAGTGCAGGCTGTGTGGCTTGTCTGTCCATATCCATAAGGGTTGGTAGCACCGTTTTGTACCTCAGCCTGCTGCTGGAATATTTGGGGATGCATCAAAAAAGGGATGCGCCCTCTGGATATGAAGAGTGCATTAGAGAGCATTAGTGCAAGTGTAGAGAAATTAGCAGACCAGATTATGGGCTTGCTCGGCATCTGCGCAAACCTCACGGGCTGAATGCTATTTTTGACCAAATCATTTGCCACTTCCCATGATGTAAAATCAAAACACGGACCTTGTCCGTCACTTCAGGCACAAATAAGGCCAAAATGTTAAACGTGTTCGGCGTTTCACTGCAAGCCATGGCTCCCACGGCCCCCTCGCACAGCTTTGCGCGCTCCCCGCGACGGCTGCGACTTCCCGCGGCGCTTTCCCGACCCTTCTTGAACTTTCCCTTCCCCTCTTCTCCTCCCGCTTTCCCGACGGGTGCTGGGCGCTGCCGGCCCCTCCTGCCCGCCTGCCGCAGCTGCTCCTGCTCGCCGGCGGCTCGGGAGAGGCGCTGGGGCTGCGCAACCGCGGCCGTAACGCGCACAGCCCCGGGGCGACGGCGGGGCGCGGGGAGCGGGCGCCCGCTTGTTGTGCGCCTAGTGGGTTTTGCATTGCTTCTTCAGCGTGACGTCTGATTCTTCCTTAAGGGTAACCGGTCACTGAAGGTAAAAGGGAAGAGGCTGACAGGCTGGTGCTCAGTCTACCGGAGTTGCTTTTACAAACTGCGTTGCCATCCGGGCCTGTGCGGTGCAGAACGCCAAGTTCACAAGGGATCCCTGAACAGGCTGCAGGAGGTCTGGCAGCAGTATGTAAGATCGCTCTGTGAGTACGCATGTTGCATCTGCCCTGATTCTGCATGCAACCTGGACTTGTTCTGTGCCGGTATAAAGCTGCAGCTATACACACAGATTCCAGCTTCTGCCGATGCCAAAGGAAGGTAGTAACAAAGAGCCTAAATAAAGTACCTGCAATTACTTCAGTAGGTGGGTGTAAACTGGGAAATCTACGGGTTTCCCCTGAAAAAGAGATGCCTTTCAACCCCAGGCAAACATAAGTGCTTTAATACACTTTCAAACTGAGTAAGTGGAGAGGGAAAGAAACTTGTGGTTTCTGGGTGCATTTTGTCTAGAAGCTTCTAGCTGCTGTCAGTTTGCAGTTTAGCACGAGTAAGTTATTTGGCTGTAGATTAAATCTGTAGGAGGTACAAAGCTGGTTCTGCGCATAGACCCTAGACCCCGATACACTGAGGAACACAGAGGGAAGCATCTAAGCTGGTTCTGGCCCAGCAGGTCTAGCAGGTCTTGTTAGGGAAGGCACAGCAAAAACACGAGAGGTGCTTCTTCGTTTTGTCCCGTAATGAGTCTGCATGGTACTGAATTTACATTCTTCAGTCAGCGCTAACACACAAGTTAGGAGTACCCTAATTCATTGGGTTTGACCTCTCTTTTCACCTAGATGTTCTAATAATAAACCAATATGTTGGTTTAAAATAAACGTTTACTGGTCATCTGCCTTACGTTTGGCAATGAAGTTTCTGTTTGGGACTAGTACTTTTTCAGCTGTATATTGTATGCTTCATAATGCAGCATTTAAAAGTTGCAGTATGTAGAAACGGTGCTAAATTTGCCACAACTGCCAAACATGCTAGAACCAAGTTGAGGAAAGTGTTTAATAGTAAAAAAGAAAGATCTTTTAGTGGAGATCTCTTACCTTTTAGTGTTAGATATCTCATATTTTCAGCCATTCCTGTTTTCAGCATAGTGGTGCAAACTTACGTATGTAATTTAAACCCAGTACTGCGGGCTGTGTCCCTTAATAACTTTTCAACGACTGCCCAGATCTTGTTTAAGGGCCTCCCTTAGGGTACTACAGGCAGAACAGAAGTTGAAAGCAGGCTGTATCTGGAGGGCTTTATGGAAAAAGGGGGCAGAGGTAGTAGAAAAAAGGCAGTGAGCATTTTAGGTGATGTCAATGCTATAATGCTTTCGCTAGGGTATGTATGGGTGGAAGGTAGGTTGAAAGAGTCTCCCCTGTCTTTTAAGCCTTGGCTTTAGCCTCTTTTAAGGTGTGTTTATAGCACCACACCATTGGAAAGGTGCCTTAATGTCATGTCAGGCCTGTTTTCAGAAGATATATGGTGGAGACAATTTTGAAACTAAAGACATTAACTAAGCAAGGTGAGGAGAATACAAAGGAAAGATTTTGGATCTTGGTGGGTACATTTAGGTGAAAACAAAAATTTTGGCAATAGCTTTCAGGCAGAGTGAAAGACAAGTGAGGTGATTGCCTAAAATAGCAGAGAATAGCCTGGGCAGTAAAATGCCCTGAAAAACGACTAATTGCAGCAATAGTCTGGAACAGCCTCCCAGAACACATCCAGACCAGCCTCCCAGGACATGAAGCCTATCTAAAGCTGGTCTGCAACATGCTGGAGTTATGAATAGGTTTATATAAAAACTTGCTAGAGATAGCAAGGTTTGGACGTAAAACGTAATGATGGCGTAAGGCAATGCAGCTCAGCTGTAGCTTTACTGACAGGTCCTGCAGAGGCCGGGGCAGGACTTGAGGTGGCCTAGCCCATCAAGAAGGACCTTTGGGGTGCTATCAAAGGGTCAGCTTCCCAGGTATGTCATGGCTCAAGTCACTGCACTGCGTAGGTTGACCACAGCCCCGCCGTGACAGGCTGTGTGGCCTTGGAGGTTCATTTGCCCAGTTGTGTGGATCAAGCTGGCACCACAGACGCACACAGATGGGGATAAGAAGTGAAGAATGCAGGTCTGTGCAAGTACAAAGATGACAGTATGAGATAACAGCAAAGAGAATATCCAAAAAGGGAACAATCTTGAATATTCATTTGTGATTGGAACATGAACTGAACCCAAGCTTATCATGAGCAAAGGTTTGGGCTTGATTGGCTTGAAAGGGCCAAGCACAGGGTGTAAGAAAGGAATAAAGGCAGAAGCCCCACACTCTGTGTCAACACAAACTCACCGGCTGGCAGACTAACAGCCTGGCCCTTGGCGGGGACGCCCCTGATGCCAACTGCCAGGAAAGACATGATTCAACCCAGTGTGGCTTGAGTGTGGTGAGGACATCTCTGGGAAAGCTAATACCAGAGGAACAGCTCATAGGGCATGGGAGGGAACAGTAATTTGTGCACCCAATGTTTTTTGAAATAAGGCCTTAAAACATGTATCGATTGTAAATCTAGCTGCAGTAACAAAGAACTAAGTAAACTTGGTACTTTTTCTACTTGGCATACATTTCTTCTGAGGCATTGTTTGGTTAGTCTCAGAATCCAAAATAAGCCCCAGATGCTCCTTGTTGGTGTATCACCCTTATACTGAGTTGAAAAAGAATATGATTTAAGAGATAAGGCATGGCTTGTAATACTTCTGCTTGTTGCATTGTAAAATATAATAGTGCATGACGGTAAGGAGGAAACAATGTTCAGTTTATGTGAACTGCACATTTTTTTGTTGCAGTAAGTGGTGCTACGCAATTCACAGTAAGGCACAAACCTTCACCAGTCTAACTGTACACTGTTAGTTTGTGTGACATGTCTTTGATAGGTCATTAAGGGTATCAGCTGCTGCCCACCACCTGAGTTACACCCTGCCTGTTCTTCGTGCTCAGCTTCAGTGAGCTGTCCCAGTATCCTTGCTTTCCCTTGCTCCCCGGCAGAATATAGCAAAACAAGTCCTGTGCTTTCCTTTTAGTTTAGAAGGGATAAAGTTGTTGGTTTCCCTCATCTTTTACCAACATCACTGCAGGCTATAGTAGATTGGTGCGGACGAGGTTATGCTTATCCCGTGCTTTAAAACCCAGCAACATTGAAAGGGAAATGATCTGTGCTGTTATACACAGCAGGCATGTAAATGAGGCTCAGCCCCTCTGGAAAAGGGCTCTGTATCAACAGTTGCTGGAGATTTCTGTGCTGCTCTCCTCCTCCTTCACCAACAGATGTCAACACTTCGCTAAAACTAGAGGCCAGAGGACTTGCGTTCAAGCAATTTCTCATTTTTTAAAAAATTATTTTCTAGTAAGGTTATGATTTCTTCTCCTGTGCTTCTGTACATTACTTTCTATTTGGTAATTTCATTCATGTGATACTTGCTGTCCTTTTTAGATCACAGGTGTAGATTTTTTAAAGAGACTATAAACAGCACTTTTTTGTATAGACATTTCTTCTGATTCAGTGTATCCCTGTCTTTACTGATCATAGCCGATCAGCTTGCTTTCAGTTCATAGGAAGTTAGTAAAATCAGTTTTATTAAGATGTTAATTACATTTCCAAATGCAAAATTATTTTGAAATACCCAGACAGATGTCATCAGCTGCTTTCATTTGGTTCTTTCTTTGCCTTATCTTGGAAAGCAACTAAGATGGCTGGACAGATGTGTGTTTAGACATTCATATTTTCTGTTTCTTTGCATCCTGTTAGCCAGTGAGTGTACCCTAATGCATGCATGTTAACACCACCAGAAGCGTACCCTAATGCATGCATGTTAACACCACCAGAAAGCATGGGAAATTCCTGTTTTTTTCCTTAAAACACACCAGCATTTTACTCGGCTTTGAAATTATAGTGGTTTGTAATCTGCTGTAAAGTGCCATATAAAAGTAATAACATTAACAGTAATTACAGGTAATTGCCTGATTGATTCAGCTGCACTTTCACTAAAAATTATTTTTTTTTTAGTTTTTATTGGTTTTCAATCTGCTCTCTTATAACTCTAAACACTGTAACTGTAAACAAAAAAAAAATAGTCGCTTCCTTTAATAATTGCTTTCTTGACCTAATTTTAGAGTGCCATTAATTTACAACCTAATCTACTACTTCTTTGGCTCTATTTCCCTTTGATGTATTTAGCTTTGTTTCTTTGACTTTTGTTATGTAACATTAGAAAGGCAAAGGCTTTTTTTGATGTATGTTTTTCTAACCTTGTATTTCCCATGCAAACTATTGCTTGGCTGCCTCCCGCTTCTCCATCTCACTTTTCCAGCTGTGTCAGGGGAAGTTCAGCTTGGACATTAGGAAAAGGTTCTTCACTGAGAGTGTGATCCGTCACTGGAACAGGCTCCTCAGGGAAGTGGACCAAGCCTGTCAGAGTTCAAGGAGCATCTGGGCAACACTCTTGGTCGTATGGTTTAGTTTTGGTAATCCTGCAAGGAGCATGGAGTTGGACTCATGATCCTTATGGGTCTCTTCCAACTTGAGATATTCTGTGATCTCCACTAGGTGTCTTCTTTTACCATAGTTTTGAGCAGTTCTTTAAGAAGGGCTGTGGTCAAAGTTTAAGTGTTGTGTTCCCTTCTGCATGCAATCCATTGCACCTGAATTTATTGCTTCATCTCACCACCCTTCTTGCACATCGCTTAATCTTTACATTTTACGGCTTACTGCTTTAGCCTTCCCCACTGGTGGCTTCATGGTGCTTTTGCTTTCACAGGTGTCGAAAAGGGTGGGGAAGCATGCAGAGCATACCTGAGATGTTCAGTTCTGACAGTCATCATCTCCATCTTCAGGTTAACACAAATTTGAGCCCATTCTCAAGTGGTCCAGCCTCACAGTTACCCTGGATGCTGTATGTATGTGAGCACACACTGGCTAAGACCAAGTTCCTGATCCTCTAGTAGTGCAGAGCCTGAGCACATTCCTGCCCTGGCAGCAGCCTAGGCTCTCCCTTATGTGCTTAAGCCAGCTCTAAGGCCCACTTACTCTTGCAGTGTGCATTTGTGCTACATAGCATGCGAGTCTTAGAATCACAGAATCATAGAACAGTTTGGGTTGGAAGGGACTTTGAATTATCATCTAGTCCAACCCTCCTGCCCTGCTGGAGCATCTTTCGCTAGACCAGGTTACTCAAAACCTCATCCAACCTGACTTTGAACACTTCTACGGTTGGGGCATCCACAGCTTCTCTGGATAACCCATTCCAGTGTCTCACCACCCTCATCATAACAAATGTCTCCCTTATATCCAATCTAAATCTACCTTCTTTCAGTTTAAAACCTCACTTGATGATGAACAGACATAATGAATATAGTAAGTACTTTTGTCCCTTCAGCAAATGCCAAATGTCAGCATTTTTCTCCTTGTTCAATTTGCTGATAAACGTGAAAAAGAAAGAGCCCACCAGTTCTTTACTGCCTACAGACTTTGCAACATACTTGATGCTTGGTTACTGTGCAGACTGCTAAACTGTGAATCTGAAAGAAAAGACTGGAAACCCCCAAGTGTGCCCCCCACCATTTAGGAAGAGCAGCCAAATGTCTAGGACCTGTGTTTCTCGCACTCACTTAGGCTGCCTGTGTTCTTAACAAGTGATCCACTCCAGTGAATATCCTGTGCCTTTTGTCCTCTTCCTCTCAGGTACTGCACATTCCCGTGCTTTTTACTCACTGAAATTCTCACAGGCTTTACAGGGACCTAAAAGACTTACCCCAAAGTGAGCGCTTGACACACAAAGTCTGTTCCCTTGTTCACCCTTAGAGCCCCCCCTCCCCGGTCACCTCTCTCCCAGAGATATTCTTCCTGAGTGGCCCAAGGGGTATTCCTTCCTTTGTACCTCATCCCTTTTGCCTGGATGTGATGACTTCAGGACAGCAGATGATGGAATCTTAAGTCTGCATTTAATGAAGCCCCAATACCTTGCAATTACATTTTTGTCCCTTTTCCAGAGACAGAAGAAATGCTAGGAGAGAATTAGTCGTCTGGCAGGATTTATAAATGTATGCTGCAATACCTACTCTCAATATTCTCAGCTCTGTGGGGATAGGGAACTGTCTGGAGGTGAGAAATGGAAGGGACAGGAGGGGAAGACAAGGAACTGAGAGTCTTTTGACTTGTTCAGGACACTGTCATGGAGAATTTGTACTTCCATGTTAAGAAGGGAAGTGGCCAAGTGAAGAGCTTCCCCTTCTCTCTGTGTGTGCCCAGGTGTAGTCGTCGTTTCCTCCTAATTGACACGAAAGTCACACAGCTCAGTCTTCTGCGGCTTCCCGCAGTTCTTGTCAGACATGTGTGTTCTCTGTCCCTGCTATGTTTTCTCCCTTCTCTCCGTAGAAAGAGGAAATCACCTGTAGTTGTGTCTGTTCTGAGTCTAACGAGTACACTTCCTTTCTTCTCTCCACACTCAAATGGTTAATGCAATGGAAGTGAAGAAATTGTGATTATATAGAACTTGGGAATTCTGTTATATGGTGAAAATTGCATTCCATTTAGAGAGAGTTAAAATCCTGTCCAAGACAGCCACACCATGTTCTGGATAAATGCCAGGGAGCACCCATGCTTTTGTGGGACCCAGTCTAGGAAGTTAGCTTTCAAATCCTGTGATAGGAAGGGTGCAGACTAAGAAGTAAGGGTTGCTTTTTACTGAATTTACTTCAAACCTAGTCCTGTAGGGTAGTCCTCAGGTAGAATACGAGTTGTTGAAACTATCCAACTGATTTTCCTCTCCCCTACGTTATGGTTAGTGTGTCAGTACAGGTACATTAGTATCAAGTCCACAGAAGCCACCAGAAAAAACTTCAGTGTTTTCCCAAACTGTGTTACTGCTTTGTTGCATGATTCCTGGTAAAACAACCTAAACTACTTAAACCTTGTATTTGCCTTTAAATGTCGGGCTTATTCAAACCTAGGGAAACAAAGCTGGACTTCGGACTAAGCCAGCAAACAAGCTAAATGACTGGGCAGTGTAGGTTTTATCCTATGTTAATCAGCAGCTTTGACTCATAAATCATATGTGGAGTCCCACGAGAGTGTGGGTGAAAAACAGGAGCTTCCAGGCATGTCCGGAGGATAAGCAATGGGAATGATACTGTCACTCTTGATTGGGTTGCTGTTTCTCAGCTCCCTGGGGCCTGTGACAAATCCAAATTAAGGATGCCGCTTCTCCAGGATTTCTCCATTTTCCTGTGTTTGCATGGCAAGGATTTACTTTCAGGGTAGCCAAATACGAAATGCATGTGCAGACCAGGGAAGGTCGCTGCAGTGTTGGCATGGGTGCTGCCAGGGAAAGGGCTAGGCTAGCCCCGGAGCTGCTCCTTCCCATGGTGTAGGCGTTGTGCTCCAAGTCAGCCTTGTGAATCCTGAATGACAGGAACTGGGTGGAGCTGGGTCATATTCTCTACTTCAAAACCTTCCTGTTTGCACAGCCACAGCTGCCCCAGCTCAGCAGAAGGTAACTTTGGTGAGGAGCTAAGCCAAGCATTCAACCTGAGGGAGCCTAAGTAGAGCACGTGTGATCCGTAGACCTCAAAAGCTTGGCAATCGAGGTCAGTACCACTCTCCTTACTTTATAGATGGGAAAACAGGTGAAAAAAAAGCTACAGAAAAGGGAAATTATTTCCTTGAGATCATGCGGCAGTTTGGATCAGGGAACTAGGGCATGAATCTCCTGTGCCCAGACCTGCTCTTCTAGGTACTGTGTGACTTAAACTGGCAGTTACTCCAGGGGAGCTGGTAGTCTCCATCATTTCTGCTTGATTCTCCTCCCCCTCACATCTCCTAATACTAAGCAAGGGCTTATTGTGCCTCAACGGAGTTAGAAAAGTACAACTTTGGAATACCATCTTGCAGCAGCTGTGTGTAACTCTGTACATAGCCAATTAGGAATTAAAATGTGGACCACATGTTTGAATTGTGCTGTGTGTTGTGTTGATAAGGTCTTTTAATTTTCTGGCTATTTCCATGTGAACCACCTCTACTGGACAAGCCTAGTCAACTTCCTGGAGTCTCTGGCACTCCCCCTTTCCAAATAAATGTTAATGGGAGAGTGAATAGTGAGTACTTATTTCCCTGTTCTTCTCCATGATGCATAGCAGAATTTGTTGGAACAGTCACTTTCTTTTCCTTCATCATTTTGATATACTTGTCACTTCTGTTTAAATGTTAAATAGTGTGGTAGCAAAGCCAAACACAAAAAAAATAATCCCAAATCCCTGAAAAAGTTTGTCCACAAAGCTGCTTCCAGTAAATGATTCCCGTTTGGAGTTCCTGCTAGACAACAAAGAAATGACTCCACAGGGTTATTACAGCTGTTTGTTATTGCTGAGCCATACTGTGATGAATGTTGGTCTTCTCTCCACCAGATAGGAGTGACCTGAAGATGAAACCCTCTGCCGCCTATGAGCTGTTAGTGGACGGTGTTGGGCAATGGGACTTCACTGGCAGTTTTGTTCCTTGTGAGCTGCTGCTTGTCGGAGAGGATGCCTACCCTGTGCTTATGAGCTCCAAGAAGCAGGTTCTGATTGCCGTTTCACAGTATGGGAAGGGCCGGATGGTGGTTGTTTCCCATGAAGGAATCTTGAAGGACTCCAAGTTCTCCCAGTTCCTCAGAAATGCTGTGGAGTGGCTCAAGCCTTCCCCCGAGGCCCTGGTTGGGGTCCATCCTCATCTGGATTCCCTCTCCCAGCTGCTGCTCAGGGCTGGCACCGCAGTGCAGGCGGGGGCAGAGCTCAGCCCCTCGCTGGGGGTGTACTGTATGGACGCCTATGGCAGCGCGCGGGCGAAAGACCTGGTTGGCTTTGTGGCGGGGGGGGGAGGGCTGCTGGTTGGAGGCCAGGCCTGGCACTGGGCTAGTCAACATGGCAAGGAGAAGGTGCTGTTGGAGTTCCCTGGGAACCAGGTGACCAGCGTGGCTGGCATATATTTCACGGGAAACGCTGTGGAGAAAGGCATCTTCAAAGTCGCCAAGAAAATTCCCAAGATCCCATTAATTGTCCCGTGAGTATCTGAATTGCTCTCTATGTAAACAACTGATCAGGTTATGCAGGTGAGGGGTTTACAGAAGATTCTTGAGGTGAGAGATGAGGATGATGGTGAATGCTGGTTCTTTAATAGCCAGGATGGGATGCAACTGTTTGTCTTTTTTTTTTTTAAGAGGGACTTTCCACTGTTTGCAATTGGGAAGATTTATGTCTTTGACTGCTTCCAGGACAGCTGGGCCAGGTCCAGGGAGTTTCTTCAGAGGGAAGGAAATGAGGGGAGCCATCTTTTAAAGCAGTCTGCCTGATGAAGCGTGCCTGAGTGCAATGTGCAGCAAACACAGGGACAGGAGGAACGACTCCTACTCCCCACGTGTGTGTGTGTTCGGAGCAGCTTTCCAGCAGTTCAAAACCAGGTTGGAGATGGAGCACAAGGCCACCTCTCTGGGCCAGGCTCTGGCTGGCAGCTGCTAAACCTGTTTAGCCTGTTACTTGCGGAAATTCACCTTCTGCAAGTGAAACCCTGAGGCTGGAGCAGGGCTGAGGAGATCGCCTGAGTGCCACTTCCCTTCTCAGCTTCTGGCAGGCTGTGGGCAGGAAATCTCCATGCTCCTAGTTTGGGCTCCCAGCCTGATCCTTTGGGACCTGGAGCAGCAGGTGTAATGCTCAGGGTTGCTGTGACTCATATCGCACAGCTGACCTGGCAGCGGAGTGCCATCTTTTTCTTCCCCACCTCCCCGTGCCAGTGGGTGTGCCAGGCTGTGCCTCTGGCCACTTTCCACCAAGTTACACAAGGTGCAGTGGGTTCTCCGAGGAGCGTGAGTGCTGCTGCGCTTCCTCTGTGTGGCAGCTTCATTTCACTGCAGTGAAAGCTGCAACAATGACGATAAAATTCCCTGCAAGTCTTTTCTTCGCAGGCTTTTCCTTGTGGATATATAGTACTAAATTTCTAATATTTTCAAATAATTGCATCTGATGCTTACTGGATCAGTTTGTGTCTGCTCAGTTTGTATCCCAATAAAGGTAGCAGAAAGCTCTGCTGTTGAATTCAGCGAAATGCTTAGGACACAGCTAACAAATGAAGTTACTTAATTAAATTTTGCCGATTGGTTTTTCTTCCCACCTGCATTGTGTGGGCATGTTCCCACCGCCTCATGCACAGTGTGTGGAAGAGGGAGAGGGGTGGACAATTCACCAGAGAAAAATTACATAGCAATTAACAAGACTTTAAATGGTAACTAAGGGTGAATTACACCTTTTTGGGGGTGCTTTTGTGGTAGTTTTGGTTGGATCCAGAGCCACAGAGAAATTTAGATACCTAATTTCCATGTAATACAATGGCTCTGTGTATTTGGGCCTTCCTGCTGGCCTTTGCTTAACTCACGGAGAATCAGACTGCAGCCCAAGGCAGGTGCTGTGCCATATGCCTGCGCACATACTCTGTGCGACAAAGGGTTTCAGTAAAGTAATAACCAAAGGAGAGCTGCAGATTTAATTCCTGTCCTACGGGCATACAGAGGAGCAGCAGCATTTATTCTTGAGCTGGCTGCAGTGGCCGCAGAACAACAGATTATTTCCAGGTGTTGAAGGAAAACTGTGTTTGGCAGAACCAGGAGAAAGTGTAAACAAAGCACATGAGAGTAATTTGATGTGTCTTTCTGCACCATGACATATAGCAGTTATATGGAAATAGCAGAGATAAGAGGACCTTGCACCATATAATCTCTTTATGTTGTGGAGACCAACTAGTAGTAACGTGAGGACTATGTGTTAGGGCCCTGGTTCAACTTCTAGTCAGTCATTAGTTGTCTAGCTGTGTGTCTGCCTGGCCATCTAGCCCATCTGGCCTAGCCACCCTTTCTTCAGTTCTCAAAGTGGCAGAGGCTGGGAGAAGAAGGCGTAGAGAAATCTTTTGGGCTTGCCTGATTGATAATGACTAGGGTGGGGTAAATGGAGAAAGTTTCTGTCAGAGGAGATGTGCCAATTCCCACATCATTTGCAGTTTAAACCTGCAGTTTAAAAAATATGAAACATCTTCTCATTTTTTCTTTTCTGCAATGTATTTCGATTTTCAAGCTGCTCTTCAAAGTCAGAGGTCTAGAAGCATCCCTTCGAACTCTTCCTACTCTCCTTTTTTTTAAAATGAGTGCTGAGATTCTTACAGATTTGCTTGACTGCAAAAAACTGAGGCTTTAAAAGGAGAAAAATTGAGGTGTTGATGGGTTTGTTGTTTTTTTTTAAAAAATGAAAGAACTGACGAGATGTACAAGGATGAGGGAGGAAGAAGAGGCAGGGCTGTACAAGGTGGCCTTTTGTGCAGAGGATTCAGGATAGGGGGCTAACCTGGACCTCTCTTGGTTCTGCAGGCACCAGGCCAACCTCAGCCTTGATGTGGAGTTTCTCCTGCGTGGTGTGTCAGAGTTGGATTTGGTGACAGGGGGTGTACCCTCCATCTTGCTGGTGCATGGTGTACTGTCCTTCCCGCTCTGCCTGGACAGCTCGCACCGCTGCTTCTTAGCTGCGGCACGCTACGGCCGAGGCCGTGTTGTGGTGGCAACCCATGAGAGCCAGCTGTTCTCCCCAAAGCTGGCCAGGTTCCTACTCAATGCTGTCTGCTGGCTGGATGCTGGGAAAAAGGGGCTGGTGGGGGTGGATGCCAGCCTGAAGAAACTGTGTAGCCTCCTCTCTCAGGAAGAGGTGAAGTCACAGGTGTCACAGCTGACAGGTGACCTGAGTGTGTACTGCTGCTCTTCTTACAGCGACAGAGATGCGGAGAGGGTTCACGCTTTTGTGGCAGAGGGAGGTGGGTTACTGATTGGAGGCCAGGCCTGGTACTGGGCTTCCCAGAATCATGGCAAAGCTGCTGTGGCAGAATATCCTGGCAACAAAATCCTGAACCGTTTTGGGCTGAGCATCCTGGGGCAGAGCGTCAAGGCAGCTAAGCACCCGGCGGTGGGCTCTGGGGAGCACTACCACTTCCGCAAGGCGCTGGCTCTTTTCAACAGACATGTAGAGAAGCATGAGGAGCTCAAGGCCCCCTTGAAGGACTGGCTGCAAAGGCTAGCACAAGACTGTGCTGCCTTTCTGCACATCCCAGCCCATGACTGCCCTGCATATGCCTCGCTCCACCGCATCCTGACCAAAGTGCTTCAGAGAAGTGGGATCCCACATGTCAGCAGGCAATGCCCTGTCAAGAGCAACTCCAAAGAAGCAGTCCTTCTCTGCATGGCGACCGAGCTGTCCCTCACCATGACGGACAGTGCAGCCCTAGTGCAGAAATCTGCTGCTGGGGTCTGCACCCTCCCTGTCACTGTGGAAATTGATGGCACAAACCCAGGTGAGGAGCCTATCCCCCTTCCTCTTGAGGCATCCTGTTGCTGGGATCGGTGGGGCGCCTGTCCTCAGTGTGCGTGTGTCTGCGTGTGCCTGAACATGGGCACAGGCACTTTGGGGAGAAGAACCACCTAACAAGTGCCTCAGGGTTCTCGCACAGCACAGTGGCTTTGCAAGAAAGCAAGAAAGCTTCCTTGAGAAACTCTGGGCTCTACACTGCAAATTGTTGTTGGCATAGTTGTGCTGATGCAGCCGTCTATGGGCCATCCTGTGAAGGGGTAGGAGTTAGGAACAAAATGTTTATCTAGATAATTTCAGCCTGAGTTGTAGCACGGTCTCACAACTTGTGTCAGCACACTTGATGGAGTGAAGGTCTGGTTTTAGGGGTGATAAAAACAAGAGGCTGAAAGCATGGTGGGAACTTCTTGGGCTGACACCGCCACTGAAGCCGAAGTACTTGGTAATTACACCCTGAATGATTTGTCTAAGCTTAGGCCTTGTATCTCTACAACCTCGCTGAGATTCCGGCTTACAGCTGATTAGGTTAAATTTCACTGGTAAAGTATTATCCCCTGGACAGGTTAATCTTTTTTTTTGTATTAGAATATGATTGAGAGGAGTTGTTTCCAAACTGTTCTAATGAGATAAAGGAGACTTTGCTGGAGTGGCAATGTCCGAGTGCAGAGGATATGCAGAGAGAAAAGTTGTGGAATAACTGCTCACTGGTTTTAACACTACTGAGTCAGGACAAAAAGGAAAAATTGTTAGGGTTGGCTGAACTGAATGCCAATTGGATTGAACATAGTATTTTGTTTGACCAGAAATACTCAGAATTTGTGTCATTTGATATGAGCAGAAAAGAACGAAATGCCAGCAAACTCTGAACACCATTTCAAAACTGCCTTTGGTGTAAATTCAGCAAAACTGAGTTGAATTGGTGAAACACTGTGATATAGTCTAATTTGCATTTTTCCTTGGATTAGGTTTTGCTTGACAAAACTGGCCCCACCTTCTTAGAGGACAGGAGAGGTTGTAAGTTGGGTGCTATATGACAGTTGAACCCTTTTTAGGACTTTTACTGTTTGTGTTGAAATATGCTTGAGTAAACTTTATGTCAGAACTATGTAGTGGATTTTGCCCAATTGGTGCAGTAGAGATGGATCAGTTTTGCACTGTGTATTGCAAGCATTTACAGATATCTAAGGAGAGGAGACTTGCATTTCCGTGGCAAGACCGTCTAGAAACATGCTGAATTGTAGTAGTATGGTGGAGTAGCCATTTTACAGTTACACCTAGCACAGGACATTCCTTTTAGACTTTCTCATAACTTCACTCAGCTAGAAACGGGAATTCCTGTGGGACCCAGCTTGTGCCAGACCAGTCAGTAAGGAAAAATGCAATGTCACTGTCAGTCTATTATTTAGGAAATGGATTATGATCATTGCAACTTCAACCATGTTTAATGCCACCACAGTATGCACCCCTTATGAGGGCTTTAATGTAAGAAGATCTGAGTGGAGAAGGTATGGGGGGGGTGGTTTCTCTTTTTTTCTTCTTGTTTTTAAAAGATACTAGTAAACACATTTAAGCTTGGCCTTTCCAGAAGTTCAGATTTGGGTGGGTTTGCTTGCTAATGGTGTGTTGATTTGTTCACGCTGCTACCCTATTGCTTTAAAACTATTTCTGACAGGTTGGGTAAAACACGAGACAGTTCTGTGAGTGTAGAGCAAGGGAAGAGAAAAGAATGGAAGATTCTTCTGTTGCAGCTTGAAATCTCCAGAATCCATAACATCAGGCCAAAGAAGTGCTTGCTTGTTTAGGTCTGTGTTCTCTTACCTTCTAGGTAAGACAGCCTGGAGGAGTACAGGACTCTACCTACCTGAAGGGCATACAGCAGTTATAACATTCCCATGCCTGGCAGTCGGTGCTGGTCTGAAGGTAAGCTGTCTCTAGTTTGGCTTGTGTTTACACTGATGTATTTGTCAGGTGGGCACTCCAAAATAGCACGGAGAAGGTTTTTCTCCTTACTGGTTTTGCTGCCTTTTCAGTCCTTTCCTACTGCTGCCATCCTGTGGCATTTCCATGTATTCTCATAATTTTTCACCTTGTTTCCCACTCTCTTCTGCATTCCTCGGATTTCTGTTTGCTGGTGGGATAATTCAGTGTGGCTGCTGCCTGAAGGCAGCTCTGTTTGTTATTGTGCAGAGAGAAGTGATTAAGGTGATTTTCAGGCCCAAGATAACTATTTGGGCCCTTCTTTGCACCAAACTTAGTTCTCTATCTGCAGATCTCTCATACGGTACTTTCACAGTGCTGTCACTATTGCTCATGTAGATGTATCCCGATCAGATATAAACAGGTTACTTGGGATCCTGTTCTCTGTGAAGCAGATAAATGCTTACCTGCTTGAATATTTTTTTGCAGTGAGCTCCCTGCGGTTGAAATGCTGAGTTAACTCAGGTGTTACTGTCTGATCCTGCAGCCACAGGCTGTCTGTTTTACTGTATGAGGACCAAGAAAGAGGCACAATAAAAGAAGCCAGCAGTGATCACATCTATCCAACTCGTATGTTATAGGATGTGACTTTGATGGTGGTGAAAGAGTGATCAATCCAAGTAAAGAATTCACTGCTGTACCCCGAGCTGCTGCTGAAGGATGTAGTTAAGCCAGTAATAATGGGAGTATAGCTGTAAGACTGTCTGAGACAGGAATAGCACTGAACTTCACCAGCTTTTTTTCACTGTATTTACTGCTTCTGGTCACCACAGGCTGAAAACTTGAACTAGGCTGGAGTCAGAGGGCTGCTTCTGTGTTCTTGCCCTGCAGGGACAGTGCTGCAGCAGACACAACTCAGGGAGTTGCAGTCAGTCTGCCAGATCACACTTGGAGCCCTTTGACCAGCTGTTCCTACCCTTCTCTTTGCCAGGTGCAGATTGGGTGTCACACGGATGACCTCTCTCATGCCACAGAGCTGAAACGGGCCCCAGTGGTAATACGCACCTGTGATATTGCCTGCCAGAAACAGTCTGTTTCCTGCCTCTGGGGTGGCCTCATTTACATCGTCGTACCAGCAAAGAGCATCCTGGGGAAAGTGCCCATCACGGTAGAAGGGGCAGTCAGAGCTCCTTTCTTCAAGCTTGGTAGGTTTGTTTACCTTGGTGCCTTTCTCCTTAGTGCTGCTCACAGATGCTCTGTCCCTGTGACTGAAAGATGGTCCTGTGCTTAGGAACATCTTAGAAATGCCTGGATTTAGGAATACCTAGATTTAGTTTCCTTACTTTGTTGTCCTCTGGGGATTCCAGGTAAGTCAGTTAGTCACTCTGCGCCTGCTACATGGCAGGAGGTTGGTGAAGAAGTTGTCACAAAATGGGCAGGGTTTGTCCAAGCCGACATTTCTTGGAGGTTGGGGTTGTAATTTCTGATGGAAACCGTTGCATTGGAGGGAGACAGGCCGACCTCTGAAATGACAAAGCCTGCCTTGCGCTCTGCATGCTTTACTGTGCCCCCATATGTCCATCTCTAGTCCCTACAGTAAATCTGAATTTTCCATGTTTCCATCAGTTTCTCTTCTCTTCCTCTATGCAATTTCTTCCTGCTCTTCTGGCAAAGTAAACAAAACCAGTGTTGTTATATGAAACAACAAATCTGCGCTGGAAAAGAAAAAAGGAGATCATCAAGGCCTGCTGGAGAAACCTGATGTGGATCTGTTCTTGCTATGCTACCCATCTGGTATATGCCAGCTCTTTTCTGTCTGTTTCTCATCCATTAAAGAGCCTGAGGAGACTTACAAGCAGAGGATGAGGATTAACTAGTTAACAGCCATCACCCCCAGTCATGCAACTACTACATACTGTTTTTCAAGAATTTCATGACTGTGGTCTCTTTTTCCAGCTTGCCCTCTGGGAGCATGCTCAAAAGTCATAGCTGTGCTTAACTGACTTTCTGTGGTGTTGATGTAGGGGAGACGTGTGAAAACCAGTGGAAGGACTGTATCCGGCACTACCCTGCTCCCTGGGCAGAACTGGCTGTTGAGAATCTCATCCTGACGGTGCCATCTGACAACATCCGCCACATGAAGAACCCACAGCCACTGCTGACCCTGTGGAATGAGATCATGGTGGCGATAAGCAAATTGGCAGCCATACCAACAAAATTCCCAAGGCCAGAGAGGATTGTAACAGATGTCCAGATCTCGTGTGGTAGGTACATTGCCATATGGCCTTCTCAAGGGCTGAGAGACAAGTGGCCTCTAGCAGCAACGTCTGTTCCTTCAAGGTTATTTTGCTAAAACCAGAGTGGGAACATATGTAAGGTGTTAAATGACTGTGACCCTTGCATAATTGTGAGCTACTCCATCAGGATCAAGACATGGTAGGGCTGGGCTTAAAAAATGTATTGACCCTTTCGGATGCCTCCCTGCTCTCAAAACTCTCACTCAGCTGTTCTTCTGCCTGGGTGTGTTAAGAGGCAGAGCTGCTGACTGCAGTGGCTTTGACTCACATGTAGTTACTCATTCTCCCTCCTGAATGCACTGCAGAGTCAGTACAGCTAGGAGACACCAACCTGGTTTCTATTTTTTCCCTGCCTCAGCCACAGGCCTGTTCTCACACATTCAGTGACAGCTGTTAAACCTGTGTGTGCCTACCTGCTGGAGATGGGCTCCACAAAGGTTATTGTGGGCAAGGCTTAGCCTAAAAAGATGTGTGCCTGAGATGATGGCAATGAGGAAGTACAACCAGTATCACTGTCAAAGCTCGTGAGATTGTAGTTTTGCAACTGATGCTCCTCCACCCCAGCTTTCCCAGTTACGAACGGAGTGCATTTGATCTAGAGTCAAATTATATGGTAAATTTGGAACTTTGCAATACAAGTTTTGTTGTTTTTCAAAATAGACTGATTAAATTCATCATCCAACAATGAGACGTGGGCTTGGCATGAACCCTGATGTCCTAACCCTTTGCTAAGCCACATGGAAAGAATTTGTTGCACATCTTGGGAGTGTTAATTTCTGCTGTCCTGAGCAAATGCCAGTTAAAAATAGTCTGCAGGCATAAAATTCCCTTCTGTTTTGGGTAGACTAAATGGTTTCATTTGCATTTCTGAACCAGAACTTTTTGGATACCCATGGCTGCTAAATGCATGCTTCCCTCTTTTTGAAAAAGAGGGAGCTCAAGATCTTAAATAGTTCCTGCAGGAAAGGATTTGCCATTTGTGTTCTCCCACTTGGGTAGTCTACAAGCTTAGTGTTCAGTCAGAGCCAGCTGTGTAGGCTCCCTATGTAGTGAGTGTCAAGGGCTGCTTATCCCCTGCTGCAATAGGTGTTTGAGTTCAGGGACATGACCTAGCGTGAAGTTTTGGGATCTTCAAGAAGAAGGAAAAATTAGGGATGAAGACACCAAGGAGACATAAGTAACATCTCTTGCAGCACAGATTTCTTGCCTAGCATAGTGCTGGGAAGTTGTTTATAGACTAGCTCTCCTATGAGGTTAAGAATAGGCTTAAACATAACAAATTCTGCAGCCCTTACACGTGACAAATTGTGACTTCCATGTGCCTCATCCACATTGCTGACTACTGGAGTGCAGACCTGCAGTACCCACACTCTACATAGGAAGACTCAAGGTCTTCCAGGGTGCTGAATCACATTATTGCATGGTTGGGTTCATGTCACCTGTGCTCAGTTTGGGTTCAGGTGTATCCTGGGCAATGGTCAGGCTTTTCCCCCCTCATCCTAAAATCTCAACCTCAGTCCAGCCTTGAGTGTATGCTCATGTATGAAAAGGGAAAGCAGGAGAAACTGTGCTTAAGTGATAGTTCAGTATTACCTTTACACTCCTTGTTTGACTGTTTGTTAGGGTGAAACTTGTAGTATTGCCTTATCTCACGAAGGGAAATGTTTATCATTCATAGTAATACAGTGTGGATTGTGAGGCAGAGGAAAGGCACTAGAGAAATAAAATACAGTCATTTATATCTAAGAGGCATTGGGGTGAGCACTTACGATGTGTGTTGGTACCTGTCTTTCCTGCAGGCTGGATGCATGCTGGCTACCCCATCATGGGCCACCTAGATTCAGTGAAGGAGATGTTAGACATGAAGCACATGCAAACTGCTGGTCTTTGGGGTCCTGTCCATGAGCTGGGACACAATCAACAGCAGCAAGCATGGGAATTTCCCCCTCATACCACAGAGGCCACCTGCAACCTCTGGTCTGTCTATGTTCACGAGGAGGTGCTGGGGATTCCCAGACATCAGGCCCATCAGGCACTTAAGTCACAGTGTCGGGAGGCAAGGATAAGAGAGTATCTGAAGAAAGGTGCTCAACTGAAGAACTGGGAGATGTGGACTGCTCTGGAGACGTACCTGCAGGTAACTGGGAAAAGCAGGTGTATTCTTAGTGCAGTCAGTGAAGCTTGTGTCAGAAGGATGTCTGCAGCCTGGTGGCTGTAGCTGTCATGCCTTTTAAATGTTTGCTTACAATCTGGGTTCATTTTAGGTTCAGAAAGCACCTGAGAGGTATACACACAGAGCGTCTAATGCTGATGTCTACTGAAAACCTTCTTTTGCCAGACTTGGGCTTAGCCACTCAGGGAGAGAGCTAAGAGCAATATACTAATCTTTCTCTCTGGAAAAGAAACAGCAACTGCTTCTTGTAGTACAGCATGGGAAAAGGGTGGTCAAACTTGGGAACAGCTCATTAATCTGCTGCAGATTTCCTGTGGGACATTGGGCTAGCTGGCAAAACAACCCTTGGCATTGTCAAGTGTCTAGAAGAGCCAGGCTTCTAGCAGTGTCCTGGTGAGTTACATGGCTAGGCTGTTCTTTACAAAACCTAGCAAAGAGTGGGGTGTGCCTGTCAGCTGATGCGCTGTGTGGAGCCAGTGTAGTTCATCAAGGGGCAAGAGGATGGATTCAGCTTATCCTCCCGCACATGTAACTGAATCCATTACTGTGGTCAAGCCTTTACAATCATGACTCCTGTCCTAGATTAAAGTGCGTTCTCTTGGGAAACATGTGAGAGAGATTTTTCTCTTCCCCTTTTCCCTTTATCCTTATAGCAACTAGTGTAATTTAGCAACTAGAGCACTCAACCTGATTTTAACTGGGACTGTAAGGCAAAAGTCCATTATAATGGCTTAAGCTACTGACTGTTGTGAGGTGAGTATCCCTCAGCCCCCTTGTCTGGGAGCTCTCACAGCTTAGACAAATAACAAAATATTGGAGGAGTACTGGTCCTGACTTTTCCACTTTCTAGAGAAGGGCCTGAATCATCAAGCTGAAGAGTCAATCTCTGTTTTCTCTGGTGCAACAAATATCAAAAGAGTTACACAGAGCGGAACAGTTGCAAAAGGGGAAATTTTCCCACAGTACCAGTTTGGCCACTGCCCCACTGCCTCACCCACACCCTGAAGGCTGGGATCTCCCATCTGCTGTCTGGCTAACGGGACTAGTAATATCTGGCTACCTATCCAGGACTGCTGGGATAAATGTGACATGAAAGAGCAATTACAGTTCTGTCTATATATTGTCCCTATTACAGCCATAATATGGGTTTTTTTTCTATGGAATGGTTTCTGCATTCCTTTGAGCTCCTCCTTTGGCTGCCATTTAGACACTTTTCACATTCCTTCAGGAAGTCGTCAGCCTTCTTCAGGCCTGTTTAGGTCCAACTCCTGTCTGGTTCTTACATTGCATGGCAGCACACGGTGTCTTGCCACAGCCTGATGGAGCAGCCGTCTCTCGGAGTTCGACCTGGATACCATTTACCTCTCCAGAGTGGTCCCTAAAGCCTGTCACACAGTTTTTGCAAAAAAAGAGTGTAAAACAATTAGAAAATCAGTTAATTGGCTCAAGAGATTTACGGATTAAAATGGAACAACAAAACTCCTATCTATACCGTTCTGTCTTC